>NC_058101.1:58232500-58857500 GCF_020171115.1 Neogale vison | reverse complement strand
TCCCCCTTGTTTGTAGTGCTTGGTTAAGGCAACCTCAGGAAACTGACAAGGGAGGTCGTGTCTGTTCTACTCTGCCACTGAAGCCTTCACAGTGCCTGGCTCATGGTCCTTAAGAGACATCTTCTGAACCATGAAATTTGGGGACCATTCTATAGGGGCAAGGATTTTTCTTGCTCACTTTCAAGTCCGCCTTGCAGAAACCAGGGCATCGCTTGACTCAGAGGTCTGGTTCAATCATGAGAAGTCTCTATTGCTTGCTGATTGATGTGGGCTAGGTAATAATGTAAGTGAAGGGGTGTGAAATAATTAGCCTCCTTCTCAGGGTGCCCACAGGACTAAGACCAGTCTTTTTTGGATGTCTGAGAGAGTGTGGGGTGTGTTAATGGTGCCTTTTTATTCTGTATTTCTTTCAACTTTATTGAGGAATAATTGACAATTGTAATTGTAAACATTTATTTTGTATACTTAATGTTTTGACATCTTTGGGCTTTGTTAACCCTGGAGGGACTGCCCTGCCTAGGGCTAGCTGATTCCTTGAGGTAGTTGGCCTGTGAGTTCACCTATGTGCAAACCAATCTGCCCACAGCTCAAACCTCAACCACCTGCCTTGTCAGCTTTGCACTCCAGGTTACTCTTCCTTGCCCTAATCAACTCTGGGTCAGGTGCCAGACTGCTACGGACAGCCCCTAGGCCTCAGAGCCCACTGAAATTATTCACACTAGCCAATCCTATGCCTGCACCCCCTTCGCTGGTCTGTCCTGTGGAAACCACAACAAAGTCTCCGTTCATAGCACTCCCCCAGCCCTTCTGCCTCCTGACTGACCTGGTGCTTCCCCATGTGGCCCTGTGTGGCATGGTATGAGACTGAGTAAAGTTTCTCCTTCCCAACATTCTATTTCTATGCCTACATGCTTCACCATGTCTGATGAGAAAACTCCTGGGTACCTACTAAAAGAAGGGTTTGGGAACTGCTTGGAATCCAAAGAGATTGCAGCAGAAGGGAGGGGCTGTGGTGAGGAAGGGGATGTGGGGATGACAGGGATTGTGTTTTAGAGGACAGGGCAGGGATGAAAGAAGAGAACCAGAGACTGCTGGGCTACCGGGCATTCTCCAGGCCCAGCCTGGGTTGCAGACCCACAGGCTGGTTTGACAGATGACTGCTGTGAGCCCCTGCTTCTCCATGAGTGGTGAAAAGGACCCTCGTGCCCAATAAAGGGTGGGTGAATGGGGGCTGAGAAGCCAGGGTCTCTGTCCACAAGCAGGCTTTAGAGAAAAATGTGGAGGCTGACAGATGACTTTAGAGAGGAAAACAGGCCACATCTTTAGAGAAGAACAGAAAACCATTTTAGGCTTCAGAAGTAGCTCGGTGTCCAAAGTAAGTATTCTCAGGGGACCACGTGCTGCTAGAGAATGGCAATCTGTCCTCCTGCAGGCTCTGAGCCCTCCCTTCTGAGGCCATGATGAAAGGATGGGCTTGACACCTTCAATCAATTCCCCTTTATCTCTTCTCCTCCTGAGGAAGGATAATCCTCTGTTTTGCAGTCTCTCCCCATCCAGCATGAAGCATCCATTGATTTTTGTAGTTGTTTCTGCTAGCTGATATAGGTGTTAAAGGAGAATGACCCACAAGTCTGAAGTCGACCTTGAGAGAGCCCTGTCACTTCTGAGAGGGATGACTTTTTGTTGTTTCTTTTTTTTAAAGGGCCAGGTCCCATAGTGTATAGTACACAGGTGCTCTTTGAGGGATACATTGTTATTCTGATTTAATCCTTTTATTCTTTCCTGTCACCCCCCAGATGAAACCCTTTTCCTGTTTGGTTAATCATCTGATGGCACCATGACACCACAGATTACTTATAAGCCATTAGGAGAAAAAAAACATGGACATAACAGCATCAAAGGGTCAAATCATAGCATCATGATTCAGAGTAACTATTATCTAGGCATTTGTGCCTCACAAAACCCTTCCACCTCCTCCTACTTCAATATCTACATGGAATCAGAGTTTTACATGTTAGGAATCTGAGACCCAGAGGACATCTTTCATTCATTCATTTGTTCATTCAGCAAACATTCACCAAGCACCCTGTACTAGTCTAGGTGCCAGGGATCCACTGTGACCAAAAGAGATAAGCTCTCTGCCTTTCGGGCATATATTCAAACCTGAAAATGGGCTTAAATGCAAGTTTCCTGCTCAGTGCAAGAGGTGACTTTCCAAGGCTATGTGGAGTGGAGCTTTTCCACTTACTAGCTGTAAGATTGTGGGACAATTCCTGAACTTACTTGAGTCTCCATGTACACATTTGTAAAATAGAGACCATGATTGTACCTGCTTAGGGGTTGCTGGGAAGTTTAGAGAGTATGGAGATGCCTGGCCCAGAATCTGGGCTGCACACATGTCAGCTGTCACGACTGTGCTTCAACAGCTATGCAGGTCTGGACCTGGGAAAGATCTCTTCCCCCTTGAGAAAGGGAGGAGAGAAGCTCCTGGGAGTGGGGTTTCCTTGACCTGGGCATTGAGACTAGTTTCTGTTCTTGAGAAACTATGTATCCCATCAGTTAGAAGAGACTCAACTGAAGCTCACGTGCTATGTAATGATCTCATTTCTTCACTAGAATTTATTCTAAAGCCTATGAGCTTTAATCAACATATATGGAAAGTCTCAGTAAGATTCATAAAGAAGAGAAGCTAAATACTATGTGCAAAAATGCAAATAAATATGAAATCAGGTTCATTTCTTTTGTAAACCTTCCTCTGCAGTGACAAAGAGGAGCTCTGAAATTAGGAGGAGTGTAAAGGTTTGAATACTGGCTCCATTGCATATAGTTGTGTGCCTCAGCAGCAAACTGTCCTGACCTTAGTTCTTGTCCATGAGTTGGGAAGAACAACTCTTGCATTATGGAGTCTGTGGGTCTTAAGAGAGGTAACACTTGTAAAGCACTTAGCATGTTGCCTAGCCAACAAAAATGAGCTGAAAAAATAAAATAAATGCACCCAAACTGGTTCCTTCTTGCTTACTCATTTTGGTTATTGCATGGTGGGGAAGGAAGGGCATTGCTTTGGTTTCCCAGAGTCCTGTGTCCAGCCAGGGGTCTGTTTTCCCATCAGATGCTGCCCAGAGGCTAGCCCATTGTGCATTCAGGGTTTCTATTGTATCTCTTAGAAAACCAGTGTTTCAGAGGTACAGGTCCATGATTCATCAGACTTACACAATTCACAGCATTTATAATAACACATAGTCTCGCCAATGTCTATTGCCCAGCTATCCCATCCCTCCCAACCCCTCACCTCCAGCAACCCTCAGTTTGTTTCCTGAGATGAAGAGTCTCTTATGGTTTGTTTCCCTCTCTGGTTTCATCTCATTTCATTTTTCCCTCCCTCTCCTTATGATCCTGTCTTGTATCTCAAGTTCCTCATATTGGTGAGATCATATGATAATTATCTTTCTGATCGACTTATTTTGATTGGCATAATACCCTCTTGTTCCATCCACATTGTTGCAAATGGCGAGATTGTTGGTTTTTTGGTGGCTGCATAATATTCCATTGTGTATATATGTATACACACACACATACATATGTGTGTGTGTGTGTGTGTGTGTGTATCAATCACATTTTCTTTTTCTATTCATCTGTTGATGGACATCTAGGGTCTTTCCATAGTTTGGCTGTTGTGGACATTGCTGCCATAAATATTCGGGTGCATGTGGCCCTTGTTTTCATTACCTCTGTATCTTTAGGGTAAATACCCAGTGGAGCAATTTTGGGTCATAGGGTAGCTCTGTTTTCAACTTTTTGAGGAACCTCCATATTTGCACCAGCTTGCATTCCCACCAACAGTGTAGGACGGTTCCCCTTTTTCCGCATCCTCAACCAGCACCTGTTTCCTGACTTGCTAATTTTAGCCATTCTGACTGGTGTGAAGTGATATCTCTCTGTGGTTCTGATTTGTATTTCTCTGATGCTGAGTGATTTTGAGCACTTTTTCATGTGTCTGTTGGCCATCTGGATGTCTTCTTTGCAGAAATGTCTGTTCATGTTCTCTACCCATTTCTTGATTGGGTTATTTGTTCTTTGGGTGTTGAGTTTGAGAGGTTTTTTATAGATTTTGGATACTAGCCCTATATCTGATATGTCTTTTACAAATACCTTCTTCCATTCTGTCAGTTGTCTTTTGGTTTTGTCGACTGAGCAAATAATACATTATATGTTAAAAAAAAAAAAGAAAAAAAAAGAGAGGAAAGAAAAGAAAAGAAAAGAAAACCAGTGTTGTTACCAGCCTGGGTGTTTTTACCTTTCTTGCAGCTTAGAGGTATTCCTGAAAGCTGCTTCAAATATTTCTAATTTTCTGGAAGCCTGCTAGGTATATTATGGGTAGGTTAAACAAGAATCTAGGAAATATGACACATTTCTTTTCATGTCATCCCTTGGTTTAAAGTTCTTTAAGGCTCTGCATTTCCCTTGGAGTAAACGCAGTGTCTTTCCAATGTCTGACGCAGTCCTCTACCACATCTCCTTCAGCAACCTCTCTGGGTCATCTACAACACTGTTCTTGGATTCTGTTCAGCTGCACTGAGCCTGGCTGTCCCCCTGGTACACTTTTCTGTTCTCATCTTTGCTTAGAATGCTCATTTCCCCTGACACCCTGTGGCTCTCTGTTCATTCCTTTGAGTAGCACTTTCTCCATGAATCTTGTGTTGATAAGACTATCAAGTTATAGCGTACCCTCCTCACGTTCACCACTTCTTTGCATATCTCCATGGATGTTGCTCTTATGTTGTGTTTCTAATAATTCTTATCATATTATAATACACAATATAATTTACTTACTATTTTCTTGTAAATTTGTGTTGATGTTACTTTCCCAGTAGAATTGATGTTACTCAAGGACCTGGAATTTTTTTTTTTCCTTAACATTTTGTTCACTGTCTTATTCCACACCCCAAACAATGCCTCTCACAAAGCAGGCACTCACTATATACATGATTGTTAAATGAATATATAAATAAATATATAGATATATAAATGGGATTTTATTAACTCATTATGATTTTATTTCTTGAAAGAAACTCTTTTTTATTAAAGACTTTATTTATTTATTTGACAGAAATTACAAGTAGACAGAGAGGCAGGCAGAGAGAGAGAGGGGAAAGCAGGCTCCCCATTGAGCAGAGAGCCCAATGTGGGGCTTGATCCCAGGACCCTGAGATCATGACTCTAGCTGAAAGCAGAGGCTTAACCCACTGAGCCACCCAGGCCCCCCAAAAGAAACTCTTTTTTTAAAGAGTTATTTATTTATTTATTTCAGAGAGAGAGAGAGAGAGAGGGAGAGCATGAGTGGGAAAGACAGGGGTAGAGGGAGAAAGAATCTCAAGGAGACTGTGCTGAGTGCAGAGGTCGACCTGGGGCTCAAGCTCACGACCTTGAGATCATGACCTGAGTCTGATTCTCAACAACTGTGCCACCCGGGCGTCCCTCTCTTAAAAGAAACTCTTACTGGAAATTTTCAATGTTACATGTGGAAATTAATTGTTACTTAATAAATATAGTTTGCTTAGTAGACACTGATCTTTAGAAGTTTCCAGAGATAGGCAAGAAATCAGCAGCACAAAGATGGAGACTGTGGTTGGCAAACACATTCTGGGATTTAGGTATTCAGACAGCAAATCCCAGAGCTAAGCTGAAGATATGTAATGCTGATGGCTGTAATATAAGACATGTGCAGAAACTGTGTAAATTATACATCTTGAAATAGAGTGAAAATCATAGTAATAGCCAACATTTATTCAGTGGTGACTATGTGTCAGATTCTGTGCTGAGATCTTTATATGCATTATCTCATTTAATATTCACATCATAATGAGGTAGATACTAATGATATTCCTTTTTTAAAAAGATTTTATTTCATTTATTTATTTGAGAGAGAGAGATAGAGCATGATCAGGGAAAGAGTCAGAGGGAGAGGAAGAGGGAGAAATAGACTCTCCATGGAACAGGGACCCTGACACAGAGCTTGATTCCAGGACCCCAGTGGGACCATGACCTGAGCCAAAGGCAGACACTTAACCAACTGAGCCACTCAGGTACCCCATACTATAATATTATTATATTACTAATCTGCTTATTTTATCAATTCATAATCTAAAGCCCAGAGAAGCTAGCTTCCTAAACTAAGGTCACA
Organism: Neogale vison; assembly: GCF_020171115.1. Classification (NCBI taxonomy): domain Eukaryota; kingdom Metazoa; phylum Chordata; class Mammalia; order Carnivora; family Mustelidae; genus Neogale; species Neogale vison. The sequence continues at coordinate 58,851,319 of NC_058101.1, read as the reverse complement.
CAGCTTCTAAATGATAGGGTGGGACATTCACATTGGAAATATGTCTAGGTATGGGTGGTTGGTGCAGTTTGTTGAGTGTCTGACTCTTGGTTTCAGCTCAGGTCATAACCCTAGGGTGCTGGGATTAAGCTCTGCACTTGGTGTAGAGTCAGCTTGGAATTCTTTCTCCTCTGACCCTCCTCTCTGTCCTCTCTCTCTCAAATAAATAAATGAATCTTAAAAAAAAAGAAGAAGAAAATACGTCTGTCTGATTTAGGAACCAAACCACACAAGGATGAGTCAAGTCATTATAGCACCAATCAGAAGCCAAACTCAAAGGGCTGAAGCTGAAAGGTGTCAGAAATGGAAGTATTGATTCACAGAGAGCAAAGTGCAGTATGTTCTTGAAGATGCTGAGCAACATCTGTGAATTTTCTCCTTTTTCCTTTCATACACATTTTGACATCCTCTTTGGATGTAATGTTGACCTTCAAAGCAGCAATTCTCCATGCAGTGGCTGGGGAAAAGGTTTTATAAATCATGACATTTGTTTTGTTTGTTTCCTTCATTTATTCTACAGACATTTAACCTATGTGCTAGTTATGCTAGGATCCAATTTTGTACTGGGATTACATATTTAAACAGAGCTCAGTCTGTGTAGGAGACCAACATTTACAAAACGTAGTTGAAAAAAAGAGAGATTTATTTATTTATTTCAGCAAAGCAGGGAAGGAACAGAGGCAGAGGGAAAGAGAGAATCTCAAGCAGACTCCCTGCTGAGCATGGAGCCTAACATAGGGCTCAAGCTCATGACTCTGAGATCACGACCTGAGCTGAAACCAAGAGTTGGATGCTCAACTGACTGAACCACCCAGGTGCCCCACAAAATGAGTTCTTTATGAGAATGAAAACTTGATCTGCTTTAGAAAGTAAAAGATGACTTCCTGGAGGAGGTGACCATTGAGATGGTTCTTAGAAAAGAAGAGGAAGTTTTCCAGTGCCTAAGGGGTGGAGAGGAAAGAATTCCAGGCACAGAAAATTACACTTCTTATTATTCTTTTCCCAAACACAAGCTGTTATCTTCCATCCACTTCAAAATGCTTGGATATTTGCTAAATATGTTTCTTGCCAGAGGCAATGCAGATTTGCAAAGGACAGCACTGATTGATTGGGTCTCATGTTCTCAGCAATCAGGAAAAGTGTGGCATCGATAATATTTTATTCAGACTTCCAAAACACATGCTAACCACATGCTCCCTCTCCCCAGCTCCCAACCCCTGCGGGGAGGCAGCCTGATCCTCATATTTCCCTGACTTGCTTTTGCCTTGGGAATCTAGGATTCAGTAGGTGACTTTGCTTCTCTGACATACTTGTCCATAAGCTGCTTTTTCTATCTATTCCAGCTGATGCCCTTCTCGACTTTGGCAGGTGTCCAAGCCTCATTGTTTTCCTTGCATGGGGAGGCTGAGCATTGCTCTGTAAATTATGCACTAGCCCCACAATGTTTGGGGAGCCTGTGGACCCATTTTGTCTATATGGAGGTAAATTATTTAACAATGGTGGCACAAATGATTCAGAGGTGATGGTGTGAAGCCTGGTTTTGGAGCAGACTGTCTTGGGAAATGTGATTGACCCTGGCATGCAGTGGACACAGCTTCCAGGCAGAACTGGACACATTTTACCTGTTTTCTGACTCCTGTGGGTTTGATGCCCTGGCCTGTCTTCAGATAGTGTCCCACATTCATAATCATTACACTTTAGAATCTATGATCTCATTTGGTGCATGTCTCACCTCTGCAGGTGCAGAGATTTAAAATAATATGGTCTAGTGAAACAAGCTGTATCTGGACAGACTTGAGTGTGTGTCCTACAGTTTTCTCTCCTGTAACTTAGGGGTAATAAAAGCAATTGTGAATGGACCATCTTTCCATTTGAATATTTAATGGAAATCATACCACCAAGCCAGACTCCTCACTCTCCTACCCACCCCACTCACTGGGGCAGTACTCCCAACTGGGTATGTGAGATCTTCCCTCCTCAATTACTTAGGACTAAGTCCTCAAAGTCATATTTGATTTGCCTCTCTCCTGCAGCCCCTTGGTTAATTTATTTACTAGTCCTATCTGTTCTATCTCAGAAATGCATACCCAGTGGAGTTATTCTCACCAACCATGCTGCCAACCCCCAATGAAGACTCCATTCATTCAGGTGTGTACTGAGAAGCCTCCCCGCTCTTCTCCCTGGAGTCATCATGACTCCATCCTCATCTCACTTCCACCCAATAATCAGGAAGCTCTTTCAGAACTAAAACAAGGAAATCTGTGATGACATGGATGAACCTCAAGGTCATTAGTGAAGTGTAATGAGCCAGCCACAGAAGGAAAAGGAAAAATACTTTATGATTTCACTTATTCAAGGTGCCTAATATAGTCAAACTCATGCAAGTGAAGAGTGGAAACGTGGTTGCCAGGGGCTTGGAAGGGAATATGTGAATTCTTAATTAAAAGATATAAAGTTTCACTTGTGAAGGCTAAGTACATGGTAGACTTCTACTCTATAACTTTATGTATATAGATAGCAATACTGTACTGTGTTTAAAAGTCTATCAAAAGGTTGATATCCAGGATCTATAATGAACTCCTCAAACTCAACCCACACGAAACAGACAAACACATCAAAAAATGGGCAGAAGATATGAACAAACACTTCTCCAATCAAGACATACAAATGGCTATCAGACACATGAAAAAATGCTCATCATCATTAGCGCTCAGGGAGATTCAAATTAAAACCACATTGAGATATCACCTTACACCAGTTAGAATGGCCAAAATTAACAAGACAGGAAACAACATGTGTTGGAGAGGATGTGGAGAAAGGGGAACCCTCTTCCACTGTTGGTGGGAATGCAAGTTGGTGCAGCCTCTTTGGAGAACAGTGTGGAGATTCCTCAAGAAATTAAAAATAGAGCTTCCCTATGACCCTGCAATTGCACTCCTGGGTATTTACCCCAAAGATACAGATGTCGTGAAAAGAAGGGCCATCTCTACCCCAATGTTTATAGCAGCAATGGCCACAGTCGCCAAACTATGGAAAGAACCAAGATGCCCTTCAACAGATGAATGGATAAGGAAGATGTGGTCCATATACACTATGGAGTATTATGCCTCCATCAGAAAGGATGAATACCCAACTTTTGTAGCAACATGGACGGGACTGGAAGAGATTATGCTGAGTGAAATAAGTCAAGCAGAGAGAGTCAATTATCATATGATTTCACTTATTTGTGGAGCATAACAAATAGCATGGAGGACAAGGGGCGTTAGAGAGTAGTAGGGAATTTGGGTAAATTGGAAGGGGAGGTGAACCATGAGAGACTATGGACTCTGAAAAACAATCTGAGGGGTTTGAAGTGGCGGGGGGTGGGAGGTCGGGGTACTAGGTAGTGGGTATTATAGAGGGCACGGCTTGCATGGAGCACTGGGTGTGGTGAAAAAATAATGAATAATGTTTTTCTGAAAATAAATAAATTGAAAAAAAAGTCTATTAAGAGGGTAAATCTCATGTTAAGTCGTCCTACGAAAATTTAAAAAAGAAAACTAAATAAAACTGAATAAATTAAATATATCACTCCCCTGCTAAATAACCCTTTGATGGTATCCCATTATTATTATTATTTTTAATTTAGATTCGGGTAGCTAATATATAGTACATCATTAGTTTCAGATGTAGTTCAATAATTTGTAAGTTGCACATAACACCCAGTGCTCATCACCTCACGTGCCCTCCTTAAAGCCCATCACCCATATACTCCATCCCCCCACCTGCTCCTCTCCAGCAGCCCTCAGTTTGTTTCTTAGAGTTAAGAGTCTCTCATAGTTTTTCTTTCTCTCTGATAACTTCCTATTCAGTTTTCCTTCCCTTTCCTTCCATTCCCCTTCCTCTGCCCCATTTCTTGTATTCCACATATGAAACCATATGATAATTGTCTTTCTCTGATTGGCCTATTTTGTTCACCATAATACCCTCCAGTTCTACCCATGTTGATGTAAATGGTAAATATTCATCCTTTCTGATGGCTGAGTAATATTTCAATATGTATATATACTACTTCTTCATTCATTTGTATGTGGATATCTCAGCTTTTTCCACAGTTTGGCTATTGTGGACATTGCTGCTATAAACATTGGGATGTAGGTGCCCTTTTGTATCACTATGCTGTTGAATCTTTGGGTTAAATACTTACTAGTGCAATTGCTTTCCATTACCTATAGTTTCTACATGGCTTGGCTCAGGTATGCTTTTCCCTCCTCAACATTGATGGCACTGGCCTTGGGATTCTAGAACTTTCAAAACACGTTCTTACTTGAGGACTTTTGCTTTTTCTGGCTCTTCTGCCAGGGCTTAGCCTCCTTGGGCTTGGTTGGCCTCATTTCAACATTCTGGTGAAATGTTAATTCCCGGTGGGTCATCCCTGACAACCCATTAACACTGTAGCTGTTTTATCTTCTTCATGTTCCTCATCCTTACCTTCAGTGAGGATACTGAGCTGCCCACTGGCTTACTTGCCATCCCTCCACTAGGAAAGGTGCTCTTTGAAGGAACAAACCTTGTAGTCTTACTCAATGTGGTAGGCTTACCAGATACAACACAAGACATCTAGTTAAATCTGAATTTCAGATAAACAATGAAATTTTCATTGTACATTGTACATCAACAATGTACATTTTCATTACAAAAACTAACTGCATACAACATATTTACACAGAAAAAGGTTTTGTTCTCATATTATTATTTGCTAAATATGCTAGTCCTAGGCCCAAGGCCTGTCCAAAGGCTAGCACCTTCATACATTTTTGTTGAAAAAAAAAATAAAAAGAAGAAAGAAATAGTAAGAAAAATAGCCATAAAATAAAGCCTGCAGACTGAACTCCTTGTACCTTTTGCCTTTGTATTCCTAGCACCTTGCCAATGCTGGACCTATGATAGGTGCAAAGTAAGAATGTGCTAAGTTAATGGGAATGGATGGGGTGTCAAGGAGTCCTCCATGTCAGATGGCCAGTTTCATCTTGCAGTTGGAAAACAGTAGCAGAGAGCAGGAGCATTTTCCAGTCAAACAGTGAGGGTAATTTTAGCTAAATAAAGCTGAAAGCAGCTTCTGTAAGGGGGCTTACATTAAAAACAAACAAACAAACAAACACAACTTCTTGCCTCATTCATAAAAGTAGATGTGTAATGATGGTCTAGGCCCTGGGTGATGGGATGGGATGGGATGGTGACTTGGAGACCAGGCTTTAATCTTTCTTCTCCACAAGCCTCTAGAACCACTTCTAACTTCAAATTCACTGCGTGGTTCTAAGATGGCTGCCAGAAAAGCCAGTGGATGGAAGCTGGGCATCATGTCCACATTCTAGGCAGGCAGCTGGCATGAGCAGACAAGGACAAAAGATCGTTCATCCCATCCCTCTAAGAAACCTTCCTGTAAGCCTCACATAAATAACCTCTTGTGTCTCATTGGTCAGGACTTTATCTCATGACTACTCCCAGCTGTAAAGGAACTGGAAATATTGTTTTGATTCCAGGTGGTCCTATGTACTTTGCTAAAAAGGAGCTCTGTGTGTGTGTGTGTGTGTGTGTGTATAAAATTTTTTTTAAGATTTTATTTATTTGACAGAGAGAGATAACAAGTCGGTAAAGCACCAGGCAGAAAGAGGGGTAAGTGAGCTCCCCACCAAGCAGGGAGCCCAATTCAGGGCTTGATCCCAGCTTGATCCCAGGACCCTGAGATCATGACCTGAGCCAAAGGCAGAGGCTTAACCCATTGATCCACCCAGGCCCCCCAAGGTGGTCTGTTCTTAAGAGAAGAGAATGATGCAGGGGAACAATGAACAGCCTCTGCCATAGGTAGAGAGAGGCAGGCAGATTCCCAGTGTGTCCTCAGTCTTCTGTATCATGTGCTACTCATATAGCCTTATAAGTGTGGAGACAGAACTGGACTGAGACTCTTATCCATGTGTCCCAGAGACTCCTCATATCCTTTGGCTGCTGGGCCTTCTGTAGCATTGACCAGTGCTTGAATAGTGGGGGTCAGAGCCTGGAGTGTGGACCTTTGTGTTAATCTGAGACCATCTGTGTTGAAGAGATCACAGTGTATTCATAGTCTAAAGGACACTGTGGAGACCTAGAAGTGGTTTATACTGCTGGAATTAAAATACAGAGACAGAACTAGGGATGAAATGGTGATAGGGAGTCAGAAAAAAGTCAAGGAGTGTGTCTGATCCATTGTTCCAGGATCCCAATAGATCTCAACATACTGAAGTAACAGTAGGAGCATAATGAGGCAGAATTGAACAAGAATCAAATGGCCTACACTTGAGTCCAATAGAAAAACAAGATAGACTGATGTGATTCAATACTAGCAGGATAAAAAACCACTGAGGTCCTTTCATTGGTAGAAATATGACCCATGCTTTAGTAGGGAGATACTTTGTTCATGTCCTATTGTCAATAGGGGCACAGAACTGAGGTGAGGGAGGTGACAGCCATGCTCCATTGTGCGCAAGTTAGACCACACCTGGAATATGGCTTTTGGTTCTGGGCTTTCCACTTCAAAGGAAGATGACAGACCAGAGTTTTAAAAGAAGAGATACCAACCTGCCTGTCTGCTTAACATTTTTATCAATCATTTGGGTCATGCCTGTTTATCAAATTTCCGGATTACTCTAGTTTGACAGGCAGCAAATACAGTGACTGACAGAATCCATCAAGAAGAACAATGAGGCAAAGTCAACCTATGAAATTGAAAATTGATTAAGGTGAAGTCCTGAATTTTGGTCAATCAACTGGTCAAGGGGATGAAGGAGACAGGGCACATCAAGATGTCATTGTGTGTGTGTGTGTGTGTGTGAGTGTGTGTTTGCACGTGTGTGTGCATGTGTGCAAGTGTCACTAAGTGGTGAACTGCCAAGAGGCCTCTGCCTGGGACTGACCATCATGACTTTTCCTCAGCCCAGGAGTTTGACCTCGGCTTTGGGGAATCATACGTTCCAAATGTTCCAGAGCCTACTGACCTTGAGGAGAACAACTAATGCTAACAATGCTTACAGAAGACCAAAGAAAAATAAAAACTGATGCCAAATGTACTGATCTTTAACATCAAATATCCTTTTTCTTGCAGAAAAACAACATGGGCAACTAAATACAACTCCTAAGGCCTTATGAGGGAGATGGAATGGAAAGAGGGATGTGAGTAGTGTGATTTGAATACTCAGTGATGTCAAGTTGAAGGAGCCTAATGCATGCTTCTCTCTAATGTGGACGTTCCCACACTGGAAACATCTAGATAACCCCTAGATATGTCAGGATGCAAGCAACTTTTATAGGCCTTGGAAATCATTTTGACTCTTTAAGATGATTTTGTGAGTTCTGTTTTGTTCTTTTACTTATATTTTCTACAGCTCTTAGAAAACAACCTTATTTCCTTTTTCCTCTAGAGCTGGGGTGCATCAGCTTACCCTTTCCTTTGCTCTGAGGTTCCAGGGTGGCATGGAAAGAGGGGGTGACCCAGAAGGATTAAGCTTATTAATACTTCATCACTGTCTACCCCTAGAAAGCTCAAAGTCACAGTCCCGCAGGCATTTCTCTGGAGGGAAGGAACATTCCTTGCTCTCCAAATCTGCTATCCTTTAAGGATAGGCCACCATATATCCTTAATCAGTGTTCTGTCCTGGTCTAGCCTCCTAGGTAAGCATGCAAACAATCCCAATTCACTGACTTTGACTCTTGCCCATGCCCACCTTTCCCAGTGGATGACCATATGCATTCATTTACATGTCTGAATAGATTCCTCATTCCATCCTCTATTTATTGATGTTCTTGTCACATATCCCCTAGGAACTCATTGTATCAGTTAAGATCTCAGTGAGAAACAGATGGCACACTCACATTAGGGTAATTTGAGAAGACTTTTATAAAAGACTATTTACAAAGCTGAAAGCAGGATTTAGGGAAAGCACAAAGTCTAATACTACAGGGCTATGAAATCTAGTTGCCATTGTAAGACTGAAGGTATGGGGAGAAGGGAAAGAGAATCAGGAGTCAGGGGGTCTGTGTGGAATGAAGCTCACAGCAGGACATCTGACCTAGGACATAACCAGCATGGCAATACCATAACAATAGTAATAAATGCTACACTCCTGATTGCCTCTCTCCTTTCAAACTCCTATTGTTGTGCAACACTAGCCAGTTGTAAGTCAGTGGGCAAGGGAGCCTGTTGGTGTTGTCTAAGAAGTTCAGCTTCTGAGGGTATGGCAGAGTGGATAAAGGTAGAGGATGGGTTCGGGGGGCAACCAGAAGAATCCAGTAAAACCACTGAAAGCTAGACTTTGTGGTCAACATCTTTATCTTCTTGCTGTCTCACTTTCATATAGTAGGTTTGTAGCAGTTCATTTGATTATGAGTTTCTCTCAGTAAGAGACTAACCTTTGACTCTTACATTTTGCATCCAGCACAGCCCAAAAGATGATTCATAGATGTTTATGGGATGTTTGGTGAGTGAGTGAATGAATGAATGAATGAATGAATAGAATGAAGTGATCTCAATGTGAATATGTCCTTATTTTTTGCTCACTACAGTGCTTTCTGCAGGCAGCCACTTCCTTGTCTCACCTGTGGGCCCCTAGGACCAGTTCCTGTTACTGAATTTCTGTATCACTTTCCTGTACCTAGACTGACCTTTGAATGAGGTCTTGGGAGGCTTTGTTTCATCAGAGGAGTGTCATCAAAGAGCTTTTGCATGGGACACAGCTTCTGTTCTTGGGATGCCTCACTTTCCAGAAGACAGGACTTCTGTAACAGGTACTTAGTTCTTGTCCTTCTTCAAGATTCCTGAAGGAAATCATCTCTGCTCACTTTAGGCAGATAGGATCACTTTCTCCCTGATAAGCTCCCATTAGATGAACTGTTAAACATCCTGTTTTTCATTTTTCATATCCTAGGCTCTGTACTAAGACCTGAGAATGTTCAGGTGGATAAGAGATAATTGGACACAAAGGACAAAGAACAGCAATCTAGAGGGAGAGAAGACAAGTAATAGGTAATTATAAGTGTGATAAGTGGTATGTTGTAGGAAGACCAGACCGTGTGGAAACAGGATGAGAAGAATTTAACCTAAACTAGAAGTTCAAGGAATTCTTTCTGTGGGTGGGGGTATCTGATCTTGTAGGATAGGAAAGAGCTAAACAGTGAAAATGAGAAAGGTATTCCAAGCCAAGTGAAGAGATGAGAGAAGCCTGACATAGCCTGTCAAGAAAATGAGAGAAGGCTGACAGTATGGCCAAATCTGTATTTGAACAAATGTGTTCGAGCAAAATTATATTTTACTGGTAAAAGCTGAGGCATGGTGGGCTGAGATGCAGATAGTTCAAGGAGCAGATAGGAGGTAGGATGGGGAAGCCTCATAGGCTAAGCTTAGCGGTCATCAGGACTGTGACAAGGGTGAGTGAGTGAGTGAAGCATTTACTTCAGATGTCAAATTTAAAGAGGCTTTAACTATGGAGTATTATACCTCCATCAGAAAGGATGAATAACCAACTTTTGTATCAACATGGTTGGGACTGGGAGAGATTATGCTGAGTGAAATAAGTCAAGTAGAGAGAATCGATTATCATATGGTTTCGCTTACTTGTGGAGCATAAGGAATGACATGGAGGACATTGGGAGATGGAGAGGAGAAATGAGTTGGGGGAAATTGGAGGAGGAGACAAACCATGAAAGACTGTGGACTCTGAGAAACAAACTGAGCATTTTGGAGGGGAGGGGATGAGGGTTGGGTGAGCCTGGTGGTGGGTATTATGGAGGGCTCCTATTGCATGTAGCACTGGGTGTGGTGCATAAACAATGAATTCTGGAACAATGAAAATAAATAAAAAATATAAAAACCCCTCAATAATCAAGATAAAAATATCAATTTTTTAAATAGTAATAGGTTAGTTTTACTAATCTTTTTTACTTTTTGCCTCAGGCTCCAATATGGCCCAGCATGGTACTGTTCCTGATCTTGTGTTTATTGCATTAAAATATTACTTATTTCTTCAATAATTATTGCTGGGACAACTCTATATCCATATACAAAAGAATGAAGCTCGACCCCTACCTCACACCATATACAAACCTTAGCTGCAAGTATGTCATAGTCCTAAATGTAAGGACTAAAACTATAAAACTCCCAGTAGGAAACACCAGAATTAATCTTTATGATCTTGGATTAAGCAATGATTTCATAGACATGACACCAAAACCACAAGCAATACATGAAAAGATTGATAAGTGGGACTTGAGACTGTTGTGGTTTTAAGGATACCATCAAGAAAGGACAAAGATAACTCAAAGACAGGGGGAAAATATGTGCAAGTTATATACTTGATAAGGGACTTGTATCTAGAATACATAAGAAACACTTCCAATTCAAGGATAAAAGGACAACTCTAATTAAAAGCAGGGAAAATGATTTCTGTAGACATTTCTGCAAAGAGGATTTATGAATGGCTAATAATCACACGAAGTGATGCTCAGCATTCTTATCCATTTGGGAAATGGAAACCAAAACCACAATGAGGTAGTACTTCACACTCCCTAGAATGACTGTAATAAAAAAGAGCATTATAAATATTGGTGGAGTTGTGGGAAAAGTGCAACGATTCTATGTTGCTGGTGGTAATGTAAAATGGTACAGCCACTTTGGAAAACAGTTTGGCAGCTCCTCAGAAAGTCAAGCATAGAGATATTATGTGATCCAGCAATTCCACTCCTAGGTATTCTCCCAAGAGAAATGAAAACATATGTCCACAAAAATTTTGACAGCAGTATATGTTGTAGTCAAAAGATAGAAATCACCCCTTGGATATCCATCAGCTGACAGAAGGATCAATAAAATGTGTCACATCCGTACAATGGAATAGCATGTGACCATGAAAAAAGGAAGGAATTACTGATCCATGCTGCAACACAGATGACCCTTGGAAAGATGGTATGGTAAAGTGGATAGGAGGCCAAGTCACCAAGATCACATGTTCTGTGATTCCATTTCCATGAAATGTCTAGAATATGCAAATAAGTAGAGATTATTGATTGTTTAGGCCTGGAGCAAGTGGCAAGGGTGCTGGAGAGTGATTGTTAACAGGTACAAGGCCACTTTTTGGGATGGGTAGAGCTGTTCTAAAATTAGAATACAATGGTAATGGTTGCACAATATACCAAATCATTGAATTATGTACTTCAAATAGTGTGGCACCTGGGTGGATCAGTAGGTTAAGTGTCTGCCTTTGGCTTAGGTCATGATTCCAGTGTCCTGGGATAAAGTCATGAATTGGGGGTCCCTGCTCCACAAGGAGCCAGCTTTTCCCTTTGCCTGTTGCTCCTCCTGCTTCAGTGTGCTCTCTCTGAGAAATAAATAAAATCTTTAAGAAAAAAACCAAATAGACAATCTTTTTTTGGTTTGTAAAATGGTATTGTAATAAAGTTGTTTATGTATTATTTATCTTGATTTCTGAGTATTTTGGCACCTCCTTAAGTTTTGTCCCTGGGGAAAGTGTCTCACTTGCCTCACCTTTGTGCAGATCCCAGGAGTTAGAGTTCATTCTGTGGACTGTAGAAAACCTTTGGAGGGTTTAAAGCAGGGGAAGGACGGGTTTGCCTTTGGGCACATGTCTTTGCTGTAGGGTGGAGGATGGCTAGAGGTGGGCAATGGCAGAGGCAGGGTCTCTGGCTGGGGGGGGGCAGTTGTGACTTCTTCTTCCCTAACACATGGACATGGCACAGAGAATGTGTATGGATAACTGGTTAGAAGGGGAAATTGAGGAGCTTGGTTGGGAAGGAGGAGTCTCAGATCACTCTTAGGCTTCTGGGTGGGTGACTTGGTGTATCTCAGTACACTGACTAAGGGATATATATGAGATGATGACTTCAGTGCTGAACTTGGTTGAGGTCTGGCTCCTTGTGAAGTGCCTAGGAGATTATAAAAAACCAGCTCATTATCATATTGTATTATCCCCCTACTTAAACCTTTATCGCAGTCTACTACTTGTAGGGTAAACCCTGTTCCCTGGTGGTGGCCTTCCAGGCTCTCATGGACCTCTTCTACCTCTCGCTCCAGCTTCATCTCTTTCGATCTCTCTCTCACTCCCTCAGTTCAGTACCTCAGGCCTTCTTTCTGCACCGGGAACATGCCAAAGAACGTCCTTTCTCTTGGACCTGAAACTCAATTCTTCTGCCTGGACTCTTCTTCCATTAATGTTCTTCCCTCCTATACTTTGAAGGATGCCATGATTACACAGGCCCCAGCCAGACAACCCAGCATAATCTCTCTATCTAAAGGTCAGCTGATTAGCAGCCCTAATTCCATCTTTGACCTTATTTTTCCTTTACCACATGCCCCAACATGTTCACAGTTCTGGGGGTTAAGAATGTGGACATCTTTGGGGGGCCAGTACTTTGCTTTCTAGTTCACTAGTTCTAGTCTAGTTCTAGTCTAGTGCACTAGACTTTCACAATTTTCATTACCCTTTTCATTCATCTGGTTTTCTTACCTAGCAGGATGAAATATCATGGGTATCTTCAGCCTGTTGACATAGGTAAAATCTTGATGGTAGGTGGGAATGTGGAAAATAATGCTTCTCAAGCATGTCTGTCCATCAGAAGCTGTTCACTTGTTCACACACTCAACAATGCTTATGAGTCATCTCCTTAGTACCAGACCAGTGAACAAGAAGGTCTATAGATGCCTCTTTTCCAGACCTTTCATCTTTGTAGGGTGTCAAATAATATAGATGCTGGGGCCCCATCTGACACCCTAGCCACTTTGAAGAAAAATGACTAATCACTAAATGGCAAGTTAGAATCATTCAAATGATTAGATTAGATTCGAATCATTCTATTTTTTCCCCTACCAATTTGACCATCCTTCCAGAGCAAGAGATTTTTTTTGGGAACAGTGCTTCTAAAGCCATCTGTGGTGGAGGACAGATTGCTATTTAATTTCCAATCCATTGTAGGCTGATGCTTTTGTACAATACAAAAAGTAAAAGCAAAATACTAAAAATAAATAAATAAATAAATAAATGAATAAATAAAAGAAATGTTGGCTGGTTGTCAAGGCAGTGTTAAATGCCTGTAAAAGTTGTTAAACTTAGTATTGTTTCTATACTAACCTTGTCATAGCCAGATGACAAACGTTTCTCAGAGTGGGCCCCATCCTGGCCTCTCTGACTTAGTTTCAGTTTTTTATCTGTAAAATGGGAAATCTTTTTATAGAAAGAGAGTTATTATGAGGAGCTGATTAGGTAATGCAGATCACCAAGATATTTGATGGTAGTTATTAAGGTCCACTTATAAGTGGTAGTTATTAATGTCCATGGTTATTATGCTTTAGTATTTCTTAAATACACTGTAATATTCAATTTTTTTAATGAAATCTTTTTTTGTTTTAAGATTTTCTTTATTTATTTGACAGACAGAAATCACAAGTAGTCAGAGAGGCAGGCAGAGAGAGAGGAGGAGGCAGACTCCCTGCGGAGCAGAGAGCCTGATGCAGGGCTCGATCCCAGGATCATGACCTGAGCCGAAGGCAGAAGTTTTAACCCGCTGAGCCACCTAGGCGCCCCAATATTCAATTTTTGATGTCATACAAACCAAATTGGAGTTCCTCTGATTCTTTAGTAGAAAGAGGCATCTTTCTAGCTTATCATAAAAACAATGTAGATTTTGTGTATCTGTGCTTGGGATTTATTTTTCTCTATAGACAACAATCCAGACAAAACATGCCTTTGAATACTGTTGATGAATAATAATCATTGAGAAACCCCATTTGCTTTTTAAACACCAGCCAGATGTTACCCTTCCCCACTGCAAACTGTGCCTACCCTCGGGCCCATTAGACAAAATGCTGGCTGTCACCAACTGACAAGGTCTGGGGATTGGCTCTTTTTAAATAGCCACAAGGTCATGGGGATTAAATGTTCTCCAGGGAGTCACAGGAAAAGTAGAATGTCAGCATTGCCTTTTTTTTCCTTGAAGATGGCTCAGTGACATTTTTCAGAAAGGAGGGACTGCTACTACCTGTCAGCACAGAATGGGGAACACAAGGTTAGATGCAAAGCGAGAAGGTTACTTACCACCTGGAGATTGGCGATGCTGTCAGTGTAGCCTCATTCTGAGAACCAGGGCTAGCTGAGAGAGCAAGGAAACTCTTCCAAAAAGAGTTTGGAAAAGGAGCTGGAAAAAGGAGACAATGGCTGATAATGAGAAGCAACCTGGTAAAGGGAGAGAGCTAGCACTTTGGGGATCAATGGTCCTTCATCTGACTCCCAGACCTGGTGCTTGCTATTCTTGTAACCTCAGGCTCACGACATTGCACTTCTGACCATGGAACCTCCCTTAGAGGATCGTCTTGAATGTTAGTGATATTGTGCATTAGTGCCTAGGACATAGTGAGTGACTGGGGAGTTTAGTTGTTGCTGATCCGGTCCCCATCACCCAAGCTACAATCAGCGAAAATTCTTGTAGACCCCTTTCTCGGTTTGGCATCTTTTTAAACTTTTGTACATGAATGACTCTAGTTAATGTTCATACATTACAGAGGCCAGCCATTACCTCAACCATTCACGTTGGATGTTCTCTCTCTATCTAGATTCAAAAATTGTGATCCTTAACAAGAAGTGTGTGTGAACCTGTGTATGAGTATAAGTGAGTGTGTGAGTGAGTGTAGGCATGCTGTGTATGTGCTGTGTGTCTGGGAGTTTTTACTAAATGTCTGTAGCATCACGGAGTAAGGGTCTCATTACACTGTGCTCCTTAGTCTACAAAAGACCTTGTGTTGGACATTTTGTCTCCAGGGTTTCCACTAGACTGAGAAAAAATCAGAAAGCTCAAACCTCTTCTTTGAAAAGAAAAATGTGAAATGAAAATCATGTTTGTTCCTTAACTGAATGGGAAGAATGGACAGAGAATTTTGCAGGGAGAGAACACAATAAGTAGATTTAAAAGTATTCATTTATGGTGGAGTAGTGCTCTAAGTTACCTTTCCTTGTGGTAATCCAAAAATGGAAAAATCCAAAATGTTTAGGACCCAGGGAGTTAATTAAAGTACATTGTCAGCTGGCTAATCAGCCTGTGGCAAAGGTGTCAGGTAAAATTAAATTTGCCTGTGCTCTGTGCTCTATCACATGTTTGAGATCAGGTAAGAACTCTCTGCACTCAGGGAGATGTCAGTTTAATTTTAGCTGGCCAGGATCTAACCTGGTAATGCTGAGGACTATGATACTGCCAGTGTTTGTGAATCCTGGTCTGGAGAGTTGGAGTCACTGGTACAACTATTGAAGAAACCACCATATTCCAAAAAATCTGAGATACTACTAATTGTAAGACACACCTAAGATAACCTCTGTTAATGCTTCTCCTTATCTCTAAGAAAGAAAGAGAAATCCCTAAATTGTCAACTACTATTAACACCCCATCAGTTGTAAGGTAAATCCTGACTGTAAAAGTATTAAAGTCTGGAAAAAAATGTGCATCTTAGAATGTATAAACTACCATAGTAATTGACAAATTGCTGTTGAATAGTTAAGCTGTGCAAAGACCTCACCAAGCCTATTTTACTTCGGTCCCACTATATGTTTTGTAGATTTCACTTTGGTCCATAAGGTCTTTCTCTCACCTTGCTTCAGGTTGCCAGCAGATAGAAGCACTGAGTCTTCTAGTCTCATTTACTGAATTCTCATCACTTCTGGGACTCCCCCTGTCCCTCTATATTCAAGGTGAAGCCTCCATCAGGGGATTTTCCTGCTAGGTTTTCTTTGGGGGAACTCCAAATTCTTCATCTCTTTATTAAGTAGGACAAGTTCTTCTTCCCACGTTGTGTCCCTGGATTTACAGAGCCAAGACACCTGGGAGTTTAGCAAAGCAAAGTTTCCACAACTGGAAAAATCGATCTTTTTTAGAAGGCAGAATACCAAGCATCTATTTTTAGCTGTACTTGCTCCTTAGGGCCTCACCCTTTAGCTGAAATACCGTGTCCACTATTTCTTCTAAAACAAAAATGCAGCATCTTTCACAAGGGAGAGTTTTATAATAGCTGATAAGATACTCTTTTTCCAACGTCATTGTCTCTGTATATAATGCAGTGTGTGTAAGTATGTGCAACTGATTAATGAGAGACAGTCTATGATGTATGAGGCAGGGCACCTTTCCTGTATGGAGAGTGTTCTACCTGAGGGATGAAATCATCGCTTGTTTCCATCTTCCTTGCTAAACCAACTAGGTGAAGCTTGCCTGGGAGATAGAAACTGCACTAGGGTGGGAGATCCTTTGGCCAGGTAGAAGATTCATGTTTGGGTAAGTTTTGGCTGTACATGGTACTTTAATTGGTACCAACAGTGGCCGATATGAATTGAGCACTTTCTGTGTGTGAGGCCCTGTGTGATAGAGATAGAAGTTATTCTAACTCACACGCCACATACCAGAAATGGAGGCTCAAGTTTATTAGTAACTTGCTCAAGGTCGCACAATATATTGGAGAACATTAATGATGACAGTGGTGATAATTTTGGTTCCCTCATAACAGAGTCTAGGTAGTTAAGAAAGCATGGGTCTCCAGGCACCTGGGTGGCTCAGTTGGTTAAGCATCTGACTCTTGATTTCAGCTCCGGTCATGATCTTGGGGTTGTGGGATCCAGCCCCTTGTCAGACTCTGTGCTGTGCTTGGAACCTGCTCAGGATTCTCTCTCTCCTGCCTCTACCTTCCTCTCCTTCTCTAAAAAAAAAAAAAGAAAGGCATGGTGCGTGGGTGGTTCAGTCGTTAAGCATCTGCCTTTGGCTCAGGTCATGATCCTGGGGTCCTGGGATCAAGCCCCACATCAGATTCCCTGCTCTGCGGGAAGCCTGCTTCTCCCTCTCCCACTCCCTCTACTTCTGTTCCCTTTCTAGTTGTGTCTCCTTGTCAAATAAATAAATAAATAAAATTTAAAAAAAAATAAAAAAAGAAAGGCATGGGTCTCCTGGGGGGTGTTCGTGACACAAATTTGGAGCCACTCCTGGAATCACAAAGTGCCTTAGGAGACCTGAGCCACAGATTGAAAGCTGGTTGCAATGGTTGCAGAGGGAGATGATGGCCCTGGACTTCTCCTTTGTGGAGGATTTCTTATCTGTGGATCTAGGGACTGTGGGTTGGGGAGAATAACATTGGCTCTCTTGTGGACTCTTTAACACTTTAAATTTTACTTTCTATCATACAGCTTGGCACAGAACACACATAAATCCCTCCTTCTCCTTCACAACTCTAGCGTATTTTATAATTTAGCAACTGTAAAAATGAGTAAGTACAATTAACAATGCAGAGTGAAAGACAGAGCTCCTATAACTGGTTATAAGTCAACTGAATCTCATTATTAAAGAATATAATGATCATAATTAATATCCTGGTTTTCTGGTCTTTCCATAAATCAGAAGGTTGTACCTAGCTTTTTGCCTTCTTAGTTTTAGTATCAGGTCTGATTCAGAGCATGATGGAGCCCATTTTGCTCCTTCTTGACCTTGACGTTACTCAAGGGATTCTGTGGTGTAGCATAAACAGAGTGAAGGTAGAGGTACCTGGGTGACTCATTAGGTTAAGCATCTGCCTTCGGCTCAGATCAAGATCTCAGGGTCCTGGGATGGAGCCCCACATCAAGCTCCCTGCTCAGCTAAGAGTTGGCTTCTCCTTTTTCCTTTGTCCATCTCCCTGCTTGTGCTTTCTGATGCCCTCTCTCTCTCTCTCTCTCTCAAATAAATACATAATATATTTAAAAAAGAAAGAAAAGAGGGAAGATAGCTACACTACAGTTGTTGTGAGCCCAGCATAAAGTATTAACTTGTCAGATCACTGGGTTGTACACCTGAAACTGATGTAACTATTATATGGCATCTGTATTGAAATAGGAAAATTATATATATAAAAAAAGAGCAAAGGGTATGAGTCAGGATCTTTGTCCTGGCCAAGTCCCTGCTCTAGTCCTCCATGTGGGCTCTGGGCAACAGCTCCTGATGGCCAGATGGGCTTTGGGAGGGTGGGTTTCTATGGGCATTTTGGAGAGGCAACAAAGGAGAAGCAGGTTTGGCAGTCAATAATCATGGTATGGAGCATTTGGAACCTGATGTTTCTTCTTGATATTTATGAGCAGATGTATAATCAGGACTGGACCTTGAGAGAGCGGTCTGGCAGGGGTCTTGGGGGCAGATGGGGGAGAAAAGAAGGATGGAAGGCAAGTGGAGAATGACACAGGGATCCATGCTTAAGGCTCCTTAGGTCTTCCGCTGGAGCCAAATACATCACTTAAAAGGCTGAATAGTGTCTCCTCCTATATTACCTTTGCCTGCCAGAAAAAAAAAAAAATGAGATATATATTCAGCATTAGAGCCCTAGTCTTGTCCCCAGGGATCTACATTTTGTGTTGCTTCCTTTTCTCCTGCCAGGGAAGATGGCCTATCTGCTTAATAAAGAAATTCATGCCATTCCTCATTTGCCTGCAGACATTAAGCTTCAGGTGAGATGTGGGCTTTTCTGTTACTTTCTAAACCAGTCCAGCTTTTGAGATGGGTGCCTATGAAGAAAACATGAGCTAAGATGCACTAGTGCTTCAAAGGGCCAGGTTAGAGTCCAAAATGAGGAAGATGAAGCTGGAATGGTTGATTTAGGATTTGTTGGAATTGTGTTTTAGGGGATTTCATAAGAACTCCAAATGGGTTAAAGAGGAAAATGCTCAAGAAAGGTCTGTCCATCCTCCTTAGTGCTACTGGTCTCACACTTGCTTCTGACTGCCCCCTTTTCTGCTGCTAGAGACCTTATCATCATCATTAACGTCAATAACTCCTTATCCCTACAAAGCACTTGACATGATTTTAATGATTATACATCCCAAAATAACCCAGGGAAGAAGACTAGTCATTTATCTCCTTTTGCAAAGAGGGAAACTGAGACCCAGAGGAAGTAACGGCTTTGACCACAGACATGCATTTAGTAAGTGACATGACTGATACTAGAGTGGCCACACTTCCTTTCTCTCCACACTCAGCGCTACTGCCCTCCTTTGAGCCTCATTCTTTCTCATTTGGATCATTATCACCCCACTTCTAGTCCTTTGCCTCTGTAATAGTCAATGTAACATTCAGTAGAGTCATCTTCCTACAACAAGGCTTAAATCATATCTGCAGTCTTCCTCCAAAATCTTTATTCTCTCCCCACATCTCATTACCCAAAGTTCAACATCCTTGCGAGATGCTCAGAGCCTCTGATAATCTGGTCTCAGATGATGTACCTGAGATATTCTAACAATACTGAGCACTCGTCATTAGTCAGACACACCTACCTTCTTACCCATCCGAGCATTTGCTTGTGCTCTTCCTTCAGCATGGAGCACTCTTCCTTCTTTCATCTCTAATTTAAATCCTGCTCATCTTTTAAGGTTCGGTTCAAATGCCACCTCTTTTATGGAGTCTTCCCTAATTACCCCAGTCAAAATCGATATCTCCTTTCTCTTCTGTTGCTGTACTTCCTTATGGTCTTGTTTTACTCTACTGTGTTGTAGTTCATAGTGCAAAGGTCTGATCTTCTCTACATTTTGAATTCTTTGAAGGGGGGGGTGAGGAATCGCCTTGTTCTTCATTCACGCCCCTGGTAGATATGCAAGGAACACTTATTTACTGCAGGAATTTGTTAATAGGACATGCTAGTACCCAAAGAAAGTCAACAAGCAGGTAAACAGAGTAAGTGATGCACTTATAGGGTAATGGACCGCTTGGGGCCCTACAGAGCAGTGATTCTACACATTGCTTGTGCCCTAAGCCTATCTTCCTATCTGGCTGCAGAAAAGTGATCTGGAATACTTGTTGGAGATATTGATTCCTGGGCTCTTATTCCAGAGCTTTTAATCTGGGAGTGTGAGCTTTACTAGGTTGCCCAGATGACTGTATGCTAAACAATGCTTGGGAGCCACTGACACTACATGTGGTGTCACATGTGAATCTTTAAGAATGCTTTTGATCCGTAAAATGAGTAAAACTGGCTAAAGATAGATTGCATTCCTTCATGAGACTGGGATTACTATTTTTGGATACTTGTCTTAGCTACAAGTCCCTGAGGCTTAAAACGGGTCCTGTAGTGTTCTGTCCCACCACGCATAATATGAGTGGCTTCCTGATAGGGGCAGGAGGATGCTTTGATTTTAGTCTTCTCACTATTTTAACTTTCCCTGTTTCCTGATTCTTACCTCATCCTTTTGAGTTCCCAAGTCTTACGATTTTTTACTGCCTGTCATGTTTGCATATCCTTTTTTTTATCCTCAAAATGCCACCAAACTGCTTGTTTGATGAACATATCTCCTTCCTCCTGTACAGAGAATCTTCCTTTCATCAGTTTCATATTCCTGTCTTCTCCCTTTGATCCATTGTTATCCAGTTCTTGGCATTTTTCCTGACATCCCGATGTCATCTAGTGTAGCCAACTCTGTAAAACCTCATGTGAATCTATTCAGAGGAAGATCTACTGAGAATGTTTCTTCATATATTAAATATCTCACCTCAAAGGTAGATGAAGCAATACATCAGGGTCGGTGTCTATTGGTGTTCACACTCATCAAGATATCAGAATTCTGGGGGCATCTGGGTGACTCAGTGGGTTAAAGCCTCTGCTTTCGGCTCAGGTCATGATCTCAGGTTGCTGGGATTGAGACCCGCATTGGGCTCTCTGCTCAGCGTGGGGTCTGCTTCCTCACTCTCTTTGCCTGCCTCTCTGACTTACTTGTGATCTCTGTCTGTCAAATAAATAAATAAAATCTTTAAAAAGAGGACATGGGGAGTTAGAGAGGAGAAAGGAGTTGGGGGAAATTGAAAGGGGAGGTGAACCATGAGATACTATGGATTCTGAAAAACAATCTGAGGGGTTTGAAGTGGTGGGGGGGTAGAAGGTTAGGGTACCAGGTGGTGGGTATTATGGAGGGCATGGATTGCATGGAGCACTGGGTGTGGTGCAAAAATAATGAATACTGTTATGCAGAAAGTAAATAAAAAATAAATTAAAAAAAGATATCAGAATTCTGGAGCACTGGGTGTGGTGCATAAACAATGAATCTTGGAACACTGAAAAAATAAAATTAAATTAAAAAATAAAACAAAAGAATTATAAATTGGGTTTTCTTGTTACTGAAGAAAGAATATATTCCTTGCTTTTACGTATTTAGTGTAATTGAACACAGAGGACTATTTGCACCATAAAAAGGCCAATGATGGGCCCCTGGGTGGCTCAGTCAGTTAAGCATCTGCCTTTGGCTCAGGTCTGAGATCTCTCCCTGCTTGTGTTCCCTCTCTCGCTGTCTTTCTTTCTGTCAAATAAATACAATCTTAAAAAAAAAAAAAAAAAGCCCAGTGATAACACCAAGAGCCACAACTTTTTAAATTCTTAGCAGCATCATTAGTGTTAACATTAATACTACTACTTCTACTATTTCTATCACTACCAAAATGTATTGAGTGACTGCTATACGGGAATACTCAGAAAACATTATGAAGCAGGAATTACTATATAATGTTTATATTTGTGAATACTGTGGCTCGGAGAATTTGGGCATCTCACCCAGGGTCACACAAATGGTAAGCAGAAATGGAACCAAGACTCCTCATGCCTCATTTGTCTGACTCTAGAACCTATATATTATTCTTTTTTCTTGTCCTTTCCTTGATACAAACATAAACTTTTGTTTCCAGAAGGTTGTACACTGTAAAGTTAGATCAGTTAAGGTTAACTAAGGTTAAAGTTAGATCAATTTCTTACCAGGAACAGAATTCAACTCAGATGCTTCAATTGGAGAAACTTTAAAGAAGGGATGACTTGTGAAGGTATGGGGGGTGATTAACAAAACAATATGGGGTATTGAGGTGGCACTTGGGAACCCTATCTCTAGCTCCAGGACTGCAAGAACTTAAACATAGAACATTAAAATTAATAGATTTTTAAATGTTTTATGTTTGGATAGAGTTATTTTCAAGACTTTAACAGCTTCTTGATTTTTTGTTTCCTTTAGTAGCATATCCTCTTTGTCCCTTTCTACTTTCTTTTTGCCTCCTACTTTATTTTTTCTCTTTTGGCATCAAAATTGTCATTTCACTTCATATTTGCCTGCCACAGCTCATTAATTTATTCACTTTCAACTTTTGAAATAGTTCTTCAAGCGGGTCTGTTGTATACAATGAATTACTGGATCTTGTTTTTAAATCCAATCCACAGGTCTCTGACTTTTGATAAGAGAGTTTAGTCTCTTAATATTTAATGCAGTTATTACACATTTTCAAACATCTTTTGGCCATATTTTTTATTGTTTGTTTTTTAAGCTTACTGTATGTCCCCTATCTTGTAAAGCTTTATTTATTTCTTTTCATATAGAAGCATTTCTCCAAGTATATTTCAAAGAGAGTCTTTGTGTAGTAGCCCATGTGAAATCCTATGGACCAGAAAATACTCTGGCATTCAAAAAGAAGTTTTGAGGGATGTAAAATTTTAGCTTCAGAGTTTTTTCTGTGTGTTTCTTTTCCTGCTGAGAAATCAGATGTCAATTAGATCTTTATTTCATTGTAGGTGACCTTTTCCTTTGAAAGCTTTTAAATCATTTTTCAAGTGTTTATTGATGCTATTTTTCTCTTTGTTGGGTTAAAGTATGTGTGGTTTATTATAAGTTTGGATTCTATAAATGTTTCAATCATATATGTATATACATATATATGTATATATATAAAGATTTTATTTATTTATTTAACAGAGAGAGAGAGGTCACAAGTAGGCAGAGAGGCAGGCAGAGGGAGAGGGGGAAGCAGGCTCCCTGTTGAACAGAGAGCTCGATGCAGGGCTTGATCCTAGGCCCTGAGACCATGATCTGAGCAGAAGGCAGAAACTTTACCCACGGTGTTACCCAGGTGCCCCCACATGTTTTTCTAATTTTAAAAAGTTATTAGTCATTTATTTGCATATTTTCTCCCTTATATTTTTCCCTCTTCCTAGGGGTCCTCTGGTGCATATGCTGATCCTTATACTGACCGATTGTCTTCATCCATACTTTTTATCCCTGTATCCATTCCTGATGTTACTGGTTGCATCCCTGATTTAATTTTTCAGTGTACTAATTTATTTTGCAGTTATATTCATTCTATTATTCAATCCTTCTACTGAATTATTTTAAAAAGATTTTATTTATCTATTTGAGAGAGAGAGAGAGCAAGCACATGAGAAAGAGCATGGGGAGGAGGGGCAGAGGGAAATGGAGAAGTGACTCCCTGCTGAACGGGGAGCCCAATGTGGGGCTCTATCCCAGGACCCTGGGATCATGACCTGAGCTGAAGGCAGGTGCTTAACTGACTGAGCCGCCCAGGCACCCCAATTTCCTGTTCTTTCTCTCAACTATAAGTATTGTATTTTTCATGCATAGTGTCTTTATTTTGTTATTTTTTTGAAAATAACTTTGTACCTGGTACCTGGTTTACTTCTCAGATAACCTCCTTTTCCTTTTTATGGGGACATTTAATAAACATTTTAAATTTTCTTTAGTTTTATCTGATATATTAATTTTCTTCAGCTGGCACAGACAATTCAGTGCATCATATTTCTGTCAGGACTGCAGTAAAGTGAGGTAGTCAGAGCACATGTTTTGGAGCCAGATTTCCTACTTTCAAAGCCCAGCTCTGCCCATGGCCGGCTGTGTGATATTAGGCAAATCACTTAACCTCTCTGTGCTTTTCTTCTTTCATATTTAAAACTGGGATAACAGAATAGTTGTGAGGATTGACTGATACCTGTAGCATGTAGAGCCATGCCTCACACACACTCAGTGCTGGATAAGTTTTTACTCTTATTACCAGAGCCATTTTACTCCTAGGATATGGTGTTATTTTCCCCTCTAAGCTGGTATTTCCCCTTTTTTTTTTTTTTTTTTTTTTCCAGCATTAAAAGGTAAAGTCTAGGCCTTGGCTGTCATTTCCTGTAGAAGAGAAGGAGTTGCCACATCTCATTTACACCCCCTGCCTCTGCCCTAGCACTGACTCTTTTGCAGTTTTTCATCTCCTTTGGTCGCAAATACCTGGCTTTTGGGTTTAGAGGTGTGGGAGGAAGAAGACATTGGTCAGCCTGTGTATGTAGTTCAATGCTCCCCCTTCAGCTGACTGCTGGGCCATTCTGATGCTACCCTATTACTGTTGCCTGGCATTGGTCTGCCCGGACATCTTCTCTGGGTGATTGTGTCTCCTACCCCTTTCCATTTTCAGGTGTCCCCATCACCTTCTCTTACTCCTTGGATTCTCATAGATCTTCTCCTAATTTCAGAGATCCGTTGGCCATTCTTTCCCTATTTTTGGAGTTGCCAGTGTTGGATTATGTGGAAGGGATCAGCAGTCTTTGCTACTTTGCTGTCTTGTCAGGATGTTAAAATCACGATTCACTCTCTGACTTCCTAATGGAAGTCATGGAGGCTCACCCTGGGAAGTGAACTGATGTTTACCATATTCTTGCTGTGTGTGAAGCATAGGTTCTAACAGCACATTGAATGCTCATGTGGATAGCAGTGCTCCCCTCTTCCTACTGGTGGGAACTGTGGTATATACCTGATTCCAAATCCTCACAATAATTCCTGCAAGGAAAGCAACATATCCATTTATTGCCCAAGAGGATGTTGAAACTCTGAGAGATTAGGTACTTGGATCAAGGGCACAGAGCCAGTAAGTGCCAGAAGCTCCATGCTGTAAAGACCAGACCACGCTCCCTTCCTCTTCTCTGCTTGGAGATCCTTGGTTTTAAAGTCCCATGCCCAAGGCACAGAAAGTAACAGCTTTGCACCTAATTCTTGATCCTCTCTGCTCTATGCTACCTGCTCCATCCTAAATCCCTGTTCTCTTCCTTCTCCTTGTCCGAGATGTAGACCAGTCCTTGGGTTACAGTCTGCTAGCTACTGAGTGGAAAAATACCACCAGAGAAAGGAGAAAGGAAAAAAAGAAAAAAAAAAAGTGAAGAGGAGAAGCAAACACCTTATTTATCACTCTCGACTTCATTACAAAAGATCCTGCAAAGCTCACAAAAAAATCAACCTGCAAATCATGTTATGGTTAATAAAACAGTAATTTAAGCCCCTCTGGCACTACCTGCGGTGTTCTGAGGTACTCAGGGTGCCCTTTCTGTGTTTCATTTTAGGGCCCAGTACAAAAGGTTTTCACCTTAACGTAATTAACTTTTTATCATTAAGATTCTGAAAAATTAAATTGTGTTGGACACAGGTCACCATAATGAGAATTTAATGGCGAAGTATTACAATGCAAGCTAAGCTTTGAATACGTGCTAAAGGCTTCACATTGCTACTGACCTATGCAAATTTTCATCTCAGTGGTCCCTATGCTTCCCCACTGTGGCATGGGGGGGCCCTCCCCGATTTCCTCTCATCTCCTTAAACAATGATTCCCTCATTTTCATATTAATTGCATCACTTAACTGAGATAATGCTCCCTCTGAAATGAGCAAAGGGATGAATCACTGAAACGGGTCATTATTCTTTTTTGCTTAACCAATTTCACAGGCCCCGCACAAAGCACTGCCTTCATTTGGCTTCCTATAATTGCTTATCATTAGGCCCAGCCGCCCCACGAAGTACCTTTTTATTTATTTAAGTCTCATCTCTGATGGATGGAAAATGAGTCACTTGCATATCTGAGGAGCCCAGACTATTGCAGGCAAGGGGTAGTGGAATACCCAGGAGGACACTGGAGGCAGAAATCAAGGAGCAGACTGGGTGGACCTCCCTGCCCCTTGCCTGTTCCCACGGAGATTCTGGTGAGGCCTCAGCGGTAAGGTGACCTAGGGGCGTCCTGCAGCAGCTCCACTGGGGCCCCATAGACGAGAGGAGAGGGCTTGATCCTCATGACGATGGCAGCTCAGTGCCCACAGTGGGGGTGTCTGAGGCTGCCCAGGTGCCCCCTTCACCAGGGAACACAGTGCCCGCCCACAGGCCTGGAGCATGTTGAAGTCTGGCCTTGGCCTTCTTATTCTGGACCAGTCGGCCCAAGATGGCTAAGGGTGCAGGGAAAACCTGCGGTTCATTCTCTCCCCAGCGCGCCCCTCCCCTATAGCAGGCACTGTGTGGGGAATGAGAGGGACACAAGAAAAGGACATTTTCTGAGTGAAATTATGCTGTTATCAACCACAGACACACTCAGAAAGGCATCAAAGAGAGAACGATTCCCTCGTCAGGAAAAGGAAAAACTCCTATTAGCCTGTCAGGAGATCTGGACAAAAGCATTCCCAGGAGGTTTACTGGAGCACACGGTGTACTTTTGTTCTGCGCCTCGGAGGGCCGTCTTGGAGCCAGCCATCAATGGCCTCGCAATCTGCAAGGCGCTCTCCTAATACTGTTTCCCAGATGCCGCTGCCGTGACTCATGTCCCAGCCTGTTTGGTGCCTGCTGTAATCTTACCTGTAAGTCTTATGCTCGTCACCACGACTCTTTGGCTTGGCACCCCCACCCTCACATTAACCACCAAGAGTCTGACCTGACAAATAACTTGTCTGAGAAAGAAGGACAGTTTCCCTTTGTTTCTTTGTTTGTGACGTCCCTGGGATTGATGATTGGGACTGAAATCCAGGCTGCACTGTGACCCTTCTTGACACAGAAGGCAGATGACTTTGGGAGTACACTGGGGGCACTTTGCTGAGAACAGGAGTTGGCATCAGATGGTGGTTCTCAAAATGTGGTCTGAAACTAGCAGCATCAGCATCACCCAGGACCTTTTCAGAAATACTGATTCTCAGGTCCCACCCAGGACTGCTGAGACAGAAAAGCTGCAGATGGGCTCCAGGAACCTGGGTCTCACAAGCTCTCTGGGTCATTCTGATGCTCAACCATATTCTGATAGGATTGTTTTATTCTTTCAGAATGTTCTGTTATGCAAGCACCCCACTGGCTTTTCACCACAATCCTGGAATACTGGCAGGAAAAGGCAAAGCTGTGGCATTATCCCCATTCTGCAGATGGCAAGGTAAAGGTTATAGAGATTACAGGACTGGCTGAGGATGTCCCAACCTGTTGGAGCTAGAAATTGTCCGCCCACAACCAGACCACTCCAGTTCAGGGTGCACAGACAAAGATGAATCTTCCGGAGGGAGAAAAATCCCCAGGATTAATAGCAGAACATGGAAAGGGAGGTTTTCCATAATCCTCGAGGTATAATTAAAACCACATTAGAGACCACCCTGGGACACCTGCAGTTGTTAAGCATCTGCCTTCAACTCAGGTCATGATCCCAAGTCCTGGGCTTGAGCCTCACATGGGGCTCCCTGCTCATGTGGAAGCAGGAAGCAGGAAGCCTGCTTCTCCCTCTCGTGTTCCCCCTCTCGCTGTGTCTCTCTCTCTGTCAAATAAATAAATAAAATCTTAAAAAAAAAAAAAAGCCACACCCTTTCGGCTAACAACAACACTGGGCCCTACCACCTCTTACCAGCTTGGCCAAGGTCCCAACTCTCAGAGCCTTGGCTTCCTGATCATAAAATGGGGCCAGTAATAGAAGCATTTATGTTAGAGGTTCTTTTGAGAGTCAAAGAACATAATGTATGTGAATTCATTGGCATACCTTCTATCATAGCCAGCAGTTAATAAAAGAGTATAGTATTATTATCATTAGGAATTAAAAGGCAGGTAAAGACATCTCAACCCTTAGCTGTTCAAAATGATAAGATCAGCAGACATTTACTGAGCCCCTCCCACAGGCCCTGGTTTATGTAGTGGGATCCTCTTGCAGGCATGGGACAGGATGATGGGTGGGGTCTGTAAAAGCTGTGAGAGAGGCCTGGCACTAGGGGAGAAGCATTATCTGGAGTGGCCATGGGGGGGGCAGAGCTGGAGGGACACTGAGCTGTATTCAGGAAGAGGCACGTGGCCTGGAGTTCGGAACATAGAACCTGCAGGGTAAGACTGAATGTTGGTTGAGTTATGATGACAGAATCTGGCAGATGGGGATGTAGTTTGCAGGGGAGGTTTCTGTAAGTCATTTAGGGCCAGGTCTGTGAGCTGTGGATGGCAAATGAGGTTCATTTATATGTGGGGCATTTATATGTGGGGCTATTTTTCTGTCATGGGGGTGATCTGATGGTTTGAAAGGCTCACAGTGGCTCTCTGCTATGCTAGATGCTACAACAGATTAAATCTTAATATTGTATTTTTGAAAAGATATTGAGAACAATTATGGGTGAGCCCTCTTCCTGTGTCCAGCAACCACAGGGGGAAAGGAATGCAAGAACTTTTGTGGTGTCTCCCTCTTTCCTAGGAGAGATGACATGACCTTGAGTGGCTAAGGTGGGCCCCAGGGTTAATTCTTGCAGCTGGTTGGGAAAGGCTGCTTAGAGGCTGTTCTCCAGGCTTGCTTCTCACTTGTTCCGATTCCATCAGCCTCCCTTAAGATTTGTTTTCTAGGTGGGAGGTGGGGAGCCTGTGGACCAGCCACATTCTCTATCCTATATTTTACCAGAACTCTGCTAAGGAATATCTGATGCTTGCATGGCTATTAGTTTTTGCATCTATATTTAATTACTACACATGTAATTAATAAATACATCATAGCAAATGTATCATTTACTTAATACATGTTATAGACTGAACATTTTTGTACACCGCCCCCTTCCCCCACCTTAATTCTTATGTTGAGACCTTAACCTGCAATGTGATTGTGTTTGGAGGTGGGACCATTGTGAGGTAATTAGGTTTAGATGAAGTTGAAATGATGGTGGGCTTCCCATGTTGGGAATGGCATCCTTATATGAAGAGGTAGAGAAACCAGAGCTTCCTGTCTTTGACACGTAAGGATAAGAAGGTCCTCACTGGGAACTGATTCAACCAGAAACTGGATCTTGGGCTTCCAGCCTCCCAGAACAATGAGAAATGTTGTTTAAGGCACAAATATCCTGTGATATTTTGTTCTAGCAGTGTGAGCCTGTAACCAAACCAGCATGAGTTCGCTCCTGGTGCATCAGAATCAGTACTCAGTCAAGCTGTCAAACAAAATTATTTGCAGCAAACAAGGAGATCACAGGGAATGGCTTGCAAAGCCATGGCTCCCCTAAAGAGGGTGAAAGGGTTCCTTTGATTTAGGGTTAAGATGAATATTTAGATTGGGAAAACTTGTTATGGTATGTAGAGGCAGGCACAAGGTCGCACATGCACCTTAGAAAACATGGTTATCCATACATTGTGTGTTATGTGAATGAGGCTGAGGCTCCTTCCTGGGAGGAGATTTTAGTGTTAGTAAAGGTAATGGTTAGGTTAGTAAAGGTAATGGTAAGTCTTAGGTAATGGTAAAGGTTAGTAAAGGTAATGGTAAGTCGTTCCAGAGGTCACTCCATGGTACCCATGTGGGCTTGAGTCAGGGGATGGCTCAAAAGGTCTGGGTAGTCTGGAATGGGGTGGGTTTTGGGGTTTCATTTGCCTGAATAAAGAGGTAAGCTGGAAAGAAGAGCTGAAGGAAAAATATAAAATAGAGGTCAGTGAGTATAAGCGGGTGGGCAGTAAATGTCAGGTCTTGGGTTCTAGTGGGCGACAAGCTGACCAAATCAATACACGCGTCAATAGTTTGCTTCCTGTTTGACCTTTGCAAACTGACCCTATGACTGTATCTTATTGGTTGGATTCCAAAAGGTAGGAAGTGTGTGTGGCTCCCAGCCTCCTGACAGAAACTGTAGGCCTCTGCTGATTATAGGAGTCTTTACTAAAATACTTCCAGCACTTCCAACCAACACCTCCTTAGCTTCTGCTTGCATGTCATTAGTAACAGGGGACTCACTCTGTTCCAAAGCAAGCTTCTTCACCTTAACTGTGAGAGGAAGAAGATAAATCATCACTGAATCCTCAGCTCCTAGAATCATGTGTGGTGTTTAGCAGGGACTCAATGAGTCTTTGTTGAAGTAGTGATATGGGGATGCAAAACACATTTACTCAATGCTAGAGTTGGATAGTTCATTAAATTCATTTTTAATGATGTACAAACTGTGGGCCAGGGATTTCAAGGAACTCTCCTGTGTTAAGTGAGTAGAATCCCACTCCCTCCACTATAATGTCTTGTAGTGTGAATTTTTCCTCTCTATAGAATTTAAAATCCACCATAGACAACAGAAAGAAACCTCATGAAACCAAATAGCAAAGAATGAAATGTCCATTCTGTGTATTGACCTAGAGGGCCATGGGTTTCAGGAATCAAAATCCATGGGAAATGGGTCTTTGGCATAATCATGTTCATCATGATATAGACAGAATGGACTGAACCTGACTTAGATAGGTAAAGGGGTAGAGATGAATGGCTGTCAGGCACTAGCAAAGGTACTAAGACCACAGGAGACTAGGGAGTGCACAGTAAGGGAGGAGATTAACTACAGTGAGAGGAGCCTGGAAGGGAATCTTAAAAACCAAGATAAATGACAATAGGAAGCCATCAGAAGTTCTTGACTTTGGGAGCAGTCAAGAGTTCGGAACACAGAACCTGCAGGGTAAACAAAGTGGTGCTTTATAAACAATAATTTAAAAGTGATATTTGAGATGGATTCAGGTAAGAGAGACTAGAAACCCTTATTATACCTACTAGCAGTCCACATTACTAATTTTTTTTGTTTTGTTTTGTTTTGAATTTCAGTTTAAAGTTTACATTGCTTTCTCTAGCAATGCTCTGTCAAAGGCAGATATGCCAGAAAGGAAGGACCTCTCTGGTGCCCCCCAAATCTCACCATATTATGTATCTCTCTGGGTTTCAGTTTTTTTAGCTGTGAATGGGAATTAACAGAATCCATGAACTGCTTCTTCCTACTAGGAGTGACTAGGCTGTCTACTGCAGCAGATCATTCCAAACTTGGAGTAATTGGTATTAGGATGCACTGAATTTTCTTGATTTGGAATTGCCATGGTAAAAGCTATAGCTTGAGAGAGATTGTAGAGTGGTAGCACAGAGATATTTTCATTATTGTGAACAACATATAATTAAAATGAACAGGTTGACTTTGAAGCTGACATATGTCATAAAAATTAAACTGAGGAAGAGCTGAGTTTAGAATAATGACACTGAAGAAAAATAACCCTTTATAGTTGCAGCTCACATTATCATTTGTATTAGTTTATGTGGGCTAAATTGCTACAAGAAGGAAATTAAAAATGTAGTAGCTCAAACACAAGAAAACTTGTTTTTTCTTACCTGAGTCTAGCGGGGATGGATGTCCCAGGTCAGCAGAGGTGGTTGGTGGTGGGGAGACAGTTTCTCTGCCATGCAATCTTCCAGGGACTTAGGTGACAGTGGCTCTGCCATCTTTAACACATGGCTTCCAAGGCTATCCCAATTGTCCTTATTGGTCTCTAGCCACAAAAAAGAGAACATGGAAGAATATGAGGGTTTTTATAGCCCATCTTGATACATCGCTGCCACTCACATCCCCTTGGCTCAGACCCAGTCACACAACCATGCCAAATTGCAAAGGAGGCTGGGAAATCAAGTGTACCTGTGAAGAAAGGAAGAACAGAACTTAGCAGACAGCTGTAATTCTCATAGCAGACCTAACAGGTTCTCTGATCTGTATTTTACAGATGAAGACAGTGAAATCTGGTTCAGAATTTCTTGGAAAAACCTTGGTTACATGGATCAGGGAAAATTTAAGATGACTTTACTATCTCTTCATTTATATTTTAACCCCCAATTTAATTATGTATAAGACCAAGGATTCAGAGAATACATACAGTGTGCATAGCTCTGCATCTGCATCATATGCTTGGAATTAGGTGGTGGTCATAGGTCTTCTTGGCTTTCCCCCTGAAGACTTATTTCTGCACATGTGAATGGCGAATGAAGCCTCCTTGCCTTTGATCTTGAAACACTGTTTGAAACCCATAGTCACACACCTTGCTTCCTAGATAGGTTGATTTTTTTGTATTATATACATGACATTTTAAAAAGCCCTAGATATTCACAAAACTGTAAATTTGTCAAGGGGAGAGGGAATGAAATTTCTTATTGTTTTACAAAATCTTCGTAGCATTTAAGATGGGGTTTTAGAATCAGACAAGGAGGAGTTCCATTTTCACTTCCTCACCTTTAATCATTTCATTTAACCTTTTAAGTCCTGGTTATAGTCTTATAAGGAATAAAAATGCCCACCCTGTCCATCTTAAATGATGGTTAGAGTAAATAAGATGAGACAATGAATGTGAAAGGGGTATGATATTATAAAATGTGATGAAGACACATAGATCATTATTGTAATACCATTTGGTACTCAGTTTTGCCTGAGTACTAAACACACATTTGCTATCATGCAGGTTCACAGTGTTATACACCAGGTACAGCCATTATTGCCATTTTGCAAAAGAGAAAATTGTGCTTCAGAGAGCTTTGCAGTTACTTCTTTGTCCAAGGTTGGAAAGAATGAGACAGGTAGTATGAGAACATTAAGGAAAGAACACTGTCTCTGGAGACCAAAGACTTGCATTTAAACCCCATCTCTGATAAATATTATCTGTGTGAGTTTGGAAAAATCACTTTTCCTCTTTGAGTCTAATTGGATAGGAAAATAGATTTTCTCCCTTTATAATCTCACAGGGTTATTACGAGGATCATAGAATCAATATATCAAAATTGTTTTTTTTAATGGCTTTGTTAAGAGCAAATAATTCTTGGTTCTGTCTCTCAAGTCAGTTTGTGGTAGCAGGAGCCATATGAATTGAACTTTCTGTTGTTGTAGATTGCTTATAGTACCACTGAGGTCTGGGATGAGATTTGAGTGCAGAGACTCAAACTTCCAATGACAGATCGTTGTGCTATAGAATATTAACACTGGAGGTTTTAAAAGTTTAATCTAGTAGAAGCAGTCATCAAACAGAGAACCCCATTAGATGGTATCTTTTAAAGATTGTCTTTCAGCTCCACTTGTAATAATTCTAGCAATGGGAACTAACTTATGCATAGGAGGGCACATTCTGTCTGGGTATTTGGTTTAGCCAGTATTTATTGAGCTACCTTAATAAATGCCTATACTAGCTAACACAGAGGATTGGATCATCAAATCAGACTTACATGGATCAGAGGTCTTACATACTACCAAGATTTGCTAATAATTTCAGAGATATAAGGAATCAAGTAGGACAGGCAAAGCAGGGAGAGGTCTGGGACATCCTGTATGATTTCCCAGATCTTGCCTTCCTGCATCACATATGGACTCTCTGGCCCAGCATAATAGGTGAAATCCCTAAGTGAGATTTGTGGATTACTGCACCCAGAGGAGAGGGTTTGAGTTAGGAAACATCTCCATTTTATACCCCCAGATATTTGTACAACTTATGTGATGTGATCTTGGAAATTATGGCATATAAATCCATAGATTCTAGGTTTGTTTACCACAAGTGATTCTAAACCAGGGATATCCTGCTAAGAACATTCTGTAAATAATGATCTTCTTCTAAGAAATACCATGCCTTCATTTTCCAGGAGGTCCAGATATCAGCATGTCTACAGGTGATTAGATTAGATTATCTTGCTTTTCTTCTTTCTCTAGAGTGTCCTCTGATAACTGAGAGACAAATGAATCATCTACCAGGTAACTTTACTTCCTTCCCCTCTAGCTAGGTATGGAAGATGTAATGGTCAACAGAACAACAACATCTCTGACTTTGACCAAGTCATTGACCTAGGAGAGAAAAAGGAAGTATAATCAGACTTGTTAAATAGGACCAGCTAGTGATGATCAAGAATGCTTCTCCATTATGGGTAAACATTACATTTGTGAAAATCAGACCAAATTCAAGTTACATTTGCAACTTGGAGTGCCTATCCTTATGAATTTTGACTTGGGATTCATATTTGAACCTCTCCTTATTTTTCTGTATCCACAAGTAGACCTGCTGCCTGACCCAACTGGGAGTTCTTGTTCCACTTCCTAGAGCATCAGATTTAGCTGCTCTGGAAGATGGCTGTCTTGCTGTTTGGGAGTAACACCAAGTCCCACCTAAGTGAATTTTATGTTTGCTGAATACTCTATATTTTAATACAGACCATTCCATAAAGTGCCCAAATTAGATGCAAATCCATTTAGCTATTTTCAATTGATACAGCAATAGATACACTCACAGAGATTCATTATTTTTTATATGCATGCAGAAGGCCAATGCTGAAGATATATATAGAATGTCACCAGAGCAGGTAAGAGGGCCATGCCCATAAGGAGCATATAGCCAAATGAAGACGAGGTGACAGGAATCTTCAGGCAGGAGCCAGGAACTGAGAGAATATAAACAACTTGGCATGTGCCAAAACTACAAACAGTTTGGTCTTCACTGAACATCAGTTGCAGAGCAGGAGTGGAAGATGCTGGAGCTAGTGTGGCCAACTGGAACTAGGCAGGTCATAGAGGTTTTAGTTGCTCCAATGCTAGCCAGAAATTTTTTTCTGCTAGAAATTTTTTTCTCTTCTTGAGATGAAATCTTCTACCCTGTTATTTCTGTCCATTGTTTCTACTGCTGCCCTTAAAGAGCTAGAAAGAAGACATCTAACTTCTCTTTAATCTGATGATCCTCACACATTTGAAGATAGATCTCATGTTTCCTTGAGCTTCTCCAAGAGGGATGTCTTCATGTTACATGGCCTCCTAAATGGTCACCATCTGGTGTTCCCTTGAGTTTGGCATCTCCCAAGTGCCAGGGCTCAGTGTTTGGGGAAGGATACTGCTTTTGGGATTGAGAGAGGGAAAGCAATTCAGTATTGGATGCCAAGATATTGGATGCTTTGCCCCAACAAAACCTCTGTTAAATTAGTGTTCTCCATGTGAAATTCAGTTCCTTACTCCTTTCACATCCAGGTATGATTTACTTGGAGCTTCACTGATTCTAAGGAAATGTTCAAAATCCTCCATAAAGTTTGTATGTAATATCTCTGAAATTTAGTTTCCTGTGGATCTTCTCTGTCTCATGTTTCTGTAATTATGTGTGTTGTCTTTGAATGGCTCTTGCAACTTAATGGTGAAAATAGTGTTTGGCACTTGATTCTCAATAAATATTCGGTGAGTGAATCAATGGACCAACATTGAGGCAAAACTCAGCATCTTCACTGGTTGCTCCTTTGCTTCAAGCATTTCTTAAGTTGAGAAGAATTTACTGAATATTGATGGTCACCACAAAGTAGGATTGCAATTTTCTGTTCTTTGTTCCTTTTTTCAGTCCTGTTTTAAGTTCTTTCTCTTTCCCTCACTCCTATCCAAAACTTAGTCATATGCATCAATAACAGTATATACTGGTGAATGTTTAACAACTGGCTTTCCCAAAATTCCCACCATGCCTGATTTCTAAGTACCGATGTGGGGGTCACTAAACATAGGGTGTGGGAGAGGTGCACAGCTTTCAACAGCTGATACAGACTGGCCCTTCAGGTCACCTGTAGGGGCTCACTAAACAACGGATCTACCTTCCTTACAAGGTGATTGAGATCACAGTTACATTTTCTTCTTCTCTGATTACATCAAAAATTATGTCTAGCATAAATTAGAGTTTCAGAATGAAACTGGCTAAACTTGCAAACTAGTGGTTAATTCTTTAAACCAGTGGTACTGAACTGGGAGAAATACTGCCCCCAAGAGGTCATTTGGAGATTTGTGGGATTACTTTTGGCTGTAGCAGTAACTGACCTTTTAGGCGCTTAGTGGGCAAAGGTCAGGAATGCTGAATATCTTGCCAGAATTACACAACAAAAGATGGTTCTGCCCAAGAAATCTATGGCACAATCATTGGAAATTTCTGCTCTGCACCATGTTTCCCACGAGCTGGATTTCTGCCAGACTATAGTCCTTTATATTCTGCTAAAATTTTGTGAGAGAAATAATCATACCCTGGTGCTTATAGAAAAAGGGACTTCCATGCTTAGTGACAGATGCTTATTTTATTCTTAAATGATTGAAATCAAATGCATTGGAATGAAACTTTTTTCCCTGTTAACCTTTAGCAGCATTTATAATGACCATGTTAAATCAAACCTCATTACAACGTAATGGGGCCTGACCGAAATACTGCAGGTATGATGCTGAGTAATTTCATAAATTATTAAATGGTAATTGAAAGTAATATGGCAGAATACATTCTACTCCTGAGAGAGAAAATACAGAAGACTTTGGAGAGAAATAAAGTTGGTTGAAATTATTTTATAGCATATAGTTAAGGGTTGGAAGCAGGATGAAAGAAGGGCAATAGGAGACCTGAACATCCTTTGATTTCTGGCATTGTGTTAAAATATGTAACTTTGATAGAGGGGTTACGATCCTGCTCAAAACATTACAGACATCTAGACTCCTTTTCCACTGCCTGTGCTCAGGCATTTATTGGAGCAAAAGGATAAAAATTCAAATTATATTTTATACTAAATGTCTCTCGATTGCCATGTCTTTATTTGAATTATAGTTTACTTCAAGGCCTCATTTTCTCAATTGCTTTTCAAAACCTTTATTAAAAAAAATCACCATCAGTTAAGTAACTATGCTTGTTGTGAAAAAGAAACAAACAAACCCTAAAATAATAAAGAATATAAACTTGGAAGGGAAGTCTCTTATTATCACATTCAACCTTCTTTCTAGGTGGCATATTCTTCTGAATCCATATGCACTATGCTTTTTTTTTTTTTTGGAAGAGATTGAGAGAAAGTGAGAGTATGAGCAGGG
Source organism: Neogale vison (assembly GCF_020171115.1). Taxonomy (NCBI): domain Eukaryota; kingdom Metazoa; phylum Chordata; class Mammalia; order Carnivora; family Mustelidae; genus Neogale; species Neogale vison. Next base: position 58,814,577 of record NC_058101.1, on the reverse strand, counting down.
CAGAGGGAGAGGGAGAAGCAGACTCCCCACTAAGTAGGAAGCCCAACATGATCCCAACCTGGGATCATGACCTGAGTGGAAGGCATATGCGTGTAATGGACCGAGTCACCCAGGTCCAAAACACATTTTTTTAAAAGTTTATTTTTCCAGCATAGACCTGTACTATAGAGACTATTTTATAATTTTCTGTTTTCATTTAATATTATAGTTTGGACATCTTTTCTTTTTTAAGATTTTATTTATTTATTAGACAGAGATCACAAGTAGGCAGAGAGGCAGGCAGAGAGAGTGAGTGGAGGAAGCAGACTCCCCGCCGAGCAGAGAGTCCGATGCGGAGCTCGATTCCAGGACCCTGAGATCATTACCTCAGCCGAAGGCAGAGGCTTTAACCCACTGAGCCACCCAGGTGCCCCTAGTTTGGACATCTTTTTATGTCTATGTATACAGATCATAACTTTAAAAAATTGTGTTTAAAGTATGTCATAAATTGTGCAGAACTTTAGCACAGATCCTTACAATTTTCCCCCAAATGAATATAGCCATGTAACCATCATTTAAAATAAGATGGAATATAACACTACCCCGAATTCTCCCTCATACCCCTTCAAGTCATTTTACCCATTCTCTCTGAATGTAACTACTATTTTGAATCATCACCATAGATATATTTTGCCTTTTCTTGAGATTAATATTAGCTGAATCATTTAACATGAAATTTTTTGGTGTCTGGATTCTTTTGCTTGTTATGGATGTGAAATTCTCCTATTGTGTGGAGTAGTAGTTCATTTTTATTGCTGCAGAGTATTCTATTATATGATTCTACTATAACCTATTCATTCTGCTTTTGGTGGACTTTCAGATTATTGGTAGTTCTGGGCTACTATGAATAATGTCTTTAGACATATGTTATCTTTTGATGAACATGCATATATATTTATTTCTTGGGCACACACTTGGGGATGAAATTGCTGTGACAGAAGACCTATGCAAATTCAGCATTAGTTGTTATTGCCAACAGTTTTTCCAAAGTGATTGTAAGAATTTATATTTCCACAGGTGGTGTATGAGGGTTCCAGTTGCTTATGTTATTTCCAGCACGAAGTAGGAGTTTTTCTCTAATTTAAATTTAAGCCAATTTTGTGTTATCAAATAGTAATTCATTCTGGCTCTATTTTGTATTTTCCTTATGAGTTACTACTGAACATCTTTTCAAATGCTTATTAGCCTCTTGGTTATCATCTTTTGATAAGTGCCTGGACTAATCTTTTGCCTTTATTTTATTGGGTTGTTTTCTTTTTCTTAGAGATTATTGGAGTTCTTCACATATTCTGAATATAAGTACTTTTTGGATACATGTATTGCAAATATCTTCTCTCACTTTGTGCTTTGACTTCCCACTCTGAAGCATCTTTCACTGAAGGCTAATTTATCTATATTTTCTTTTATTAGTGCTTTCTGCATTTTGTTTGAGAAATTTTTGCCTATCCTGATGATGCTATTGTCTTATATTATATTCTGTTAGTGTTTCACCTGTCACAATGAGATTTATGATGAATCTGAAACCAGTTTTTGTATGTGGTGTGAGGAGAGAGGTAAGGTTCATTGATTTGGAATTATTTATTGAAAAGATTTGTGCTTCTTTCATTGCATTTCATGGGTAAATTTTGTGCTATGTCAGAAGTGTGTATATGGATGGTTGTTTCTGGAGACTCGACTCTATTCCTTTTTAGTCTATGGTCTATCGTTTCTTCACCACCACACTTAGAATTGTGGTTTTTTAAGAGTAGGTATCTGGTAATATTAATCATTCAATTTTGGTCTTCTTCAAGGTTATTCACTATTCTGAATATTTTTCACTTCTATATTCATTTTAGAATCATATAATCAATTTCCATGGGATTTTTGTTGGAATTTAATCTATAGATCAACTTGGGGAGAATTGATATCTTTGGGATATTGAGTCTTTTAATCCATGAAAATGGTATAACTCTTCATTAATTTAGTTCTTCTTTAACTTTCTTTAATAATGTTTATTTGTGTGTGTGTGTGTGTGTGTAGAAGCCCTGCCCATTTAAAAATTTATATTTAGTCCTATATATTGATGTATTTGATTGGTATGTATTGTTACTTATATTTTTGTAAATTTCATTTTTAATTATTTGATATTGGGATGTAGAAATTTAATTAATTTCTGCAGACTTTGTAATCAGAAATCTTAAAAATAATGTATTTTCATAATTTATTTATAGTTTTTTGCATTTTCTATTAATATTATAATTTTGTGAATAATAACACTTTAATTTTTTATTTTAATTTTTTTGTATTTCATTGCACTGGTTAAAACTTTTAGAATAATGATGAATAGAAGAGGTGATAGCAGCATTAGTGAGAGAGTATCATGACTCATGTTAAAATAGTAAGGCCAACTTTATTCAGTGCTGTCATAATAGGGGCAAGGACTACTGCAATGGGGTTTTGCAGTAAGGGAGAGAAAGATACGGCTCAATTCAGAATAAGACAAAGGAAAGTATGGATTTATAGCCATGGGACAAGGTTTCGGGGAGGAAGGCAGCAGATAAAAAATTACTAAGATTGTAGGGCAGTTCTCTGCTAAACTGACATAGTAGTAGGATTCTTGCTGTGAAAGCAGGCCAGGGTAATCAGATACAACCTGGGGATGATGGGAGATGAGAAATTTGTTTAGATTATGACGGTGAGTAAGGGCTTCTGGCTAAACTGACTTCGCAGGATTCTTGCTAAAACTGGATTCAATAGCCTGGAGGCAAAAGCCCAAGTTTTGGGCTCCTTGAGTGCAGGGCTCATAGAAACTTGATTAAACTTTGGCCAAGGAGAGAATCTTTGTTAGCAGAATAAACCCTTTTCACATGTCACTTTATTTGCATTTGCTTTGCTATTACTTTGTTTTGGACTCTTGCATGTGTGTTAATTACAGAAATTGGTTTGTACTATTTTGTTTTATAATTTCATTGATAGATATTGGGGTTGAAGTTATGCTAATATCCTAACAAGAGATATCATTCTTCTTATTCATGGGAAGAGTTAATGTAAGTTTGGCATTATTTCTTGTTGAATATCTGAAAGAATTCCCTAGTTAAGCTATTGTAGACTGATGTTTTCTCTGTGGGGAAACTTCTACTTATGTATCAACTTTCTTTAATGCATGCAGGAATATTTAGACCTTTTATTTATTCCATGTCAGTTGTGGTAAACTATACTTTTAAGAAATCTTTCTATTTATTCTGAGTTTTCAAGCTTATTCCCAAAAGTCATTGCTTTTGTCTTATTATTTTATGGCTGTAGAAAACTGTGAGGGTGTCTCTTTTTCTCCTTGATATCAGTAATTTGTGCCCTTCCCATTTTGCTTTTTCTTGAAGTAGCAGGAAGTTTATAAATTGTATTAATCTTAAAATTTTTACTTTTTAAAATTTCCCTTGAATTTCATTTACAGTTCTTTTTCATGCTACTTGATAAAAGCTTGGTCATGGATCTTCAGCCTTTTTTATTTCTTTTTAAATGTCTGTATTTGAGGCTATCCATTTTTCTTTAAACACTATTAGTAGTTATAATTCAGTTCTTTTTTTTTCAGTTCTTATAATTCAAATCTTTTCTCATTTTATTTTACCTTTGTGGTGTTTACAAGTGTATTGCATCATTGCTTAATTCACAAGCATTTGGGGATTTTTTTTCTATTTTTTTTTCCAATTTATTTATTTTCAGAAAAACAGTATTCATTATTTTTTCACCACACCCAGTGCTCCATGCAAGCCGTGCCCTCTATAATACCCACCACCTGGTACCCCAAACTCCAACCCCCCCGCCACTTCAAACCCCTCAGATTGTTTTTCAGAGTCCATAGTCTCTCATGGTTCACCTCCCCTTCCAATTTACCCAAAAGCACATACCCTCCCCAATGTCCATAACCCTACATCCCTTCTCCCAACCCCCCTCCCCCCAGCAACCCACAGTTTGTTTCATGAGATTAAGAGTCACTTATGGTTTGTCTCCCTCCCTATCCCATCTTGTTTCATGGATTCTTCTCCTACCCACTTAAGCCCCCCTGTTGCATCACCACTCCCTCATATCAGGGAGATCATATGATAGTTGTCTTTCTCCGCTTGACTTATTTCGCTAAGCATGATACGCTCTAGTTCCATCCATGTTGTCGCAAATGGCAAGATTTCGTTTCTTTTGATGGCTGCATAGTATTCCATTGTGTATATATACCACTTCTTTATCCATTCATCTGTTGATGGACATCTAGGTTCTTTCCATAGTTTGGCTATTGTGGACATTGCTGCTATAAACATTCGGGTGCACGTGCCCCTTCGGATCACTACGTTTGTATCTTTAGGGTAAATACCCAGTAGTGCAATTGCTGGGTCATAGGGTAGTTCTATTTTCAACATTTTGAGGAACCTCCATGATGTTCTCCAGAGTGGTTGCACCAGCTTGCATTCCCACCAACAGTGTAGGAGGGTTCCCCTTTCTCCGCATCCTCGCCAGCATCTGTCATTTCCTGACTTGTTGATTTTAGCCATTCTGACTGGTGTGAGGTGATATCTCATTGTGGTTTTGATTTGTATTTCCCTGATGCCGAGTGATATGGAGCACTTTTTCATGTGTCTGTTGGCCATCTGGATGTCTTCTTTGCAGAAACGTCTGTTCATGTCCTCTGCCCATTTCTTGATTGGGTTATTTGTTCTTTGGGTGTTGAGTTTGTTAAGTTCTTTATAGATTTTGGACACTAGTCCTTTATCTGATATGTCGTTTGCAAATATCTTCTCCCATTCTGTCAGTTGTCTTTTGATTTTGTTAACTGTTTCCTTTGCTGTGCAAAAGCTTTTGATCTTGATGAAATCCCAATAGTTCATTTTTGCCTTTGCTTCCCTTGCCTTTGGCGATGTTCCTAGGAAGATGTTGCTGTGGCTGAGGTCGAAGAGGTTGCTGCCTGTGTTCTCCTCAAGGATTTTGATAGATTCCTTTCTCACATTGAGGTCCTTAATCCATTTTGAGTCTATTTTTGTGTGTGGTGTAAGGAAATGGTCCAATTTCATTTTTCTGCATGTGGCTGTCCAATTTTCCCAACACCATTTATTAAAGAGGCTGTCTTTTTTCCATTGGACATTCTTTCCTGCTTTGTCAAAGATTAGTTGACCATAGAGTTGAGGGTCTATTTCTGGGCTCTCTATTCTGTTCCATTGATCTATGTGTCTGTTTTTGTGCCAGTACCATGCTGTCTTGATGATGACAGCTTTGTAATAGAGCTTGAAGTCCGGAATTGTGATGCCACCAACTTCGGCTTTCTTTTTCAATATCCCTTTGGCTATTCGAGGTCTTTTCTGGTTCCATATAAATTTTAGGATTATTTGTTCCATTTCTTTGAAAAAGATGGATGGTACTTTGATAGGAATGGCATTAAATGTGTAGATTGCTTTAGGTAGCATAGACATTTTCACAATATTTATTCTTCCAATCCAGGAGCATGGAACATTTTTCCATTTCTTTGTGTCTTCCTCAATTTCTTTCATGAGTACTTTATAGTTTTCTGAGTATAGATTCTTAGCCTCTTTGGTTAGGTTTATTCCTAGGTATCTTATGGTTTGGGGTGCAATTGTAAATGGGATTGACTCCTTGATTTCTCTTTCTTCTGTCTTGTTGTTGGTGTAGAGAAATGCAACTTATTTCTGTGCATTGATCTTATATCCTGACACTTTACTGAATTCCTGTACAAGTTCTAGCAGTTTTGGAATGGAGTCTTTTGGGTTTTCCACATATAATCTGCGAAGAGTGATAATTTGACTTCTTCTTTGCCGATTTGGATGCCTTTAATTTCCTTTTGTTGTCTGATTGCTGAGGCTAGGACTTCTAGTACTATGTTGAATAGCAGTGGTGATAATGGGCATCCCTGCCGTGTTTCTGACCTTAGTGGAAAAGCTTTCAGTTTTTCTCCATTGAGAATAATATTTGTGGTGGGTTTTTCATAGATGGCGTTGATGATATTGAGGTATGTGCCCTCTATCCCTACACTTTGAAGAGTTTTGATCAGGAAGGGATGCTGTACTTTGTCAAATGCTTTTTCAGCATCTATTGAGAGTATCATATGGTTCTTGTTCTTTCTTTTATTGATGTGTTGTATCACATTGACTGATTTGCGGATGTTGAACCAACCTTGCAGCCCTGGGATAAATCCCACTTGGTCATGGTGAATAATCCTTTTAATGTACTGTTGAATCCTATTGGCTAGTATTTTGGTGAGAATTTTTGCGTCTGTGTTCATCAAGGATATTGGTCTATAGCTCTCTTTTTTGATGGGATCCTTGTCTGGTTTTGGGATCAAGGTGATGCTGGCCTCATAAAATGAGTTTGGAAGTTTTCCTTCCATTTCTATTTTTTGGAACAGTTTCAGGAGAATAGGTATTAGTTCTTCTTTAAATGTTTGGTAGAATTCCCCCGGGAAGCCTTCTGGCCCTGGGGTTTTGTTTGTTTGGAGATTTTTAATGACTGTTTCAATCTCCTTACTGGTTATGGGTCTGTTCAGGCTTTCTATTTCTTCCTGGTTCAATTTTGGTAGTTTATATGTTTCTAGGAATGCATCCATTTCTTCCAGATTGTCAAATTTGTTGGCGTAGAGTTGCTCATAGTATGTTCTTATAATAGTTTGTATTTTTTTGGTGTTAGTTGTGATCTCTCCTCTTTCATTCATGATTTTATTTATTTGGGTCCTTTATCTTTTCTTTTTGATAAGTCTGGCCAGGTGTTTATCAATTTTATTAATTCTTTCAAAGAACCAGCTCCTAGTTTCGTTGATTTGTTCTATTGTTTTTATTGTTTTTTTGGTTTCTATTTCATTGATTTCTGCTCTGATCTTTATGATTTCTCTTCTCCTGCTGGGCTTAGGGTTTCTTTCTTGTTCTTTCTCCAGCTCCTTTAGGTGTAGGGTTAGGTTGTGTACCTGAGACCTTTCTTGTTTCTTGAGAAAAGCTTGTACCACTATATATTTTCCTCTCAGGACTGCCTTTGTTGCGTCCCACAGATTTTGCACCATTGTGTTTTCATTATCATTTGTTTCCATGATTTTTTTCAATTCTTCTTTAATTTCCTGGTTGACCCATTCATTCTTTAGAAGGATGCTGTTTAGTCTCCATGTATTTGGGTTCTTTCCAAATTTCCTCTTGTGGTTGAGTTCTAGCTTCAGAGCACTGTGGTCTGAAAATATGCAGGGAATGATCCCAATCTTTTGATACCAGTTGAGTCCTGATTTAGGACCGAGGATGTGATCTATTCTGGAGAATGTTCCATGTGCACTAGAGAAGAATGTGTATTCTGTTGCTTTGGGATGAAATGTTCTGAATATATCTGTGATGTCCATCTCATCCAGTGTATCATTTAAGGCCTTTATTTCCCTGTTGATCTTTTGCTTGGATGATCTGTCCATTTCAGTGAGGGGACTGTTAAAGTCCCCTACTATTATTGTATTATTGTTGATGTGTTTCTTTGATTTTGTTATTAATTGGTTTATATAGTTGGCTGCTCCCACGTTGGGGGCATAGATATTTAAAATTGTTAGATCTTCTTGTTGGACAGACCCTTTGAGTATGATATAGTGTCCTTCCTCATCTCTTATTATTGTCTTTGGCTTAAAATCTAATTGATCTGATATAAGGATTGCCACTCCTGCTTTTTTCTGATGTCCATTAGCATGGTAAATTCTCTTCCACCCCCTCACTTTAAATCTGGAGGTGTCTTTAGGTTTAAAATGAGTTTCTTGGTAGCAACATATAGATGGGTTTTGTTTTTTTATCCATTCTGATACCCTGTGTCTTTTTTTTTCCCAATTTATTTATTTTCAGAAAAACAGTATTCATTATTTTTTCACCACACCCAGTGCTCCATACAAGCCGTGCCCTCTATAACACCCACCACCTGGTACCCCAACCTCCCACCCCTCCACCACTTCAAACCCCTCAGATTGTTTTTCAGAGTCCATAGTCTCTCATGGTTCACCACCCCTTCCAATTTACCCAAAAGCACATACCCTCCCCAATGTCCATAACCCTACATCCCTTCTCCCAACCCCCCTCCCCCCAGCAACCCACAGTTTGTTTCGTGAGATTAAGAGTCACTTATGGTTTGTCTCCCTCCCTATCCCATCTTGTTTCATGGATTCTTCTCCTACCCACTTAAGCCCCCATGTTGCATTCCTACTTCCTCATATTACCCTGTGTCTTTTGATTGAGGCATTTAGCCCATTAACATTCAGGGTAACTATTGAGAGATATGATTTTAGTGCCATTGTATTGACTGTAAGGTGACTATTACTGTATATTGTCTCTGTTCCTTTCTGATCTACCGCTTGTAGGCTCTCTCATTGCTTAGAGGACCCCTTTCAGTATTTCCTGTAGATCTGGTTTGGTGTTTGCAAATTCTTTCAGTTTTTGTTTGTCCTGGAAGCTTTTAATCTCTCCTTCTATTTTCAATGATAGCCTAGCTGGATATAGTATTCTTGGCTGCATGTTTTTCTCATTTAGTGCTCTGAAAATATCATGCCAGCTCTTTCTGGCCTGCCAGGTCTCTGTGGATAAGTCAGCTGCCAATCTAATACTTTTACCATTGTATGTTACAGACTTCTTTTCCTGGGCTGCTTTCAGGATTTTCTCTTTGTCACTAAGGCTTGTAAATTTTACTATTAGGTGACGGGGTGTGGGCCTATTCTTATTGATTTTGAGGGGCGTTCTCTGAACCTCCTGAATTTTGATGCTCGTTCCCTTTGCCATATTGGGGAAATTCTCCCCAATAATTCTCTCCAGTATACCTTCTGCTCCCCTCTCTCTTTCTTCTTCTTCTGGAATCCCAATTATTCTAATGTTGTTTCGTCTTATGGTGTCACTTATCTCTCGAATTCTCCCCTCATGGTCCAGTAGCTGTTTGTCCCTCTTTTGCTCAGCTTCTTTATTCTCTGTCATTTGGTCTTCTATATCGCTAATTCTTTCTTCTGCCTCATTTATCCTAGCAGTGAGAGCCTCCATTTTTGATTGAACCTCATTAATAGCTTTTTTGATTTCAACTTGGTTAGATTTTAGTTCTTTTATTTCTCCAGAAAGGGCTTTTATATCTCTGGAGAGGGTTTCTCTAATATCTTCCATGCCTTTTTCAAGCCCGGCTAGAACCTTGAGAATTGTCATTTTGAACTCTAGATCTGACATATTACCAATGTCTGTATTGATTAGGTCCCTAGCCTTCAGTACTGCCTCTTGTTCTTTTTTTGTTGTTGTGAATTTTTCCGCCTTGTCATTTTGTCCAGCTAAGAGTATATGAAGGAGCAAGTAAAATCCTAAAAGGGTGGCAGCAATCCCAGGAAAATATGCTTTAACCCAATCAGAAGAGATCTCAAATCGTGAGGGGGGATTTCTCCCCCCTCACGGTTGGGTGAGGGATCTCCTCTGATTGGGGATATCTTCTGATTGGGATCTCTTCTGATTTGGGGATAAAAAGAGGTTCCAAAAGAAAGAAAGAAAAAAAAGAAAACGAATAAAGAAAAGTATAAAAAAGAAAATATTTATATATATTAGATAAACTAGTTAGAAAACGTTAAAAAAGAAAAGGGTAAAAGTTAAAATTTTAGCAGAAGAAGAGAAAAAAAAAATGAAAAAGAAAAAAGTTAAATTAACTGCAAGACTAAAAATCACAGGGAGAAAGCCATGAGTTCCGTGGTTTGTTGTCTCCTCCTCTGGAATTCTGCTGCTCTCCTTGGTATTGAAACTGCACTCCTTGGTAGGTGAACTTGGTCTTGTCTGGATTTCTTGTTGATCTTCTGGGGGAGGGGCCTGTTGTAGTGATTCTCAAGTGTCTTTGCCCCAGGCGGAATTGCACCGCCCTTACCAGGGGCCGGGCTGAGTGATCCGCTCGGCTTTGCTTTCAGGAGCTTTTGTTCCCTGAGCGCTTTCCGGAGAGTTCCGGAGGACGGGAATACAAATGGTGGCCTTTTGGTCTCCAGCCTGGAGGAGCTGAGAGCCCGGGGTCCCGCTCCCCAGTGCGCCCTCAGCGAACAGCTCCTAGTAACTCCCGTCTGCCTAACCTCTGGCCGCGCTCCGAGCTCACCGAGCCTGCGACCGGTTCAAGGCAACACCGAGCTGTGAGCTTACTGTCAGCTCTGTCTCTGTAGCCAGGTTTCCCTGTGAGCTTACTGTCAGCTCTGTCTCTGTAGCCAGCTTTCCCGTTCCAATATCCGCAAGCTCTGCAACACTCAGACACCCCCGATCCTTCTGTGACCCTGCGAGACCTGAGGCCACGCCGACCCCACGTGGGCTTCGCCCCGGTTTAGCCTCTGGAGTGATGTCCCTCAGCGGAACAAACTTTTAAAAGTCCTGATTTTGTGATCTGTTGCTCCGCCGCTTGCCGGGAGCTGGCCCCTCCCCCCGGGGTCTATCTTCCTGTGGCTTTGGATTCACTTCTCCGCCAGTCCTACCTTTCAGAAAGTGGTTGTTTTTCTGTTTCTAGAATTGCTGTTCTTCTTCTCTTCGATCTGCTGATGGATTTGCAGGTGTTTGCAATCTTTAGATAAGCTCTCTAACTGATCTCCTGCTAGCTGAAGTAGTAGTCTCAGCCTGCTACTTCTCCGCTATCTGGACTCCTCCTCCTCTCTATTTTTGTTTTTGTTATTGATTACTAGTTCATTACCTTTGACATCAGGAACACATTGTGTTGATTGATTTTCGAAATTTTCTGAGGTATGCTTTAGAGATAAGCATATGATCAGGTAGTAAATGTTGTATGTGTACTTGAATAAGTGTGTATTCTGTACTTGTTGGTTGTGGTGCTCCATATATGACCATTTAATTAAATTGGTTAATCATGATATTCAAAACTTCAGTATTCTTGTTGATTTTTTGTTTGTTTATTTGTTTTTCTGGTCTATTTACTTTATTGATTACTGAGAAAGTTGTTTTAATTTTTTAAAAAGATTTTATTTATCTATTTGACGGAGAGAAAGAGAGAGAGAGCAGGAACAGAAGCAGGGGGGAGTGGGAGAGGTTGAAGTAGATTTCCTGCTAAGCAGGGAGCCTGATGTGGGGCTCCATCCTAGGACCCTGGGATCATGACCAGAGCCAAAGACAAATGCTTAACAACTGAGCCACCCAAGAGACCAAAAAAAGCTGTTTAAAAATCAGTACTTATTTGTAGATTTTTTCCCTTGTATTTCTGTCAGGTTTTGGCATAAATATAAGGCTATATTTTTTAAATGTTTAGAAATTTAGGAGATATATATATATAACCTTTTATTCTTACAAAAATTTCTCTATTTTTTGTAACACTTTTTACCTTAAAACTATTTATAAGGTTAATATAGATACATAAGTTTTCTTTCAATTATTTTTTGCCTGGTATATATTTCTCTGTTCTCGTGTACTTATTCTCTTTTTAAATTTATTTATTCAAGATAGACACATGCAATCTTCCTTCCTTTTTAAAAAAAAATTAATTTTAGCTTTTTTAGTGTTCTAAACTTCATTGTTTGTGCACCACATCCAGTGATCCACACAATATGTGTCCTCCATAATACCCAGCACCAGGCTCACCCAACGCCCCAGCCCCTCCCTTCCAAAACCCTCAGTTTGTCTCTCAGAGCTTACAGTCTCTCATGGTTTGTCTCCCCCTCAGATTTCCCCCATCTCACTTCTCCTCTCCATCTCTCAATGTCCTCTGTGTTATTACTTATGCTCCACAAGTAAGTGAAACCATATGATACTTGTGTGCTTATTCTTGCTTGAATACCCCAGTGTGACAATTTTTGCTTTGAGTTGAAATATTTAGCCTATTTACATTTATTGTAAGTTGCTTATATATTGTTAAATTGTTTTATTATTTGCTTATTCCATTGTTCTCATTCACTTATTGTCCTTCAGTATATATTTTTTCTTCCATGTTTTTCTTCCCTTAGAATTAATTATTTTTTGTAAATTATGTCCTCTGCTATTAATTTATTTCACATACATTTACATTCCTCCATTAATACACACTATAATTTTGTTACTCTTTTTGAGATTACCCAAAAGATTGTTCTTCCACTCCATGAAGATGGGATGTTTTTCCATTTCCTTCATTTATGTTTCTTGTATTTGTTTTTTTTTTTAAAGATTCTATTTATTTATTTATTTATTTAACAAGCAGAGATCACAAGTAGGCAGAGAGAGAGAGGAAGAGAAGCAGGCTTCCCACTGAGTGGAGAGCCCAATGTGGGGCTCAATCACAGGACCCTGGGATCATGACCTGAGCCAAAGGCAGAGGACTTAACCCACTGAGCCACCCAGGCGCCCCTCTTGTATTTGGTCTTAATCTTAAAAAAAATTTTGTTTAATTTACTGAGCAAAATATTCCAGATTGGTAAGGTTTTATTGCTTAGCACTTTAAATTTCATTATATTGTTTTTGACTTCTGTAATTCCTGTTAAGAAGTCAAAAGAGATTTTTTTCCGCCTTCTTTTTTTTTTTTTTTAAGATTTTTACTTTGTCTACGTTTTTCAATAGTTTTCCTATGATGTCCTTTTTGTCACCTTTTTTAGTTTGTATTCATGTTGTTTTGGTTCTGAGATATTCTTGAATCTGTGACTTATTGTTTTTCACCAGTTTTGGAACGTTCTCAGCCAGTCTTTGAATATTTTTCTGATTAATTGTATCTCTTCTCTCTTCTGCCTCCATAGTCCATGCATCCTTTTCCATTTTTTCTCTATATTCATCTCTTTGTGTATGCATCAAAATGGACATTTTTTTACTGATTTGTTTCAGTTTACTGATTTTCTCCTTTGTTTTCTTTAATCTGCCTTTTATTCTGATTTTAATTGTTATACTTTCAATTTTAGAATTTCTATTGATATATTTATTATAAATATTAGTTTATAGACAGTAAAACTTTATCTCATCCTATATTTTATTGAGTTCATTAACTGTAATTTCTTTTAATTTTTTCTGAAATCCAGTTGTCTGATCACCTTTGGATAAGTTTCTATTGTCTATTTTTTCTTTTGTTTTTTGATCATTTGTTATTTTGTTCTGCCATGATTTTTTATTAAATTCCCAACATTGTATATAGAAAATTTTAGAAGCTCTGAATGACATTACTTTCCTTGAGAGAAGATTTACTTTTCTTCTTGTAGTTATATAACATATGAGGAGTTATCCATTTAAGCTAGGTTTCTGGCTTTATAGGGCTTATCTTTTTATATGTTTCCTTATTTTTGGTTCTAGTCTATAATGTTCTCAATCTAAAATCTGGGTTTTCTATTGGGGTTTTCTTCCATGATGGACTCTAGTCTCCAATTTATCTCATCCTACTTCTGTAAGAATGCCTATGTCTTTGCTTAGATTTTAATCTTCCTAGTAGCTGCTTTTTGTTTGATTTTTTTTCCCCCCATTATCCAGTTCTATAAACCCATCGTCAGGAATCAGTGAGTAATTGGGCAAAATTACATGAGTAATTTTGGGCTTACTTTTCTGTAGTGCCCTTTTCTCTGGACCCCTTCACTCCTGGCTGTTTTCATCACCTTTAGTTCCTTTTTTTTTTTTTTTTTTTTTGTCTTTCTGTTTTAGTGAGACTGCTGCAACTGTATTTGTTTTCTGTTTACCCTCAATGCCCCTTCCAGAATATTGGCAAAAGCCCAAAGGATAAAAGTGACAATGGAGTACAGTTCATCTTGGTACTTTCTCTTTTCTTGAGATTCTGGCCTCTTAATTCTTATCTGCCTTGGTTGTTTTCTGATACCTTCAAAAAATATCTTTTTAAAATGTATTTTAACCAGTTTTTAGGTTGTTCTCAATAGAACGGTTGGTATGACATAAAATAGTCATACTTACTGGAACTATTTTATTCATTTTGAAAATTGTACACAATTTCAAGTTTCAGATATACCAAGTTTCAGGTATTTACTACCCTGTTGGAGTTTTGGTCTAAGTTTTCACTATTATGAATGATACTACATGAATACTCTTGTAATATAATTTCATGCAACTTTACAACTATTTCTTTAGAATAAATTGCTTATACAGAATGGCTGGAAATAGTTTACATCACTTTTGCCCATCTTATATTTGCTGGAACTCAGTTTCATGGCTTCAACCTAATCACAAGGTAGATGGGGAATTTAGACTTTTTGTATGTACAGAAAGAGTAAATGGTGTGGCAAAGGCAGTGTTGTCTTTCTACTAACTACTCCCGAACTATTGTCTCTAACTCTAGACTTTTCCTTTGTAACCCATACACTATATTAACACTTGACTTAATATCCTTAAATATCACTTCTCAAGAGTCACAAGTAAATCAAAATCTTTTAGGGTCTTCCTTTTGCTTAGAAAATGAATTCATGGAGTGCCTGGGTGGCTCAGTGGGTTAAGCCTCTGCCTTCGGCTCAGGTCATGATCCCGGGGTCCTGGGATCGAGCCCCACATAGGGCTCTCTATTCAGCGGGAAGCCTGCTTCTTCCTCTCTCTCTCTGCCTGCCTCTCTGCCTACTGTGGTCTCTCTGTGTCTGTCAAATAAATAAATAAAATCTTAAAATAAAAAAAATAAATGAATAAGAAAATGAATTCATGACGTTTACAAATGTATTAAGTGAAAGAAACTGGAAGAAAGATAGTTTATGTTTCTGAACCTTGTTCTTTTATCATCTTGCCCTGATGCTTTTCTTTCTTTTTATTGATAGAAGTGAGATGATGTGAAAGGTTAAGAGGGGCTCTAGTTTACAGTTGGGTGGAGATGATCATGCTTATTGAGGCCATCTCTTCCCAAACACCATTGTAGCTGCAAGGGCAAAGGCAGAGCAAAGAAAGACAGAAAAGCAAGGGATGGACATTGGTTCTGCTGCATCCAACAATTAGACTACGTTTCAGCTAGTCAGTTTTTCTGTGGTGTCTGTGTTCCCTGCTGTATTACATAACTCTGATTGTAGGATGAAACAGAAGACGTATTATGATTCTCCAATCTCTACTTAGGAAAATCATCAGAAAGGACAGGGTTTGGCCTTGGGAAAGATGGGCAGTCTTAAAGCAGTCATAGGGTGTGTGTGTGTATGTGTGTGTGTGTGTGTGTGTGTGTATCTGGTGCTCACACTAAATGTCTCAGGCCTTGAAGCTAAAGACAGCATCTCCAGCACATTTTTATTTATTTGGAGCCATTCAGATCAATCTTCATAGAAGCAGTCACACTTCAGGGTCCTGACTTTGTTAAGTGCCTCCTCAGCTCTTTGCCAGAAGATCCAGTGTAAGGCCTCACAAGTGGATCTCTTGAGAGTTATTTGTTTTTAATCTGCAGTGAGAGGACCAGTCTGGTGGGAGACCTGCAGCCTTAGTATTTCAACTGTCCTTTTTAGGAAATGGGAGTCCTCCAGGTTCATTGTCTAGTTCTTTGTGGACCATTAGGTTGTCCTTTCTGACAGGGGTTAATGAGCCCAGTGATAGAACACTTGTGTAGGCATAATCCCTGAGTACCTTCTCTGAAATAACACTGCACTGACCACAATTAAAAAATCATTGATGTTGTTGGCAATCCTAGTATTCTGAGTTTAATAGTAGAAATCAAGAAGCAAATTGCCAGGGCACCTGGGTGGCTCAGTCATTAAGTGTCTGCCTTCAGCTTGGGTCATGATCCCAGGGTCCTGGGATCAAGCTCCACATTGGCTCCCCACTCAGCAGGAAGCCTGCTTTTCCATCTCCCATTCCCCCTGCTTGTGTTCCCTCTCTTGCTGTGTCTCTCTCTGTCAAATAAATAAAGTCTCTTTAGAAAGAAGCAAATTGACTCCTTAGGTTCTGACTTTTGCCATTTATTAGCTCTGTGACCTGAAGAAAGTTACCTAAACTATTCATGTCTCAGTCTTCTTGAATACAACCTGAGAAGAATAATGGTACTATACCTACAGGTCCCTGTGAGAATTAAATGAGGTAATTAAAAAAAAAGTTTGAATAATGCCTGGAATATAGGAGGCCCTATATAAATGCTAGATACCTTTATTATAAAGGACTAGTTATCCCATCATTTAATTTATATAACAGTCCTCTAAGGTAGACATTTCACTTTTATTCTCCTTTTACATATGAGGAAATTAAGGTAGAATGGTTAAGTGACTTATCCCAGCTAACCATATTTAACATTACAGTACTGGAATTCATAACCAGGTAATCTAAAGAGTACCAGATAATGAGGGAAGTGTGACACTTCAAGAAAATTTATATTACAACATAGAAGCTAGGCACTCTAATGCCACATGATTGTGGTTTCTGCTGACTTTTATGGCTTCATCAAGGTATGGGGGATTGATAAAGGCTACATAATTCTGGGGTAAGAACTGGAGTCAGAAAATTTGGGTCTGAACTCCAATTCTGCCTCTAGTAGTGGCTCTTTGACCTTCAATTTACTTTAGTTGTGTAAGTTCAAAATTCTTGATCTGCAAAATCCTAAAATGTTGTTGTGTATTAATGTATATAAAATACTTAGCAAATATCCTAGTATAGTATAAGTTTTGAGAAAGTGATAGCTATTGTGGTAGATTCTACACTGGCCCCATTTCTTTTCCTTTTCTGTTTTGACACTTTTTCCATGTAAATTTTTAGTGTCTTCCATTAGGTATCTAGATTCAGTCATATGACACACTTTGACTGCTATAATTGGGGGTGGAAATTACAATGTGCCAGTTCTAAATCTCTTGTATCTCTATCATCACAATGAGAACATGCAGATGCTGTGCAGGTAAGAGACATGTGGAGTGGGGTTGAGTTATAGAGTGTGATGCAGAACTAGGATTTGAGTCCAGATCTATCTGACTTCATAATTAGATTTCTTCTCCACTTGGCTAGTCTTCATAGTATTAGCATTGCTATAGGAAAAACTTAGGGACAGATATAGGACAGGTTTTTGTGGTGTTTTTTCCCCTCTTTTATGCATTAGATTGGATTGCTAAGAGATAATGCACAATAAACAATAGCTAACCAAAATGTAGCTACAACAATGAGCAATAAAGAGAAAAAGAAAATTTGTATTTATGAGAACAAAATCACTTTTATAAAATCTATATAGGTAATGCAGAGCAGCTCTTCTGTAGTCCTGTCTAATGTGTAACTTCTTTGGTAACTTGTGAGACCAAATTTAATAGGGTATGCCTCCTTGACACTTTATAGATCCACGAGCCTGAAGTGAGTTAGGTGCAGTTGTGCTTGTCACCAGAGGACTGGTATTGTATAATAAAGAATGTGGCTGGCCTTTGTTCCAGTTCTGAAAAGGAGACTCTAAATCCTTGGAATTTCTGTAGTAATACGAGCATCTTTGTTATTTATGAGCCCCTTAGACATACCTGAGTTTATGTTAATGAGGTGACTCATGATGTGGGCTGTTGAAGTCAGAAAGGCAAACCATGTGATTAGAGGGTTGAGGCTTTGAGCCAAGGGAGATCAGCTAGATCTCTCAAAAACCAGGGAGAAAGGGAAAAGCGGGGCCTGGAGATTGCATTCAATCATGTCTTCATAATGACTTATGATTTATTCAATTATGCCCTCATAATGAGTCCCCAGTAAAACCTCTGAACATCGAGGCTTAGTGGAGCTTTCAGGTTGGTGAAAATATCAGTGTGCCAGAGGTGTGACATAACCTGAATCCACAAGGTTGAGAGCAGGGACCTCTACATTCAGAACCCTCCCAGACTTTACCTTGTTCCTTTTCATTTGCCTGATCCTGACTGATTGATCTATATATCTATATCTATATCTTTATCTTTATCTATATCTATATCTATCATCTATATCTATTTATTTAATTTCTTTTCAGTGTTCCAGAAGTCACTGTTTATGCACCACACCCAGTGCTCCATGCAATACATGCCCTTCATAATACCCACCACCATACTCACCCAAACGCCCACCTCACTCCTCTCCAAAACCCTCAGCTTGTTTCTCAGAGTCCACAGTCTCTCATGGTTTGTCTCCTCCTCCAATTTCCCCCAACTCACTGGTCTTCTCCATCTCCCCATGTCCTCTGTATTATTCCTTATACTTCACAAATAAGTGAAACCATGATACTTGACTCTCTCTGCTTCCCTCCTTTCACTCACCATAATCTCCTCCAGTCCCATCCATGTTGATACAAAAGTTGGGTATTCATCCTTTCTGAAGGAGACATAATACTACATAGTATATATGGACCATATCTTCTTTATCCATTCATTTGTTGAAGGGCATCTTGGTTCTTTCTACAGATTGGAAATTGTGGCCATTGCTGCTATGAACATTGGGGTAGAGATGGCCCTTCTTTTCACTACATCCATATCTTTGGGGTAAATACATAACAGTGCAATTGCAGGATCATAGGGAAGCTCTATTTTTAATTTTGTAAGGAATCTGTTTTCCAACAGTGTGGTTCCAATGCACCAACTTGCATTCCCACCAGCAGTGTAAGAGGTTTCCCCTTTCTCCACATCCTCTCCAACACTTGTTGTTTACTGTCTTGTTAATTTTGGCCATTCTAATTGGTGTAAGTTGGTATCTCAGTGTGGTTTTGATTTGAATCTCCCTGATGGCTAATGATGATGAACATTTTTTCATGTGTCTGTTAGCCATTTTTATGTCTTCTCTGGAGAAGTGTCTGTTCATGTCTTCTGCCCATTTTTTGACATGATTATCTGTTTTGTGTGTGTTGAGTTTGAGAAGTTCTTGATATCTTTTATAATAAATCTGTAATCATAGGGATAGCACATTCCTGAGTTCTGTGAGTTGTTCTACCAAGTTATCAAAACTGAGAAGTGTCATGGGATTCTCTGGATTTGCAATTAATTGGTCAAAAGTGCAGGTGACCTGGGGACTCCCAAATTTGTGTCAGGTATTTGAAGCGAGGACAGTCTTGTTGGAGAAGCCCCTAGCCTGTGGAGTCTGACACTCCCTCTGCACAGTTAGCATTAGAATTGCTCTATAATATTGCAAGTGGCCTATGTGGCCTCATGTGCTTTTTAAATTTATTTTTTTAATTAAAAAAACCCAATTATTTATTTAATATATTCATCACAAGGGCTCAACCAGAGACTTAATTTAAAAAAGCAAAGATGAAACAAAAATGGCACCACAGCTTAAGATACAGAGTCCTCGACAGAAATGAAGAAAAAGACAGACTATCTAAGAAGAAAATAAAAAGACAACACAAGGAGAGAGGCTGGACAGACAGGGATCTTGGCAGGAGACATGCTTTGAGTAGGTTTCTTGCAGATACTTCTTAAAGGCTGTGGGGTTTTTCCAGAGCTCAGCAGCATGGGTATTCAAAGGACTACCAATGTTTGGTTTTCCTAGCAGGCTTTGGATGGACAGCAGGATGGTCCTGAAATCATACCCGGCAGACCATTTGTCCTTCAGGGTATCCAGGCAGATGTTCCTCTGGGTTTTCACATTGGGGTGGTAGGAGGATGTGAGGAACTTCACCATGGGCATTGGAAGGGTAGCTACTCGGGAACTCCAGAGAGACCTTACGATGCAGGTCTTCATATGCGGTGTCAGCTGCTCCATAGATGGTCCTCATCCATTTGAAAATGTTGTCTGATTCAGCGAGGGCAGAAATTACTTTGTCACCAGACATCCTGATGGTCATCAGCTCCTGCTGTAGCCTCTTGCCACGGGGCCCTGGGCGTCCCCCAACTGGGTTCAGTTCTTTCACGGGTGCAGCGACGCTGGTGGCAGATGGGTTGCGGTTCTGGGAGGCCTCCAGGGTGGTGTGAGGAGGGAGGCAGGAACTGGGAGAGCACAAGTGCAACTACCACATGTGTTTCATTTAAAAAAATAGTATTTTTATTAGCTAATAATAATGTATATATACATCCTTATTAAAGTTGGAATATTATACTTTTAGAAATGCCCTTTCTCCATCTAATTTCTCTTCTTCTTGAAGTAAACCACTTTGTTTGTTATGCAGTTTTCTAGTCCTTTTTATGAATTTGCCTTCGTATCTTCATACAATACAAAGTGTTATTTTGTATTTGCATTTTATTTGACATGAAAAGTGTCATTTTTTGGCTATCAGACACATGAAAAAATGTTCTTCATCACTAGACATCAGGGAGATTCAAATTAAAACCACATTGAGATATCACCTTACACCAGTTAGAATGGCCAAAATTAGCAAGACAGGAAACAACACGTGTTGGAGGGGATGTGGAGAAAGGGGAACCCTCTTACACTGTTGGTGGGAATGCAAGTTGGTGCAGCCACTTTGGAGAACAGTGTGGAGATTCCTCAAGAAATTAAACATAGAACTTCCCTATGACCTTGCAATTGCACTACTGGGTATCTACCCCAAAGATACAGATGTTGTGAAAAGAAGAGCCATCTTTACCCCAATGTTTATAGCAGCAATGGCCACAGTCGCCAAACTGTGGAAGGAACCAAGATGCCCTTTAACGGATGAATGGATAAGGAAGATGTGGTCCATATACACTATGAAATATTATGCCTCCATCAGAAAGGATGAATACCCACCTTTTGTAGCAATACAGACAGGACCGGAAGAGATTATGCTGAGTGAAATAAGTCAAGCAGAGAGAATCAATTATCATATGGTTTCACTTATTTATGGAGCATAACAAATAGCATGGAGAACAAGAGGAGTTAGAGAGGAGAAGGGAGTTGGGGGAAATTGGAAGGGGAGGTGAGCCATGAGAGACTATGGACTCTGAAAAACAATCTGAGGGGTTTGAAGTGGCGGGGGGTGGGAGGTTGGGGGAACCTCCCAAGTAGGGGGTATTAGAGAGGGCACAGATTGCGTGGAGCACTGGGTGTGGTGCAAAAACAATGAATACTGTTATGCTGAAAATAAATTTTAAAAAAGTGTCATTTTTACTTTTGTGTATCCATCTTTTTTTTAGTCAATACTCTTTTTTGGAGATCTAGTATTTATAAAGTTAACCACATTAAAAGCGAAACAATGCAAAACACCTTTGCCTACCCATTCCCCTATTGATGGACATGTAGGGTGCTTCCTAACTCTAGCTACTGTTTCAAATGATGATGTAATAAGCATCCTTGTGCATGACTTCATGGATCCACATTGAGTGTTTCTCCAGAGAGGGTATCTTTGAGCAAATCTGCTGTGTGCCTTTGAAAATTCTGATGTCCTTTCTGTCATTTGATTTGACCTTTTAAGAAACAGTTTATTTGGTGATATTGGGTGATTTAGAATCAGTGTCTCAAAGTTATAGCAGTTATGCACTTAAAGGAACAAAACTGGTTGATAGATAGGTTGGCTATCAGTTGACCATCAGGGAGATAAAGCTTTTATTTTTGGCTAGAGGAAAACATTCTATTATTATTTATTATAAGTTATAAGATAATTGAGAAAGTATGATTTTGAGGGAGAAGAATAAATGGTTAATATTAGATTTTTCAACTTATGGCCAAATGTTTGCACATTTCATGTATGAGTGTGTGTGTGTGTGTGTGTGTGTGTGTGTGTGCCTGCACACGGACATACTTATACACACAAGAGAAATATTGTAATTTAAAGATGAGGTGAAAAAAAAATAAAGATGAGGTGATGATCCTGAATTTGTACTCTAACTCTTGCAAGTGCCATTGATAGAATAACTGTGTATTAGTCTACCCAGGCTGCTATGACAAAATACCATACACCAGGTGACTTCAACAACAAACATTTATTTCATATAGTTCTGTATTGGGAAGTCCAAGATCAAGGTGGAGGCTAATTCAGCCCCTGGTAAGGATCTTCCTGGATACAGATAGCCACATTCCTGCTTCATCCTTATATGGTAGAGAGAGATCTGATAAACATTTCTTATGAAGGCACTTATAACTTCCTCTTTCTATAAGGGCACTAACTCCATCAGGAGGACCCTGCTGTCATAACCTAATCTAAACCTAATTATCTCTCAAAGACCCTTTCTTCAAAAACCGTTATACTGGGGGTTAGAAGTTCAAAAATATGAATTTTGAGTGCACACACACACACACACACACAAAAGTGGTTACCTCATCCTCATCTGAAGCCTTTGGGAGATGGCCTCAGTACCTCCTTCTATGACATGTGTACAAAGATTTTCTTGTGGTTCACTAACTTGTAGTTAAGGATGCTTTCTTGCCACAGTTTATTTCTTACTCATTCTCCTTCCCATCCATGATGGTTATGGAGCAGTGTTTCACAGTCTTTTTGTAATTTCTGTCTTAAGGCTCCAGAATGATTCCATCAACCAGGTGGTTCAAAAATTCTGATGGGATCTCAGAGCATTGGTACTTTTATTTATAAATAGTTACAGATGAAAATCACAGTTTTGGACACAAGGGAAAATTTAAGTTCATCACAGACCTTCATTATTTTCTAGACAGTGCTAATTCCCAGGAGAGGAAGCCCAGAGTGATTCTGACCCCTTGTTCTTTGTCTTGCAAAGTATTGCTCCATTTTTTACCTTCAGATAATCCTCTCTTCATGCAGTTCTATAACCTTGTACATATGAAAAAAAAATGGTGGTCTAAGGGTTGGCAGGGAAGATAATATATGTGGTCAACAATGTCTTCCTTGGACAAGGGAAGAGTATTGAGTCTGGATGCTATGTATTTTCTTCCCTGCAGGGATATTTTCTTCCTCTTCCCCTTGATTGTCTGGCCACATATTCTCTCTTCCATTGGTATGTCCATCATAGTTCCTCCTTTCTTCTTAGGCCAGTTTCACGCAATATCACTACCCAGGAATCATGGTAACATCAATGACAATCATTTATACTAACAGCTAACATTTACCAAGTACCTCCTTAGTTATAAGACCTGCATGTTTACATTTAATTCTCATACCAATCCAAGAGATCAGCCCTAATATTATCCCCATTTCATAATGGAGAAAAAAGAGGCTCAGAAAGACTATAGAATTATCTGAATGTCTTACGGCCAGTGAGTGGCAGTGCCAGGATTTGTACCCAGGCAGTCTGACTCCATTTTTAACATTACTACTCTGTTTTTCATAAACTGGGATTTTCACTTCACATCCAATATTATTTAATTCTCATAACAGTACTTTAAAGTTGGGATGGTGAAGCCATTTTTCAGATGAAATCAGCAGCCTCAATGAAGTTAGTTTGCCCTAAATCACCAACAAGTGGAGGAGCCCCCTGAAATCGTTCCTTCTTATTAAGCTGCCTCAGTTTAACGCCTTCTTGGGCTTTGAATTGAATCAAAGGCTCAAGGTATTCAGTCCTAAGGCAGAAAATAAACTGGGTAATTCAGAATGTGTCTGTTTCATTGACTTTCTCTTGCTCTTTTCTTATTTTTGTGACTTTGCAGATCCCATTACCATTGTCCCTGCATGGGATGTGGTTCCACATTGTCCTCTGGTCTTCTAGCCCTTTGCTTTTGCCCTCAAGCTACAGCCAGACACATCTACATTTTAAAGTTGTCACAAGTTATGTTCAAATCTCTAGAGTCCTTGCTGCCTTAAGGAACATTGTATCTAATTTTAAAATGATTTATCATTGCAATTTGTGCTAATATCATTATAAATCATCAATTTACATAGACTGAAGGTCTGATTAATTCAAATGTATTCATTTATTTTAGATTAATATGCACCTCATGACTAACCTCTGTATTCATTTACACACAAGATTAAAAACAGATTATTACATCCAAACAAGAACCTACACCATGCAGCTCAAGGAGGGTTGCCCATTTCCAGCGCTGGCAGGATAGCTTGAGGATTCCTTTTGCAATTCTGAAAGGGTCAAAGGAAGAAGTATCTCATCTGACATGTCATCACAGCAGCAGGCCTTGGGCTTCTCACTCTGACACTGTCACTCTTGCCTGTACTGCACATTACTTTGGTTTTCCAATCTGTAGAGACATAATGAATATTGACAGAATGTTTAGTACATGCCTAATTGTAGCATAGGGCTTTATAGGTGCTAACTCATTTAATCTTTACAACAACCTTATGAGGTATGTACTAATATCACCCCATTTTACAGAGGTGGGAATGGAGGCTCAGAAAGATAGTAACTTGCCCAAGTTAGATACTTGATCAAGCTGAGTGTTACAGCTAGTAAGTGTCAGAGTTAGGATTTGAACCTTTAAAATCTGGATCCCAAGTCTATGTTTTAGTCATTCTTCTATGTGGCTTTAAGATTAACCAGGATCGGGGCACCTGGGTGGCTCAGTGGGTTAGATCCTCTGCCTTCGGCTCAGGTCATGATCTCAGGGTCCTGGGATTGAGCCCCGCTTCGGGCTCTCTGTGAGACAGGGAGCCTGCTTCCTCCTCTCTCTCTGCCTGCCTCTCTGCCTACTTGTGATCTCTCTGTCTCTGTCAAGTAAATAAGTTCCATTTAAAAAAAAAAAAAAAGATTAACCAGGATCATTCAAGAATTGAAAGGACCATTAGAGATTTTTTCAAAATATTTGTAATACTAATTGTTGGTATAGACACTGAGTGGCTGAGATCATGTCCAACACTTAACCATGAAATCTCAAGATACACAGTCCACTTCTGGACAAAAGGCAGTTGCTCAGTAGATGTGTTTCAATTAGCTATTGATCATTTTCCCTCCATGATGGAATCATCTCTTTAGGATGAAGATACTTGGTTAGTGCCCTAGAATTTTGGAGTTGTAAGATGTGAGTTCGTTTTCTACTTCCACCAGTCTAACTTCACATAAAATACCACTATACACACAGGCCTGGGGGAATTTTAGTTTTTAAGTCTATAAAGTGGTCATCTTATTTCTCTGACTGGTTTCTTTGGTCTGAGCTGTGAGCTTCTATGACACATCAGCTGATTCCACAAGGCCATTTTATGGGCAGTGCAGGCCTCATTAGCCTGGACCTGAGTTTCTACCCCTGCAGATTTTCTCAAGTGCTTTCATACTGAAGGGGAGTCCAGGAAGCAGCTCACCTGTTTCTAATCTGTTAAAAGTTTACAGGCAAAGGCATTGGGTTCACTTGAAGCACAAAATATGATTAATGATTTGGAGTACTAATGGAATGTTGGCCATACAAAAATGTCTTTCTATATATTTCCAAAAAGGCCTTTCTTACCTAAGACCTTGTATTTTAAATTATATTCCTAGGTCCACTTTTTATAGCCTAAACATATCTGTCAGCCACCTATTGTGTGAAAAATATTTTGCCTTGTGAGAGAGGAATGTTAACAATAATAAGTATATCTTGAACTTGTATAGCAATTTTTTTTCAAAGTATTTTCATGTATTGCATTGTTTCATTGAAAGTGCAGTGAAATGAGAGACCAAAGCTTGAATTGAGTTTTATCATGGCAAAGTGACCTAAGTCACTGTCCTTCTTGGGTATCAATTTCCCTATCTGATTTGAGACCTGAACTCTCCTTTTCTATGATGTTTTATATTTTGACTTACTTAAAGTGGAAGCTGTAGTCCCACACACCTTGAAAGACACAGCTTAAGAAGCTCAACGAACTTGATGACCCAAACTAAAAATATACCAAATGCTTTAAATCACAGGCTCTGGCATCAGACTGCTTGGGTTCAAATACTTGCTTAACTATTTAGTACTTGGCAAATTACTTGATGTCTATTTTCTCAACTGTTAAACTGGGATGATTAATAGCACCTATCTTACAGGGTCAGTCAAGGATAGTTAATGCATATAAGTGCTAGAACAGTTTGTGGCTCATAATAGATACTCAAGAAATGCCAGTGACTCCTGGCAAGTTAAAAAATTTGGAACACACTGAACTCTACCTTTGAAACTCATAATACTCTATATGTTAATTAATTGAATGTAAATAAAAAAAATAAAATTTAAAAAAAAATTGGAACATTCACACAGAATGCAGAACCCTGATGTGTATCCATGGTTTCTAGAAATCCACCTCAGATACTGAGGTCTGAAATAGAACTGAGCAGAAGACAGAAGCAGACTTGGGGCTCAAAAAAGGAAGTCTCTGGACCACTAGAAGAAGTTGCAACTTTGTTTTGGAGACGACCACACTTAAAGGGCAGATGGAAGGCTATAAAATGAAAATGGCTAAAGATGTTGGAGCTTGAGAACCAGTTCTCTGGGAATGATGCTCATTCTGATGGCCTAAAAGTCAAATTATTTCTATGAGACTGTCTTCCCTCCTTTCCCTCCTTTCCTTCTTCCCTTCCTTCCTCCCTCCCTCCCTTCCTTCCTTGCTTCCTTTCCTGTTGTTTCTTGTTTTAATTTTTAGAGATTTAATTTTTAGAGCGGTTTTAGGTTTATAACAAAATTGAGAGAAGGTAGAAAGATTTCCTGTATATCTCCTGACTGCACACATGCATCGCCTTTCACCTTATCAACATCACTTATTGGAAATGGACTTTTTATTTTTTAAACAAAGGATGAGCCTCTACTGACACATGACAATCACTCAAAATCCATGGATTACTCTTAGTGTTGTACATTTTAGGAGTTTGGACACAGGTATAATGGCATATATTTATCATTGTGATATCATACAGAATATTTTCACTGCCCTAAAATTCCCTTTGCTCTGGTTATTCATCTTTTCCTCCCTTCCCCACCACTTCAACACACCCTAACACCAATGATTTTTAAAATATATTTATTTGTTTATTTTAGAGAGAGAGAAAGAGAGCAGGAGGGACAGCGGGAGAGGGAGAGAATCTCAAGCAAACTGCACTGAGCATGGAGCCAAATGTGGGACTCAATCTCACAACCCTGGGACCAGGAACCGAGCTGAAACCAAGAGTTAAATGCTTAACTGACTATGCCACCAAGGTGCCTTCTACCTCTGATTTTTTGTATTGTCTCCATAATTTTGACTTTCCTAGAATATCATATAGGTAGAAATATACAATATGTGTCCTTTCCATTAATATGCATTTAAGTTTCCTCTATGTCTTTTTCATGGCTTGATAGCTCATTTCTTGTTTGCTTCAGAGTCATGGAAATTATGAATTAAGGTGCTATAAACTTCTGTGTGCAAGTTTTTGTGTGGAAATAAGTTTTCAACTCTGAGTAAATGCCAAGGAGCCCGATAGCCAGATAGCATGGTAAAAGAATGTTTAGTTTGTATCCATTCTCTTTAAGAATATTTCAGTTCTCTTGGCTAGTGGATTGATGTAACAGCATTTTGTAAATTTTCATGGATCTCATTACCTGATGGACACTGGTCTTGCTATCCTTCCCCTATCTCTTCCTATCTTTCTCTAAAGCCCTCCCTCAGAGAAAGGTTCTGCCATCTCTCATTCCATCAAGCCCCAAGTCCCATGAAGCCATCCACTTGATCCTCTCTGTCTCCACTTTGAGCTCAAGTTCCCCTGGTCTCTTGCTGGGACTGTTATTATGTAATAATCTCTTGAGAGTGTCTCCACCTTTGGGATTGGAACCTTTCATGGTTGGCTTCAGCGCTTAAGCATTTAACACCTCTATTATGCAGTGGGAAAGAGTACAGTTTGGGGTTGTATTTTTTGGATGAATTTCCAGCTTCACTTACATATTTTTGGGAAGTTACTTAACTTGCCCTGCTCCATTTTCTTATCTGTAGACAAAAATGCTATACATACTTCCAAATGCTGTTTTAAAGATTAAATGCAATTATCTATGCTAACTACTTAGCATAGTGCCTAATTCATGGTCATCCTGAGAACCCAGTGTTATCAGTGTTACTTGTAGTATAACCACCACCACCACCAGCAGCTGCACGGAAAGTGAAGCTGGAGGGATGGACAGGTTTTAGATGTCACTTAGGTTACAGTCCCCAGCGTCAACTGGCGTCTAGCACAGCAATCTAGACTTATTGAATTAAAACCATGCTGCATCTGAAACTCTAATACATGAGAGATATTAATGGAAGTACGTTTGCTAAGCTGGGTGAAGGGAGATGGCATGTGTCCATATATTTACAAATATGTGCAAGAATTATTAGGAATAATAATATTAGTAAAAAAAATTACAACAGTAGTTGTGTGACTACTTCTACTTCTACTGCTGTTATTACCACTGTGGGGAGTGGCACTATGAGAGATTAGCCGTCTTCAGCTTGCCTTCAGAGCTGAAGAAGCAGAGCCAGCAGAAAGAATGGGGTGGAACATACTCCATGACATCTCTTTCTAGCTCCGTTTTCCCAGTGGCCCTACACTACATTTTTATTATCTCCCTTTTATGTCTCAGGATTCTGAGGCTCACAGAGTTGAAAATGACAGAGCTCAATGCTCTTCTATGATACCATGTTTCTCCGCTGGAGTTTTGCTCACCAGGGGAAGTTCTTTCTAACAATATCAAATGTCCAATAATGCAATGATTGCTTTAGGACACAAGGAGATCCCCTCGAATAAGAGTTGCTCAAGCTAAAGCTAACATGTTGTGAGGATTTGAGCACTGGAGGAGGGCTGGGATGAGATAGTCTTAAAGACCTTCAAGGTCCTTCTGAGTCTGGGGGTCTAAGCCTTTGTGAAATGCTGCCTGTGGTTGACAACCTTGGAGCATCACAGTTCTGTTATTATTCAGTACTGCACCAAAAGAGCTCTCCTTCGCCCACTGGAAATCTAGTGCCACGTCTTTAATATAACCTGCAGTTGGTGAGAGCATATTTAAAAATGCACTTGTATAGTTAATAACTTTTATCTATAAATCCCCTCAATGAAATTCCAGAGCTTTAATTGGCCATGAAATTCCACAGAGGGGCATTTTCCTTAGCTAAAGTCAGCAGTTTCTAACTTCCTGTAAATATTCACTCACATGAAGTAGTTAATAGATTTCCTCATGCAGAACATTCTTGGCCACCAGTGGAAAAGTTCGCTAAAAGATAGATTGCTTCCCCATGGCTGGAGGATAACCACTAGTTGGAATTTTTATGCTGACACTCCCAATTAATATCAAGTCTCAAAGTTCTGATTCTAGAGCCAAAGGAAGACAGATCCATGAAAGGTCCCACTTCCTTGTCTTACCAACATTGATTACATGCTGGGCACAAGGCTAGGGGCTTTCTATGCATTATAACATATGATCCTCAAAGCAATCTTGCTCAGGATGTATTTTACAGATAAAGTTGCTGAGGCTCAAACAGGCTCCATCTGAATTGTCTGTCCAGTGTGATATCCAGTAGCCACATGTGGCTGTTTAGATTTAAATTTGCACTAATTATAATTAAATAAGCTTAAGAATTCAATTCATCAGTCCCCCCATCCACATTTTAGGTACTCATTAGCTAATGTGGCTAGTGGCTACTATATTGGACAGCACATATGAGAATATTCTCACCATCTCAGGAAGTTCTTTCAGATAGTGCTGGCCTGGAAGTTCATTTAAACGTAGAGCTGGGTTCTAAAAGCCAACCTTTGGTGCTTTTTTATGCAGTGCTGTGCTCCAGAGAAAGCAGTGTGTGATCTACAGCAGATGCTCTCAAACTCCTGAAGTGGGAGATGAATGAAATTAGCAGGAATATCAGGGTGGATGTGTGTGTACTGTGGGATGTCGGGGGTGAGCCCTTGAAATGGGCCTTCTGCGGTGCCTTGATGTCAACCAAGTTAACACAGTTAACCAGTGTCAGGGCTCAGACCTGGTGTAACTCCACAAACCTTCCTTCAGAAACCTATGCTGCTTTTCTATTTGACTTAAAAGCCTCCTTACTGTATCTCAGATTTATCTCAGTCAAGTCCCTGCAAGATAGCTTGCTCACTGCCTGAGGGATTTTTAGAAGTTTGGTCCTTGTAAACTGATCAGTGATCATGTAACCCCCAGGAAGGACAAGTTCTCAGAGTCTCTTTCCACCCAGTGTCTTCTCGTGAGGCTGCAGCATGTGGTTCTGCTGGAATCTTCCCCGTAACACTTCCAAAGTTCAGAGCCGCCTCCAAACTGCGTAAGAAAAGCAGACGGAATATTTAGTGCAGTTGCTGGAGCCATAAAAGAAAAAAAATTAACCAAGCTTATTAGGCTCCCTGTTTCTTTTCTCCCATAAAGGGAGCAATTGGCAATAAATGCCATTCTGCTTTTTAACAGATGAATGGCCCAGTTGTGATAAATCCACTAGCATTTTCTGGGAGAAATATATTTTACTCCAGACAGTTTTAGTAGTGGGACCATATTTTTCACAGGAGCAATGAGGACACTTTAGTGAGGGTTAAACTTTTCAAACCAGTGTGAAGGTTGGGTCAGGAGAGGTCCAGCACCCTTGGGCTTAGATTCCTGAGTCAGGGGAAGGTACATTTATCCATGGTTCTTTCCCTTTCTTGTCAGCTTGCCTACAGAGTCTTCACCTTTCATCACCTCTGGGTTTTTATTTGTTCTTACATTTATTTCTGGGATTAGGGGATATACATGTATAAACTTTGTTCTTCTAGATAGGGAAAGTAGGTCTCAGCAAGTCACTGGCTTGCCTGACATCGTATACCTAGTGAGTCAGGAGACTAGGATTCGGACCTCAGTACTTCACTCTCCTCCTTATTTCATCCAATTTAGTTTTTGTCCAGAAGACTCTGATCAAATCTTTGTCTTTCAGAAAAGATTCAAAGAAGGCTAAAGCTTTGTATGGGGGTCTAGGGTGAGAATTTGTCTTCTGAGCAGACCTATCAAGACCAGGATGAGGTTTACCTGGCACAACAGTTTCCATACATTATTTTATGGGATCCCAGCAGGGATGCAGTTTTGAGGAACTGGCACATAAGTGGAAGTCTGTAGAATGAGAAAGATTTATCCTGGTCAGGGAAGACACTGGGTATTCCAGTGGGAGTGCGGTGTGCGGTGTTTGTGCAAAACTGGTGATGAGGCTTGGGGACAGAAAGATCAGCTAAGGGAGGCTTCCCGGGGCTGGGGCAAAATCTTAAGGGCTGGACTAAGGCAGTGACAAAGGGATTGAACTCCACTTTGAGATGTCTGACTAGTAAGAAGTTACTCTGAAGTCATTAATATACCTGATTATCCCTTTGATTTGTGCTCCTTGCTGATGGATTACTGCTTCATGAAATGCCAGTAACTTCGTTACTCATATTTCTCTACTTCTACTTTTTCTCAG
Organism: Neogale vison; assembly: GCF_020171115.1. Taxonomy (NCBI): domain Eukaryota; kingdom Metazoa; phylum Chordata; class Mammalia; order Carnivora; family Mustelidae; genus Neogale; species Neogale vison. The sequence continues at coordinate 58,783,581 of NC_058101.1, read as the reverse complement.
CAACTATCACTTCTGATAATTTTTACATTAATTGTACATAACACTGCTTTGCTTTAAACATATTATTTTAAAACATTTTGTTTTACAGTTCACTTCACAGCTTGAAATTCTGTAGACAGTGGTCATAAATCTCTCTTGAAAGAAAATGGAAGTTGTCTGTTTTAATTTCCTATCAATTCCCTACTGCTTGGGAAGAGTGATGGAAGACACACACACACACACACACATACACACACACACACACACACACACACACACACACACAAACTATTCAAGCACTTCCAAATCTCTCTGGTTTACTGGCAGGTTGTTCTTTTTTAAGCAAAATAGATCACTTTCAAAATGCACGTGTTTGAGGTTGGGTTTGAAGATGTGTTTGGGGATAAGGTGAAAGATTTGTAATAGAAATAGCAATTTAATTTTGGGATGTGACCAGAAGTGGGACAACAATGAGATTTAAGAAATAAATCTGGCCCAGGTTCTGGGCCAGAGGGATTTGGTTTTAATTCTGGCTGCTATGTTCACTAGCTCTGTGACCCTGGGCAAGTTACATTAATCTTTGTCAGTCTTCACTTTTTCACCTATATGATGGTGGGGAGAGTCTTACAAACTCCACCAAAAGTCTCCATAAAATAACAACCATAATCAGTTACTTTGCTCAATTAGCTATTATTTCTTTTGGGAAAGGCTTGATGGGGATAGCTTGTTTCTTCTCCTCATGAAAACAGTGGTGGTAATCAGAGTGGAGCTAGATGATATATTTCCAGGGTGGCCCCTGCACCTGAATGGTAAGTTGGCATTGACTGTTGGCCAGGAGGTCAGTGAAATCTGGTAACCAGAGTACCTTTATATGAACTCCCCAGCTTGGTGGTCTCAGAAGAGTTGGGTCACTTGCATGGTCTGGCTTCCCTTAGAATGGGTGTTCCTACAGCACTTCTCAGTATGAGTGGCTTTTTATGACTTAAACCTTAGAGATCAAATAGCAGCACTGCTGACCCATTCTGTTGATTGAAGTGGTTACAGTCCTGCCCACATTCAGTATGGGGACATAGACATTACCTCTTGATGGAAGCAGGAACAAGGGGACATTATAGTGGCATATGAAGCATTGTTGAGGGGCTCCTGGGAAAATATTCTCTGCTGCAATGTTGACTATAATTATATTGCAGTGTACTGTGAGACCCAGTCAGAATACATGCTTTGTAAATGGTTAACTGCTACTATTTATTTCTATTAGCTATACTTTAGAATGCTACCTTAGGGGCACCTGGGAGGCTCAGATTGTTAGGCATTTGCCTTTGGCTTAGGTCATGATCTTCAGGTCCTGGGATTGAGCTCCATGGCATTAGGCTCCCAGCTCAGTGAGGAGTCTGCATCTTCCTCTCCCTCTTCCTCACCCTGTCACCCATGTGCTCCTGCTCTCAAATGAATAAATAAAATCTTTTTAAAAAATAAGAAGGCTACTTTAGTGAGTCAAGTTTTTAGGTATTAGTTCTATCCTTATTTATAATTCTGGATCAATCTTCCCAAATCTAGTTGTCTTTCAGTGTTCCCTACTATGACAAAAACACTCACATTCATCCTGTTATATCCAGACACTTGGAAATCATCCCTGACACCTCCCTCTTCTTCCATGACATGTATTAAGTCCAGCACCAATTCTACTGATGGTACCTTTTGAAACCTTGTAAATCTGTCCACATTTCTCCATCTCCACAGCCACTGCCCTGGCCTAGGTTGCCATCAGCTGCCGGAAATACTCATTTGTCTGTGTTCTTATTGGCCTTCCTCCAATCAGTTTTATACATTGTAGCCAATGGGAGCATGTCCCCATGATGTTATAAAACCCTTCAATGCCTTCTGATATTAAGATTAAGATTCAAATCTTTGTATGACCTATATATAGGATCTGGCACCTCTTCCCCATCTCTCAGCCTCCTCTTATAACTTTGTTCACCTTCTATCCCTTTCCTCTGAGCTTCTGCCAGACTGGACTTCTTTCACGTTTTGAAACTCAAGGATAGGAACTCCATTCCCTTTTGCCACAAGGCCTTTGCATATGCTATTCCCTGGGCCTGGGTATTACTTGTCCTGAATTCTACAACTAGGGCAGTTACTCCTCTTTGTTGTTTCTTTGATATTATTACTTCAGAAAGGATGATTTGGTATTACTTCAGAAAGGATGACTTGGGCTGAATTATCAAACACTTAACTTAAACTGACTTTTATAATAGGAATATGCGTGAACCACAAAGTCTAGAGGTAGGAATGGTGACATAATTGGTTGTTTCAGGGGCTTAGCAATGTCAGTGACTTCTCTCTGTGACCAGGTCCTTTGAGTTTTTCTATGATTTGCTTCCTGCATTACCTTCAGCCCAAAGCGGCTTCCCCTTGTGTTTACAAAATGGTTGCCAGCAGCAAATGGAACCAGTGTGCTTCCTTGTTTCCATCTCTTCCAACCATAGAATATAAATGATTTACTTCAATATTATTGGACCAACGTAGTTCATGTGCCAAAGCACTCCTCAGACCAATGATAGTTGTCAGAACAGTATCATGGTGTGATTGGCTTGGGCTAATCAGTATATAGCAATAGAGGCAGAGATGGTATCATTATGACTATGTGTGGGAGAAGTAGACCCTTAAGCTAATATAGGGTATGTTGGGAAGGAGAGCATGGGGACTAAACACAGGGAGGCACACATATCGTCCTTTTAAATAGCTGTATAACTCTTCTTGGTAGCATTTACTGAAGACTATAATTTAAAAAAATAATTGTTGTAAGATACACATAACATAAAATTTAGCAACTTAACTATTTTTAAGGGTACTGTTTAGTGGCATTAAGAACATTCACATTGTCATGCAACCAGCACTGCCACCATTCCTGGGGAGAACACTATGCATCTTTAAAAACTGAAACTGAAACTCTATTAAACAGTAAGCCCCTATTACACCATCCCCAGGCACTGGCAACCACTGTGCTAGTTTCCATTTCTATACACTTGACTATTCTAGATGCCTCCTATAAGTGGACTCATACAGTGTGTGTCCTTTTGTGACTGTCTTTCTTCACTTTGCATAATATTCTCAAGGTTCATCCAATTGTACCATGTGCTAGAATGTCTTTGTCCTTTTTTAAAGGCCAAATAATATTCCTCTGTGTGTATTTACCACATTTTATTTATTATTATTATTTTTTTAGATTCATCTGATAGACACTTGGGTTGTTTCCACCTCTTTGATACTGAGAACAATACTGCTATGAATGTAGATTGTTATATACACTTACTCATGGGTGTCTTGGGTGTATACTCTATTTCCTCTATTTCCTTAGGTGTCTCCATGCTGGGAGTTCCACCAGGCAAAAAATGAACCTCTTGTTTTTCTTCAGCACCATTTCTTAGAACCCAGGACAATGTTCAATAGAGGGTAGGCACTCAAATATTTGTGACTAAGTGAATGCACAAATTTATTTGGAATATCTTTAAAACTATCTGCCTTCTCTGAGTCACATTTTCTTTTCTTTAAACCCTCATAATTATGTGAAAAATATATGTGGGTGTGTAACTGGAGCCATATCTGGAGAGAAGGAGAGAGAGAGAGAGAAGAAGAAGCTTTGCAAAGTCCACGTTACCAAGGAGCTATTCACCTCCTTTAGATCCTTTGGGGGAAATCCTACATTGATTTTTGTGGTAAGATAGGATCATACAGTTCAGGTGTTTATAATAAAATCCAGAGTGTTTTTTTTTTTTTTTAAATTCAGGACTTTGTGAAAATGATAAGCAGATAAGACACAAGGAAATATCTTGCATAGAATTAATAGGTTTTATTATACTGTTACTTTCTGCTTAAGGGTTCTCTAGTTCTGATATCAGCTTCAGGCTCTCTCCACTGGGGCACTGGGGAGACATCTCTGCCAGTTCTGAGGGAAATGATTGGCTCAGAATGGCTTTTTCACTTTTGGCTAAGTTCAGTGATATTTTTGCTTAATGCTATTCATTTTGAGCTTGGTTAGCATTTTAAAAATTATGAAAAATTTCAGAAACATGAAAAGTAGAGAGCGTAATGTAATAAATTACTCCTTTGCACCCATGATGCGATTTCAAGTTGCCAACTCATGGCCAATGTTATTACATGTGTGCCTACATCCACTTTCCTCCTTCCTCCTGAATTATTTTGGAGGAAATCCCAGACATTGTATAATTCAATCCATATAAATTTCATCATGTTTTTAATTGAGAAGTACTCTTTAAGGAAACATAATGACAATACTATTTTTATATCTAAATAATTAAAATAATTGCTTATAATCATGAAATACTGAGTCAGTGCTCAAATTTCTCCAATTAATTTATATCCATTTTATAGTTTTTTCCTATCAACAGTCCAATAAGTGTCATACATTGCAATTGCTGGATATGTATCAATTAAAAAAACAAAACAAAAATCTCTTCTTTCTCCTCTTTCTCTAGTCTTTTATTCCCTGTGTAATTTATTTGTTGAAAAACTGCTTGTTTGTCCTATAGCACTTCCTGTGTAGCTTTTCCCATGTTCTGGACTTTGCTGATTGAATCCCCATGGCATCATTTATCTTATTCCTCTGCCTCTCTGTTTCAGGTAAATTGCTATTTAGATTTTGAAGCTCAATAGATTCAGGTTGGAGTTTTTGGCAAGAATACCTTGATCTTTAGAAGATGGTGTATTTTTCCCTTGCATCTAATGGACTTTCTGTGACATTAGAAGTGCTTCATGATCCTTGTCTGGATCCATTATTGCTATTATTATTATTATTTGAGTTCACGAAATGTTACATTCTTTTAAAAAAAGATTTATTTATTTATTTTAGAGGTGGGGATGGGTAGAGAAAGAGAATCTTAAGCAGACTCCCTGCTGAGCATGGAGCCCAGCACATGCAGGGCTCAACCTCACGACCTTCATGACCTGAGCCAAAATCAAGAGTCAGACTCTTAACTGACTGAATCACCCAGGTGCCCCACAAAATGTTAGGTTCTAATTTTATCATTCGTCATTTCTACTCTAAGCTGTGACACTACCATAAAGAGAATCCCCTCAGTAAGACTTCGAATATCCTCAGGTATGCTTTGTACAGAAAAGGCAGGATAAATGATCGGTTCCTGTTATTTTTATTTACCAATTTTCATTTAAAATTTTTAAAATGATTTTGCTTATTTATTTGACAGAGACACAGTGAAAAAGGGAACACAAGCAGGGGGAGTGACAGAGGGAGAAACAGGCTTCCTGTCAAGCAGAGAGCCTGATGTGGGGCTTGATCCCAGGACCTTGGGATCATGACCTGAGCTGAAGGCAGGCACTTAATGACTAAGCTGCCCAGGCTCCCCTATTTGCCAATTTACAGAATAGCAAAAGTGACCGAGGAGATTTTCTCCTTATCTTTCTCCCTTTATTTCTTTATTTATTCTTCAACTTTTCTACTTCCTTCATTCTATCTTTACTCTCCTCCTTTCCTTTTCATTATTAATCCATTTAAATGTCTTGTTAACTATATTTATAACTAAAATATCTGAATTAATTTTAACATATTAGATGAGTTTCAACAGGATTCACTAATTTTTAATTTTAGGCCTTTATTTTTATTTGAAGAAAAAATATATATATGTACTTAATTATGTGCCTTTAGTAAATGTCAATTCTTTGTTAAATGACTATTATTCAGACTTTCCCTGCAATATGTCAACAAAGATACATAAGCAGACATATACTGAATGAGGCTTCCAAACAAGCTAATGTTTTCCTGATAAAAACAGATTCAGTTGGTGCATTCTTTCTGCTCTTTTCCCTTCCCTGTTTTCTGTGCCTGGAATGTGGATGCAATGGCGAGAGGAGTAATAGTCATCAAGCCAAAAAGAAGAGGAATACTTACATGCATATTCATATAGGGGCAGAAATTGGATTGGAGCCCAGTTTCTTGATGATTCTCTTATAGAATTGTACCATTTTGAGATAACTGTAGCTGACTTCCTGGAATTTGAGAAAAACAAACCTCAGTTTTTTAAGCCACCATTTATGGGCACTTTTGATACTTGCAGTTGCATGTCTTCCATGATGCATTTGTCCAAAGTCAGGGACATAATGTGTAGGTGAGCTGTCTTTCAAATCCAGGTTTGTTAATATCTCAAGCTTGTGTTTTCTTATTAAATGATGTGGAGAACCATGGACAAGAGCTACAGCTGAATACTTCTATGAAGATGAACCCTTATTAACTCCTTGATTACCCTCAGATACACTTTGTATAGAAAAGGCAGGATATATGCTCAATTTGTGAACCAATCTCCCTCTGTCTAAACTATACTATTCTCTGCAGAAGAGGCTAGGTTCAATACACCTTTTCAGCATCTCCTCAGGCAGGGAATGAAATGCTTCTGGCCTCATGTAATGAGCTGATGAAATATACAAGCTTTCCCTTATTTCTTGTCAAAGGATTTCAACCTTTCTGCACCAAAGAGGCCCCTTTTATTAACTCCCTGCAAAGTACAACATGTTTTGAAAGATTTTGTCAAGCAAAATGTACTTAATGATAAATATTTGATTCACTTTTCCATTTAAATTTAATCAAATACACATATAACCTCTAATCATAGTTTCTGATCTACATGACTTGCATTAGCACACTGAGTTGGTTCTAATTTGAGTGAAAAACAAGGACAATTTGGTTAGCCTGTACAGCTTTAAATTAAATTCAGTTAGGATTTGAGGATGAGAGAAATGCCTCCATGAATCCTCTTGCAACCTTTGAAAATTTCTGTGGGTCTGAGGGCTCTGCTGGGGACCCAGGTTGGACAGGTGTTGATTTAGAGTCAGGTGGTCCATATTCCAATAAACAGGTTGGTTCCCAATCACAACAAAAGGTATAGAAGAGGCTTCAGTTGGAAGATGGATTAAATTGGCTTTGGGTTCCTCTTACTGCCACACACTACTTCCAAGCTAGGCTGAGCCTGAGTGAGCCCTGATTGTCCCATGGCCTTCCAGCTCCTGATGCTGATCACCTCCAACCTGTAGTCTCAGCCAGGCGTGGTCCCTGGAAACCAAGTGGTGGAATATCTTAGGAGCCCCATGGACAAGTGTAAGTGGAATCTAGAATTGGAATCTAGAATTGGTTTTGCTTAGGAATTCAGCCTGAGAGCTTGGTGCTCTGTAGATTATTCTGAAGCTTTTCCCTCTATCTCTTATCCTGCTTATTATGTTCACGAGGAATGACTTCTATCTGAAAAACATTTACTGAGCACCTGCCATGAGCTAGTATAGTATTAGGTGCCAAGTTACAGAGATGAATAAGATCCTATGCTTATGACTATGTTTCTGCCTTGATTTCTGGTTAATAATCAGCTTTAAAAAAATAATCATTTTTCCCCTTATTTGGGGACTTAATCTGAACTTTAACAGACTTTGTGAGACACAATGCAGCTAATGCTAATCTCCCCCTATCTTCTACTGGATATGGGTCCCTCTGATGGGCTCCACTGATGTCTTTCTGTAGCCCAGATGGGTTATCTACCATCTCAACAATGTAGGTCCAGCTTCTGCTGAGAGGAGACTCTATTGCTCCACCCTTCCTTCCAGACTCGATTTCTCTGTGTTCTTCTTCCGTGTGACTCTTTCTCCCATTAGATTATAAGATCCTTGAAGGCAAGGACTGTGTTCACTTAAGTATCATGCCCAGTGAAGAATGAATGGTAGGTGCTGGGAGATGCTGGTTACTATTTGTTGAATGTTGAATGGAAATAAGTGCTGTATGGAAAAGAAAGACTGTGAGATGGGAGAGCATGGACCTGAGAAGTTTGGCCATCATATAGGCTGGTCATTGTGAATGTTGTTCCTGAGGTAATATGCAATGAAGGGGAGGTTGTAGGCCAGATATAAACAACACCATCAAACCGTCATTTAGACCACTGGGAGAAGGAATAATGGCAAGAAATTGGAATAAGGCAGCTGGAATGGGGGTTAGAAACAACATGGTGAGGTCAGAGGCTGAGGTATCCGGAGAATTTAAGGCTCAGGAAGAAAGGGATTTTGACACAAGAGGACAGGCAGGTGGGCGTGGTAGTGAGCACCAGCATGCTGATCACAACTCTAAGGAATATATAGGGATGTGTTGAGAATGGACACAATCCACCCGAGGTGGCTGCAAAGGAATTGGTATTACCAATTAATTGGTAACAAATACCAGATAATTGGTATTTGTTCAGTGGAAAGCCAATCCTCAGTTAAGGAAGAGAGATAGTATGGATACTCAAGGAAGAGGTCATGGATCTGTGGCAGTTGATTAACGACACTGCAAAGATTGCACAGACCAGCCCCTTAGCTAGATTAGTTCCCTTGATAGCTACCTGCCTTCTCTCAGGTGCTCTCCTTCCTCCACCACCAAGGTCTCCACATATGGGTTGGGAGTTGATGGCTTTGGCTTTGTTCCAACTTCCTTCATCTTCAGATCATCTTCTGGATTTGGCCATGAGGTTTGTCCTTTACAGCTGCCTCATTCCTCTGGTCCTGGCCCTCCTTGCTCTCCCTCCTCTGGATAAACCAGAACTGAAAAGGCAGCTCTCTGGCAGCCCTCCACCTTGAGTTATCTCCCCAGCCAGAACTTTTGCTTAATTTGCTTACTGCCATTTCACACTGATACATGGGGGAATGTCAGCTGAGGTCCAAGTGTGTACATGACTCACATATTTTTGAAGACTTTGTGGAGGAGGCAGGAAAAAAAATAAGCCAAGAAAAGAAAGAGAGAGAGAGAGAGAGTTAGTTTTAGTCATGTAAACCATGAAAGAGCCTACAAGGCATGCTTTGGTTTTGTTTGTTTTAGAAAATGACTGGAGGCCATAGTGTTTGAACTTTTCTATTGTCAAGTCTACTGAAAATTCAAACAGGGCGAACCCCTGGAGACTTCTCTTTCTTCAGTTCCTGAGATAGAAAGAATGAAAGTCTGAATCTTATTAAGCAGATCCACAGGACTTGGATTGAAAGAGATATGAAAGCACAATTTTGCATTCAAGCTTGGGAAGGAAAAATAACTTTAGAAGGAGCCAGACGTACTTTGTGACTCTTTCAACAACTACACAGCATATGCTGAGTGAGCGATGAGAGAGTGAGTGAGAGTTGAGTGTGTGTGTGTGTGTGTGTGTGTGTGTGTGGTGTCATCTTCTGGCTGACAAACTGGTTTCAAACTTTGCACAAGGAGTCAATTTCTTTGCTACAAAATTGACCAGAAAAATGTATCAAATGACATTTCCGGATGCAACCTACTTTTTATGAAGTGGGTTCCTCTGTGACGTTTGTTCACATGAGCTCTGCTGGCAAAGCCCCTCACCCCAAATATTCCAGTCTTCCACATTTCAGGTTATGTCTGGGAGCTCCCCCATCTCCTCAGCTCATAGACCATTTTGTCCCTCTCCAGAACTTCCATAGTTCTATTGTATGTGCTGTTTACACACCCACTGATCTGCTTTTCTGTGGTTTTGAGAATGTTCCTGTTGCCCCTGGCTTACTTGGGTCTGCCTTTCCTCAGGGCGGACTTCCTCCATACTGCTATTCCTTAAGCATGAAGTAGCTTTGTCCTTTATTCTCCATTGTTCCCCTCCTAAAACATTAAGACATGGCAATGCAGGTGAATGTTACAAGGTATGGTAACTTCCAGCGTCCCTGGCTCAGGGTCTCCCTGGTGGGGACCTACACTAAGGTATTCTTCTTAGCCTATCCTGTCTACACACACACACACACACACACACACACACACACACACACTTTATTGTCCTGAGAGGGAGTGCCCTGAAAAGGGAAATTTCTCCCTTTTGTCTATCCCTCAACCGTCTGGACACATTGAGGGAGAATCACCAAGGCTCCCCGTAAACACTTGGCTGGGGAATGTGTCTCACAGAGGAGACTGGTTTCTCATTGTTTTGGGTCTCTATTTCAGAAGAGGTCCCACTTTCCCTTTGTCTAATTAAAATGTCTTGTAAGTGTTTTTCCATTAACAAAGGCACTGGCTTCTTTCATAGAGAAACTCAAGCCTCTACCTCGGCGAAGCAGAATTGCTGGCAGCTTTCAAATGTCAGGGGCATGCTTCTAGCTGTCAGGATTTCAAAACATGTGCGCATGCACTTTCAGCTAGAACACCCCAGAGCACATTAACTATCTTCTCCCTCGCCTGCCTCTATATGATTTCCCCTATAATTAACACCTTGCATTAGTGTGGTGCATTTGTTAAAATTGATAAGCCAACCCTGGTATGCTATTAATAACTAAAGTCTATCCTGTATGTTAGGATTTACTCTTAGTATTGTCCAGTCCATGGGCATTGACAGATGAATATAATCATGCATCCACCATTACAGTCTCATACAGAATAGATGAACTGCTCTAAAAATTCCTTGTGCTCCACGTATTTATCCCTCTCTCCCTCTGTCTGAATCCCTGACAATCAGAGATCTTTTTTACTGTCTCTCTAGTTTTGCCTTTTCTAGAATAGCAGAGTGGGAATCATAGAGCAGGTTGCCTTTTCTGACTGGCTTCTTACTTAGCAATATGTCTTTGAGTTTCTTCCATATCTTTTCCTAACTTGCTAGCTCATTTCTTAAGTGCTCAATAATATTCCAGGGTCTGGGTGAACCACAGTTTATTTATCCATTTACCTACTGAAGACATCTTGGCTGCATCATTTTTGGTCATTATGAATTAATTACTATAAATATCTGTGTGCAGGTTTTTGAGAAGATAAAAGTTTTCACTCATCTGGGGGAAATACCTAAGAGCATAATTGCTGGGTTTTGTGTTAAGTCTGTGATTAGATTTAAAAACTGCCAAACTGTCTTCCAAAGTGGCTATTTCACTTTGCATTCCCAGCAGCAATGAATGAGAGTTCCCATTGCTCTGTACTCGCATCAACATTTGGTATGGTTAGTATTTTACTCATTTATTTATTTATTTTCAAATTTATTATTGAAGTAAAATTGACATATAATGTTATATTAGTTGCAGGTGTTCAACATAGTGATTCGACAATTCTATGCATTATTCAGGGCTCACCATGCATGTAGTCTCCATCTGTAACCATGCAACTTTATGACAGTATTATTGACTATTGACTACTGTACTATCCATTTCCATGACTTATTTATTTTATAACTGGAAGTTTGTACTTCTCAATATATTTTATCTATTTTGCCCCCTCCCTGTCCACTTCCTCTCTGGCAACTACCAGTTTATTCTCTGTATCTAAGAGTTTGGTCTTATTTATGTATTTATTTATTTATTTTAGATTTCACATATAAAGGAAATCATATGGCATTTGTCTTTCTCTATCCAACTTATTTTACTTAGCATAATACCCTCTAGGTACATGCATATTGTCACAAATGTCAGTATCCTAGATTTTTTTTTTAAAGATTTTATTTATTTATTTGACAGAGATCACAAGTAGGCAGAGAGGCAGGCAGAGAGAGAGAGAGAGAGAGGAGGAAGCAGGCTCCCTGCTGAGCAGAGAGCCCGATGCAGGACTCGATCCCAGAACACTGGGATCATAACCTGAGCCGAAGGCAGAGGCTTAACCCACTGAGCCACACAAGTGCCCCAGTATCTTAGATTTTACCATTCCAATTGGTATGTAGGTATTTTATTTGGTTGTTCTAGGATTTTAATTTTCATTTCTCTAATGACATATGTTTATTTGCCATCTGCGTATCTTTTTGGTGAGGTATTGGTTCAGATATCTTCCAATTTTTAAATTGGGTCATTTGTTTTCTTGTTTTTCAGGTTTAAATGTTCTTTGTGTATTTTGACTACACTTCATTTATCAGATATATGTTTTGTAAATATTTTCTCTCAGTCTGTAACTTGTCTTTTTATTCTATTAACTGTTTCTTTCATAGAGCACAAGCATTTAATTTTAATGAAGTCGAACTTGTCAATATGTTCTTTCATGGATGGTTCCGTTGGTGTTGAATCTTAAAGTCATTACCAAACCCAAGGTCACCTAGACTTTCTCCTATGTTATTTTCTATAGGCTTTCATTTTACATTTAGATCTATGACCCATTTTGAGTTAATTTTTATAAAAGGTATAAGATTTATCTCTATCTATCTGTTTTGTTCTAGTACTATATGTTGAAAAAATATCTTTTCTCCATTGAATTTCCTTTGCTCCTTTGTCAAATGTAAGTTGACTACATTTTCTCGGGTCATTGTTCTATTTTTGGGCTTGTCTGTTCTGTTCTATTAATCTTTGAATCTATTTTTCCCCCCCTCAAAATTGTGATTTTTCAAAATCACACTGTCTTGATTACTGTAGCTTTATACTAAGTTTTGAAATCAGCCCTCCAACTTTGTGTTTCTTCTGGGCCTTTCCATATTAAGTTTAGAATCAGTTTGTCAATCTCAATAAAATAACTTGCTGGGATTTTAATTGGTATTGTGTCAGATCTATAGATCAAGTCAGAAGAAACTGATATCTCAATAATATTGAGTTTTCCTATCCATGAGCATGGAATATCTTTCCATTTGTTTAGATCTTCATTGATTTTTTTTTTTAGAATTTTGTACTTTTCTTCACATAGAACTTATACATACTTTGTTAGATTTGTACTTAAGAATTTAATATATTTCTGATGTTAATGTAAATAGTGTTGTGTTTTTACTTCAACTTCCAATTATTTATTGCAGGTATATAGATTTACTTATTTTCATCAGAAAAACAACTTCAGGCAAGCTCACAACAAGTCTCCAAATCATCTCAGTACAAATGACATCACACAGAAAATCAAACACAATTTCTTATCCAAAGTCTGATTCCTGTAGTCTCACCAGGCATGTATTTATTCTATGCTCAAATATTGTCTATAATGGGCAGCTCACTATCTCTCAAAACAACTCGTTGTCTTTCAGACAACTTTGCTTGTAGACAGTTTTTCCTTATACTGGATTCCTTGAGGATGAGTTATAGCTTAGTTCTAAAATAACAAGGGCATTTGTGATCCAGGTTAATGATTTTATCCACACTTTGTCATCTCCTTGAAATAAATGTTAAGATTCTCCTATGATTGATGCAGCAGTTGTGCTGTGAAAGTCTGTGTGTTGAGGAATCAGACTCTGTGATACTAACTGGGAACTAACCACTGACCTTAAGTCTGTATTTGGTACTTATTAGCTGAGTTACATCAGTAAGCTCATACTTTTCCAGTTTTTTTATTTTAAAAACTGAGAAAATTAGTACCCTCACAAAATTGTCATAAGAAAGAAGAGAATGACAATGAAAACAATTTTAAACCAAACTATTCAGTGGAAGCCCCCCCTTTTTTTTCCAGTGGAAGCCCAATTTAACTTTTTATCATCCATGCGATTGTCACCTGCTCCTCAGATCCATAAATTAACAAATGGGCATAGGAAAAAAAAAGACAGAGAGAGGAGCAGAGTTATAACATTCATAGGAAACTTAGGAAGACTTTGTTCCCAGGCTTTTAATGTCATGGGTTCATAAAAAATGAGTTTGATATAGTTCTTGGCCATGAGTTGCTCTGGGGTACACTGTTGCATTTCATAAATGTCTACATACAAGAGTTGTGCAAACTTCAGCTTGATGCCTCAGTTTGTCATCTCTAAAATAGGGATAATTATGGATTGTATCTCATTGGATTGTGGTACAGATTAAAGGAGAAGGTATCTACAAATCCCATAGTACAGAGCTTTGCAGACTATAAGGAATGGTACCGTAACAAATGGAGGTTTGAGAGCTCATAGACAGGAAGTTCAAGAATTAGACACCCATGTAGGACCATAGAGAAGTACAACAGACACTGTTGATTGCTTTTTCTAGAGACATCAATTTCATCAATTTTTATTTCCTTCTTCCTTAATGATGTTCAAGTATTTAGTCTCTTTCAGCCATATATGTCTTTGGGGAATGTCATATCTGAGCCCTTATGGTGGGTCACGACTGGTCTAAGCTGATCATGGGTAATTCCCCTATGGAGTAATTGTCTTAGGTTTGGGCAATTAATGCACTTCTGAAAAATGATACATGGGAAGCTGATGAGGGGGACTTTCAGGAGAGGTTTTTTAGTTCCTGCAATAAAATGTTGTTGTGAGTTGAATTTTTCTCACCAAAAGATAAGTTTAATCCTAACTTCTAGTACCTATGAATGTGAAATTGTTTTGGACATAGGATCTTTGCAGATATAATCAAGTTAAGATGAGGTCATACTGATCAGGGTGGCCCCTAAGTCTAACATGACTAATGTCTTTATTGGAGGAGAAAAAGAGACAAGGGCTGTACACAGGGAAAAACAGTCTCTCAGAGTCAGAGATTGGAGTGATGCAAGTGACTCTACAAGTCAAGAAATCCCAAAGATTGCTGACAACCACCAGAAGGTAGGAAGAGGCCTCCAGAGCAATGAGGAAATGACATTTATGTTGTTTTAAGTCATCCAATTTGTGGTACTTAGTTACAGTAGTCCTAGGAAACTAGCACAGCAGTAAGAAAAGTTGTGTTCTTGCTCTCTTCCTTTGGACTATTGTGTTTGGATGAAACTCTTGCAACTACTGCAGCTTTATTGCAGTTGTGAGAGACCCCACCTGAGGACTGGGGGAGCCAGCAAGTATGAAGTCACCTATCCCAGGCTGCCTCCTCCATTTTGCCTCTTGCCTTCGATAAAATATTTTCCTCATTGTTTCAGTCACACTGAGTTGATTTTCAGGATTTCAGTTGCAGATAAAATCCTAAATAGATACAGTAAGTCATTTGCTCTCACTACCCCTTATTTCCTCATTTGTAAAGTAGCATTGCTGATACTACCAGTGCCAAGGATCTTTGTGAGGATTCAGTGAGACAGAGAATAATCTAGAATTTGTCTTCTATCTAATTTTTGTTACAGTGTACAATAAATCCAACGACTGTTGTTATTAGTTATTCTGTGTATCTTTACCTCTAACACATAGTAAATATTCAATAAATACCTCCTTTGAATGAATGAGTGAATGAGGGCATAAGAAAGAACAGAGAAATGAGAATAAGGATGTACCAAACTGCTAGAAGAGATGGAGAAATTTTATTCTGGATGGTGGCTCTGAATCAAGACCTGGGGATAACATATGGCCTGGGTCAGGTTGACAGGGACTCACATCTGGGAAATCTGGTGCTTTTATTCAGAGAGCTTTGGATTAAATAATACCTATAGGGTTTTGCTAAGAAACTGTTGTGCAGGAGGAACAGGAGAAAGGGAGGCTCAGAGCCTGCTTTAAGCCCGAAGGTACAGTCTTACCCAGTGAACACAAGGATTAAGGCAGAAGTTGGGAGCTTTGTTAAGTCCCAGAGTTAAGGGAAAGGTTTTCATTTTGCCTGAAGGAGAGCAACTGACTGTTTCTCCCAAAGATCTTGTTTGAAATTAAGGTCTTGGAACACTGGATTCAATTAACTACCAGTTTAGGAACCTTGGGGAATCTAGCTTGCTGTGTGCTTCATTTTCTTTTGCAAATCATTTCCTGTTTTGTTTTTTTTTTTAAACCTTCATATTTTTCCTACCTACAGGGAATTCTATGCTTGGTACTGGGTAAGATCAGCTTCTTTTTTCCTGGGTTAGAAGTGAGGGGTACTGGATAGGCATCGCCATCAAAGTCAGTTTGCTCTTGACTTGAAATCAAGATCATGTGTGCGTGTGTGTATGTGTGTACTCTCATGTGTACACACCTATGTATATATTCATTTATTTGTGTTGGTAGACAGGCATTCATCTATCTAAATAACAGTTGGAAGAAACCTAATTGTTCAATTTAATACAGCAAAAACTTTTTTTTTAAATGGTAATAAAAAGAGATTTTATTAGAACCAGTCATTCAGTTCTTTGACCTGCTTCCATGTCACATGCCAAAAGCACATAGCAATTTACTATCATTGCTTTATTTTTTATTTTTTTATTATTTTTTTAATTTATTTTTTTCAACTTATTTATTTTCAGAAAAACATTATTCATTATTTTTTCACCACACCCAGTGCTCCATGCAAGCCGTGCCCTCTATAATACCCACCACCTGGTACCCCAACCTCCCACCCCCCCGCCACTTCACACCCCTCAAAAACTTTTCTTTAAAAAACAGGATCTATTGTACTATCTACTTTGGGACTATGCAGAATTGGAGATTGTTTAGGCAAAGTCCTACGAGCTAAGGAGCTCGTAGTCTAGTGGGGGGAGACAGATTATTGATAAATGATAAATATTGGTAGATACTATATAGTAATTGTAGTACTGAATTATATGAGATTTGGAGAACACTGAAAGAAGGCGAGTGGAGTGAGTACAGATTTACAGAGAGGCAGTGCTGCCTTCAGCTAAATCTTGTAACGTGAGCAGGAGCTTGCCAGGCATAGACCAGGGAAAAGATACAACGCAGCTAAGCAGCTAACTGAGGCCCCATTCTGTGAGGGACACAAAATAGCTCTAGAAAAAAAAAATGGAATAAAGTGCCAGTTGACTTAGATTTCTATATGTGGTTCCTATTGTGTTTAAAGAAATGTAACTTGCTCTCTCTTTTATTTGATATGTATAAAATCCTTATTTTGGATTTTAAATATAATAAAAATTAGAATTCCCCTTTGCTAGTTAGAAATAGTTTTCATTCTTAATATAGTAGTTTTGGCCATTGAAAATAATATTAATAATTGGGGGTAAGGATATTTGGATGACAGCAGGTAAATGGAGTTCATTGGTCTGCATTAGAAAGAGAACACGAGCAAGCCATGGGTGCTATTGTCACAAGAATTGGGACAAGAGGAATAGCTGGGACAAGACCCAGCATTGTTATGACTGAGGAAAGACTTGGAGAATTGTGCTGTTTCCTATGACATGGTCTGTGTGATATAAATGCCCTCTTCTATACTCTTTATGAAATGTTTAGTAGATTCTCCTTGATCATTAATATGCTTAGAAGAATGGCATTTTATTTTAAAGGAATGTAAAGAAAAAGATGAGTGGTTAGGTGATATGCTATTTACTGTCCTAAAGAAAATGTAAGTGTACCTTGGTAACTCAGTAAGTTAAGCAGTTGCCGTTGGCTCAGGTCAAGATTCCAGGGTCCTTGGATGGAGTCCTGCATCAGGCTCCCTCCTCAGGCAGGAGCCTGCTTCTCCCTCTGCCTGATGCTCCCCCTGCTTGTGCTCTTTCTCTGTGTGTCAAATAAATAAATAAATAAAATCCTAAAAAAAGAATATACTTGATATTTTAATTACTATTTAATATAGTAAATATTTAAAAATATTAGATAATATTTAAGAATATTTACTTGTAGGAAGGTCACCTGCCTAGTTTTATCCCAATGGAGGGAATAAAATGTGTGAAGCCTAAGAGCTATGGTCCTCCATTTGGAGACCAACAGGTGGTTGGGTAGAGCTGAAGGACAGGATGTGAGTTTAGGATGACTGGAAGGTGAGGAAGGAGAGACAGGGAGGGGCTGGCTCAGAAAGGTGACTGAACTCCTTGTAGAGAGGTTTCTCTTGATCCCAATAGAGTCTTATGGATACGAGAACTACCAGGGAGGTAGTTCTATTCAATACAATCTTAGATTATGGAAAGTTACTGTAAGAAAAAAAAATGTGATGGGCTATTTATTTTTTAGAAGAGAAATCTGAGGTCTCAAGAGGGGACATATTCCTGCCCAAACTGATTCTGTTGAATGTGACAGAAGTACTTTCAATTGAGCTAAAATTTGCCTCTCTAGCTCCTTCCTGTTTGGTCTCTATGGTAATTAATAGAAAAGATCCTTAGGGCATTTTATAGTAAGGACAGAACCTGGGGAGCTAGAAGACAGAGTTAGGCTGTTATAGGTTTGAGCTTTAACTCTACCACTTGTTATTTGTGGGACCTCAAATAAGCTCCCAATCTTTTTGAGTCTCCTAAATAATGTGAATTTTCAGCTGAAAACTGAGAATATTAATTCCTGAACAGTGTAAAGGTTTGTAAGAGCTTGATTGCATTTTTTTTAAGATTTTATTTATTTATTTGGCAGAGAGAGATCACAAGCAGGCAGAGAGACAGGCAGAGAGAGCGAGAAGGAAGCAGGCTCCCGGCTGAGCAGAGAGCCCGATGCGGGGCTCGATCCCAGGATCCTGGGATCATGACCTGAGCCGAAGGCAGTGGCTTAACCCACTGAGCCACCCAGGCGCCCCGATTGCATTTTTTTAATTTCCTTTCAGTATAACAGTATTCATTGTTTTTGCACCACACCCAGTGCTCCATGCAATCTGTGCCCTCTCTAATACCCACCACCTGGTTCCCCTAACCTCCCACCCTCCGCCCCTTCAAAACCCTCAGATTGTTTTTCAGAGTCCCTAGTCTCTCATGGTTCACCTCCCCTTCCAATTTCCCCCAACTCCCTTCTCCTCTCCATCTCCCCTTGTCTTCCATGCTATATGTTATGCTCCACAAATAAGTGAAACCATATGATAATTGACTCTCTCTGCTTGACTTATTTCAGTCAGCATAATCTCTTCCAGTCCCGTATATGTTGCTACAAAAGTTGGGTATTCATCCTTTCTGATGGAGGCATAATACTCCATAGTGTATATGGACCACATCTTCCTTATCCATTCGTCCGTTAAAGGGCATCTTGGTTCTTTCCAGTTTGGCGACCATGGCCATTGCTGCTATAAACATTGGGGTACAGATGGCCCTTCTTTTCACTACATCTGTATCTTTGGGATAAATACCCAGTAGTGCAATTGCAGGGTCATAGGGAAGCTCTATTTTTAATTTCTTGAGGAATCTCCACACTGTTCTCCAAAGAGGCTGCACCAACTTGCATTCCCACCAACAGTGTAAGAGGGTTCCCTTTTGTTTATAATTATTTACCACAAAGCCTTGTACATAACATATATGAATTTCAGTTCCCCTATTAGTTTAAGTTCTGTCTTTTAAAGTTGGTCCTTCTTTATATATGATCCTGTTTTGAATATGTGAAGATACCTCTTGCCCCTCTTTAGTTTTCTCTGATACAGGCTGAACACCCATTGTTAATCTTATAACTGGGTGTGCATTCCTTCCCCATCTAAAGGCCCCCTCCTTTCTTTTCAGTAGGAGCACATACTGGACAGTGTGGTACCAGGTAGAGACTGATGTGTATTGAACAAACTCAAAGGCCAGTTCTCTCATGTATGTTGATAGATATAATCCTGATCTTCTGAGCATGTCTCCCCTGCTCCATGTGATACTCCAGGAGGAATTAGATCTGAGAATGTTGCTCTACGAGCACAAAGCAAGAACAAAATGGAATGAGTACCCATTGTAAATAGCACTGTTTCCATCCTCTATTCTGGGAACGAACCCAACAGATACGTCCCCTGTGTCAGACCCAACAAGCAAAATTTTTAGTAAAAGAGGAGACTTTTCTCAAATTCCCTGTCCAAAATTACAGAGCTTATATCATATCAAGAGTTTCCCAAGATAGACAGGTTGTCCTTGAAATTACAGAATGACTGTCTTGCTTGAGACTGTTAGTGAGTCTTTAAAGTGGAAATCTTTCTCATGGACTTTCTAGAGGAGTGCCTTAATATTCACTCTGATGGGGGTACAAGATGGCGTGGGAGTAGGAGGAGGCGTCTTTTCAGCCGGTACCCCAAAGTGAGCTGATTACCTAGCAAAGAACTCCGATCACCCATGAAATCAGCTTGAGATCAGAATTATACATGTCTGGATCTCTACAGGGGCAGAAACGCCAGTGGGCAGGTAAAGCGGAGTGGGAAGGCGGACTGATATCGGAAGATAAACAAAAGGGGGAGGGAGCCACCAGAGGCGACCGGTTGGAAAGTAATACTCCAATACGAGTGAGTGCCCTGCATCTGGGGACCAACATTAACTCAGAGACTGGTTGAAAGCACTCCAAAAGAGCAAAGGATCGTGGGGGGAAATTGTGGGAATCGGGGCGGCTAGGGACAGAGGCTTAAGTCCCCAGTCCCAGGACAGCCTCCCCCGCGCTGATGCAGAGAGAGTGCGGTGGAGAAACCAGCTCCTGGTCCCTAAGCCACCAGCGCGCCAAGAATGCGTGGGTTCTAGTTCCTGTGAGGGGATGGGAGCCGCTCCAGTGGGCAGAACGCGGGAGCCCTACCACAAAGCTTGAGATATGCCCGCATGTCCCTCATGCTCCCCTGAGTTACAAAGGCCCGGCCAGCGCTCTTTGACCCGCGTCATTGTTTCAAAGCCTAAGCCGCACGCCTGAAACTCTTCGCCTGACAGAGGCGCGCAAAAGCCCAGCCTGGGGCTTAAGGACCAGCACCCCGTTCTCAGTGCCCCAGACGCAGGCCCGACCCACAGCCGCCTCTGAAAAGAGGTGCGCGCAAGCCAGGCACTCCCAGCCCCAGCCGGCAGCAAAATCTCAGTGTGCGGTCACTGCTTGGAACCTCTCTGGCGGTGGGGAGCTCCCAGACAGCCGCCACTGCCTTGGCTTTGGGTACAAGCAAAAGAGCCTGCACCCCCAGGGTCCGCAACTTGAAACCTGCTCTGCCACTGGCCAAGGGGGAACTTATTCAGGCTCTGCACCCAGACTGAGGCTTCTCTCTGAGAGGGAGATCAGGGTGTGGTTTGTTTTCCTCTAAAATTACAAAAACCATCAAAGGCGGTCAAGGTGAGAGGAAAAAAAAAAGTGAACAAGCATAAAAACCACCAGAGAACAAAAGCCTGAAAAAAACCAGTTTCCTCAGAGCCCTTGAGGGGAGCTGGAGGACTTAACTCAGGAAACATCATTGACTGACAACCCACGTGGCAGGCCCCTCCCCCAGAAAACAAACCAAGAAAAAAAAAAAAAAAAAAAGAGAAAAAAAAAAAAAAAGGACTACAAGAGACCAACAACCACTACTTCATAGGAAAACTTGTATTGTTCACTCGTTCCCACTATTCTGGTTCTTTTTTTTTTTTTTTTTTTACACATAGGTAATTTTTTTTTTTTAAAGATTTTATTTATTTATTTGTCAGAGAGAGAGCCAGCGAGAGTGAGCACAGGCAGACAGAGTGGCAGGCAGAGTCAGAGGGAGAAGCAGGCTCCCTGTGGAGCAAGGAGCCGAATGTGGGACTCGATCCCAGGACGCTGGGATCATGACCTGAGCTGAAGGCAGCTGCTTAACCAACTGAGCCACCCAGGCGTCCCCATAGGTAATTTTTTTAACCTATTTACCATCACAGCGAGTTGTACAGTACATCAAATTCCATAATACCTTTCTAACCTGAACTTTTTGATACATACACCTATGTTTTTTTTTTTTTGCATTTTTATTTTTTGAATTCCTTTTTTAAAATTTTAGTTTAGTTTAGTCTAGTTTATTCCTTTTTATTTTTATCCTCTAATATTCATATAGAGTTAAACTTCAGAGTAATCCCCTTTCCCCAATCAATACTACCCCTATAGGTAAACCAATTTTTAATCCCCTTTATCTTAGGAAAGTTGAGTCCTTTAACAAAGATATCAAGAAACATCCAGGAAGAATCAAAACAACCTTCCTCGCACACACTGAGAATTTATAAGAACTCTCCCATCTTCTTCCACCAGTGTTTCTGTGTTTTTTGTGTTTGTCCTGATAGCATACAAATTTTACACTTGTCTCTCTCTCTCTCTCTCTTTTTCCCCTTCTTTTCTTTTTTTCTTTTTCTTTTGCTTTTCTTTTGTCTCTTGTTTGGGTAGGGAATCTTGATTGCTCAGAAGTGTTCCAGGGTGCACCTTGACTGCACCAGAGTTGATGCATCCAGCTACATCTGTTCAGTCATCTCCCACCAAAATGACTAGGAGGAGGAATGCCCAACAGAAGAAAAATACAGAGGATGGACCTTCTGCTACAGAGCTAATGGCTATCAATATAGACAATATGTCGGAAAGAGAATTCAGGCTAACAATTATCCAGGCAATAGCTAGGTTGGAGAAAGCCATGGATGACCAAACAGAATTGATTAGGGCTGAACTGAAAGCGACCAGACAGGATGTTCACAATGTTAGGGCGGAGCTTAAAGCTACCAGGGAGGAGGTTCACAATGCTGTCAATGAGTTCCAATCTAATCTAAACTCTCTCAAAGCTAGGGTAACTGAGACAGAAGATAGAATTAGTGATCTGGAAGACAAACAGATAGAGAGAAAGGATCAGGAGGAAGCCTGGAACAAACAGCTTAGAAGCCACGAAAACAGAATCAGGGAAATAAATGATGCCATGAAATGTTCCAACGTCAGAATTATTGGAATCCCTGAAGGGGGGGAGAAAGAAAGAAGTCTAGAAGATATAGTGAAACAAGTCCTTCATGAAAATTTTCCCAATCTCGCGAATGCAACCAGTGTTCATGTACTAGAGGCTGAACGGTCTCCACCCAAGATTATACATTCCAAAAAAGCATCACGACACCTGATAGTCAAATACTCACTCTGATGGAGCAAATACCCCATTGAGGGCTAACAGGTGCTTGCAGGATAAATTTTAGTAGAACATTACCTGGGAAGCTACCTAAAAAAAAGCAAATGTGGCTCACACATTTGCCTCAATCTCCAGCTGCAGAATTTCCCCTCACTGTGGCTCTTTACATGCACTGGTGCTCTGACCAAACTGAGCTACTTGCACTTTTCCATACCTCCTGCTTTCCTTCCTTGTAATTTGCTGATGTTGTTTCCTTGGCTTAGAATACCATTTCTGCCCAGTGAGGCTGGTTCAAATCCTACTTGTCCATCAAGAGTCCCACCGATTTAAGGAGCCATCTTTCTTTCTCTAGCAAAGAATAAATCATTTCTTACTCCAAATGTCCCTGACACTTATTTCTGAACTTCTCTTAGAGCACATGTCTCAGCTCTTCTAAAATCTAAGCTCCTTGTGGCCAGGAGTTGCATCTCAACATCTGGATATCTTACATCTTTGAGAGGCAATAGAGTATGAAGTCAAATACATGGCTTCCAGGTCAGGCTTCTGGACACAAACTAGATCTACTATTAACCAGCTGTGTGATCTTAGGCAATTGCTGGCATATTATAATCACTCAACAAATGTCAGCATTTACTATTGAAAAGGGTTTTCTCCCTCCCTTTCCCCTTCCTTCCCCCTTCTCTTTGCTTAGCCAACACCCCCTTCTCCCACTCCCTTAAACAATCCTCCCATGTTGTAAAAAGTGATAAGATACTACAAGGAATGTTGAAAGGTCAGTCTACATGCTAATAAGGGATTGTAGTCTGGCCAATGCCGATGGTCAGTCTACATGCTAATAAGGGATTGTAGTCTGGCCAATGCCGATGGTCAGTCTACATGCTAATGAAGGATTGAAATCTAGCCAATACTGTCTGTTTCCCTTTTGTTAAAAGTAACTTCCCACTATGTAAATGAAGGATGCTGAGCGAACCAATCAGGGGTATTCCCGCGCACCAAGTATGCCTTTACATTTGAACTAGCCAATCTACAAACACCAAGTATGCCTTTACATTCAAACCAGCCAATGAAAACTTTGTAACCATGCTTCTGCTTCTGTACGTATGCTTTCGCTTCCCCAAACCCCATAAAAAGGCCCTAAACAAAGGGCTGGCCCGCGAGTCCTCCTAAGACTTGACCGCCCGCAGGTACCTGTGTCTACTCAATAAACCTCGTGCTGTTTGCATCTGACCAGTGGACTCGGCTCGGTTTTTGGGTCCAGGGGTCTCCTCCTGAGAAGGGGTCCATTCCAGGGTGCTTGGAGCCCCGGGGGGATCTTTCACTATTTATATTCTTCATAAAATACTAGACAGTACATGGTATCCATTCTGTGCTCAATAAATGTTTATTTAATGAATAAATGAAAAAGCAAATGGAAAGTAGTTTGTTGTTGAGTGTTTATTGAATGAATGAATAATTTAATGGATTTGGAGGAAAATTGGTAGAGCACAGTGCTTTTCCCTGAACAAAAAGGTGTTTTACAAATGCCATGCTGAAACCTCTGGGTTTCTCCTCAACTCACCATACCCTTAAGCACCCCTCTCTTAGAATCATCTACCATCAAAATGGTGTAACTTGTACAATATTTTGTTTTTATTTCTTTTAAGAGTGACTTCCTTATGCTAAAGAGCTGCTTCAAGCATTTGCAGATTGAAGATTATTTGCTTGTGGATCAGGCTAGTTTCTCTACAAGGGCTGAGCTGAAGGAGCTTCACCACCATTACAACCATGGATTTTCTGAGTAGACAAGATCCAGATGAAATTTAGTCCCCAGGCATTGAAACTCTCCCTTCAAAATGAACTTTGAGGCTGCTAACCCTGCATGACGTAGGACATAGACACTCCACTCATCTTCTGTTCTCATCAAACAGGAGAAGTTACACAAGCCCAAGTGGTGGCTGGATCACAGTTTATGCTGTCCCCAGGATATATCTTTCATCTTAATTGTGCTTATTCAGCTGTAGGGATGCATTGGTATCTAGCTGATTTTTTAAAAAAATGTAAAAGCTCATTTGAAAACAACCAAATCCTCCTTTTGAAATAGGGGCTTGATGTGGGGGTGGGGAGGAAAAGGATGAGGAAATTTTCTATCTTCTTTTCTGATATTCTTTACTTTGGGAGTGAGAAGTTTCAGTGATGCCTGCAGGCGATTTTCCAAAGCCTCTTTCTGATCAAAGTTGATAAAATTCATTCTCTAGGTAGGAAGAATGTTCTTTTGTTGACTAGCCTTTTAATTTGTGCTTTCTTATGGAGTTAAAGCATCCAAAATCACATAACCACATGTTCTTATCTGCCAGGGCCTCTTTATCACCAGTGGTACTTATCAACCCAATGAAAATGCATCAAGTGATTTCTACGTGCCTGGCACTGAGCTAGCAGCAGGTTGGGGATAGGATTCAGAGGAAAATCAAACACAAATAATAGCTACCATTTAAATATACTTTGGGTTATTACTATGTGCCACACACTCAACATAGATACATTTTTGGAATATTAACAAAAATTAATATAGAAATTATTTTCACTTAAAAAAATATTTTGTTTATTTGAGAGAGAGATATCACAAGTAGTCAGAGGTAGACAGAGAGAGAGGGGGAAGTAGTCTCCCTGCTGAGCAGAGAGCCAGTTGTGGGGCTCGATCCCAGGACCCTGAGATCATGACCTGAGCTGAAGGCAGAGGCTTAACCCACGGAGCCACCCAGATGCCCCAGAAATTATTTCCATTTTATAGAAATGTGGAAATCAAAACTCTGAGAAGTGAAACAATTTTCCCAAGAGCCTAAGGTCACTCCAGAAGGTATGAGGCATTTGGGCTGAGCTTTTTGATAATCAGCTGCCATGGAGGGATGGTGTGAAGGAGTAAAGACACATTGGGAAGAGGAATTGGTAAAACAAAAGCACGGAGGCAGCCAGACCAGGGTGGGTTCTACAAAGATATGTGTATTATTGTCTTTGGTACCATAATAAGAAAGAACTTTGGACTGGGAAGTGGGCTTGATGAGAAACAAGGCTTAGAATGCCAAACTGTGCCAGTGGGGTTCATTTTAAGCACTTGGGTTATTGCTGTCACCAACCATAATATGGATTAATTATAGGTAGAATTGAGTTGATAAGGATAATCAGTCAAACAATCCATCAGCAACTTTTTACTGCTTTTGTCCATTATAAGAGCAATGCATGCTCATTATAAACATTTTGGAAAATGCCAAAAAATAGAAAGAAAAGCAATCGACCTTGGAATCAGTTACCAAACCAACCCCTGTGCACAGTTGGTCCTGTTTGCTTTCAGTCTTTTTCCCCTTCCCTTCAAAAAAACTGGGTTGTTGTGTTTATATGATTATGATCACACTGTACATCAAATTTGGTGCCATTTTCCACTTAGTACCATAAGATAGCTTCCTAGATGTTATAGGACTTCCAAAAACATACACTTTAATGATTATAATCCACTATTTGGATCTAACACATTGATCATCTACAAGGCCTTAGGGCTGAGTACGTCGGTGTTTTGTGCTTTTGTTATTATAAGCAACATTTTGATGAGCATCTTTGAGCTTAAAGATTTTCTAACTGTTTAGATGATTTCCATAGGAAGAATTTCCTGGAGTGGTGCTACCAAGTTAGCGGGTCACATGTTTTTAGCTTTTCCATCATAAAGCCAACTTCAGTGCTTTTTTTGGGTTTCTTTACCCATTTATGTTCCTGTTATATTTTCCTTTCTTACCTCGCTCACACGTATAGCATCTCTCATAAATGTCAAGCAGACATAATTGAGATTGAAACTCTGGTGCCCATAGGGAGACATAAAACCATTTGGAGTATCTTGTCATGCCAGAAAGGAAATTGGTTGGAAGCAGGTGAGGGACTCTTGTGCGTTCTGCTGAACTTCTCACAATGCTATTGACCTAAAGATTTCTTTCTCTTAAGTGAAAGACTGAATAGCTTCTGCAGAGTGTGACTGTTGTCTACCCCCTGCCCTAAGGAGTCTGAGAATTTGGCGGCTGTTTAAGAATTCTGTGGGTGACTTGAGGCTCTACCTAGAGGCTTACAGATGCATGATCTGTAATACTTCTTGAATGACTAAGCCACCAGCATCACAAGCCTCACAGATGACTAATAATTTTTCTCATTCTGCAGTGTGTGGTTTGTAAAACAAAGCAAGCAAGACCTCTGCCCTTTTGTTCTGTGATTCAATCCTGCAAAATACTCAGTAGTAAGGCAGAAAAACACCAGGACTACCACTTGGATGCTCTTTGCTCTTCTGTCCCTTCCTGTTTCATCCACTCACCTCTCCCACAGTTTTCACTCCCACCAGGGCTGCAACTTCATCTTAAAGTTTGAGGGAGAGCTATGCTTTGCACGGTTTAAGAATCAGACTTTGGGTTTTATTTATTTATTTATTTATTTATTTTATTTGAGAGAGACAGTGAGAGAAAGCATGAGCGAGGAGGTCAGAGAGCGAAGCAGACTCCCCATGGAGCTGGGAGCCTGATGTGGGACTCGATCCCGGGACTCCAGGATCACGCCCTGAGCCGAAGGCAGTCGTCCAACCAACTGAGCCACCCAGGCGTCCCCAGACTTTGGGTTTTAATATGGCAACTTCACATGCAGACTCCATCCTTCCCCAGATGTGTGACCCTGGCTAAAGGACTTGGTTTCTCTGAGCTCTAGTGGTTCTCATCTCTTAGGCAGAGATAATGAAATAAGTTATAGGGTTGTTATGGGCACTAATGGATGTAAAGTGTCTATGCAATTCCTAGATAGGATGAAAACTTAGGAAATGGTAATTATTACTCAGATTAGCTACAAGTTTTCACCAGGTCATTTCTGAAGAATAAAATAGTTGTACAATTTGCAGACTTTGTAAAAATATCCCTGATCTTTTGTTTATTCATTGAAAAAGCCAATTATAATAGTTTCTGCCTTGCAGTTTTGTAGGTGAAATAGAATATTATATGGCAAAGTATTTGGCACAGTGTAGCTGCCCAACACATTTCTTTCTCTTTTCTCTATCCATGATTGATTTAAGATCTCCCTGATGTGTCCAACCTCCTGAAACAGCTCTTTGAGATCCTCAGAATAGAGGGTATTAGTTCTTAAGCATCAACCCTGGAAGAATGATTCCTAAACACTGGCTTATGCACTGGCAATGGATATTTCTGTCACTCGGTGAAGAAAGGAGTTTGGGGCTTCTGGAAATGGCAAAGACTTGGGCACAGTTTGATGTAATATCTTGGGTGACGTATGATCAGTTACAAACCTACGGAGTCTAGACACTGGGTGGCTCAGTTTAGGAATCGCATTGAATGAATGAAGATTAGAGGGCCCATCCCCAAATATTCTAGACTAGGAAGGGGGATGGAGCATTTGATCAACACTAGAGAAGAGGAAGGTCCCCCTAATGATGGCTGCTGTTGAGCTTCCTGCCAGTCTGTCCACTGGGGGCTCCCAGGTAAACTGAAGTTGGTTGAGACAAATAAAACCGTGACATTTTGTGTGTGTGTGTGTGTGTGTGTGTAGAGTAGTGAGGAATACATTCACATTGCACATATGTATTGACACCAAGAAAAGTAGGGCATAATCAGCAGAACTTAATGAATGATAGCCAATGCTGTTTTTATTCTTTCTGATGGTGAGATGATGTTTGAGGTATACGACTTAGTTATGAGTGTGTGTCCTGGAATCAGGGCAAGAACAGGCTCCATCATTTACCATCTGGGGACTCTAGGACAAGTCACTAAAACCTCTTGATCTTGTCTCTTCATCAGTGCAGATATTAAGAGTATCTCTCATAGAGTGCTTTTGGTCATAAGGGTTAGATGATAGAGATGATCAGTTACAAACCTACGGAGTCTAGACACTGGGTGGCTCAGTTTAGGAATTGCATTGAATGAATGAAGATTAGAGGGCCCATCCCCAAATGTTCTAGACTAGGAAGGGGGATGGAGCATATTTAGCTTGCATAACTGATCAATCATTGATAGCTTTTATTATTAATATTAATCATGATTGTATAGTAGCTGTTGAAGGAAGTTTCATACTTCCCTGTCGTTGTTCCTAAAAATCAGTTTAGAATGGAAGACATTCAGGGCCATCAATTCTATTTACATTATGCTTACCATCATTCCGGAAGGTTATGGGATACTTTATGGCAACTATACGTATGCTTAGAAAAAAAAATCTGTTGAGAAGAACTGTGAATTTTTTTTTCATTTTTTAAAATTGGACTATAATTAACATATATTTTAGTTTTAGTTGTACAATATGATTCAACAATTCTATACATTTCTCCATGCTCATCAAGATAATTGTACTGTAATCCCTTTTATTTTTTCCCCTCCCCTCTCACCTCCCCTCTGGCCACCACCAGTTTGTTTTCTATATTAAAGAGTGTTTTCATTTGTTTGTCTCTTTGTTCAGTTGTTTTATTTCTTAAATTCTGCATATGAGTGAATAGCCATGCATTTTTATGTAATATTCCTGAATCTGAAGAACCCTGTGGGTTTGGAGAAAACCAAAGACAAAGATAGGGAAATAAGGCATCTTGAGAAAATTTTAAGGCCAGTATTTTAAGGCCCTTATGACCAAATGGTGATAATAGCCGAAGGGGAATGAACATTTTGGGAAAATGGAAATGTAAAAAAACCTTTATTTATAGTGCCCTTTAGAGATCTAAATTGATTTTATTGTTTAGCAAAATAAATCATTTGTCATGTAGCTTGTGTTGTTCATTCATTTTCTTTGGCTGTCTAAAGGCCTGGTTTGGCCTTCTAGTTTTTTTCATGTGTCTCATCATAC
Organism: Neogale vison; assembly: GCF_020171115.1. Classification (NCBI taxonomy): domain Eukaryota; kingdom Metazoa; phylum Chordata; class Mammalia; order Carnivora; family Mustelidae; genus Neogale; species Neogale vison. Next base: position 58,754,349 of record NC_058101.1, on the reverse strand, counting down.
TCAAAGCAACAATTGCCTAGGACAAAGTTCTTTTTTTTTTTTTTAATTAACATATAATGTATTATTTGTTTCAGGGGTACAGGTCTATGAATCATCAATCTTACACAATTCACAACACTCACTATAGCACATACCCTCCCCATTCAGGACAAGTTTTAATAGTGATGGCAGAAGTAAAAGAATTAGCTGAAAAGTGTAATATCTTTTAATATCTCAACTCAGAATTAATACAGTGATAATTTTTCTCAGAACTGTTTGGCCAAAACCAGTCATATAGCAAAACTTCAAACCAGCAGGAGTGGAGAAGTATATTCTACCTTGTGGGGAGGGTGTATTGATTAATAAAAGCAATTTGGTGGAAAAAAACAGCTGGAGAACTTGATATGTTTCCTTTGGTATTTGGGGGACATAAAGACTATCACCTGATCTATACTTAAAACTGTTTATAGAAGGCTTTATTGGAAAGAGACTGTAGTTTTGGAATTTGGGGGGGTCTACATTTTATGCATGTTCTTTGTGTCCTGAAATGGACTTCATGGAAGGGGGGTAGCTATGGGCTACTTTGAAAGAGGTATCAGAGTAGAGGACTATATGGATAGAGGAGGTGACCAAAAAGAGATAAAGTGTAAGTGGAGAGGAAGCCATGCACTGAAGGACAGTAATGCATGGCCAGCTAGTGAAGACATTAGGGTGCTAGGAATTGGTTCGTGTGTGTGTGTGTATGTGTGTGTTTGTGTGTTATGTTAGTCACCATACAATACATCATTAGTTTTTGATGTAGTGTTCCAAGATTCATTGTGTATGTATAACACCCCGTGCTCCATGTTCTTTTTTCTCTATCAGTCAGGGTTTAATCAGAGAAGCAGAACCATTATGGGTGATAGAGAATAAGGGGTTAGACCTGCTTCCATTGTGGGAACTAGTGTAGAAGTCGTAAAAGGCTGGCACTCTGCATCTGGCGCTGGGCCTGAAGTCACTATAGGTCTGCCTCGCTAGCAGTTCAGAAGAGAAATGGGCAGGAAGTGGGGAGAACCAGGAAACACTAGAATAGATGAACATGGACTGGATCCCACAAGAATAAACTGGAAGCACTGTGTATGTCTCACCACTTCCAGCGATGATAAGTTGGTGACATGCAGGTGCCCTTTACCACAGAGCTGTGCATGCTCCTGACTCCAGACTTGGAGTAGCTGAATGAAGAAATCTAGCAGGGGCTAGAGGAACTGCAGGCTTTGGCTCTGCTCCATAACTACAAGGGGAGCTGGAGGGTCAGTGACCATGGGCACAAGCTGTCACAGTCCCTGGTGCCCTAGGCCAAACTTCAAGGTACAAAAAATGGTCACTGTTTCACTACAGCTTTTTGCATTTCATGTACACTTCTCTTATATTCTCCCCACCCTACAACCTCACAGATATGGAATCCTGGGAATTAACTTCTCACATAACAAAGCCACCATACCCTCTAGTGTTCTATTGTCTTTTAAACATTTTATTTTTTGACTCTTTATTCATTTTGTTATTTGGTCATCATGAAAGAGTATGCTTATGGCCACCGGTAGTAAACAGATTAGGTTACGTTTTTACAACTTCCCAAATATTGGATGTTATATTAGATTTTTTCATTTTCCTTTTTTTATTTGTGTATGGTCAATACACAATGTTATTTTACCTTCAGGAGTACAAAATACTGATTCCATAATGTACAGAAATTCTGGCCTTGTCACCTCTGTGTCTTTCCTCATCCAGATTCCCCAGCTGGGGACTGGCACAAGCTGTGGGAGGAGAGGGATTTTAAATAGGATGCAAGATGGTGTGAGGCAAGACCAGGCTTTGTTCTATGCAAAAGTAAATAGAAAAATGGTGGAAACTGCATGGGGTTTCATGAAGGTGCTGGGAAGGAAGGGTCATAGGATCAGGGAGAAAAGCAGGTAAGTATTAAAAATAAATTTTATTTTCAGCTAACATTTTGTTTCCAAGAGCTATGGGAAAATATCATTTAATACCAATATACAGTTAAGGAAAAGATGAAAGATACAGTTAGTAACACAAAGGAAAGAATGCTACATCCTAGAGATTTATGCAGGGGAATGTGAAAAAATAAAATTGCTTTTGGCTGTTTTATTCTGTCCAGATTAAAAAAAAAAAGTATATTTTGAGGTGTGCATGTATATATGTATGTGTGCATGTGTATGTATATTTATATATATATATCTATATCTGTGTGTGTGTTTGTATGAGTGCACATGTAGTGAGCATGTGTATACACATTCACATATATATTGTGTATGCATGCATGTTCATGTATGCATGTGTCTGTGTATATATGTGTATGTGTGCACGCATGAATGAATGTGTATATGCATGTATTATGTGTGCATGCATGCGCATGTATGTGTCTACGTGTCTATGTATTGTGTATGCATGTATTATGTGTACGTGTGCAAGTATATATGTGTGGCCATGTATATATGCACATGTATCTATGCATGTGTGTAGGTGTGTATGTACATGTATGTATGTTGTATGCACATGTATATATGTATGTGTATATATATGTGTGTGTATACATATGTGTATATATACATACAGGTATTGTGTGTGCATGTGTGTATGTGTGCTTGTGTGTACATGTGCATGTGTGTTTTAAGTTTATAAAGACATGTTAACATGCTGGGTTACAAACATCAAAAGATTTTCCCCTAGTCACTGTGTCCTCAGTCACAATTCCCAATGATGTGGTGTTAAATCTCTTACCCAACAGGTAGCAGATTCCAAAATCTCCTATTCTCTTTGGTTGTAACAAGACTTTCCAGCATAAAAGGCCAATCTCATCTTTTCTTCTCCATCCACTGGTATCAGGGCTTGAGACTTGAGGCACGTTGAGTAGGAGGGACCTAGCCTGCTCTTTACTCTTCCTCCTCCTTCCCTTATCTGGGGGCAGTCTCTTCACTCTCTCTTGGAGGCAACAGGTCCTCTGGTGGGTTTGGGAGGTGTAGAAAGAGGGCAAGGACAGTGCTGGTTATTGAGCTGGCTGCTGCTGACGTTCATTCCATCAGCAGTCAAGATCAGTTTGGTTCAAACTGATAGGATCTCAGGGCCCTGTCCATGGCAGATTCACCTCTCTGTAGCTCTCTCCTGGTGGGTATATTGTCAGTTTTCCGAATTTCCTCTCCAGACACCTTTAAGCTGTAGAGATCAAACTCCAGCTGACAATTTCTGACTCTCTCTCAGATGCTCCCTTTATTGTTCACCCACAACCTCCCTCCTACTTCTCATCTCCTCTTCCTTGGCAACTCAGTCTCTTCTGTGGTTGCCAAAAAGATGGGCCAAGTCTATCTTCTACAGTGTCCACTTGACCTCCTGAAAGTTAGATGCATCTTTGTCAGGACAACGGAAGGACCAGGTTGCTTTGTGGATGTATCTCCTGCTTCTCTCTCTCACTCTCTCTCTCTCCCAATCCTCTATTTTCTTACCTAAGCAGGAACCAAGCAAATCAATAAGACTGCTGTCTACTCAGGTGACCAACTGGTGTCAGTATTCTCTTCCTGCCAGTGTTCCATATATTTAGGACTTCTTTTCTTTCTTTTTTTTTTTTTTCCAATTTATTTATTTTCAGAAAAACATGATTCATTATTTTTTCACCACACCCAGTGCTCCATGCAAGCCGTGCCCTCTATAATACCCACCACCTGGTACCCCAACCTCCCACCCCCCCGCCACTTCAAACCCCTCGGATTGTTTTTCAGAGTCCATAGTCTCTCATGGTTCACCTCCCCTTCCAATTTACCCAAATTCCCTACTCCTCTCTAACGCCCCTTGTCCTCCTTATTTTCTTGAAAAGCCCCTTCCAGATCTCATAGAATCTCTGTTTAGATCATATATGCTGTAGTCCAGCATTTCTACTCAATAGTCAGAGACTTCCTCTTTCTCTTCTCTTTGATTTTCTTTCATAGACAGATAGGCAGGGTATTGTGATGTTAAGTGATGGTTCAAGGTAACCGTGCAAGTTTAGCCACTTTTTGGCAAGGCTTGAGAGAGGTATTTGGCTCTATTTAAAGTGTGTGGCATTTGATGCTTCTTTGTTCACACTTTATCTGATGATTTTGTAGTATAGGAAAAGTGCACTTCTTTTTTGTACATTTACAATACACACAACACACACAGATACATACAGACACATACACATACCTGTATCCTGCAGGTAAGAGATTGAGAGTGAAGAATAGGTTCCCCACTAAAATGTTGACAGTGGCTCTCATTCAATGGTGGTAAGATTAGAAATTATTTTTGTTTTCTTTTCTGCCTTACTGCATGCTCCATGTTTTTTTTCCCCAATGAAAGTATATCACTCTTGAAATAAGATGAGTACAATAAACATGATTTTGAAAAATATTTCTGAGCTGCAACACCATTCAGCAGAGGGACCAGATGTGAGGGGCAGGGGCTTGGGCTTTCTGACCTCCCAGGGCTCCCTGCAGGCTCATGATTTTATGAAACATCAGCTGTTCTGAATTCCTACAGCACCTGCCACAACAAAAGGAGGCCCTTTGCTGAGCATACTAATGCAGTTGTACATGCCTTTATAGAACAAAGAAAGCAACATGAAGAGGTCATTAAGCTTCCCTTGGACAACATCCATTCCACCCTAGTCTGAGCTCTCTGGGGGAGGTAGCAGTCCACCTGCAATGGAAGATGGCTATGTCCAGAGTGGGTTCCTGCCACCTCCCTTTTGTCCTCTCTGGTGGTCTCCTCCCTCCTTTTTCTAGTTCCCTGCCTCCCATTTGGCTCACACCTCAGTCCCTGCCTTGTTCTAAGAATGATTTAGCATCTGCTTCTCTGATGATGCCTCTGCATTCTCTCATGGACTCAACTCTGCCCCACACATCACAGCTGTGCCGAAGGGATAGGTCTGCTTTCCAGCAGCAAATGCTGCAATAAACAGGCTTCCTCTCATTCCTTTTCATTTCTCTCTATCCATATTCTCCACTCTTTTCTGTTTTTTTGACCGGTGTTAGAAATTAGCTATCCTCCACTCAGCTTCTCTGAGAGAAGGAATATTGATGTCCATTTTTTATATTATACCATCTTTTCAAGGATGAGGTGATTTCTGTCCATTCTTTCTATATGGGGTATGTCCCTCTCCCCAGTCCTTTATTCACTGTGTTCCAAGGGGAGAGGAATGACCAGTGTGATTGATCCCAGCTTAACACTCACTGGAATGTTTTTACTGGTAGATGGGGTACTGTGCCTTAAAGAGAGGGTTCTGATTTCCACTATTTCTTGTGTTTGGGCATAGGAGGTTCTCTTCACCTTTTTCTCTAATGTGGTAAGCCCCCCTATTGAGGACTGTATCTTCCTTCCCCAAGGCAGGTTGGTGCCCACCAACCTCCCCTTGATCAGTAGAGTGAAATAGGCCTGTCAGGTCTGTCATTCTTACCTATGTAGTTGGCTGGTTAAATGCACCAAAAGTCTTATGAATATATATATATATATATATTTCAAAGTTTCACCCTAGTGAAAGCTGGATTCAAGATCATGGCTTAGGTTTAATCACCTAGGTGTTTAAACAGTTTAAACAGCTTTGGTGTTTAACAGCTTTGTACAGAAAGATATATAGATTTTTCACAAGATTATATATATGTGTATATATATGTGTATATATATATTTTTCCACAAGATATATAGTATATCTATCTATCTATCTATATAATTTTTCCCCTTTAGCATCTCTGAACATGGTCCTATTAGGTATTTAAACCTAGGTGTTTAAACCTAAGCCATGATCTTGAATCCAGCTTTCACTAGGGTGAAACTTTGATGAGCCTGGAAACCTCTGGATCAGATGGTAGGTTTCCATTTGTCTGTTCCTCTTTGGGTGTCATTGTTAAATGGAGATTAAAGGGGAGGCTAAATTCAGTTTACAGAGGTGAGGATTGAATAGATAGTCCACTTGTGGGGAACAGTTTCCTCTCACAGCTCAACTTTGGAATAGGCTGCCATGTGTTTTCCTGGACACACTCTCCCACTGTTCACATTGAGGTACTCTTGTTGGGATCCAACGCTTTTGCATTAATGTGAATGGTATTCTCATACTTCCTCTCTGATTAAGAAACAGCGTCCTTCCCAACCAACAATAGGAAATTACACAAAGAATTATTGGTGTTTGTGTGGGCAAGCAAATTACATCATGCATTATGTTGACTCCAACTGGCCCAACGAGAAACTGAATCTATGGCCTCATTTGCAGTCACTCTGACTAACAAAGCCTGGGATATCCTTGTGGGAGCCAGCAGAAATTACACAAGACAGCACATTTCCCAACCTGCCCCCAACCCTTGTCCCCAATGGAAAATGATCCAAGATGTTGTTGTGTGAACTTGGATTCTTCCTTTGCAATATCTGATAAGATGGGAAAGGGCAAAAGATCATGGTCTTTTGCTTTAAGAAAGTGGAAATTCATTACCAAGGTGGGTATCATGGTTTTGTGAAGGAGACTCAGTGGGTTCTAGGGTGGCAGACATGGTACAGTGGTTAGAAGCATGGGCTCTGATTGAGACAAACTAGATTTGAAACCTGACTCAATGGCTTACTAATCCTAAACCCATGGACAAGTGACTTAATCTCCCTTAGTATTTACTTTTCACCTCCCACCCCCAGCGGTAAAATGAGAGATAATTTTAACTCATTCATTGAGTAGGTGTAAGGATTCAATGAGGTAGTATGTGCAAAGTCCTTTAGCTACTCTAGGGCCTGGGATGTGGTAAGCCCTCAACATATTGTAGCTAAAATTCTGTCTTGTTTTTTATGAACATATCCTGTCTCTTATGGTAGTGGATTAAGATGGGTCCAGAAAGAACTAGTGGGAGTAAGGGCAGGGGATCAGAGGCAGGGGACAACCCTAGGTGGGGCACAGGTGAAGCGATTAGGGACACAGGTGGGAGAATACTCAGGACACACTGCACTGTTTTCAGACACACACGTGATTTCTCCCTAAATGCACTGGGAATCTTTTTTTTTTTTTTTTAAATTATTATTTATTTATTTATTTTCAGAAAAACAGTATTCACTATTTTTTCACCACACCCAGTGCTCCATGCAAGCCGTGCCCCCTATAATACCCACCACCTGGTACCCCAACCTCCCACCCCCCCCCGCCACTTCAAACCCCTCAGATTGTTCTTCAGAGTCCATAGTCTCCCATGGTTCACCTCCCCTTCTAATTTACCCAAATTCCCTACTCCTCTCTAACACCCCTTGTCCTCCATGCTATTTGTTATGCTCCACAAATAAGTGAAACCATATGATAATTGACTCTCTCTGCTTGACTTATTTCACTCAGCATAATCTCTTCCAGTCCCGTCCATGTTGCTACAAAAGTTGGGTATTCATCCTTTCTGATGGAGGCATAATACTCCATAGTGTAGATGGACCACATCTTCCTTATCCAAAAGAAGGGCCATCTGTACCCCAATGTTTATAGCAGCAATGGCCACAGTCGCCAAACTATGGAAAGAACCAAGATGCACTGGGAATCTTGTTCAGGGGCTCGGTGGGAATGTGCCTGGGTAATACTGGAAAGGACAGTAGACTTCACTTAGGAGGCTGGTTCTAGTCACAGCTCTTCGCTAATTTGCTGGGTACCTGTGGCAAATTGCAAGGGTGGCTTCAGTTCTTCACCTCTTTAGCCTTGTCCTTTGCTCTGTGACCATCCAGATCCTCCCACTAAAGATGGAATCTTTTATGCCTTGAATCTGGGCTGGCCTTGTGACTAGTTTCAGCCAATCAAATCCATCGGAAGTAATGGTTTCCTATTCCTAAGCCTAAACCTCGAGAGACCTGTGTGTTTCTACCTATTCTCTGTTCTTTTGCTGCAGCCACAAGGAAATGTTATGTAGCTTACTGGAGAGTGAGAGACACATGGAGCACAGCTGAGATACCCCAATTGTTCCAACAGAGGCTGGCCTGGTCAGTGGGCAGCAAGCCATGACATCCTTGAGAGCCAAACAAAATAAATGCTGATTGGGTGAGATTTTGTGTGGTTCTTATAATATAACCTTGCTGTGAAGAGAGATAACTAAAAGGGATCTTGACAGTGTAACTTCATTTTATTCCTCATCTTGGATTCACTCATTCAGTCAACAGATATGGAATATCTACCATGTGTCAATTTTGTGTTAAGCATTTTTGGGGAGATAGAGTTGGTGGTAGCATCATTTTCCCCAGGAGGATATTGGTGGAACAAGATAATGTTATTAGAGCAGGGATTCTGTCTACTTTATTTACCCATATATTCCCATCTCTTGGAAGAGTAAACTGTCCCTTAGAAGATGTTTGATTAATATACATATTTTTTGTCTTATGCAGGAATGTGTTAGTGTGTGTACCAGATAACTAATTAAATATTTCATAAAAGTGCATAGGCCCATTTCTCTTGCCCTTCTTACTCAGAATGACTATTCCCCATTTTTTCCTCCAGTCATTTTGTTTCTTTTTTTTTCCCTCTTCCTACAATGTCAGCAGCAGAAACCGCAGTGTGCTATAAACTTACCTCCATAATAGAATGTAGATGCATAAATCAAAACAGCTTCTAACGGGTTGTCTGCAGTAATAAATGCTAGGGAGGCAGCCCAACTGGCAGTGTAAGAAAGATTATACAAACCACTGCTTGGAGAAAACACGGCATCATGAATAAACTCAGCCTTAAATTATTTATATATTTTAGATGTTATTTTCTCTCCTCTATCCCACAAGGCCTGAAAATGATTTTCACTGAGAGCTGAGAGTGCCTGAATTTGGCTATAAAGGAAAAGCAGTCGCAGTTTGTCTTGGTCCACGTTTCAGGATAAGGATTGCATTGTGCTCCACAGGGAGCCAGCGGGACCCGTGGGGTTGGGTAGTGGGAAGACACTGCTTAGCAGTCAGGGCAGGACACTTCTAATCCCAGCAAGTTGTGTCCATAGGGGCTCCTAGGCCTTGCAAACCACATCATCAGCTGGAGGAAGAGCCTCAAGGATGGCCTGGCCTGGCTAATCATTGAGACTCTGAAGCAGTCTTCAACTCCTGTTGCCTCCTGGAGCCCCTGGGTGAGATTAGGAAAAAACAACAACAACAAAAACCCATTCATGCTGGGGCCTCAGTTTTGATCAGTTCACTTAGAATTTCTGGAGATGGAGCTGGGCATCAAGATTTTTAAAGTTATTGGGGTGATGCCAGTGGCAGCCAGGACTGAGAACCATTGCTTCAAACACTTCATTCATTAGGACACATTCTAAGCACCTGTTGTAAGTCAGGCATTCAGGAAAGCGCTGGCAATGACTGATGATGTGACAGGCTTCGTCCTTGCCTTTGGTGGGAGGATCCTACAGGTAAATACACAACTGCAATTTGGGGCTATGTAGGGCTGTGAGAGTACTAAAGCAAAGATAATAATAGTGCTGTTACTTATCGCCAGGATAATGTTTTAGTCCTTCTTAAAACTCATGTACTACAGTAAATGATTTACATGAAGTATCTTGAATTTTCATCCCCCCCCCCAACGATAGGCACAGTTACCATCTTTGTTTTTACAAATGAAGAACTGAGATTCCAAAACCTGTAACTTGTCCATGGTCACACAATCCATACTGGTGGAACATATGGGGTAGGGGCTGCCCCGCCCAGCCCTGGGAATCAGGATGATACCTCTATGTTTTCTATTTCTTTGAGTGTATCTGGGAGCTGCAGAGATTAGAGAGAACAGTGAGCCTCAGAGTGGATGTTGTGGAAGGAAAGTCATCCTTCCTGGTATAAGGCAGGAGCTTGTACACACACACACACACACACACACACACACCCCTTTTGGTTTGTTTTGTTTCCAGCAGGCTTTGCTGTGAAATCTGATTATAAAAAAGTTTCTAAGTAGGGAAAGAAGCATGTTTTGGGTCTAAAGGAGTTTCAAGTAGTCCCATAATGTCTACTTGAACCCATTTCTCTCCCAAGCCACTGAAGACCCTAAATGCTTTCTTTTTTTTTTTTCCTTTTTTTAGAGATTTTATTTATTTATTTGACAGAGAGAAATCACAAGTAGATGGAGAGGCAGGCTGAGAGAGAGAGGGAAGCAGGCTCCCTGCTGAGCAGAGAGCCCGATGCGGGACTCGATCCCAGGACCCTGAGATCATGACCTGAGCCGAAGGCAGCGGCTTAACCCACTGAGCCACCCAGGCGCCCCCCCTAAATGCTTTCTTAATGACTTCAGTTTCTTCATGGCTTTCCCTACCGGTGATAGGCCTCCCACCCTCATCCTAATACCTACCTTTCAGGAAGAGAAAAGGACTATCTCTGAACCCCAGTATTGGTCTCTCATGAGCCATTTGGTGATCATTGGAAACCAAATGGAGGCTCATGCTTTTCTTCATTGTAGGACTGGTTGGTCCTGATTGGTCAGAGAGTGCACAGTTGAGATACCAGTGGACCTGGATAAGGTCAGAAGGATAATCAATTGGTGTTGAGTTTAATGAACATAGGAACATGTGAATGAAGGCATGCACAAAGAGTTGCTCTTCACTTGGCTGGAGTCTGCTCTTTGTAAACACAAATGTGCTCTTTCAAACACATTCTAAGAATTTCATAAAAATAACTTGATGGGAAAAAGTAGAATAAAATCCAGGGCTTAGCACTAGTAATATTAATGTTTCTCTCATAAGCATTGCCTGTGAACACAAGCATTCACACACATACACACACACACACATAATACTGCATGTGGAAACAACTAGGAGATATTGCCTTTATTTTACAAGTGAGCAAATAGGCACCGTGACTGTTGATGACACAAGCCCATGCATAGCTATACCTGGTATGATAATCCAGTTGTCCCGATTTCCCACTGAAGGCTCTTCACTTGACCCCACCGGGATCAGATTTCACTGCAGTCCCAATATTCAAGGGAAATCCCACCCAATATCACCAAATATACTTTCACCTGAAGTTGCCTAACAAGGTCACCTGAATGTGATGTGATTCACTCTATGAGCACCTTGGTCAACCCAGACCATGTCTCAAAGATTTAATGCCCCATTTCCTCCCGTAAGCAAGCTCTGTGCCTTTGGTAGGTGAGAAGAATTTCTCACAGACAAATTATAACCCTTCTATTTGTTTGGAATTGGTAATTTTCAAAAGTTCTTAAAAATGATTGCCTCTTGCATTCCTTCCAAGTGTCCTTGCAGTATAGAGATGTTGTCATTACTGCCTCTTTTTAGATAAGTTGAATAAGATTCAGGAGTGGCCTGGCCCAAGATTCTTCTGGGACCTTGATGTCACCATCATGGTAACAGGACATGTACACTGTTGGTGACCTCTAATGAACCTCTCATTCTCAAAAAATGTCTTCACCAGGTCTATTTGCATTTCCTCCAGAGGGGTTCCTACTACTAACCTCAGGTTGGCCTCCTTTTTGAGTCACTGGGTTGACTCCCATTTTCTAGACCTTAGAGATCCAAATACTTGTGTGTGTGTGTGTGCGTGCGCGCATGTGTATCTTTAAATTTCCATGATAGCATCTCAGGATATTTGGACCTGCTACCACCTGACCCCCTCCTACTAGTATCTGAACTACCCTATCTGTAATTGATAGAAATTCAGCTTTTGGATTGTTTCTAAAGCAGCTTTGCAAAAGCAGCTGTTCCTATATTCTGACCCATTTTTCCTCTTTTCTTTTCATTCTAATTCCTTCATCTTCTAACATCACCAAGGTTTAGTCAAGATAATATAAAACATATATTTATAGGGTGCCTGGGTGGCTCAGTGGGTTAAACTGCTGCCTTCTGCTCAGGTCATGATCTCAGGGTCCTGGGATCGGGTCCCGCATCGGGCTCTCTGCTCAGCAGGGAGCCTGCTTCCCTTCCTCTCTCTCTCTGCCTGCTTCTCTGCCTACTTGTGATCTCTCTCTGTCAAATAAATAAATTTAAAAAATCTTAAAAAAAAAACCCATATATTTATAGTCTGGCCCAGTCTGTTCTCTTAAAGTCTTGTATTGCCCAAAAAACCTAAATGATGCAATGAGAGAAAATCTTGTTTCTGAATGGTGATCTGAGCTTCACTGCTAACATGCCTGGTTGATGAACTTACCAAGGACAGCCTGTGGAGAACCCATAGGTCAGGAGAACTGCTCCTTCAGAACTCCTCTCTGCAGTCAAAACAGAAACTCCAACTCCTAGAATCTGTATGGGTAGGGGTAGCCATCTGACTCAGCGGGATGAGTTCCAAGAGAGCTAATCAGAGGGAATTTGGGGGGTTGGGACAAATGGGGGCTTTCCAGGAGCCCTTTTGGGAAGAAAACATAGCAGTCTGTCAAGAGAGTCAGCAAATACAGAGACCCAAGGTCAATGCTGACAGAAGAGATTGCAAGGAGTCAGGCTGATTAGCAGTAACTATCCTAGAACTAGGCAGGTTTGAACAATGCTGTGTTAAAACTGACTTAAATAGAAAGGATTTTTAAACATGTTGTCTTGGGCAGTATAGCTGACTTGACTGAAGCCCAGTCACTGCATGAATTTTTTTTTTTTTTTTTATAGAAGATATAACCCTGAATTAATGTTAGGACGTTCTTTATAAGAACGTTCAGATGAAAGATTCTCCTTCATGTTTTTACAGGCTTGGTAGGAAGAGGATGCACCAGGAGACCTTGGAGGCTTCAGATCCCTCCACCTGGAGGACCCTGTCCATCTCTATCACTTCCAACCCAATTTTTTCAGAGAACCTTCAAGATGTCCATCCTGGTGCCAGGTATTATGAATTTGAAGACAAAAAGAGGCTGTTCTTCTCCTGAGGAGCTCCCAGACTAGAGGGATGGGGTCCTTAGAAGGAAGGACTCTGAGAAGAATCCCTTTTTGCTGGAAAGGAGGGTGTTGAAATCCTCTGTTACTTCCATGTGATAATTTTCCCTTCTCCTGGGAAACATATGAGATTAACACACCGTGACAATTGTTTATTGTCTTTAAGCAGTGGATAAGCAATTTCTGCAACTAGGTCAGAGGGCATGTAATGTCTATAATGTAATGTCTGTATTGTTGGGAATACATCTTCTTTTTCAAAATATATTTTTACAAATAGAATAGGGAAAAGCTGCTGCCCAGTGTCCCACATGGGGGAATTGAAGTGTGTCCATAATTTCTGTTCCCATTCTCCTCTCCTTTTGCTTAGAACAGAAGCCCTGTGGGAACTACAGAGCTTTAGCTGACATTACCAGCAACTCCTCCATGGTATGTCCTTGAATTCTAAGCCCCAAACTATTTGCATGATTGGAACACCTTATCTTCAGGTAGAGAACTGGAAGCAGTGAAAATAATAACTAGTTGTTGTTTGGCTTTTTCGGAGGGAATAAGAGATGTAATAGTCTCTCTGTGGGGGCCCTGAAAATTTCATTTCACTGGATTGAAAAAAGAGTAAAGTGCTGTATTAGTTTGCTAGGGCTGCCAAATCAAATTACCATACACTGGATGGCTTAAAACAACAGAAATGTCGTTTTCACAGTAATGGAGTGCACAAGAGGTGTCAGCAGAACCAGGCTCCTGAGAAGACTCCAGGGAAAGATCATTCCATACATCTCTCCTAACTTCTTATGATTGCCAGAAATACATGGTGTTCCTTGGCTTTTGGATGTATCACTTCAGTCTTTGTGTCTGTTATCATGTGGTGTTCCCTCCTATGCCACTGTCTGTTTGTGTCTAAATTTTCCTCTCTTTATAAGGACACCTGTCGCTGGATTATGGGTAACCTGAATCCGATATGACTTTATCTAAACTTTGAATACACTTACAAAGATCCTACTTCCAAATGAGGTCGCATTCATAGGTACTGTGAGTTAGAAATAGAATCGATTTATTTTGGGGGGTCATAATTCTACCCACAACAAGTGCATTTTACACTAGTTAGGGGAAGCAGCCACAGGACAGCTGTTAGGTGTGTGCTCATTCAACATTATTCCAAAAATGTATTTACCCAGTACCAATATTTCCCTTGCATGTGCTGGGCACAGGAGCAGGAAATGTAGCCAGTGATTCTGCAGACACAAGCGTGCTTTATGTAGTGGCTGGCTTTTTGTTTGCCTGAGGCAAGCAGCCTTTGTGCACTTCCAGGGCTTGGCACTAGGCAGGTGATCATCTTGGGTGCCTCTTACTGGTCAATGTTTGGTGCCAGAGGAAGAACCTTTCTTTCTTCGTTCATGTCTCTAGAGGCCAGGTAGGGCCCCAGAGCCCACAGCCTGGGGCTTAGATGGCTGGCCTCTCTGTTGCTTTCCACTTTTCTGGTGAGACACAGCAGGCTCCAAGGGCCAAAGTGACCTGCCTGCCTGTTGGAGAGAGAAGTTGTCTCTGTGTCTGCTCACTTGGAGGGGATTGTTGAAATTGACACTTTGGCCCTGGTTCACTTTTCCAGGAGGAGAATATGCTGGTTTGAATTCATTCCTGTAAGGCTTTTGGCTTGCACAGATGCCTGTGATATTGCCCCTACCCATCACCTGCAGCTCTATAAAGTCAAGGCAAAGAACCTGTGCGTTGGTCACATTATATCAACCTCTAGAGGGAGCTCAAGGCCTTTTTCTATCTTCACAACTACTGCCCAAAGAGGATGCTCTGATAGATTGAGGATTGATTGACAAATACATAAAATCTATAGGCTAGGTGGGTGGGAATATTTAGTAGGAAGGAAAAAGGAAAGGTCAGATTTTTTTTTTTTTTTTTTTTTTTTTTAGGGGGTGAGGAGAGGGGGATAGCTAGTGGTTTACTCTTTATAAGCCCAGTGGGGACAAAAAAAGCTGAGGGGTCTTTCCAGTTTGGTGGGTGATCTCTAAAAACGTATGGGCAGCATACTGCCCTTGAGAGAAGAGTATGGGCAGGATAGCTGAGGCCATTTCCCTTCTAGGTTGGTGCTGATGACAGAAAATGATTTTTTTGCTCTGATTTTTTTTTTTTTTTCTTTTCCTCCCTTTAAGTGCTAAGGTCTGAGGACCAGTGCTCTTCAACTAAAGTGATTAAAGGGGCCATTGAAGTTCAAATTCTGGTCCAGTGTAAGAGAAACGTAGGGCCGAAGTCCAAATTACTACTAAGTTAGTAGTACTAATGAAAATGCACTGGGTCCGGCTGCCCCTGTGTCACAAATCCTTCCAGAAGTTGAAGGAGTTGGTTGGGATTCAGGGTTCTGGCTCCCACCTGCTCATTTAAGACAAAAAAAAAACAGAAAGTTTGGACTGCAGAAAAGGGGGTAACTCCTTCTTCCACAACGATCACTGTAACAGATGCATGATATTGGATAAGTTAGTTAGCCTCATGGAAACCTAGTTAACTGTAAAATGAGGATAGTACCTGGTTAAGGACTGTTTTGACATCTATAAGTAAGTTCATCAATATAAAAACAATTAGCATAGTGTATACAGCACATAGTAAGTGTTCAACATTTGGTAGCTACTACGACACATGCAGTTCTGGCTAGGAAATGATAATGGCTACCACAAAGGAGCACTAGGAAACAGGCAGTGCTAAATGCTTTGTGTTACCTCATTCAACTACTTCAGCAGCTCCATTAGATATGTTGTTATCACCTCCACTCTCCCAATGATGAAATCAAACCTTAGAGAGGTTAAGAAACTCACCCAGGATCACACAGCTAGCAACTGTCAGTGCTAGGATTTGAATGCAGATGATCTTGAATCAGTGAATAGCAAATCCTAAACCCTTGTGATTCTGCTCTACATGGTATTGCATTAAGAGCAGATCTGGATGGGGGACAGCCAGCCTCAGCTTCTCACAGGGATTTGTACTGCTGAAGTAGGCACTAGCTGTGAAATAACCTTCTACTCCTTGAATTTGAGGAAGCTGATGAATCTGAGTGCCACTTTTTAATCAAGGAGACCATCCATCTCCTGTTGTCATTTGATTTTTTTTGAACAACAGCCACAAATCTCCAGGCAACACAGACTGACGCAGACAAAATGAAACCTGAGGAAGTCGTATCTTTCTCTCATTAATGGGAGAGGAGAAAACACACAGCTTTTGCCTTGAGTGTTTTGGGGAAGTGTTATTTTTAGAAAAGAACATTTTGTGATTTTGTTGTTTGATTTCTCAGAAGGCTTTCTTTTTTAATTTTTTCAGTAAGTTGCTGATTCAAAAAGGAAAAGTAGATTGAGCAATAACAATCAATCAGTAAAAGTAGATTGAGCTCCTCTATGTGCAAGTCATGGAAACAAAGAGGCTGTAAGGCTTTCTCCCTGCACTTTAGATGTTTAGAACTTACTAAGAAAGATTGTATTGCTATATATGTATAGAAAATAAGGCAATCTCATCTGCTGTAGTTCAGAAGAGATGGAATAACTGGAGGGGGGAAAAACTGTACATTCCTGAGGAATGGATAAAGTTATTCATTCATTTGTTCACTGAATGAGTTTCTATTGAACACCTTTTTTTGTATGCAGCAAGCACTGGAAAAGAACGCTCCATAAAAAAAAAACAAAAACAAAAACAAACAAACAAACAAACAAAAAAACCTTGATGCTACTCTTGAGAAGTTTGTGGTCCACTGGAAGACACAAAGTTAGAATTACAAACCAAGAAGTGCCATGAAGTAATAGAAATTTGTGCAAATAACATGGGGCCACAGTAGAAAAGGTAGTCAAATCTATCTAGAGGAGAGAGGTATCAATAGACTTCATGGAAGAGAGGATACTGCAGATGGATTTTGAAGGATGGGGACTAACTGACTAGAAGAAAGTTAAGGAAAGGTAGTCTAGGCAAAAGAAGCAATGCATGCAAATATTTGTGAGAGTGCTGCAAGGGTGAGGCTATGTTTATAGATGGGAATGGTAAGAACTTTGGATGGAGTGGGGAGATGAAGCTAGATATATAGGAAGTCATGCTCACATCTGGAAGCAATGGGGAATCTTTAAAGGATTTGAAGAAATGGGATAACTTGGTCAAATCTTAATTTTGTTTTAAAAACATGAATCACACAGTTTATTTAAGGTACAATTAAACAAGTCAGTGCAATAAATATTATTATAGTCTGTGTCTTCCTTCAAATCATCTGTTGAATTCCTATCTGCCACTGTGTTGGTATTAGGAGGTGAGGCTTTTGGGAGATAATTAGGTCATGAGGGTGGGGTCCTCAGAGATGGGATTAATGGCCCTGTGCAGGAGACTCCAGTGAGATCTCTTGTTTTCTTCCGTCATGTGAGGCCACAGCAAGAAGACCACCATCTGTGAACCAGGCAGTGAACTCTCACTAGACACTGCATCTGTCCTGATCTTGGACTTCCCAGCCTCCAAACTGTGAGAAATAAATGTGTGTTGTTTAAGTCACTTGGTCTATGGTATTTTTGTTATGGCAGCCCACATTGACTAAGACAAGTATATTGGGAGTAGTTAAGTTTTCTATAGGAATTCAATGGAAAACCACTTTATCCAGACTGGACCTGTCTCTGGAAAGTTTCTTGAAAGAAGAGATACCAGTGGAAATTAGCATGATGGAAGTGGGAGTGAGTTAGAGCAAGACAGTTTTCCTGAAGGAGGAGGGTAGTTTTGGCATAGCAAACTGCTCATGTGGCTGGAAGATTGTTTGGGTAGAAGATCAGGTAAGATGTGTATAGAGTGGGGAAGGGGGCTTGGACAGGAATGAGTGCAGCTGCCTGGAAAGTCATCCTCAGCAGACTTTGGGAAGGACTGTAAGCAAGGTGTGATTAGATTGTATTTTAGAAAGAAGAGTTTTGCTCTTGGTTAGGGAGTGCATGGTAGCGATGCAAATGAGGAGGAAGAGGGACCTATTTGGTTGAGGAGAGATGATGGTGGCCTAGATCCAGGTGCTTGCAGTAGAAATCAAAGAAAAGTGCATTAAAAGAACAAATACGTAGAAGGTAAAAAGGATAGAAGTTGGTGATTGTTTGAGTAGCTTGGAATGCTGAGGGGAGGTAGAAGGTCAGGGAAGAATTTATGGAGTCTGGGGGAATAATGGGCATATTCAAAGAGATGTGAGACACAGAAGGAGGTCCTTCTTAGGGGTAAACTAGACAGGGATTGTGGGAGACAGGGATTCAGCATGTGTTGTCTGGGGTATGTGGGCTGAGTGAGCAAGGAAGGAGGAACTGTTATCTCAACTGAACAAGCATGAATTGAGCTGCTACTGTGCCTCAGGAACTGGACTACATGGTGGGCCTACGAACCCTGTTGAAAGTATATTCTGAAGAAACTCTATAGCCTAGTGAGAGACAAAGGTAGGCACATGGATGATTTCTTTTTTCTTTTTCTTTCTTTCTTTCTTTCTTTTTTTTTTTTTTTTTCCCTTAGAGCAGGGAGAGGTGCAGAGGGAGAGAGAGAATTTTTTTTAAAGATTTTATTTATTTATTTGACAGAGATCACAAGTAGGCAGAGAGGCAGGCAGAGGGGTTGCTGAGCAGAGAGCCCGATATGGGGCTTGATCCCAGGACTCTGAGATCATGACCTGAGCTGAAGGCAGAGGCATTAACCCACTGAGCCACCCAGGCACCCAGTGCAGAGGGAGAGGGAGAGAGAGAATCTTAAGCAGGCTCTGCACCCAGCACCGAACCCGATGTGGGGCTAAATCTCATAACCTTGACTTCATGACCTGAGGCAAAATCAAGAGTTGGACACTTAACCAACTGAGCCACCCAGGTGCCCCTGGGTGATTTCAATGTAATGTTTCAGTGTGTTGACAGACCTATGTACAGAATTGGGCAAATGTTGACAAGGAAATACTCAATGCAAGAATTGTGCTTGTGCTGTGGACACGCAGTGAGTGAATCTAAAAAGAGCCTTTCCTTCAAGAAGATAGCATTTTAGTGATAAAACTCAATATATACATATATACACAAATTAGACAAAGGTTTAGTTAAGTACTGTTATGTTAGCTTAGATTCTAAGAGAAGCAAAAATAAGATATTGACCTTTGAAGGAGTGTGCAGGAGGGGCTGGTGGGAACTGGGGGAGCCATTCCTCATGGAATCAAGAGGAGAGGGAAGAAAGGCAGGCAGGTAGGAAAGTCTGGTTGTCACACAGCCCAAGAGAGTTTCAGTTTATGGTGGGTCCGCAAGCCAAGATTTTTGGCCAGAGGATTCCCATGTCCCCAGGAACAGATTGCCCGAGTGTCTTACCACTTAGGCATTGGCTAGGAGCAGCCCATGGGAAGTGTGGCCTCAGAGCATGTATATGCGTGGATTTCAGAAAGCAACAACTGAGGTCCTTACACAATTGTATGTTAGCATTAGAACAAAGAAAAGAGTGACAGGAGTCATAGACAGAATGATAATCCTGGGTTTTGTAAATAATTTAAAAGAGTTTTTATTTTATTCTAACTGCAGAGGAAAGACAGTGGAGAATTTAAGTTGGGCAGTGATATGATTTGACATATTTGAGGAAGACCACCCTAGCTGCTGTATTGGGCATGGCTTATAGTTTTTCAAGAGTGGAAATTGATTAGATGGTGATAGAGGATGATTTATACAGTCAAGTTGCACTGATCCAATCTGAGGTTGCCATGGGGTGCTGGTATGGAGAAAAAGGCTCCATGAGGGAGAGGTCATCTGAGCTGAGTCTTATAGGGGTGGGTTTGTAAAGCAAGTTGCAGAAAGGAGGTGACATTTAAGATGAACTTCACTGGCTCTCTAAAGGGAGGAGCAACCTCATAGCACTTTTCAAAATCACTTCACTAAAACACAGAGCCAAAGCAGTCTTTAATTTAATGCCTTTTATAGGACAGAATACAGTTTAGGAGTAACCAAGGACATTCACAGGTGAAAAGTACTTAAATCAGAGAGACAGCGTAGTTAGGGAAAGGAGACCAACCATTTCTCTTCTTATGGCAGAGAACATTAACTGAATATCTCAGAGGCTGAAGCAAAGAAACAAAGAGAACACTAGTCTTCTTCCTCAGTCTAGCTCTGAATCCAAACTGGAGCTGCTGTGTGCCATTTTGAAGTTGGAAGGCTCCCAGGAAGTTGGTTTATATGGTATTGGAGGCTTGTTTTATAGAACTCATTCTTTGCTACTTGTTTCCATGTTTTGTTTGTTTGCTTGTTTTTGTTTCTGTTTTTCATAAAACCTACACCTACAATGACAACAATCTCACATGTCTATGTCACAGACCAGAGTCAAAACACCCAGTCACATTGTTTCATTGACTGCTTAGTGACTTTCTTCTAGGGTCTATATTCTTATTTATTTATTTATTTATTTATTTATTTATTTATTTATTTATTTGACAGAAAGAGAACTCCACAAATAGGGGGAGGGGTAGAAGGAGGGAGAATCCCAAGATGACACCCTGCTGAGTGCAGAGCTCCAAATGGGGCTCCATCTCATGAGATCCTCACCTAAGCCAAAGTTGGATGCGCAAGAGTTGGATGCTCAACTGACTGAGCCACCGAGGCACCCCTAAATTCTACATTCCTTTTTTTAAATTAAATTAATTAATTTATTTTCAGAAAAACAGTATTCATTATTTTTTCACCACACCCAGTGCTCCATGTAATCTGTGCCCTCTATAATACCCACCACCTGGTACCCCAACCTCCATTATGATGTCAGTCATCTCTTTCCCTTTTTTTCTTCCTTCACTGGCCCTGCCTTAGGTTTATACTTTTGCAATAGATCCCTAACTATTCTCCCTGCCTCCAAACTCTTACTGTGCATACAGGTCAATTGACAAAATGATGGCTTATTGGGTAAAAACAACCCACTGGTGCATTTTCCTTTCCTTTTTTTGTCCAAAACACTTTTTGGAGTAAGATGTTGAAATAGAAAAATCACATGATTTTACATAAAAATACACATTGTTAGTTTCTCTTGAAAATTCAAATGAACTAGACTACACTGGTTCATACTGAGTAACAGGCAGGTGAAGCCCATTTCCTTTTGATAGGTATCAGACTTCTCTCCAGTTTGTCATTGCTTCTGCTCACTGAAGTTTTACACCTTTCATTTTTGTTACCTGCCTGGACCTGGGATGTATTTGAATCCCAAACACTAATCTGATCATGTCACACTCTTATTTTAAGAACCCGTCCCTGTTTGTCTGTCCGATTGAGTTCCAACTCTTCACCCTAGCATAGAAAGTCCTTCTTTACCTGGTCTCAATCTCTCTGTGGATCTCCTTTCTGCCTTGTGTTCCTCCCAGAAGCCATGCTGAAAGGCTGTGCCATACCATCCACCTATGTCTTCTGTCCACTGTGATTTCCTCCTTTCAGCTAGGATTCCAATTCTTTTCTTCTCTAGCTGGTGAACATTTATTCTTTAGCCTCGGTTGAGATATAAGTTGTCCTCTAACTTCTGCTCTCTTGTTACCTGGTTCTTCTCCACTCCCTTAGCATTTTAGGCATACATCTGTTAGGACACTTTGCCAGTAGTGTCTGGTCAATCTCAATCTGTCTCCTTCAGACTACACAAACTTCACGGTTCTGAGCCATCTTTTCTTTTGGAGGCCTAGTGTAGGATAGGTACATGGTGTTCAAAGAAAGAATGTATCAGGTTGGGAAAATTTGATCTTCCATTTTCTTACTTGTAAAAGGACACCTACTATTTCCATATTGGGATTATTGTGGGAATCAATGACCTAATGTCCTTTATACAAGTATTTGGAAACTGCAAAGAAATACACAAGAATGAATGGAGTTAGTATAGAAAATGATATAGTCCCCCCCCCAAAAAATGATATAGTCCCAACTTGTTTAAATTACTCATCTAAAACGTGAAGAGAACAATGGCCTAGAAGGTTGGAGGCCTGGATTATAGTTCCCACTTTCTTACCAATTAGTGGGGTGACTTAGAGCAAGTACTTTTGCTACTAGAAACCTTAGTTTCCAGAGCTTTGTTTTAAAAATTTTAATATACTTGTTCTTCTTTCTTTGTTTTTATTTCTCTAGAATAAGACATTTTTTTGTTCTTAAAAGCTTTCATTCTTACTTGATATGGTATGTTAATCATAATAAAATAATGCATATGCAGTAATTAGTTTTTTCATTAAATATACAAATCAGTGACAATAGCTATTGTGTGGAACTGATTACTAACATTTTCCTAACCTAGAATTGTTTTCATTATTTAATCAACATTAACAAATGAAAGTTTTAGAGCTCAGATTTAGAATGTCTCAGCAGCTATATTAGGGTGTTTCACTTGGCCCATGGAGTCTTTAGCTCTATACTTGCAAGGCAATGTCGGGCTTCTTCCCATGGTACTCTAAAGTCACAAATGTGATTGATGCATTTGGGAAGAGGAGTCAGAAGCAGGAGTGTGGAGGAAATGAGGAGTATACTTGGAGGGAGAAAAAAAAAAGCTCATCCTTTCCTTATTTTCTAAATTGCAGCTTATAAAGTTGATTCACTGACTGCTGGTTTAAGATGGTGTCTGCTAACAGCGGCTGGTACAGCTTCCCTGTAATGTGCAGTAAAATACCCAAGAAGGCTTAGAAGACGATATAAACTCAAAATACAGCCATAAATTTGGACTGACAATCAACTAAAGCCTGGATCTAGGAGGATTTTTTTTCTCTCCCAACTTTAAGGTCAATGAGCATGAAGAGAAGAGCATCATTGCTTGGCTTGCGTATACTCTTTAGAGATTTTTCAGTAGGAAAGAGGTAGGAAAGGTCGTTATCCTTCTTTCATTGTCTACATTCTGGGATAATGTATGCCTAAAAGGCTCCCCAGGACAAATTCTTGTCCTCCCAGAACCCTAGAATGTGACCTTATTTAGAAATAGGGTCTCTGTAGATATAATTAAGTAAGGATCGAGATGAGATCATACTGGATTCAGGTAGGTTTTAAATCTGATTAGAGTATTCTTAGAAGGGACAGAATAGGGCATACTGAGAACTATCACCACATGAAGAAAGAGACAGAGATCAGAGTAATGTGGCCACAAGCTAAGAATGCAAGGAGCCACCAGAAGCTGAAAGTGGCATGGAAGGTCTCGTTTTGATTTTGGACTTCTGATCTTCACAACTGTGAGAGAATAAATTTCTATTGTTTTAAGCTACTTCACTTTTTTTTTTCTTCACTTGTGACAATTTGTTATGGCAGGCCTAGGAAACAAATATAGTGGGAATTTTGAGTTTATAGGGTTGAAAAATTAAACACCGATTTTTGCTGACCCCCATACGCTTTCCCCTCTGGCAACCACCAGTTTGTTCTCCATATTACAAGTCTTTTTTTTAGTGAAATAAATAAGTCATGGGGATTAAAGTATGGCATATAGAATATAGTTAATAATATTTTTATACACTTATCATGGTGAATATTTTGTGATGTATACAGTTGCTGAATCACTATGATGTACCCAAAACTAATTTAATATTATATGTCAGCTTCAATTAAAAGAAAATTCAAGCACCTAAGGTAACAAAAATGAGTGAGTTGTACAGGAATAAGACTGAGACAAACTAGCAAAGATACACCTTATGTAAAGACAACAAATTGTCTTGCAAGAACACAGACATAGAATTGCTAAATCTTTCCACAACTCAAGAGAAACTGGATATCTGGATTTTATATGTTTATCTATCTATCATTCATTTATTTATCTATCTATCTATCTCTCTATCATCTACCTATCATCTATCTATCTATATCTACTTAGTATTGCACCAGTTTTATTTTAAAACTGCATCTGAGTGTGGGCAGCCAGCTCGTCACTTCCTGTCTGTTCTTCGGAGCCATCCTTATGCTGTGTGGCTCTTCTATTTTATGAGGCAAGTTCTGGTCTCTCTCCTTTCTCATAATTTAGTTTACTACTTCAGATATGGTTATTCTTGAAATTCAGTTGAACAGCGTCTGGAGCTTAGAAACAGGGCTTCAATGGCAGTAATGCATAGCATCTTGAGGTGGAAAAAATAAAATCTCTGCACCTTTGCTGGGGGGAAGAAATATAGGAAGTCCCTGGTAGTAGTACATGTAGGGGACTGATGGTTATTTTCATATTCAACAACTGTTCGGGTCAGCAGAAATCCAGAAACAATGGAGGAAAAATTCCATGTCAGTCTATTAGAGTCACAGTTAATAAAGCCTGTTACAATGTCGAACTTATCTAGGAGCTGTGAACATTCAACTAGTGTGAAGTTATATCTTACAAAAGAGGAATTGGCCAGAAGAAGTTGAGGTCAAGAAACATTCATACTGGAGGTCTTCTGGCAATCACAGGGATTTGATACATCTTTTATTTAAGGATGAGAAAGCCATAATACGTGAAGAATATGAACCCACACAGTGACAACCATCATAGTGTGGAAACTTGGAACAATTATTTTTAAGATTACTATGAAGACTCAGAGGAACCAGACTATGGACTCTGAGAAATAAATTGAAGGTTTTATTGGGGAGGGGGTTGAGGGAATGGGTTAGTTTGGTGATGGGTGTTAAGGAGCATACAGATTTCACAGAGCACTGGGTGTTATATGTAAACAATGAATCATGGAACACAACCTCAAAAACTAATGATGTACTATATGGTAACTAACATAACATAATAAAAAATACCACTTTTTCTTGCATATTAAAAAAAAAAGACTCAGAGAAAGAACAAACCCTTGGCAAAGATCTGCTGCAGGAAATAGCTTTTGCTTTTTTTAAGGAAATTATTTAGCATCTTTAGATGAGATGCAAGGAACAATAGCCTCTTAAAAATAGGACAAATGTCATAAGGAAATATAGAGTGATATGTAAAAGGAGATGGGTGATATAAGGAAGAGTTTCTAGGATACTGAAATTTCAACAGTAGAATTACAGATAGCATTAAGAAGCAGTTAAGAACATAATTGAAATTGCAGAAAATCAGTGTGACATGAAACAAATTTTAGAACTTCTGGAGCATTGAATGTCAAAGTGTTTTTTATTAGAATTGCATTTGTGGAATTTTAACTGGGAAAAAAACTAATGTGCACTATATTTGTCAGTGATCTCCACCGACACAGAAGCAGTGGGATGCATGTATGTATATATATGAAACCTGTTATAAGAAGCTGGCTTATATGATTATGGAGCCTGAGAAATTGCAACATCAGCCACCTGCAAACTGGGGGCCCAGGAAATCCTTGGTGTCATTCTGGGACTCAATGGTGTAAGTTACAGCAAGGGCAGGAGAAGATCCATATGCCACTTTGAGGAGTCAGGCAGAACCAGTCCCTTTCTCCTCTATCTTTTTGATCCATTCATCCTCTACAGATTGGATGATGCCCACCCACACTGGGAAGGGTCATCTGCTTTACTGTATAATCATCCAAATCCTAAACTCATCCAGAAATACCATCACAGACACACACAGAAATAGTATTTAATCTGGACACTCCATAGCCCTGTCAAACTGACACAAAATATTAACCATCACTAGCCCACTCCTTGTCAACTTGGCAGACATGCATGTCTCCTTAAACCTCATTGAATTTCCAAATAAAGACAATAGAAGGGTCATAATTCTGCCTAACATGAAACAACTCTCCTTAGCTGAATGCAACCAAAATTGCACTAACTACTTCTCCAGGAGAAGAGGTAAAGTCTTTGAGTGATATTTACTCTTGTCCTTTATATCCCATAACTTAAATACCATAATGTAAAACCAACAAAATTTAAGTACTATGACACAAAGTCAATACATTTTATGTTACATGGTAAGGGAATATGGAAGAAAAGGAAACAAAGCAATTGATATAGCTAAAGAGGCATTTTTAAAAATTAATTTTTATATGATATGTTAGTCACCATGCTATACATCATTAGTTTTTGATGTAGTGTTCCAAGATTCACTGTTTCTGTGTAACACCCAGTGCACCATGTAATACCTTAGTACCTATCTTAGTACCTTAGCCCTCCTTAGTACCTATCACTGGGCCAAGCCCTCCTCTCCCTCCTCCCCAAAATCTTTAGTTTGTTTCTCAGAGTCCACAGTTTCTCATGGTTCATTTCCTCCTCTTATCCCTTCCCCCTTCATTTTTCCCTTCCTTCTCCTAATGTCCTTCATACTATTCCTTATGTTCCTCGAGTAAGTGAAATCGTATGATAATTGACTTTCTCTGCTTGACTTATTTCACTCAATATAATCTCCTCCAATCCCATCCATGTTGAGTAAAAGTTGGTTATTCATCCTTTCTGATGGCTGAGTAATATTCCATTATATATATCGATCACATTTTCTTTATTCATTTGTCTGTTGAAGGGCATCTCAGCTCTTTACATAATTTGGCTACTGTGCATATTGCTTCTATGAACATTGGGGTGCAGATGACCCTTCTTATCATTACATTTCTATTTTTGGGGTTAATACGCAGTAGTGCAATTGCCAGGTCATAGGGTACCTCTATTTTTAACTTTTTGAGGAATCTCCACACTGTTTTCCAAAGTGGCTGCACCAACTTGCATTCCCACCAACAGTGTAAGAGGTTTTCCCTTTCTCCACATTCTCTCCAAGATTTCTTATTTTTTGTCTTGTTAATTTTTGCCATTCTAACTGGTATAAGTTAGTAACTGGTATCTCAATGTAGTTTTGATTTGAATCTCCCTGATGGCTAATGATGATGAATATTTTTTCATGTGTCTCTTAGCCTTATGTATGTCTTCATTGGGGAAGTGTCTGTTCATGTCTTTTGCCCATTTATTGACATGATTATCTGTTTTTAGGTGTTGAGTTTGAGAAGTTCTTTATAGATATTGGATATCAGCTCTTTAAAACTTGACCACTCTCTTACACCATACACAAAGATAAACTCAAAATGGATGAAACAGCTCAATTTGAGACAGGAATCCATCAAAATCCTAGATGAAAACATAAGCAGTAACCTCCTCAATATCGACCACAGCAACTTCTTTCAAGACACGTTAAGGCAAGGGAAACAAAAGCGACAATGAACTTTTGGGACTTCATCAAGATAAAAAGCTTCTGCACGGCAAAGGAAACAGTCAACAAAACAAAGAGACAACCCATGAAATGGGAGAAGATATTTGCAAATGACACTACAGATAACAAGAGGCTTTGTATAACACACACACATAGCCAAATAAGGAGGAAATAGCCATGACAATTCTAGTTCTAGTTTCTGTAACCAGTGGTAGCTGGCATTCATAACTACTTTCTTCTACTATCTGTTCTGTATTCCTTTTGCTTTCTGCAAGTACTCAGCCAATTATGGTATTTAGCTGGTGGGGTGACACAAATTTTCATTTCCGCCCCAGTAGGATTAGGATCATTAGTAATTTTGCCTCATTTAGATTGTTGTCATTTTCTATTGAATTTAATCATAAAGCATGGTAGTACTAGGGGACATTCTAAGGGATTTTTCATATTCCAGACATATTCTTTCCTCCATTGTGGAGAAGTATCCCAAATTCCTCTTGGTAGTAGGACCAATCACCCCAGCTAGTGTAGTAACAACCTTTTATTCTTTGTTTATTCAGACTCAGGAGGAACCCAAAGTGTCTAGCTGGCAGTCTTAACTTCCATTTCAGTGAACTCACTGCTGTTTCTCCTGGTGGAAGCATTTCTCCCTCTGCAACTAAGATGCTAAGCCATCAGAAGAGCAGTATGTGAGAACTTTTCCCAGTGGATCACTTGGGATAACAGTGAGTGATACCACTCTTATCTCTATCCTTTGATTTCTGGACCTGTGAATGTAGGCTATGGAGAAAAAACAGCACCATAGACTGAACTGTAATTCAGAAAATATTCAGCTTACTGGAGAATCTTGTGTCAGGTCTGAAGGATACTGTCACTTAGCTGGCATTGCAACTGAGTCTCTAAAAGGCCATTCCACTGTTCTATCAAGTCAGCTCTTTCAGAATGGTGGGGAACATTGTAAGATCAGTGAAATCTATGAACATGGGCCTACTGTCACATTTCTTTTGCTATGAAGTAAATTTCTTGTTCAGAAACAATGCAGTGCACCATACCATGACAGTGCCTAAGGGATTCTGTAAGTCCACAGATGGCAGTTTGGGAGGAAACATTGCATGCAGGGAAAGCAAATCTGCATCCAGAACAAATGTATTTTCCACTAAGAACAAAATGCTGCCCATTCCATGATGGAAACAGTCCAAGTAATCAACTTGCCACAGGGTAGCTGGCTGATCTCTCCAGGGGAATAGTGCCATATCAGTGGCAGATTGGGCACTCAGAAGTGTTCATAGCCAGGTTGTCTCTGGTAAGTGGAAGACCATGGTGCTGACCCCATGCATATTATTCACCCATGAGACCATTGCCACTCTGTCCATACACCCATTGGGCAATGACAGGGGTGGATGAAGAAAGAGGTTGATAGTCACAAAACTAGGTCATCTTATCCACTTGATTATTAAAATTCTGGTCTGCTGAGGTCATTCTTTGGTAAGCAGTCACATGAGATATAAATATCTTTACATTTTTGCCCATTTTGAGGGGTCTGCCCACATACTTCTGCAAATTTCCTTGACACCGATTTTCTAGTAGTGTAGCAGTCTTCCAAGTCCTTAACCATTCAGTAAAACCACTGTCCACAGTCCATCAGTTGGTATAAAATTGCATATCTGGATGTTTCTCCTTCCAAGCAAAGTAAATAGTCAGGTGCATTGCTCAGAGTTCTTCCCACTGGGAAGATTTTCCATTACCACTGTCCTCAGGGATATCACAGAAATTCACAGTAGCGCTAGAGCTGTTCGTTTTTGAGGGGCGCTGGCACATTGTGCAGAACCATCTGTAAATCAAGCCTGAGTCTTCTCTTCCTCTGTTAACTGATTATAGAGGCTTCCCCATGAGGTTATAGATGCAGACTGGGAGAAAGAAGACAGTGTGACAGGAACAGGGACCTTGGGCATTTGGGTCACTTGTTCAAGTCATTTACTTGTGTCCCTCAGGACCAACTATGGCCCAATCATATATATTCCACCCCCTTTTGATGATGGAGTGCTGCTGTGTACTCCCAATATTATGATATGGTGGGTCAGATCATACACAGTTTGTGATGGGCAGCCCAGGCTGCAAAATAACTTAGTGGCCTGTGGTTAAGCATTTAATCTTTATTTTTATTAATGGTCCAGTAGCAAGCCGAGAGCTATTTCTCAAAGGAAGCATAGTTATATACAGAAGATGGAAGGGTTTTGCTCCAAAATTCTAAGGCTGATGCCATGATTCACCTCATAAGGGCCTACAGAACTCTTCAGACTGCATCCCTGTCTGCTACTGATACTCCAAACACCGTTGAATCTGCTGGATCATAGGGTTCACATGGCAGAGTTGCTTGCATTCTGGACCTATTGCAGAACCTTTTTCTTGTTCTGAGTCTCACTCAAAACTGGCATCATTCAGGTAGAATCTGTCCATGATTGATGACCACTTTAAATAACAATTCATACTATTCTGTTCAAAGGCTGGGTAATTATTACTAAAATACTGAAATGTTTAAAACACCTCTGAGAAGATTAATAAACAACAATGAAAAAATCCATTTTGTCTTTATAAAAGTAGAGAGGCAGAGAGTGACATATGACCATTTTCAATAACACAGAATGTGAGGAGTGATTTTCTGCATCTTTAAAATTTATATGGAGAGCCTGAATTTCTGGAAAGATACGTACCACCCACTGGCAGATATTATCTGTCATTAAGCCACTTTTTATTTTGTCTTCCATTCAGGAACTATGAACATGTCTGAGTTCTTTATGCTTAAAAGCAGTATATGTGCCATTATTTCAAGCATATTAAAATACATAGAAAAAGTGGAAGACATAAACAAAAGGAGCTATTTGTGGTTGTCATTAGTTATATATTTGATTATCATTATTTTTAGAAAAGTTACATTGTACATCTTTGTACTTGTTAAATTTTCAAATTTTATACAGAATGAAATTTACTTTCTTAAAATGTAAAGAAAGTAGTAATAAAAACAGTTATGTTTAATTTTAGTGTCATAACATAATAATTAAAAACATGCACATTTTAAACTAGAAGAAAATATCCCATATATTAATACTAGTCATATCTGCATAATAAAAATAAGAATGGTTTTGTTTTTCCTTTTTTTGCATGTCATAAAGAACCTTATGATTTTTAATTATAGAAAGAAATGAAAAATTTAAATAGAAAGAATGTATTTAATAAAAAATTTTGTGAAAACCTACTGTGACAGGATTTCTGTAACAATAGACATGAACAAGGCATGGTACCTTATGCCAGGAGTTTTCATTCTCATGAACTAATGTTTTATTAATTGTCCAAATAAAAAATAAGGGATTAGAGGAATCACTTCTCACTGGTGGAGAACACTTGTATGATGAGCTCTTTGCTCAGTAAGAATTGGCTTAGAATACTACTTGGCTTGCTAAACATATCCTGCTGGGAAACATGGCAAAGTTCTAAAAGTGTGATCTAAAAAGTCAGAACTGTATTTGAGTTTCCCCATTTACTCCAGGTTTGCTATATAAACTCAAGAATTAAATTGTCCAGACCCCAGTGTCCCTATTTTTACAATGTGGAGACTAATTTTGAACTGGTTGTCATTGTGAATCAAGTGAAGTATGAGAAAGTGTATATCACAATGACTGTGTAGGGGTCTCTGATGCATGGGAATTTCTTCTCTTTTTGCTTTTACTTCAGGATTTTTTAAAAAGATTTTTATCCAGGGGCACCTGGGTGGCTCAGTGGGTTAGGCCGCTGCCTTCGGCTCGGGTCATGATCTCAGGGTCCTGGGATTGGGTCCCGCGTCGGGCTCTCTGCTCAGCAGGAAGCCTGCTTCCCTTCCTCTCTCTCTCTGCCTGCCTCTCTGCCTACTTGTGATCTCTCTCTCTCTGTGTCAAATAAATAAATATTTAAAAAGATTTTTATCCAAAAGATGTGTGAAAAGAAGGGACACATGCATCCCAATGTTCATAGCAGCAATGTCCACAATAGCCAAACTGTGGAAGGAGCTGAGATGTCCTTCAATAGATGAATGGATAAAGAAGATGTGGTTCATATATACAATGGAATGTTACTCAACTATCAGGAAGGATGTATACCTACCATTTACATCGCATCGATGTGGTTGGAACTGGAGGGTATTAAGCTATGTGAAATAAGTCAATCAGAGAAAGACAATTTTTATATGTGTTTACTCATATGTGGAATATAAGAAATAGCACAGAGGATCACAGAGGAAGGGAGGGAAACCTGAATGAGAAGAGATTGGAGAGAGAGACAAACCCTGAGAGACTGTTGACTCTGGGAAAGAAACTGAGGATTACATAAAGGAGAGGGTAAGAGAAGGGGGTAATGGGGTATTGGGTATTAAGGAAGACACATGATGTGATGAGCACTGGGTGTTATATGCAACTAATGAATTGTTGAACACTACAACATGTACCAATCATGTACTATTGGCTGTTCGAATTTAATTTTTTTTTAAAAAAGAAAGAAAAAATAAAGATTTTTATTTATTTGAGAAAGAGAGAACATGAGTTGGGGGGAGGGGCAAAGGGAAAGGGAGAGGGACAAGGGATTGTTTCCAGATGACAGTCTTTGTATCATACTGGCTTAATTCTGTGAAGCATGCCTGGATTCTGTTGACATGAATACATCTGATACAGAGGAAACTTGGTGGTCTTAGTTGATTGTCTTATGGAGAAAATAAGGCCAGCCTTATTTTCTTACTTATGGAGAAAGTAAGACCAGCCTTGTAAGTCTTCTTGGCATGAATTTCCCAATGCACCTGTTTTCCCACAGTGTAGGACCAGGAAGCTTTTATCAATGTTTCATTTTGCTTTTGAAGGATCTCTGGATAATTGATAAAGGGTAATTGATAAAGAAAATTTACTCTCTGCTATTGATCTACTGAGGATTTAATAGGAAGCCCAGATGAGTAAATAGTAATAGGATTATAATGCAAGCATTCACAGCTGCTTCTACATGATGCTGTAGATGCTCAGAAGAAGAAACATGTAATTCCATCAAGGGAAGGCAGGAAAGGATTTCCACAGGAATTCAGAAATAGAAGTGTTTTACTTTGGGGAGGATATAAGTCTATCATACTTAAAGTTATTTTTCTTACCTCTTTCTCTCTCTCCCTTCCTTCTTTTCCTTCCTTTATTGCTTGTCTTCTACCTTCCAACAAATACTTATTGAGTGTCTATATCAATAAAATGTACGTACATTCAAATATTGCATGGAGCATATATTCATAAAAATTTTTAACTGGATTTCTTTCTTGCTTGCTTGCTTGTTAATGCTGGCAACCCTATATGTAAGGAATATTAGGAAATGAAATTACAGAGACAGACAAGGTTAATAACATTTTATAAATCATCCTAAGATGTTTGACTGTCTTGCAGCCTATAATAGGGGGCAATTGAGGTATGTTATTCAAGAAAACAACAAGACCAGATTAGACATTTGTAAAGATAATTCTGGTCACAGTAGGATAAATGTATAAGACAAAGGTGCAACCAAAGACAGCAGGACCAGATGGACACCTGACTTAGCAATAGAAGTATGTTGGAGAGATGGAATGAACATAACCACTTGGGAAAGATTCAGAAGAGATTGAGTGTGGGAGGTGAGAGAAAAGAGGAACTTCAGAGTGGCATCTCTGTCTGCCTTGAATGACCAGGTCAACAATTCTGCCCTTCTGCAAGTTTATGTTTTCAGGAGGTTGAGATGATGAAAGACATATATTTTTGCATCCATTTTATTACATGTAAGCTGTTAGAAACTAGGAATCTTCCCGAAGTCGTCCACTTTCGACCTTGCTCTTAAACAAGATTGATTCCTCATTCTAATATCCTTAATCTCATGTAATTGTAGCATGGAAAGGAGAAGCTAGACTGAAATTGTTCTTTGCAGAGACAACTATTTTACTGAAGTCTGCTTCTCTTCTATCTCTTCTAGTCTTGCATGGGAAGATCACCATCTCTAAAAATTCAGTGAATTTTTGACACACACACACACACACACACACACTCCAAATATTTCTGAGCACCTGTGTGAGTCCCTAGATATTCAAAATTGAATGTTCGGTCACCTAATCTCATATCTCAGCTGAGAGATTTTCTTTGACATTTCATAGGTCTTCAGCCCAATGTGTTCAAATTTATGCTTGTATGAGATATCAGCCTTGAAGGTGAAATCCTCAGACACGGAGCTTTTATTGTGCGCTGTGAATGAAGTACGAAAGTCAGAACTTGCTAAAAACAAGTCTTATTTGATCTGCTCTCATGGATATATGAGAAGCAAGTGAAATTTAAAACATCAGGAGAATGCAGATGGATGTTGCTAAAAAATGGTTTTTCACCATGCCTTAGAGTTTGCAGTGTCTTAAATATATTAATGTGTCGCTCTCAAATCTTGTTTGCTAATAATTTAATTGCAAAAACAAAGTCTCAAAGAAAACAATATACACAAACAGTGTGTGTGTATGTGTGAGTGTGTGTGAGTGTACACATATAACACTGAGGCTTTCAAATGGACTACTGCAACTGTGTAAAGAAAAGAAACAATCATAAACAGATATGTAGATGATTTAAAAGCAGTGCGTTGTGATGAGGTGAGGGTCCTTGAGATGTTTTGAGAGAGAGAGAGAGCTATTATTAGAACAACAATATTTGAAAATAATTGACTTATGACTCTGCAGCAAGCTAGAAGAGGAATAGGAGGGGCAGAACACTGTGTAACAATTCAAGGTAAAATGGAACATTAGCAAAGGGATTAAGATACAGTAGGCATGATACCAGTAGTATAATTCCACATCTGGGAAGGAGCGATAAAACTCTCATTTATTAGCAGAGGAAATAGATGGTCTGGCTGAGAGCAATAGAAAGGTCTTATTTTATGTGTTGTTGGGGGAAAGGAGATGGCAAAGCAAAGAAATGAACATTTATGGAGCTCATACTGTGCATTATCAGGTATGCTAAGAACATATATTAACTCATACATGTAACTCATTGAAACCTCTTAAACAACCGCATCCTTCAAGGACAGGTTTTATCATTTATACAGATGGAGAGACTGAGGTTTATAAGGATTAAGGAATTTTGTACTTTTCACAAATAAGTGAAAAAAATGAGACTTGAATTTGGATCTTTGTCTCCAAAGTTCATGCTTTTTCTATTTCACCAAACTGCTGACTGTGATTTATATTGGGACACTAACTATATCACTATAGGAAAATTAATATCATTGCTTTTTCTCTTACAAAGCATTTTCTACCCTGGCTCTCTGAAGGCTCAAGAAAAACATTTTTATTCTATTGTTGTTATGATCTTCCATTTGGGATAATGGGTTAGTGACTTAACCAAGGTCACCAATATGCCAAACTTTTCTGTAGTCTGTATATTTCTTCTTATCATCAGAGAAGAGTTTCATTCCATTTAAAAAAAAAATCTTATTTATTTATTTATTTATTTAGCTCTGATAGCCAACATTAGTTTTTGATGTAGTGTCAATGATTCATTAATTTCATATAACACCTAGTTCTCATTTTGGATTAGGGCTTCAAATCTACAGAAACAATCCAGAAACCTCACACCAGACATTGCTGTAGTCAATGCAAACTGTTCTGGGATCAAGTTTATTTAGAAGGAATGCTGAATACTATGTTTTACAGGTAAAGAATATTGTCATCAGTATTAGAGAGAGCCTATTACATGTTCTGGGTTTTGCTTTATGTTTTATGTTTATTTTTTTATTTAAATTAAATTTATTTAACATATAGTGTATTACTAGTTTCAGAGGTAGAACTTAGTGGTTTGTTTTTTAACTTAATTTTATCTGCTATCTTAATTTTAGAAATTAAAAGCCATTTATATCTCATATAATTTCAAGGTCATAAAATTTGTATAGTTGATACAAGGGTCTGTATAATATATTCAAAATCAACACCTATTATTATAAATAAAGCTTTATTAAAACAAAGTTACCAGAGCACTGGGTGTTATACACAAACAATGAATCATGGCACACTACATCAAAAACTAACGATGTACTATATGGTGACTAACGTAACATAATAAAAAAAGTAGCTACTCACATCTATTAATTTATTATTGTCTATCACTGTTTTTGTGATACATGGCAGAGTTGAGTAGTTGGGACAAAGGCATTATGACCTACAAAGTTCAAAATATTTACTATCTGATTCTTTTTAGTAAATGTTTGTGGACTCCTGGTCTGTGACGACAACTGGAGATACTTGAAACTTACATTTTTTTTCTTTCTTTCCTCCTTTCTTTCTTTTTTTTTTTTTGAAAGATTTATTTATTTATTTGGGAGAGAGAGAACTTGAGCTGGGGAGAGCAGCAAAGGGAGAGGGAGAAGGAGGTAGAGAATCCTCAAGCAGACTCTCCAGTGAGTGCATAGCTAGGACAGGGCTTAATCCCAGGACCCTGAGATCATGACCTGAGCCAAAACTGAGAGGTCAATGTTTGGCCAGCATCCTATCAATCTTACATTTCTAATTAGGGTTCTATAAATGGGACTTCGTCCTATTTCAAGAGAAATTATAAAACTCCTGCTACTGATATCTGAATTTGCTTGGGCATTTCTTCATCCCTAAACACTTATTTACTTCCACAAGAAACTTATTATTTTTCTTTTAAAGAAGTAGAAACATTTTTTTAAAATTCTCACCAAAATACCATGATGAACTTATTTTCTCCACTTTGGAAAGGAAACATATTTAGGCATAGAGACAGTATTCATTAAAAAAAGAAAAAATATGGGTGCCTATCATAGTGTCAAGTGCTAGTTATATCATAGAGATGAGAAGGGATCAGAGGAGACAAGATTTCTGAGGTAATCAAAACAATAGGAAACTGGCCTAAAAATACATACATGGGCTAATGGAACAGAATTGAGAGCCTAGAGATAAGCCCTCACATGTGTAGTCAACTGGAGTTTGACAAAGGAGTCAAGAACACTCACTGGGAAAAGGATAGTCTCCTCAGTAAGTGGTGTCAGTAAAACTGGACAAGAGAAGAATGAAATTCAACCCCTTCTTATACCATTCACAAAAATTAACTCAAAATGAATTAAAGGCTTAAATATGATTTGAAATAGTAAAATTCCCAGAAGAAAACATAAGGAAAGTCTCCTTGACATTGGTCTTGGCATTTATTTTTTGGATATGACATCAAAAGCACAAGCAAGAAAAGAAAAGAATAAATCAGTGGACTATATCAAATTTAAAGTTTTTGTACAGAAAAAGAAATAATGAACAAAATGAAAAAGTAAACTACGAATGGGAAAAAATATTTGCAAATCATCTATCTGGTAAAGTGTTAATATCCAAATACCTATATTAAAAAAAAAAAAAAACAAAAACTCGTGCAACTCAGTAGCAAAACACTGATTTGATTTTCAAAATGGGCAGAAGACCTGAATAAATATTTCTTTTTTTAAAAGATTTTATTTATTTATTTGAGAGAAAGATAGAGATTACAAGTAAGCAGATGGAGGGAGAGGGAGAAGCAGGCTCCCTGCTGAGCAAGGAGTCGGATGCGGGGCTCTATCCCGTGACCCTGAGACCATGACCTGAGCTGAAGGTAGAGGCTTAACCCACTGAGCCACCCAGGCGCCCCTCCAAAGCTCTCTTTCCATGATACTTGTGTTTTGCAAACTCAGGAATGTGCAGTCCCCTTCTCACACTTCCAAGAAGCCAAAAATATGCAAAGATGCAGAGTAGCATGGCTTCAATTTTAATAGACAGTGTATGATTTTAAACAAAATTTTACATTAAATAAGCCTGGGCATTTTAAGAAGGAGAATGCCAAATTCAAATAAGTATTTAAGATAAAACAAAAGACTTTAAATAAATTAATCCTTGCAGTGCCTAAGTTTCTAGGAATGGACTATTCTCTCTGGAATACTCTTACTCACAGTAAGAAGAAAAGAGAAAAAGAATCAAGTCTTTGGGGAAAATGTGCACAGAGGGTAACCTCATAACAGCTAAGATTTAAACAGAGAGAAGAAAAAGAGATAAAAGTTTGAAGAAGAGAACCCTCAGATGCAAACTTGAAAATGACTTTCACGAGTGTCCTCGGTCAACCTGCCACTGGGATGCCTAATTAAGACATCTGCTAAAGAGTTACCAATTGATGGTGGTCTCACTGTCACACCATTTTAATTGACATGCTGTGATTTCATTCCAGATTAACTTCATAAGTGGTCCTCCTAATAGAAAGATCACTTAAATTAAAAGTGGGCTGTAAATGGGGATTTGTGATGTTAATAGGCCAGTATAACTTCTGTGTCATTTACATACATTTCCATTTTTCCCAATGAATGTTTGCATATATTGGAGGATGCACTGAAGGCTTCACATGGGCAACATTAGTATGGTAATAAGCATGCAACTGGCACAGTGTCCAAAGAGTCATTTCTCTGACCTCCCTTCAGCACTAATTTTGGAGCTGTCTTTGAGCTTCCAGCACTAATAACTTAAAAGACATATTCCAGAAAAACATGAGTTAGGCCTATTTACCCAATGCAATAAGTGTTTGGAAGACTGAACTGAAGCACAGAGCCTTTATAACAATTGAAGAGTTGCTTAGTACTTGAACAATGGAGTACATCATTGATGCTAAAAAAAAACCTCCCCAAATATTGATTTGATGTGTTAGATCATTGGTATTCCTCGATATGGTAGCCCAATCTAGAAAAGTCTGCCATTCCAGGAGGTTAGGGCAGAGGCCAACTTGTATAAGCCTCAGAATAGAGTTTGCAAGGAAGGAGTGCCAGAATTGAAATCTACCAGACCAGAGACGAACTGTAGCTCTGCCATCTAGAATCTTCATCACTTCGAGTCCTTGTTCTGCATCTGTACATTTGGGATAAGAACACATACCTTAGGTTTGTAGTGAAGATTGAGATAATAAGTGGAAAAGCACTTGTAGGTAAAGTTTAAAAATTGAGGATAAAATTTAGTCTGCTGGTAGCGAAAGCAAAGAATGAGACACTGAACTATTTAGTTTTCCTTTACTGGTTCTGGGACTGTCTTTAGTGTTAGAACCACATATGGAAGAATGACAATTTTGGTGGGATTTCCAATACGTATTTTAAAAATTGGAGTTGAACAAATGAAGTGCAATGATATAACTGATGCTCCACTTCATGTTATCTTTCATGTTACTTGGGCATAATATTTTGTAATGGCAGATTGGAAGTCCCTGAGAAGCTAGAGTTGAAATGCTTGAATTGAGTCCATAGCAATGGGATGGATGGTTCTTTTGCATGGTTTCATTAACCATTATTTCTTTCTTAGAGCAGAAAGACCAAAATTTCCCTCATTTTCTTTCTATAATAATTGGACTTTTTCTTTGTCACATCACTTCAGTTCCTGTATCCTGCTCACCATATCAAATACTGACATAAATCCCTCTAACATATCTCAGAAGAACCAACTCTAAAGGAATGAGCAATACTTTATACAGCAATACTCCTCTGATTTTGCAGCTTGCCATTCAGCATCAAGTCAATGTGCCTTGGGCAAAGGATTTCAGATCCACTTTTTGTGATTATTTTAAACCACAAAATGAAATAGGGACATAAGAAAAAGGCTCTGTTGTGTCACAAGATTCAAAAAACCTGTCATAGAAGCTTCATGAGTAAGCAGCAGCATCCTATAAAATTTATATCTGATAGACTGACACCTTGGTCAAGGTCAAGGATGGGGAAGACACAACGGTAGACAATATCTACCAGTAATTTGCTCATAGACAGTGGGAATAAGCAATGGGAATGTTCCCAGGCTTCCAAATGTTCACAGATAATAGGGAAGATTGGTAGGGACAGAAAGGACCGCCAGGGGACAGAATATCACCAGAATGTAGGTATATAAGGACATTTCATCAGATAACCCCAAGTAAGGCTGAAACATGGAGAGAAAGACAAAACCTAGGACATATCCATGCCTGTGCTCTCTACTCATGTAAAACAAGAGAATCCCCTTTTCACTTCAACTAGTCCATGTTAGGGTATTGAACACTGGAAATAAAAGCCAATTAAGGCTCTAAAAGAAGAGGAAAATAGATGTGCAAACAAAGGAATGCTGTAAAAAATCAAGTGTTAGCAAAGGATATAAGGCCAATGAGCTGACAAGAGATTTGGCCATATTCTGACAAGGGAATAGAAATTTGATCAATTTTTCTAGTTTTTCTTTTTTGAATTTTGTTCTCATAATGTCTTTTAAAAACCCTAATTATTTTGGGGCAGATGTCACAATACTTAACATCAAATCCTTCCTCCAGTATGTGACAAGTATCTGCCTCCCTGCCTATTGCACCATGCAGGGCTCTTCACTCCCAAATTCTTGTAAACTGATGTGAGAAAAATTTGAGAGAAACAAATTTGAGAAGCAATATGACATTATGGAAAGGATATTGGGTTTTTAATTAGGGTCTAAGATTGGAATAAATATTTGGGGGTATTTAGTTTATTGTTCTGGGCCTTAGTTTTCCAATATGAACATCGTAATGAGAAGAGTAATTATCTTTATTCATGTAGTTTTCATGTAGGTTAAATAGTGTACTGTAAAATGTATACCATCCAGCACTGAGAATAATAGGTTCTCAGTTAACGATTTATTTCTTATTTTCAGACAAAGTTCATAACAATATTCATGGTATTCAGAGGAGATAGTGAAACTATTCAACCCCTATTCCAAAGTCAAGGCAGAACATTTCCCAGGAGCAAGAAAGGAGTGAAGCTATTCATTTATATTTTGTTGAGTGTGTGTGAGACACATTTTGGAAAGCAGTTTCAGAGTCATTGTTGCACCCTGTACGTTAAATCTGAGTGCTGTTTGGAATATTTTCTTCTTGGGAACTTCCTGTAGTTTTGTACAGTCCTACCGGACAAGAGGGGGCAGGGAACCAGATGCTTAAGACTAACTTAAAAGAAGAACTCTAATCTTAATCAGTCAATGAGAGCCTTCTAGATATTCTGTACACATTAATTTTATTTCTAAATGACACACACAGTAGAACCAGTTTTTATTAATATTTCCACATATAAAAGAGAAATGCAAGTCTTGAGAAGTTAAGGAATTTGCTGAGGACACACAGTAAAAGTGAAACTAAGGTCATTATGATTGCAAAGTGTATTTTTCCCTTTCCATTCTGCATGCCATGAGAATTGATGTATTATGGGGGTTAACGAGTGAAGAATGGACTGTCCGCATTATTAAATCCAGGCCAAGAGTCTTATCAACAGTCACACCTTGAGAAAACCAAAGGCTGAAGTGTTATTTGTCCTTTCTTATACTTTAGATGAGGGTACTGGTGCAGAAAAAAAGGGGGTTGGGCTGAGGGAGTAACTTGATTGTCAAGGGGGAAACAGTGGCTCACAGCTCTGGAACCTGAGTACCAGGACATTCATTTCCAGGCTCTGCTGGAACTTGGCTACCAGCTTTGCCAGGCCCAGGAGATGTGTCAATGAGCCATTTACATGACCCTTTACAAAGTTAAGCCTATTATTTGGCCCTTGGTGTAGGCTTTTTAAAAAGTCCTTGGCATATAGCTGTCCAGTTTTCCCAGCACCATTTATTGAAGAGAAGGTCTTTTTTCCACTGTATATTTTTTTCCATTTTGTCGAAGATTATTTGCCCATAGAGTTGAGGGTCCATACCTGGGCTCTCTACTCTGTTCCATTGGTCTATGTGTCTGTTTTTATGCCAGTACCATGCTGTCTTGGTGATCACAGCTTTGTAGTAAAGCTTGAAATCAGATAACGTGATACCCCAAGTTTTATTTTTGTTTTTCAACATTTCCTTAGTGATTCGGGGTCTCTTCTGATTCCATACAAATTTTAGGATTATTTGCTCCAGCTCTTTGAAGAATACTGGTGGAATTTTGATCAGAATAGCATTGAAAGTATAGATTGCTCTAGGAAGTATAGACATTTTAACAATGTTTATTCTTCTGATCCAAGAGCATGGAATGGTCTTCCATCTTTTTGTGTCTTCTTCAATTTCTTTCATGAGTGTTCTGTAGTTCCTCGAGTACAGATCCTTTACCTCTTTGGTTAGGTTTATTCCCAGGTATCTTAGGGTTCTTGGTGCTATAGTAAATGGAATCGATTCTCTAATTTCCCTTTCTGTATTTTCATTGTTAGTGTATAAGAAAGCCACTGATTTCTGTACATTGACTTTGTATCCTGCCACGTTACTGAATTGCTGTATGAGTTCTAGTAGTTTCGGGGTGGAGTCTTTTGGGTTTTCCATATAAAGAATCTGTCATCTGTGAAGAGAGAGAGTTTGACTTCTTCATTGCTAATTTGGATACCTTTTATTGCTCTTTGTTGTCTGATTGCTGTTGCTAGGACTTCTAATAACTATGTTGAAAAAGAGTGCTGAAAGTGGGCATCCTTGTTGTGTTTCTGATCTCAATGGGAAGGCTGCAAGTTTTTTCCCATTGAGGATGATATTTGCTGTGGGTCTTTCATAGACAGATTTTATGAAGTTCAGGAATGTTCCCTCTATCCTATACTTTGAAACGTTTTAATCAGAAACGGATGCTGGATTTTGTCAAATGCTTTTTCTGCATCAATTGAGAGGCCATGTGGTTCTTCTCTCTTCTCTTATTGATTTGTCCTATCACATTGATTGATTTGTGAATGTTGAACCATCCTTGTAGCCCAGGAATAAATCCCACCTGGTCATGGTAGATAATCTTTTTAATGTGCTGTTGGATCCTGTTTGCTAGGATCTTGTTGAGAATCTTAGCATCCATATTCATCAGTTTTATTGATCTGAAATTCTCCTTTTTGGTGTGGTCTTTGCCTGGTTTGGGGATCAGGGTAATGCTGGCTTCATAGAAAGAGTCTGGAAGTTTTCCTTCTGCTTCAATTTTTTGAAACAGCTATATGTAGAAGAATGAAACTCGACCATTCTCTTACACCATACACAAAGATAAACTCAAAATGGATAAAAGACCTCAGTGTGACACAGGAATCCATCAGAATCCTAGAGGAGAACATAGGCAGTAACCTCTTCGATATCAGCCACAGCAACTTCTTTCAAGATATGTCTCCAAAGGCAAAGGAAACAAAAGTGTAAATAAACTTTTGTGACTTCATCAAAATCAAAAGCTTCTGCACAGCAAAGGAAACAGTCAACAAAACAAAGAGGCAACCCACGGATTGGGAGAAGATATTTGCAAATGACAGTACAGACAAAGGTTGATATCCAGGATCTATAAAGAACTCCTCAAACTTAACACACACAAAACAGATAATCATATCAAAAAATGGGCAGAAGATATGAACAGACACTTCTCCAATGAAGACATACAAATGGCTATCAGACACATGAAAAAATGTTCATCATCACTGGCCCTCGGGGAGATTCAAATTAAAAGCACATTGAGATATCACCTTACACCAGTTAGAATGGCCAAAATTAGCAAGACAGTAAACAACATGTGTTGGAGGGGATGTGGAGAAAGGGAAACCCTCTTACACTATTGGTGGGAATGCAAGTTGGTGCAGCCTCTTTGGAGAACAGTGTGGAGATTCCTCAAGAAATTAAAAGTAGAGCTTCCCTATGACCCTGCAATTGCACTACTGGGTATTTACCCCAAAGATACAGTTGTAGTGAAAAGAAGGGCCATCTGTACCCCAATGTTTATAGTAGCAATGGCCACGGTCATCAAACTGTGGAAAGAACCAAGATGCTCTTCAATGGACGAATGGATAAGGAAGATGTGGTCCATATATACTATGGAGTATTATGCCTCCATCAGAAAGGATGAGTACCCAACTTTTGTAGCAACATGGACGGGGCTGGAAGAGATTATGCTGAGTGAAATAAGTCAAGCAGAGAGAGTCAATTATCATATGGTTTTACTTATTTGTGGAGCATAACAAATAGCATGGAGGACAAGGGGAGTTAGAGAGGAGAAGGGAGTTGAGGGAAATTGGAAGGGGAAGTGTACCATGAGAGACTATGGACTCTGAAGAACAATCTGACGGGTTTGAAGGGGCGGGGGGTGGGAGGTTGGGGGAACCAGATGGTGGGTATTAGAGAGGGCATGGATTGCATGGAGGACTGGGTGTGGTACAAAAATAATGAATACTGTTATGCTGAAAATAAATAAATAAATAAATAAATAAATAATAAATAAATAAGTCCTTTACAGACACAGTAGGAATAA
Source organism: Neogale vison (assembly GCF_020171115.1). Lineage (NCBI taxonomy): Eukaryota > Metazoa > Chordata > Mammalia > Carnivora > Mustelidae > Neogale > Neogale vison. The sequence goes on along the minus strand of NC_058101.1, from coordinate 58,711,244 downwards.
AACTGTACATGGCATATGCCTGAGGCATTCTTAAAAATGAAAAGGTGAAGTCAGACAGAAAGTAGTGGGTTTTGCATAGAAAAACACCGAGTATTAAAGGGGCATGTTCAGTCTCATCCTCTAACTAGGGTTTTCCCCAAAATAGGTGGAGTTCTGAACCACCGGCACTGGATAGAAGGTACCAATTAAAATGTAGGACTTGTCTGACACAGGCAACACACTCTTCCACCAAGAGAGAATTCCTTTTAGCTAAGCATACTGTGGTTTGTTTCTGGGATGTCAAGAGACCAAACTCCTGAGGAAGATGCTAAGATGAATAATCACCTAGGGGGTACCTTCCCAAATGGCAGTGCTGAGTCATCAGTATGAAATCAAACCTGCTCCAGAAATGGGAGGAAATGCCCATTGGGGGAGGAGACTAAGCCTGTGGTTCTCAAAACCTGGGACAGTTTTATTTCTGCTAGAGAACCTCTGGAAATTGTTGAGATGTTTCTGATTGTGATGACAAGGGGAGGAAGTACATGTGCTATTGACATCCATCTGATAGCTAGAGGCTGGGGATGCTACTTAACATCCCACAAAGCACAGGGCAGTTCCTACATTGAAAAATAAACTGGTTCCAAATGTTAACAGGGCTGAGGTTAAGAAACCGTGGCCCAGGGGCCCAGAAACTGAGTCAGAAAGTCAAACTGGGTTTGGAATCACCAAGGAGAGAGGCAATAGGATCCCTGGCAGGAGGGATGGCCAGGGTCAAAATTTACAGAGGACAGTGCATCCTAAAGGAGAACTATATACCATGACCTGCAGATGGGGGCTGCTGCTATTGACCAGCTAAACCAAGTCTCTGCCACTGCTGGGTTCCCTGTTGTAAACTGTGCCTATTCTTTCGTGTGCCTGTGAGGTTTTATTTACCATTATCTACAGAAATATCTTGAGAACAGCAGCTCAGGAAGAAGAGCCAGATGGAGATGATTTCTAAGTAGTAGTTCCTTAGCATGGGCTTTACTCCTAAAGTGTTTAGGTTCCAGCTGTACCACTTAAAAGATGTGTCTTATAACATGGCCATTGACCTCTCTTTTCCTAACCTGTATCTAGTGATAGTAATAGCTACAGCATAAATTGATTTTGAGGATTAAATATGTAATATACATAAAGAATCCAGAAAGCTTTATAATTAGTTTAATAATAACTATTATTCTGGTTGTGATTACTATGGGGACAAGACAGAACATCTGGGTTGAGTTATTGAGAAGGGTGCACTAGGCTCACCAGCAAGCAACCCTGGAGAATCCAAGGATGGGCATGAGGCAATGGGCTTAGGAAGAGAGTGGGCACTCTGGGGATTTGTGATGTCATTAGTAATGAACATGGATTGCCAAACTGATCCTTCACAAAGTTGAATTTATTTACTTGTATGACAAAGAAGAGACCTATTACTTAGGTGGGAGTTATGCAGATCTCCCAGAGCAGAAATGAAAATGGGTAAATAGATCACAAAAAATGGGGAAAGTATATTAAATAAGGCTGCCTTATGAGTTCAGGTCTTTGATTGGATCAGGACTGTGAGCTTTTCATTGTGGTCACTTTTTCATGTTTCACAGCATCCTTGATGCCAGGAAGACTGATAGAAAATTCTAACTGCAAATTCAGTTGACAACTTCATGTGAAATTACTTAAAATTTCAGAAAGTTATTCTGAACAATACCAAGAAGTACTGAACTAGGTATGTATTGCCCATTGCGGTAGTTGGCTTCCCTGGAAGCAGATTCTGAAATTGAGCTTTGTGTGTAGTCTGATATTTGTGCAGATGTGTCCTTGGGCACCCAATCCATAAAAGAGAGAAAAGATACTTTGGTTTCTCTTCAAATTGTAGAAATCTTTCACCTTTTACTAAAGAGAGAACAAAACAGGAGTGGGCAGAGGGTGAAGGTGAGTTGGGATGTTGGCCCAGGCAGTGATAGCTTTGGACAGACCCAAGGACACTCTGGAGGTAGCTAGGGTGGCATATCAATGTTGTTCTCTGTTGGGCTAAGATGACCAACCCTTTAGACTCCCTCATTGATCACTGAATGCAGGCAGCCAGAGGGTGTCTCCAAAGAGGCTAACAGTTGAAAGCTATCCACCCCCAATGACAAGGTCTTTACAGATGGAGTATCTGGATAGTATAGTACCATTTTCACCAGCCTCTGGTCTTGGCCGGGCCTTGGGTTCACTGCATGCTTAAAATAAATCTGAAGTCAGTGTAAGGCTGAGAACTGGATAAGGGAGGGGAAGGGGCTCACTGAAGCCTACATAACTGCTCACCAATCACCTGGGTGCTTAGACCCAAACAGTGGCTCTCCTGCCTCATTTAGCCTTTCCTAGAAGTATGCATGGGCATAGACATGGTAGAGAACATGGGACCAAAACCAGACTTTTGCTAGATGGATAGGTCAAGATGCCTCCTCTCTTTTAGAAAAAGCATGTGTTCTCAATGAGTGTAATTTGTAAAAGTGAGTCCTTGGGGCAGGGGGAGGGGTGAAGAGATTGTATTCTTTTTATATATAAAGCACATTGACAATAGCCAAACTGTGTAAAGAGCCAAGATGCCCTTCAACAGATGAATGGATAAAGAAGATATGGTCCACTGAGAATTTATAACCACTCTCCCATCTTTTTCTTCTGCCAGTGTTTCTGTGTTTTTGTGTTTGTCTTGGTAGTATATAAATCTTATACTTGGGGTTCTTTATGATGAGGTTCTTTTTTTGTTTTGCTTCTCTCTTTCTATATATATATAAAATATATGTATAATATATAATATATGTTATTAATTTATATTTTAATTAATTTTTAATTTTAATTAATTTAATATCATATATAATATTAATATAATAATATATTAATTTAAATTAAATATATAAAATTTGTATTTATATATTATATTTATATTTATATATTATAAAATTAATTTTAATTAATTTTAATTTTAATTAATTTAATATTATATATTATACTAATATAATAATATATTAATTAAACTTAATTAAAATATAAATATATAAATATATTTATATATATTATATATGATATACATATAATATATATATATATATAAAAGCAAAACAAAAAAAGAACCTCGTCAAAAAGAACCCCAATATAAGATTTATACAGTACCAGGACAAACACAAAAACACAAACACAAAAAACACAACACACACACACACACACAAAAACACAAATGCACACACACACACACACACAAAATATATATATGTATATATATATGTATACTTTTTTTTTCCTCTTGTCATCCACTTTTATCAGTCTTTTTGTTTGTCTGTTTTTGTTTGTATATTTCATAAATCTTAACTTGGGGCCCATTTGGGATGGACCTTCTCTTTTATCTTTCTTTTTTTTCCCTGTCTCTCTCTCTTTTTTCTTTTTCTTCTCTTTCTTTTTTCTTTCATTTGGGTGGGGACACTTGATTGCTCAGAAGCGTTCCAGGGTGCACCTTGCGTGCACCACATTGATACATTCAGCTATATTCGTTCAGCCATCTCTCACCAAAACGACTAGGAGGAGGAATGCCCAACAGAAGAAAAATTCAGAGGCTGGGCCTTCTGCAACAGAGCTAATAGCTATCAACATAGACAACATGTCGGAAAGGGAATTCAGGCTAACAATTATCCAGGCAATAGCTAGTTTGGAGAAAGCCCTGGATGACCAAAGGGAATTGATGAGGGCAGAACTGAAAGCCACCAGGGATGATGTTCACAATGTTCTCAATGAGTTCCAATCTAATCTAAATTCTCTAAAAGCTAGGGTAACTGAGACAGAAGATAGAATTAGTGATCTAGAGAACAAACAGATAGAGAGAAAGGATCAGGAGGAAGCTTGGAACAAACAGCTTAGAAGCCACAAAAACAGAATTAGGGAAATAAATGACGCCATGATACATTCCAACATCAGAATTATTGGAATCCTTGAGGGGGAGGAGAAGGAAAGAAGACTAGAAGATATAGTAGAACAAATTCTCCATGAAAATTTTCCTAATCTCACGAATAGAACCAGCGTTCATGTACTAGAGGCAGAACGGATTATAGAATCTAAAAAGACCTCAAGACAACTGATAATAAGAATCAGAAATCATAATTGTAGACAGGATCTCTTGAAAGCAGCTAGGACAAAAACACTCCTTACTTACAGAGGAAAGCCCATCAGAATAACGTCAGACCTGTCCTCAGAAATCTGGCAAGCCATAAAGGGCTGGCAAGACATATTAAGGGCACTAAATGAGAAGAACATGCAGCCAAGAATACTTTACCCAGCAAGACTGACATTCAAAATAGATGGAGAGATAAAGAATTTCCAAGACCGGCAAGGCTTAAAAGAGTGTGTGACCACCCAGCTGACACTGCAGGAAATATTAAGGGGGGTTCTATAAAAGAGGGAAAATCCTAAGAATATCATTGAATAGAAATATAGAGACAATCCACAGAAAGAAAGACTTCAAAGGTAACACGATGTCAATAAAAACGTATCTATCAATAATCACTCTCAATGTGACTGGCCTAAATGCACCCATAACAGGGTTGCAGATTGGATAAAACGACAGGACCCATCCATATGTTGTCTACAAGAGGCCCATTTCGAACCTAAGGATAGACCCAGAATGAAAGTGAAGGGATGGAGAAGCATTTTTCATGCCAATGGGCCTCAAAAGAAGGCCAGGGTAGCAATTCACATATCAGATAAATTAGATTTTAAACTAAAGACTGTAGTCAGAGATACAGAAGGACACTACATAATTCTTGAAGGGACTATCCACCAAGAAGATCTAACAATTGTAAATATCTATGCCCCCAATATGGGAGCAGCCAATTACATAAGAAAACTATTAATCAAGATAAAGAGTCAGATTGATATGAATACATTAATAGTAGGAGACTTAACACACCTCTCTCAGTAACAGACAGATCATTGAAGCAGAAAATCAATAAAGAAACAAGAGCATTGAATGACACATTGGACCAGATGGACCTCATAGATATATACAGAACATTCCACCTTAAAACAACAGAATACTCATTCTTCTCAAGTGAACATGGAACCTTCCCCAGAATAGATCACATACTGGGTCACAAATCAGGGCTCAACTGATACCAAAAGACTGAGATTATTCCCTGCATATTCTCAGATCACAATGCTTTGAAACTGGAGCTCAATCACAAGGAAAATTTTGGAAGGAACTCAAACACCTGGAACTCAAACACCTGGAAGCTAAAGACCACCTTGCTTAAGAATGCTTGGATCAACCAGGAGATCAAAGAAGAACTGAAACTATTCATGGAAACCAATGAGAATGAAGACAATTCAGCCTCAAACCTACGGGATACAGCAAAGGCGGTCCTAAGGGGGAAATACATAGCCATCCAAGCCTCCCTCAAAAAAATGCTAAAATCCAGAATACACCAGCGATCTCTACAACTTACAGAACTGGAGAATCAACAAAAAATTAAGCCAACTCCACACATAAGAAGGGAAATAATTAAGAGTAGAGCAGAGATCAATGAGATAGAAACTAGAGATTCAGCAGAACATAGCAATGAAACTAGAAGCTGATTTTTTGAAAGAATCAATAAGATCAATAAACCATTGGCCACACTAATCCAAAAGAAAAGAGAGAAAGCCCAAGTTAATAAAATTATGAATGAAAAGGGAGAGATCACAAATAACACCAAGGAAGTCGAAACAATCATCAGAAGTTATTATCAACAGTTATATGCCAATAAGTTAAGCAACCTAGATGAAATGGATGTATTCCTAGAAAACTATAAATTCCCAAAGTTGAACCAGGAAGAAATTGACAACCTGAATAGACCAATACTAGTAATGAGATTGAAGCAGTATCAAAAACCTCCCAAAAAACAAGAGCCTGGGGAGTTCCCTGGGGAATTCTGCCAAACTTTCAAAGAAGAAAACACCTATTCTCCTGAAGCTGTTTCAAAAAATTGAAGCAAGAGGAGAACTTCCGGACTCTTTTTATGAAGCCAGCATTACCCTGATCCCCAAACCAGGCAAAGACCACACCAAAAAGGAGAATTTCAGACCAATACCACTGATGAATATGGATGTTAAGATTCTCAACAAGATCCTAACAAACAGGATCCAACAGCACATTAAAAAGATTATCCACCATGACCAGGTGGGATTCATCCCTGGGTTACAAGGATGGTTCAGCATTCACAAATCAATCAATGTGATAGAACAAATCAATAAGAGAAGAGAGAAGAACCACATGGCTTCTCAATTGATGCAGAAAAAGCATTTGACAAAATGAGCATCCATTCCTGATTAAAATGCTTCAAAGTATAGGATAGAGGGAACATTCCTGAACTTCATAAAATCTGTCTATGAAAGACCCACAGCAAATATCATCCTCAATGGGAAAAAGCTCATAAGCTTTCCTGTTGAGATCAGAAACACAATAAGGATGCCCACTCACACCACTCTTGTTCAACATAGTATTCTAACAATCAGAAAACAAAGAGCAATAAAAGGTATCCAAATTAGCAATGAAGAAATCAAACTCTCTCTCTTCGCAGACGACATGATTCTTTACATGGAAAACCTAAAAGACTCCACCCCATACTACTAGAACTCACACAGCAATCCAGTAATGTGGCAGGATACAAAATCAAAGTACAGAAATCAGTGGCTTTCTTATACACTAACAATGAAAATACAGAAAGGAAAATTAGAGAATTAATTCCATTTACTATAGCACCAAAACCATAAGATACCTGGGAATAAACCTAACCAAAGAGGTAAAGGATCTGTACTTGAGGAACTATAGAACACTCACGAAAGAAATTGAAGAAGACACAAAAAGATGGAAGACCATTCCATGCTCTTGGATCGGAAGAATAAACATTGTTAAAATGTCTATATTGCCTAGAGCAATCTACTTTTAATGCCATTCTGATCAAAATTCCATGGGTATTTTTGAAATAGCTGGACCAAATAATCCAAAAATTTGTATGGAATCAGAGGAGACCCTGAATTGCTAAGGAAATGTTGAAAAAGAAAAACAAAACTGGGGGCATCATGTTACCTGATTTCTAGCTTTACTACAAAGCTGTGATCACCAAGACAGCATGGTACTGGCATAAAAATAGACACATAGACCAGTGGAACAGAGTAGAGAGCCCAGATATGGACCCCCAACTCTATGGTCAAATAATCTTCGACAAAACAGGAAAAAACATACAGTGGAAAAAAGACAGTCTCTTCAATAAATGGTGCTAGGAAAACTGGACAGCTATATGTAGAAGAATGAAACTCGATCATTCTCTTACACCGTACACAAAGGTAAGCTTGAAATGGATAAAAGACCTCAATGTGAGACAGGAATCCATCAGAATCCTAGAGGAGAACATAGGCAGTAACCTCTTCGATATCAGCCACAGCAACTTCTTTCAAGATATGTCTCCAAAGGCAAAGGAAACAAAAGCAAAAATGAACTTTTGGGACTTTATCAAAATCAAAAGCTTCTGCACAGCAAAGGAAACAGTCAACAAAACAAAGAGGCAACCCACCGATTGGGAGAAGATATTTGCAAATGACAGTACAGACAAAAGGTTGATATCCAGGTCTATAAAGAACTCCTCAAACTCAACACACACAAAACAGATAATCATATAAAAAAAATGAAAAAATGAACAGAAGAAATGAAGAAATGGGCAGAAGAACTGAACAGACACTTCTCCAATGAAGACATACAAATGGCTATCTGACACATGAATAAAATGTTCACCATCACTAGCCATCAGGGAGATTCAAATTAAAACCACATTGAGATATGACCTTACATCTGTTAGAATGACCAAAATTAGCAAGACAGGAAACAACGTGTGTTGAAGAGGATGTGGAGAAAGAGGAATCCTGTTACACTGTTGGTGGGAATGCAAGTTTGCACAGCCACTTTGGAGAACAGTGTGGAGATCCCTCAAGAAATTAAAAATAGAGTTTCCCTATGACCCTGCAATTGCACTACTGGGTATTTACCCCAAAGATACAGATGTAGTGAAAAGAAGGGCTCTCTGTACCCCAATGTTATAGCAACAATGGCCACGGTACCCAAACTGTGGAAAGAACCAAGATGCCCTTCAACAGATGAATGAATGAGGAAGATGTGGTCCATATACACTATGGAGTATTATGCCTCCATCAGAAAGGATGAGTACCCAACTTTTGTAGCAACATGGACGGGGCTGGAAGAGATTATGCTGAGTGAAATAAGTCAAGCAGAGAGAGTCAATTATCATATGGTTTTACTTATTTGTGGAGCATAACAAATAACATGGAGGACATAGGGATATGGAGAGGAGAAGGGAGTTGAGGGAAATTGGAAGGGGAGGTGAACCATGAGAGACTATGGACTCTGAAAAACAATCTGAGGGTTTTAAAGGGGTGGGGGGTTGGGAGGTTGGGGGAACCAGGTGGTGGGTATTAGGGAGGGCACATATTGCATGGAGCACTGGGTGTGGTGCATAAACAATGAATTCTGTTATGCTGAAAAGAAATAAAAAAAAAAAGATGTGGTCCATAAATACAAAGAAATATTACTCAGCTATCAGAAAGTATGTATATGCAACTTTTGCATCAACATGGACAGACCTGGAGGAGATTATGCTAAGTGAAATAAGTCAAGCAGAAGAAGTCAATTACATATGGTTTATTTATTTAGGTAACATAAGGAATAGCATGGAGGACATTAGGAAGGAAGGGGAAAATTAAGGGGAGAAGTCCGAGGGGGAGACAAACCATGAAAGACTATGGACTCCAGAAAATAAAACGAGGGTTTTAGAGGGGAGGGGTTGGGGGTTGGGTTAGCTTGGTGATGAGCATTAAGGAGGGCACATATTGCATGGAGCGCTGGGTGTTATACACAAACAATGAATCATGGAACACTACATCAAAAACTAATGATGTTCTTCATGGTGACTAACATGACATAATGAAAAAGAAAAAAAAATAAAATAAAAAATAAAAGTTAATTGGTTAAGGGAGACCTGGTTGACTCAGCCAGTAGAGCATGTGACTCTTGATCTCATCATGGGTGTAGAGATTACTTAAAAAGATTTTTTAAAATATTTTTTAAAAAGTTAATTATTTGAATTATTGAAAAATGATTGCAGATGATTTAGTTGGGGAGATGGTGTTCTGAAGCTCAGATAGCTGTTTTCTTTCTTGATATGGGTGCTGTGACATGTGTGGATTTGATGTGCAAAATCTCTTGACCTGCTCAATTGTGGAAGATACACTTTCCTACATTTATATTACACAATAAATTAAAAATAAAAGATTATTTTGGGACTGCAAAATAAATTCATTTAAAAACTTTTAAAAAAGGGGGAAAAAGCACATAGAACACATAAGTAGATACACAGAGTAGCTATGGTGTTAAAATTTAATGGGGGGGTGAATAGGGAAAAAAAAGTCTAAAATGGCTCCTGGAGGAGAAGCAATAATGGAAAAAAAAATGTTTAACACAATACAAAGAAAGGGAGAAAAGGAGTCTCTAAATCCTAGGTTTTTATCATGGCTTTTGTGTTAGAAGAATTGAGTTGGTCAAAAGTCTTAGAAACAGGAATCTAACACTCGTGGCCCTTAGTACTACCAAGGTGTACAACAATTTTTGGTTTTGTTTTATTTGTTTGTTTGTTTGTTTTGCTTATATAACATTAGCATGAAACTGAAAATTGAGTTACCATTTTAAATTTTGGAAATTTTTCTTGTGAGTACATGCATGCTTACACACACCACATATCTAGCTTCTCTTGAATAATAAAATACTTGACAGCCCTGGACTGCCAGTCCAGCTCTCCACCTTCAGCTCCATATAGAAATATGGTCTGGCCAGGATAACCTACTGCTTGGTTTCACTTACATGACCTGGTTGGCTCTGAAGGTATTTGAATTTGCAAGCCCTGTCCTAGGATATTAGAGCTTAAAGAGGAGCCCAGAGCAGACATTCTCAATCCTGGCTTCCCTTCAGGAGAGTTAAAAAAAAAAAATCCCCCAGGGATCCTGGTTTAATTTTTTGGACATTAATTTGCGGTAAGAGCTCCCCAGGGGATTTTGCTGTGGAGTCTGGATTGAGAATGCTAATACAGTATATCTCCTCATTGTGCAGCTCAGGGACTGGAGACTCAGAGAGGGAAAGTGAGTTGCTCAAAGACATATAGCTATTGTTGGAAGAACTTGAATTAAAATCTAGTCTCTTGACTATGGCCTGTGATTTTCCCTCTAATTCACACTGCCTTGGTGAAGTTTATATGAGGAAAGGTGAAGTAGAAGTTATCCTGGTCAAACACACACACACACACACACACACACACACACACTTAGATTTTATTTCTGAGTTTGTCCAGTGAAGAGCATTTTGTGCCTTTAATTAATCCAGTCTCTAACAATGTCTTCTTTTCCTTGGTTTTATATCTGAGATAGCATGGGGTCCTAGACATAAACAGTAGAAGGGAAAGGGGACCTAATGGGCTTTCAGCAGCTTTTATAAGCCAAGATTCTAGGTGCTTTGCTGTGGTTGTGCAATTTATTTTCACAGTAATCCAAGGAGGTTGGTATTAGCTCCATTTCAAAATGATGAAACAGGCTCATATGGGGTTGGTCAGGTACTCAAGAGTGTAACACCAGATAAGTGATTTGTGCTCAGTTCATAACTTTCTAAAGTTGACATTCTGTCAGAGTCTGCAAGAATGTAAGTTCTACAGAGCTAGGAATTTTGAAAATATGTTTGCTCATTGATTTCTTTCCTAAGTGCCTGCATTACTGATGGCACATGGTAGGTGCTTGGTAGAAATTGGTCAGATCAGTGAAGTAAAACCATTGAACTCTACAGGCCTTCAATCTTGAGCACTAAAGATTTTTGAGTTCCATGAAATACAAAACATAAAGGAAAATTCTTCTGTTAAATTTTGGAATCCAGCAGTTTTCAAAACATCTGCAATGGAGTCTGGTCTATTTAAAACACCTCCTCCAAGCTGTTGATGCTATGTGTTGAATATGCCAAGTGACAGCAGTGTCCTAAGTATATTTAAAAAAAAGTGTGTGCATGTGAGCTGCTGCTAACATTATTTAGGGTATTTTTTTTTTTTAAGCTGTAGCTAATCAGAGAAAAAGAAATATCTCATAGATGGTTCTAGCACACAGAGCACATCAGTGAGGTGTGCTGGTGAGATCTGCCAACTTTGGGAGCTAGGGGGAGTTTGGGGAGGCATGTTCCTTCTCAGCTCCTTGGATTCTAGCTGGTCTGCATGCTAACTAACACCCTTCCATATATTCTCAAATCATAGAAACTTGCTCGGAGATATAGACATCTTATCCCTGTATCTCTAGGTTCATCCCCTACAGGCACTCCATAAATGCCTGCTGAGTGAAATGATGGTTATGTTCCCATAGAAATGCTTTTTCTCTTGGTTGAGGCACATTTTTAGGTAGTGCAGTTTCTGAGACTTTCTCGTGAGAATAACTTTTAATTCATTTGGATTGAAGCAGGATGGAATGAGTTTTCACCATTTATTAAATTTTATAACATCCTGGTGACATTTAACCTCATATTATTTTCCCAACAGTCACAAGAGTTGTTATGTCTGTGGTACAAGTAAACCTAGGCTCAGAGAGCTTGAGGAATCTTCCCAAAGCCACTCAGCCAAGAAGTGGTAACAGTAAGATGTAAATCCTCTCTAAGCAGTCTGAGGTGGGACCAGTTCTGTGCAGTAAAGAATTAACCTCTCCAAAGGAGGGTTTGGGCCTTGACTAGATCCTGGGGGGTAACTTCTAAGCCCTCAGAGTGTGCTCTCTGTTTACTTGGAGGCCTTGGAGCACACCAGGTAATCTATGCTATCAGTGTAATTTACTATGAGATTCTTGGGCTGCACAGTTTGAATTTAATCTTCTGTAGGGGGTTAAGATCAAGGCTAGACTCATGGGCAGCCAGTTGTGTCTACGTGACCAACTTCCAATAAAAATCTTAAATACCAAGGCCCTGGTGGTCTTCCCTGGTTGGCAATACTCCATGTGTGTTACCACATATGGTTGCTGGGAGAAGCAGTTCTTTCCACAACTCCACTGGGAAGATAACTGGAAGCTCATGTCTGGTCTTTCCTGCCCTATGTGTTTCTTCCTGTTGCTGATTTTGCTGTCACAAACCAGAACCATGAGTACAACAGCTTTGTTGGGTTCTACAAAAACTTTGAGTGAATTATTGAACCTGAGGGTGGTCTTGGGACTTTCTGAACTCCCAAATTCTTACACTTCCTTTCTGTAATGCTAGGGTGTGTGTCAACAAGAGGGACTAATGGCGGACATTACTGCCCAAACTGAGGAGCTGCATGTACTGATTGGGGTGGGGGCAATGGTATGAGGTGGAGATTACATTTCTTTTTCTTTCTTTTTTTTATTTTTTTTTTTTCTTCTCAGTGTAACAGAATTCATTGTTTATGCACCACACCTAGTGCTCCATGCAATATGTGCCCTCCGTGATAACCACCACCTGGCTCCCCCAACCGCCCCCCCCGCCCCTTCAAAACGCTCAGATTGTTTTTCAGAGTCCATAGTCTTTCATGGAGATTACTTTTCAAATGGAAAGGGAGTTTAGACCCAGGGGACAGCATATCTAGCTCCCTTTCTTTTTTTTGTTTTCTTTTTTCTTTCTCTCCCCCACTCTACCCCCCACTTTTAACTGTGCAGCCTGAGAGGCATACCCATCATCACTTCCTGGTACTCAATCCCAACCTATTGGTTCACAGATACTTTCTGGCATGTGCCCTGTAAAAGTGAAGAAGTGTTTTTGTTGTGGTGGTTGTTTTTTTGTTTTTGTTTTTGTTTGCCAAATTAATCATCTTTGCAATATTTCCCTTTTTTTTTTTTTTTTTTTTTTGGTCTTCCATCCTTATCTTCCTGTTTTTTTTGTTTATACCTTGCTTTTTCTCTCATCTCAGCTCTCCCCACTTTCACCTTTTATGGCTTTCTGTTGGTGTTGGGCCAGGTTCCTCAAACATGAAAAGCACAGAAGCAGTAGTTCAGTGCTCCTGAGTGGACCACCTAGGTTCAATATTCTGTCTTTGGCTCTCACCTCAACTTCATTCTTGCTCTCAGTATCTCCTTAGGTGGGGCTGGGATGAAGGTAAAACAATTGAGGACTGTGGCTCTCTAGCTCAAGTGCCTTACCTGGAATATGATATTAACTCCATAATCTACCTCCTAAGGTTATGAAAATTAGAGTAACCCATTCCTCATGCTCAATCCTTTCTAACACACAGTAACACACAGTAAACACTCCTGATATTGTAGCTATTTGTTTTAATGGTTCCCATCTACAGAGGGTTCCCCATTTTTTCAATGTTTCATTTATTTAAGTAATCTCTTCACCCATTGTGGGGCTTGAGCGCTTAACCCTGAGATCAAGAGTTGTATGCTCTTTAAAAAAAACAAAAAACAAAACAAAAAAACCTTAAATTTCTTTTCAGTGTAACAGAATTCATTGTTTCTGCACCACACCTAGTGCTCCATGCAATACGTGCCCTCCATAATACCTCCATAATACCACCAGGATCCCCCAGAGTCAGGCAGGTGAGAGTTTCTTATCTTCTCAGGAAAGGGTGAGAAACTAAGCTACAGGAAAGAAATACATGTTTTAGGTAAATCTAAGGTGCATGTATTCTGACAGAAGTAAGGCAGTTTTGCAGGACTGAGATGGAGCATCCATCCCCTTGAGAGGGATTTGGGTCTGCCTATAACTGGGATATCTGTATTTCCTCTAAGAAATGAATAGCTACCCATCTGCTGCCTTGCCCCCTGCAGTGTGATAGTACACAACCTCACACAGGTGTTTGTCATCAAAAATCTGAAGGATTTGGATTAAAAAAAGATCTGAAGACAGGTATGCCTAGGATTCCATGACCTGGAGGGCAGCAGAGTTTTTCAGGATGACATCTGGAGATGTACTCTCGTCTGGACCAGGGCAGTGGTTGTTAACCTTGGTTGCACATGAGCATCCCCTGGGGAGTTTTTACAAAGTCCTGATGCCCGGATACACTCTTGAAAATTTTGATTTAATAATCTTGTTGGGTGGTGGCTTGGTAGTTCCCATAAGCTTCTCAGGCATTATAACCTGTGCCAGCATTTAAAGATGACACCTTGCAGCCTCATTGTGTGCTAGAACGCTGCCCCAGACACTGTGCATCTTCCTGCCTGCATAGCTTTTGCCTTTGCTGCTTTTTCTGCTGGCATCATCTCCCTTCTTTGTCTGCCTGATGAACATCAATTCATCCTTATGATTTAACTCCAGTATGACCTTTCTGCCCACTTCCAGGCAGGCTGATTCTAGTCAGAGATGATTGCTGCCTCATATGTGTTCTCGTAGCATGTTTCTAGACATTTCCTATGATGGTACTCACAGAGACTTACAGGCTTTTTGTATATCAGTTTGTTCATTTCAGAGTTGGGACCTGGTCTTCATCACCTTTCTCTCCCCAACACCTGGTACAGTCAGCACCTGGTGCAGGATAAACATTCAGTGAATATTTAGTTGTATTACATTGAGGTACTCAAAGCAGCTCTCATGTCATTTAGGTTGAGATATCCATTCCTTATGCAACTGGTCTCTTTGGTTTGCTGTTAGAATAACTGCTCAGCATACAATGGTGCCTTATTTGTGGAAACACTGTATTCCCACTTAAGTGTTGAAGTATTTTGCTACTTGCAGAATCGTTTGTTTTCACAACATGTTTTTTCTCAATGTGCCAGTCACAATTTAAAGCCAAGAGTGCAAAAGTTATAGTTAGTGGTCTGTAGCACATCTGAGTACACACACATGCTAAAGTGTATCTGAGGACTCCATAGATACAAATGAAACACGAGAGGGGACATTCTGGCTTTCCATCCATTTTAAGGTCACACATTTTTTTACTTGTAATGGAAGATGATATCCATCTTGTAATGGTTATGTATTTTTTGTTTGTTTATAGCAAGTTTCCACTACCGTGTTGTGCTATAGGGATGGATGGACACTGTAGGACCAAGAAGACCAGGAAGCAGGAAAGATTACTGGCAGGAATCAGCAGACAGGCAGCAGATGGCTGGGTTGCTGCTTGGGACAGCAGTTCACATGGTCATTTATTGGTAGTTCATCCCATTGCTCATTCCCTGGAACTTCACAGTTTTAAGTATTTATACTCTTATTCCTGTCAGCAAGACTTTGGAGGAACCATTAGGCACAAGAAGACTAGAAGCACAGTTAGTGGACAAAGAGGATTATTAAGCTTCTTCCCTCTGGGGAAATCTGAATGGTGTTTGGTGGAAAATGTGGGTCAGGTAGAGTGTAGACAGCAGCCACTGGGTGCAGGCAGCAGCTACTGGATGGCCCATATCTTCTTGGAGAGGAAGAGATTATAGTGAAGGAATAGAGGTAGGGCCAATGTTGGGCATATCTGAAAGATGATTTTGGGCTTGCGTCTGAGAGGGTCTATTAGTTAACATTCTCTTTTCCTCCTATAACACAATCAAGCCAGATAGAAGTTCTTTCTCCCTTAAGTAAATATCTGAACATAAGCAGGCAACCGTATCAAGTCGAGTGGATATAGACTTTCTCATTTCTTTGCTATCCTCAACATGTTGCTTCTACCTTGTGGTTTAAAATGGCTTCTGTGGCTCCCACTATCATATCCACATTCCAGAAACCAGGAGGTAGAGAAGAGAAAGGAAGTATATGCTTATATTATGCTAAGGGTCGGACCCAGAAGTAACACTTCCACTCACATATTATTGACCAGAATATAGTAGTCACATGTTACACCTAGCTTCAAGGGAAATTGGGAAATAAACTCTTTCACTACATGGCCATGTGCCCAGCTAAAAATATTTATTATTCAGGTGAAGGGGAGTATAGATATTGGGGAAATAACCAACCATCTTTGTCTCATAGGAGACATGTTCTTGGCTAATGTCCAAACTCAGTAAAATACAGCCTTCCAAAAAGGCTGGGAGAATGAATTCAGAAGGAGACATAGCTTAATGTTTAAAATGCCATTTCAGAACAGGGAATCAATGGTTGAGGTTAAACATATTAGCACTTGGAGGTTGCCCAGAAAATCTCAGCTTCTAAAAACAGCACTTCTTGTTTGATGTATGTGTTGTACAGTGTTTAATGTTAATTTAACTTCTTAATGTAATTTCTTGGTGAGAGTGTTTGTTCAGTATTCCCAAGGGTGCTAGGAGTATAGAGTATGAATGTATGGGGGCACAGGTGCAAGCAGGAGGACAGTAATTTTAAGTTTCTATAAAATTAATTACCTGGGTGGGGACACAATAATTGCATGAATGGAAGTGTTTTGTGTATAATTAATAGTCTGTGTTTTTTTAATTTTAATTTTATTTTTTAATAGTCTGTGTTTTGAAAAAGGCATCGCAATTCTGTATGTGTGTATAGATCATTGTGTGTGTGTCTGTGTGTGTATACCTGATCATGTGTATAAACATGATCCTTCATGATGTAGTTGGAGGAAGTGTCATTTCGATTTTATAGAATTTGGCGGTTAGATCCTGAGTCTGGAGCTTGGGCCTGATGTAATAATAAAATTTGGAGTGGGGGCGCCTGGGTGGCTCAGTGGGTTAAGCCGCTGCCTTCAGCTCAGGTCATGATCCCAGGGTCCTGGGATCGAGTCCCACGTCTGGCTCTCCGCTGGGTGGAGAGCCTGCTTTCCTCTCTCTCTCTCTCTCTCCCTACTTCTCTGCCTACTTGTGATCTCTCTCTGTCAAATAAATAAATAAAATCTTTAAAAAATAATAATAATAAAATTTGGAGTGGAGGGAGGAGATGTCTCAGGAGAGGATAAAGATAATTTTCACAAGGAAGAATGTAAACACATACAGGTATAGAGCATGGACTGTGGTGATTTTCAAAACAGATCTGCAAAGTCTTCAACATTTCTCTCATTGAGGTGTGGGGTCTGATTATCCTCTCCTTGAATATGAACTGGTCTGAATGATTCCGTTCTGACCAACAGAATGTAAGGGCAGTGACACTCCATGCCCAATACTGGAATACTAGATCATAAAATGCAATGTCAGCTCCACCTGACTGTGTCTTGGTATCCTTGCTCTTGGACCCAGCTGCCATGCTGTGAGGAAGCCCCCAGCCACAGGGAGAGACTCAAGTAAGTTTTTCTCCCACATGTGTCCTTTGGGGTTTCTCTTCTTTCTCTTCAGCTTTGAAGAAAATTCAATCCTAATTTCTTGGAAAGCAAAGGCGATATTAGGCAAGAGTTTTTCTTCTTGCCACTCCAAAGACAAGATACGTTGGGGTTCTTTTGTGAAACACACAGCACAGTTGATGTTCTAGCTAATGTCAAAACAAAGCCATGCCCATATCTCTGTCCTGCCCTGGTCTCAAAGTCTTCTCTTCCAGAAGTCACAAGATACTCACCACAAACTTTCTCTTCTTTTCTGGAGGAAGACTCTGCCCTAACTAGACCTGTATACAAGTTGATGTGAGTTAGGTCAGATTCCCCATCCTTTTAAACTTTTCACATATGTCATAGTTTTCATACCTGTTTATAATCTACTGTTTCTTCTGGAGGATATTGTGTGCTGTGATCTCTCTTAAAATCTGTATATTGCTCCAAGATTTGGATTATAGCATGTGTTTAATTAAATTTTCAACAACTTGAAGTGAAGTCTGACAAGCACAAGGAAAATCAGGACTAACACTTCCTCATTTTAAATACCTTTATTAATGCTCTACCAAATTTCATAAATAATTTAAATCTGATATCTTACTTCTGACACATTGAGTATATATTTGGAGCTAAAAAAAATAAAACCCAAACCCTGCATAATTACTTACCATGCTCTAATGTCTAGTCACATAGAAGATGGATTTTAAAAATTACTTTTCCTGTTGTTATTTATTTATCCAGCATACAATTATTTTTTGCCAGGGTCTCTGCCAATGCCTTCATATTCATGATCTCATTCTGTCCTGTGCAGTAGAAGATTAGACAATTTTTCTTTTTCCTTCTTGGCATCCCTTTTCCCTTCTTGTGAGAGCACCATTCTATTCTTTTGGGTAACACGTTTTTTTTTTTTATCAGTTGTGGATGTATCCATGGTCAAGCTGTTCATCAAGTGTCGGGGACTGCCTCCGGCCGGGAAAGTCCCCGCCATTACAAGATGGCGCTTGGCTCACTGCCAGCAAAATATGCTGCAAGTAAACAACGAACTTTCTGGTGAAGCTTGCCTAAAGGAGGACATAGTCATTGGCTGTTTCAAATTTAATTAGCATAGTAACAGGACTCTCATTGGCTCTCCCCATTGTTTGGCCCCTTATTGGTCACCCTGCTCACTGATTGGTCATGTAAACGTATATAAGTGTGTAGACTTGGGGAAATAAAGAGAGAGAAGATACATCTGAACCGGGTCTTCTTGTTGTCCTTGCGGGTCGAGGGCAACAATCAAGTTTCTTCAAAAAAATCCTCCCTTATCCTTCTCCCCCAGCACTGACCAAGGAGGTGGGCACCTGAACCAAGCTAGGTTATTCAGATTCTTTCTTAGGAATTAAAACTTGAGCAGAGCCTGACACTGGAATTTGAACATTTAGCATCTGTTTCTGGAGCATGTGCTCATTAGCTTTTGCAATCACATCTAGACTCCATCTCCACTACTCTTTCTTTCTTTCTTTGCTTGAATTTTCATTTTATTACTCTTTAAATTGTTCATTTACATTATTTTTATGATTCTAAAAAGAATATTCAATATTCAATCAAGAAATCATTTAAAAAAATCAAACCCATAGGTACAATTAGATAGATTTCTCTCTCTTTTTTTTCAGTGTTCCAAGATTTATTGTTTATGGACCACACCCAGTGCTCCATGCAATACATGCCCTTATTGATACCCACCACCAGGCTCACCCATCCCCCCACCCTCCTCCTTTCCCAAACCCTCAGTTTGTTTCTTAGTGTTCACAGCTTCTCATTTTGTCTCCCCTCCAATTTTCCCAACTCATTTCTCCTCTCTGTCTCCAATGTCCTCCGTGTTATTCCTTATGCTTCACAAGTAAGTGAAACCATATGATAATTGACTCTGCTTGACTGTTTTTACTCAGCATAATCTCTTCCAGTCCCTGTCATGCTGATACACAAGTTGGTTATTCATCCTTTCTGATAGAGGCATAATACTCCATTGAGTATATGGACCACATCTTCTTTACCCATTCATCCATTGAAGAGCATCTTGGTTCTTTCCAGTTTGGCAACTGTGGCCATTGCTGCTATGAACATGCTTCTTTTCACTAGATCTGTATCTTTGGGGTAAATACCCAGTAGGCAATTGCAGGGTCATAGGGTAGCTCTATTTTTAATTTTTTGAGGAACCTCTATACTATTTTCCAAAGTGGCTGCCAAACTTGCATTCCCACCAATAGTGTAAGGGGGTTCCCTTATCTCCACATCCTCTCCAACGCTTGTTGTTTACTGTCTTGTCGATTTTGGCCATTCTAACTGGTGGAACATGGTATCTCAATGTGATTTTGATTTGAATCGCCCTGATGGCTAATGATGAATATTTTTTCATGTGTCTGTTAGCCATTTATATGTCTTCTTTGGAGAAGTGTCTGTTTATGTCTTCTGCCCATTTTTTTTTTTTTATATGATTATCTGTTTTGTGTGTGTTGAGTTTGAGGAGTTCTTTGTGTGTCTTGGATATCAGCCCTTTGTCTGTAGTGTCATTTACAACAAAACAAAGAGGCAACCCACAGAATGGGAGTCAATATCCATTACTCTTTCAACATGAAGAACAATTCCAGGCAAAGCAGATTTGTGGCATGAACAAATGAAGAATGCTCCCGGGGTCTATGGTTCAAGTATTGCCCAAAGCTTGAACAGTCAAGTATTTCTTCGATTCTCTGAGCTTTTAGAATACTTTCATTAAGTTAGAAGGAATCAACTTTACCTTTTCCAGCTAGAGTACCCAACGTGATGTAAGCATATACCATTGACCCTGCTTATTGACAATGTATTTCTTTTACATAAAAAAGAGGTGTGGGTATGCCTATGTTTGCCACTTGTTAGAGCCTTTGTACCACATTTTCTTGCCATGCTTATCCTCATCTTTCCATTTCAGTTTAATTTTCCATAATTGTATGTTATCATACATGAATGTTGCATACTTAATCCCCAGGGCATCAAAGTCAACATAAAATACTTAAAATGGAAACCAGCTTGTTCCCAGTTGGTGCCAGCTTGGAAACATGATGGTCCTTTAAACATTTTTCAGTGGAAAATCACAAGGGTCTGCCAGCACAGGCATTTGAACTTGCCACTTCTACCCTAGAAGCAGAGATGGAAATCAAACTAAACCAAACCAAACCAGAGTGTTGGTATACTTAAAATGGTCTTGTTCATCAACTAATTAATAATTAAGACTTATTCTAAATATGGGATCTGCATAAAGACTTAGTCTGGAGAGGTAGGGGAATAAGAAGCAACAGAGTGATTGAAGTGACAGCAGATAGGGCTGTAGAGGCAGGGAGCTAGGTGTTCTTTGAGGAGGAAATATTAAGAGATCATATTTTTTTAAATTTAATTTTGTTTTCTCAGTGTTCCAAAATTCTTAAGAAGAATCTTATAGTCACTTAATCTTTAGAAGGTGGAACCTAAACTATCCTGGAAATTTTGGTAATGACCAGAACTAGTCAGACTGGACTCCTCAATGTCTCCAAAAATACACATTCATAATTTATTCATGCTGTGACCTCCTCCTGACATGGCTTTCTTCATGTTCTTTCTCTTTCTTGCTTGCTCTTTTAGGGTCGAGCAAAACAATTGATTTCGGGGGTCCCCTATTATCTAATTTCTGAGAAGATATACTCGGCAGTGCAAGGCAACAGACCATGTTTTGGGTTCAGACACACATGTTCTGACGCTTTACTAGATATAGACACATTACTTAACCTTCCTGAGCCTCAGTACCCTGAACTGGGGATGATCTTGATGATGATGTTAATGACAACGGCCTTGTGAAGTGTAAGTCAGAATTATAGAGAAGATATGTCTAGGAAGGAGAGGAGTCCAGATGGCGGAGAAGTAGCAGGCTGAGACTACTTCAGCTAGCAGGAGATCAGCTAGATAGCTTATCTAAAGATTGCAAACACCTACAAATCCAACAGCATATCGAAGAGAAGAAGAACAGCAACTCTAGAAACAGAAAATCAACCACTTTCTGAAAGGTAGGACTGGCGGAGAAGTGAATCCAAAGCGAAGGGAAGATAGACCCCAGGGGGAGGGGCCGGCTTCCGGCAAGCGGCAGAGCAATGGAGCACAAAATCACGACATTTAGAAGTCTGTTCGGCTGAGGGAGATCGCTCCAGAGGCTAAACCAGGGTGAAGCCCAAGCGGGGTCAGCGTGGCCTCAGGTCCCACAGGGTCACAGAAGGATCAGGGGTGTCTGCATGTTGCAGAGCTTACAGTATTAGAGCAGGGAAGCCGGCTACAGAGACAGAGCCGAGGAGTGAGCTCACAGCTTGGGGTTACCTTGAACTGGTTGCAGGCTCAGTGAGCTCGGAGCGTGGCCAGAGGTCAGGCAGACAGGAGTTATTGAGTGTTGTTCTCTGAGGGAGCACTGAGGAGTGGGGCCCTGGGCTCTCGGCTCCTCCAGGCCCGAGAGCAGGAGGCTGCCATTTTCATTCCCGTCCTCTGGAACTCTATGGAAAGCACTCAGAAAACAAAAGGCCCTGAAAGCAAACCCGAGTGGTTAACTCAGCCCGGCCCCTGGTAAGGGCAGTGCAATTCTGCCTGGGGCAAAGATACTTGAGCGTCACTACAACAGGCCCCTCCCACAGAAGATCAACAAGAAATACAGCCAAGACCAAGTTCACCTACCAAGGAGTGCAGTTTCAATACCAAGAAGAGCAGCAGAATTCCAGAGGAGGAGAAAGCAAAGCACGGAACTCATGGCTTTCTCCCCATGATTCTTTAGTCTTGCAGTTAATTTAATTTTTTTTTTCTTTTTAATTTTTTTTCTTTTTAATTTTTTTTCTCTTCTTCTGCTAAATTTTTTAACTTTTATCCTTTTCTTTTTTAACGTTTTTAACTAGTTTATCTAATATATATATATATATATTTCTTTTTTATACTTTTTCTTTATTTGTTTTCTTTTTTTAATTGTTTCTTTTCTTTTTTTCTTTTTTTTCCTTTCTGAACCTCTTTTTATTCCCTTTCTCCCCCCTCACGATTTGGGATCTCTTCTGATTTGGTTAAAGCATATTTTCCTGGGATTGTTGCCACCCTTGTGGTATTTTACTTGCTCCTTTATATACTCTTATCTGGACAAAATGACAAGGCGAAAAAATTCACCACAAAAAAAAAAAAAAAAAAAAACAAGAGGCAGTACCGAAGGCTAGGGACCTAATCAATACAGACATTGGTAATATGTCAGAATTAAAGTTCAGAATGATGATTCTCAAGGTTCTAGACAGGCTTGAAAAAGGCATGGAAGATATTAGAGAAACCTTCTCAGGAGATATAAAAGCCCTTTCTGGAGAAATAAAAACTAAAATCTAACCAAGTAGAAATAAAAAAAGCTATTAATGAGGTGCAATGAAAAAAGGAGGCTCTCACTGCTAGGATAAATGAGGCAGAAGAAAGAATTAGTGATATAGAAGACCAAATGACAGAGAATAAAGAAGCTGAGCAAAAGAGGGACAAACAGCTACTGAACCACGAGGGGAGAATTGGAGAGATAAGTGACACCATAAGGTGAAACAACATTAGAATAATTGGGATTCCAAAAGAAGAAGAAAGAGAGAGGGGAGCAGAAGGTATACTGGAGAGAATTATTAGGGAGAATTTCCCCAATATGGCAAAGGGAACAAGCATCAAAATCCAGGAGGTTCAGAGAACGCCCCTCAAAATCAATAAGAATAGGTCCACACCCCGTCACCTAATAGTAAAATTTACAAGTCTTAGCGACAAAGAGAAAATCCTGAAAGCAGCCCGGGAAAAGAAGTCTGTAACATACAATGGTAAAAATATTAGACTGGCAGCAGACTTGTCCACAGAGACCTGGCAGGCCAGAAAGAGCTGGCATGATATATTCAGAGCACTAAATGAGAAAAACATGCAGCCAAGAATACTATATCCAGCTAGGCTATCATTGAAAATAGAAGGACAGATTAAAAGCTTCCAGGACAAACAAAAACTGAAAGAATTTGCAAACACCAAACCAGCTCTACTGGAAATATTGAAGGGGGTGCTCTAAGCAAAGAGAGAGCCCTCAAGTGGTAGATCAGAAAGGAACAGAGACAATATACAGTAATAGTCACTTTACAGGCAATAAATGGCACTAAATTCATATCTCTCAATAGTTACCCTGAATGTTAATGGGCTAAATGCCCCAATCAAAAGACACAGGGTATCAGAATGGATAAAAAACCAAAACCCATCTATATGTTGCCTCCAAGAAACTCATTTTAAACCCGAAGACACCTCCAGATTTAAAGTGAGGGGTGGAAAACAATTTACCATGCTAATGGACATCAGAAGAAAGCAGGAGTGGCAATCCTTGTATCAGATCAATTAGATTTTAAGCCAAAGAGTATAATAAGAGATGAGGAAGGACACTATATCATACTCAAAGGATCTGTCCAACAATAAGATCTAACAATTTTAAATATCTATGCCCCCAACGTGGGAGCAGCCAACTATATAAACCAATTAATAACAAAATCAAAGAAACACATCAACAATAATACAATAATAGTAGGGGACTTTAACACACCCCTCACTGAAATGGACAGATCATCCAAGCAAAAGATCAACAAGGAAATAAAGGCCTTAAACGACACACTGGACCAGATGGACATCACAGATATATTCAGAATATTTCATCCCAATGCAACAGAATACACATTCTTCTCTAGTGCACATGGAACATTTTCCAGAATAGATCTCATCTTCAGTCCCAAATCAGGCCTCAATCAGTATCAAAAGATTGGGATCATTCCCTGCATATTTTCAGTCCACAATGCTCTGAAGCTAAAACTCAACCACAAGAGGAAATTTGGAAAGAACCCAAAAACATGGAGACTAAACAGCATCCTTCTAAAGAATGAATGGGTCAACCAGGAAATTAAAGAAGAATTGAAAAAAATTCATGGAAACAAATGATAATGAAAACACAATGGTTCAAAATCTGTGGGGCACAACAAAGGCAGTCCTGAGAGGAAAATATATAGCAGTACAAGACTTTCTCAAGAAACAAGAAAGGTCTCAGGTACGCAACCTAACCCAACACCTAAAGGAGCTGGAGAAAGAACAAGAAAGAAATCCTAAACCCAGCAGGAGAAGAGAAATCATAAAGATCAGACCAGAAATCAATGAAATAGAAACCAAAAAACAATAGAACAAATCAACGAAACTAGGAGCTGGTTCTTTGAAAGAATTAATAAGATTGATAAACCCCTGGCCAGACTTATCAAAAAGAAAAGAGAAAGGACCCAAATAAATAAAATCATGAATGAAAGAGGAGAGATCACAACTAACACCAAAGAAATACAGACAATTATAAGAACATACTATGAGCAACTCTACACAAACAAATTTGACAATCTGGAAGAAATGGATGCATTCCTAGAAACATATAAACTACCACCACTGAACCAGGAAGAAATAGAAAGCCTGAAGAGACCCATAACCAGTAAGGAGATTGAAACATTCATCAAAAATCTCCAAACAAACAAAAGTCCATGGCCAGACGGCTTCCTGGGGGAATTCTACCAAACATTTAAAGAAGAACTAATTCCTGTTCTCCTGAAACTGTTCCAAAAAATAGAAATGGAAGGAAAACTTCCAAACTCATTTTATGAGGCCAGCATCACCTTGTTCCCAAAACGAGACAAGGATCCCATCAAAAAAGAGAGCTACAGACCAATATCCTTGATGAACACAGATGTGAAAATTCTCATCAAAGTACTAGCCAATAGGATTCAACAGTACATTAAAAGGATTATTCACCACGACCAAGTGGGATTTATTCTTGGGCTGCAAGGTTGGTTCAACATCCACAAATCAATCAATGTGATACAACCCATCAATAAAAGAAAGAACAAGAACCATATGATACTCTCAATAGATGCTGAAAAAGCATTTGACAAAGTACAGCATCCCTTCCTGATCAAAACACTTCAAAGTGTAGGATAGAGGGCACATACCTCAATATTATCAAAGCCATTTATGAAAAACCCACCGCAAATATCATTCTCACTGGAGAAAAACTGAGAGCTTTTCCGCTAAGGTCAGGAACATGGCAGGGATGTCTGTTATCACTACTGCTATTCAACATAGTACTAGAAGTCCTAGCCTCAGCAATCAGACAACAAGAGGAAATAAAAGACAACCAAATCAGTAAAGAAGAAGTCAAACTATCACTCTTCACAGATGATATGAAACTATATGTGGAAAACCCAAAAGCCTCCACTCCAAAACTGCTAGAACTTGTACAGGAATTCAGTAAAGTGTCAGGATATAAAATCAATGCACAGAAATCAGTGGCATTTCTCTACACCAACAACAAGACAGAAGAAAGAGAAAGTAAGAAATCAATCCCATTTACAATTGCACCCAAAACCATAAGATACCTAGGAATAAACCTAACCAAAGAGGCTAAGAATCTATACTCAGAAAACTATAAAGTACTCATGAAAGAAATTGAGGAAGACACAAAGAAATGGAAAAATGTTCCATGCTCCTGGATTGGAAGAATAAATACTGTGAAAATGTCTATGCTACCTAAAGCAATCTACACATTTAATGCAATTCCTATCAAAGTACCATCCATCTTTTTCAAGGAAATGGAACAAATAATCCTAAAATTTATATGGAACCAGAAAAGACCTCGAATAGCCAAAGGAATATTGAAAAAGAAAGCCCAAGTTGTTGGTGTCACAATTCCGGACTTCAACCTCTATTGCAAAGCTGTCATCATCAAGACAGCATGGTACTGGCACAAAAACAGACACATAGATCAATGGAACAGAATAGAGAGCCCAGAAATAGACCTTCAACTCTATGGTCAACTAATCTTCGACAAAGCAGGAAAGAATATCCAATGGGAAAAAAAAAAAAAAAAGACAGCCTCTTCAATAAATGGTGTTGGGAAAATTAGACAGCCACATGCAGAAAAATGAAATTGGGCCATTTCCTTACACCACACACAAAAATAGACTCAAAATGGATGAAGGACCTCAATGTGAGAAAGGAATCCATCAAAATCCTTGAGGAGAACACAGGCAGCAACCTCTTCGACCTCAGCCGCAGCAACATCTTCCTAGGAACATCGCCAAAGGCAAGGGAAGCAAGGGCAAAAATGAACTATTGGGATTTCATCAAGATCAAAAGCTTTTGCACAGCAAAGGAAATAGTTAACAATACCAAAAGACAACTGACAGAATAGGAGAAGATATTTGCAAACGACATATCAGGTAAAGGACTAGTGTCCAAAATCTATAAAGAACTTAGCAAACTCAACACCCAAAGAACAAATAATCCAATCAAGAAATGGGCAGAGGACATGAACAGACATTTCTGCAAAGAAGACATCCAGATGGCCAATAGACACATGAAAAAGTGCTCCATATCACTTAGCATCAGGGAAATACAAATCAAAAACACAATAAGATATCACCTCACACCAGTCACAATGGCTAAAATTAACAAGTCAGGAAACAACAGATGCTGGCGAGGATGCGGAGAAAGGGGAACCCTCCTACACTGTTGATGGGAATGCAAGCTGGTGCAATCACTCTGGAAAACAGCATGGAGGTTCCTCAAAATGTTGAAAATAGAACTACCCTATGACCCAGCAATTGCACTACTGGGTATTTACCCTAAAGATACAAACGTAGTGATCCGAAGGGGCACGTGCACCCGAATGTTTATAGCAGCAATGTCCACAATAGCCAAACTATGGAAAGAACCTAGATGTCCATCAACAGATGAATGGATAAAGAAGATGTGGTATATATACACAATGGAATACTATGCAGCCATCAAAAGAAATAAAATTTTGCCATTTGCGACAATGTGGATGGAACTAGAAGGTATCATGCTTAGCGAAATAAGTCAAGCGGAGAAGGACAACTATCATATGATCTCCCTGATATGAGGAAGTGTAGATGCAACATGGGGGGTTAAGGGGGTAGGAGAAGAATAAATGAAACAAGATGGGATTGGGAGGGAGACAAACCATAAGTGACTCTTAATCTCACAAAACAAACTGAGGATTGCTGTGGGGAGGGGGGCTGGGAGAAAAGGGGTGGGGTTATGGACATTGGGGAGGGTATGTGCTATGGTGAGTGCTGTGAAATGTGTAAATCTGGCGATTCACAGACCTGTACCCCTGGGGATAAAAATATATTATATGTTTATAAAAAAAAAAAAAGATATGTCTAGGAGCTGCCCCATCACGAGAAAGTGACATTGATATCTCCTTCATATCAGTACTGTGGTCTAGCATCCTCTTGCTCCTCTGGAGTCTTTTAATGGCATCATATAAATGTTGGTCATTGATACCTAGCTTTGTGAGACTGAACCTGTTGTCCATTTCTATTCTTTACCTAAAGCCATGGCTGTAGGTATAGCTATGTATGTCTTAATTTTACAAGTTCCTGAAAGGCAGTCACTAAGCTTTATAGCAAGTGTACAAAGGTATCCAATGAATGAATGTCAATCAAAAGAAAAAAAAATAAAGAGAGGACCATTTAAAAACCATTTTAGCTCTCCTGTGTTTGTGTATTTTTTGGGGCTTTAAAAGGTAAATTGGATCTTATTTTCATAATTTTAAATTTTGCTTCTATAGAGCATGTCTGAGAAGCTCTTTTCTATGACATTTAATTAAAAATATATGCACAAACAGCACCTCATTTGATCTCTTTGATTTCCTTACAAGGCAGACATTAATGGCATTTCCTGATTGAAGCTAGTGAATTTCATCTCTGAGAGGTAAAGTGACTACCTAAGGCAACACAGCATGGGCAGTGGGAAATAGCTGCTCCAGCCTATAGTTTATATGCCTGCTCCCTCCCATACTATGCCACCTCCACTGAAAAATCCCATTTGATAACAGATGTGAAAAACCTTAACAGACTCCAGAGCAGAATATGAATGTAGAGGATTATTGCTATTATTTCTAGGGCAGGCAAGCTATAACCTCTTGTAGATTCATCTATCAACCAGGAAATCCTGTTGGTGTTCACTGAATTGTACCCTTGTGACCCAAAAGATAATGTATTTCCCAGTGTACTTAACTTAATAGTATGGGCTGACCTGTACCTTGAACTGAGATGGGTGAGAAATATTTCTTTTTAAAAGATTTTATTTATTTTATTTGATAGATAGAGATCACAAGTAGGCAGAGAGGCAGGCAGAGAGAGAGGGAGGAGGAAGCAGGCTCCTTGCTGAGCAGAGAGCCTGATGCAGAGCTCGATCCCAGGACCCTGGGATCACGACCTGATCCGAAGGCAGAGGCTTTAACCCACTGAGCCACCCAGGGGCCCCTGGGTGAGAAATATTTAAATGCAAAGTCTGACAGCTTATAACCCCAGACAACTCACTTCCCCTCGCTGCAAGCGACCAAGCAAAGGAAGAAGAGTGGACTGTGGGGATGATTAGGGTTGGATGGTGTTCCTCCAGAAAAAACCCATGGCTTAGATTTATTTTTGATAACTTGATGAAAGGGATAACTTTGTTCATTTTGATTATCTAGAGTACCCCTTGGGCCTCCTCCCATAGCCACCCTTGGATTGTCAATTCCACCTGCCCTCATGCTGGGTCAGAACCATTCCATGTTGATTTAAAAACCCAGTGGGGGACCATCTGACTAGAGTTTGACACTGTGGTTCAACAGCCTGCTGGATACTCTTATGTCTACAAAAAGGAAACTGCTTGCTGGACACTTCTATAGGCCAGAGTCAGTAGGGAGGGCTGGGTGGGGTGTTTCTGTCTTAACTTCTTAATACAAGGCTGAAAACACAATTGAACCATGGAATTAAGAGTATGTTTGAAATAGAAGGGAGCTTAGATGTCAGTGAAAAGACCCTAATTTTATAAACAAGGCAATGGAGACTCAAAAAGGACAAGCAGTTTTCCAAGAAGTTTGATGCCTTAATTATCAAATTTAAAAGTACATCTCATCTAAATCAGTAAGATGAGATAGTCCTTAACCCTAGTCACCCATCATTTTTGCCTTCTTGTGGTACAGAGAATAACATCTGTCCAAGTGAAGAATGACGCATATAGATAGTTTTAGAGAGTCATTTCCCTTTTATGTTGTAATAATAGTCAGTCAGTCAGCAAATAAGTAGGAGAAGGCCCCACTCTGCAACTGACAGAGTTAGGAGTTTTGAGAGGGACCGGCAATGCTCTCAGTAAGGTGACAACTTCTAGTGATGCTGAAACAGTGGGCAACAACCTGCAGAACTGTGGAATAAAGGCCTTCTATATAGCCTTAATGATGGAGCATACTATGTAATTGGGGGCTCAAGTTTGGGACTTTGCTCTTCACATCATTCAAGGTTGACACAAAACAAACAAAAGATGCTCTCATGATCTCTGGACCTTTGGAATGAGTTTGAAGACACTTATTAATCACAGGCCCTTCTCTGTGGGTTCCAAACCAATTGAAAAATAATCCAAGAGCCAGATAATGATTAAAAAGTCAGTTTTATTGCTGTTAAAACTTGAATTGGACAATAGAACTTGACTCAAGTGTCTGAAATGAACTAAGCTACTCTGGAAGGCCTGGAAATTCATATCCCATGGGGCAAGATGTAGGAAATGAAGCAGGGGTGACCCAGATGAAGATGGACCTAGATGGAGTTAAGGAGCAGAAAAGAGAGAAGGAGGGGAGGAGGAGATGCCTACTGCTTAACCCTCTGGTGAGAGGAGATACACCTCCTGGTGAGGAGTGGAGAGAAAGGAATGGAGAGGATGACACTTATTATTTTAAAAGCCAAGGAAGGATCATGCAGAGGAAGAAAAGATTTTCCTGTACCTTCCAAAATAAGGGTGCAAGATGAAGAATATTGCAGATGTGTGGAGCCACTGAGGAGGTAGTAGGATCCCTGGTGCAGAGAGGGGGAGGGGACATAGGTCCTTTGGGGTTTTTGTTTGTTTTTTAATTTTATTTTAAATTGTGGCAAAGTATACATAGCCTGCAATTTACCATGCTAACCATTTTTCAGGTGTATGGTTCATTAGTAGATTACCATTGTTAAGCAGACTATATCCAGAAATTTTTCATTTTGCAAAACTAAAATTCTAAAAACACTAACTCTCCATTGTCCCCTTTCCCCAACCCCTTACAAACACAACTCCATTCTCCATCTCTATGAATTTGACTACTCTAGAAACTTCATGTAAGCAAAATCATGTAAGTTTTTTTGTGACCAACTTACTTAACATAAGATCCTCAAATTTTATCCATCTGGCAGCCTGTGTCAGAATTCTTTTATTTTTTCTTGAAAGCAGAATAATATTTTATTTTATGTATATACCACATTTGTTTTATTCATTCATCCATACATATTCACTTGTGTTATTTCATCTTTTTTTTTTATCATGAATAATACTGTTATGAACATAGGTGTACAACTCACTCTCTGAGACCTTGCTTTTTTAGTTCTTCTCGATAAATACCCAGAAGTGGAAATGCTTGGTCAAGGTCTCTCAATTTTGACAAAGGGAAGCAAAGTGCTGTGAAAAAGATTAAACAGAAATTGGAGACCAGAAATCTGAAGGTGTGTGGAGGAAGAACATCTCCTGGGTCTGGCAAGATTGAAGAGTTACCTTCCCAGGGAGTGAAAGTGCTAAGGTTTTAAGGGCCACACAAAACTAATAATGTACTATATGGTGACTAACATAACATAATAAAATTATTAAATATTAAATAAACATTTTAAAAAAAGGCTACAATGTAGAGTTATAGTAGAGGAAGTGTGGTTCTTGTTTTCCAATAGCTTCTAGAGGCCATGGAAAGAACCTGGGACTTTGGGTGAGCATGGAAGTGGTAGGGAGGATTCCTGACGATCCTCAGACACAAAGGGTTGCAAATGTGAGGAGCAACTAGTCTGAAGCCAGGAGTGTTTTGCTCTTAATTCTTTTCCTAGATGAAGTATACATTTGCTTATTAGTGAGAAGTAGGGACAAAGATTTATAAGATCTTCTGTTTAACACAATAAGAGGAGGGTCCAAGTCAAATATTGTTCATTCAGAAGCCCAGAGTTTATCACTCACATATTGGAAGTAAGAGATTCCTGTCCTAAACCCCACTGTCACAGAGTAAAAGTGACCTAAAGAGAAGTTGTGGACAGGGCTGATCACACACTTAATTCTGTGCTGTAATAAGGCCAGTAACAGTGTCCACCATTTGCTGAGCTCAGTTGTTCTCAACTGGGCCCACTTTTGGTTGTCATAACTGGGAGGAGAGATGCTACTGGCATCTAATTGATGGAGACCAGGCTTGCTGCTAATGCACTGGTCAGCCCCTTAACAAAGAAGTTTCCAGTCCCAAAATGTCAACAGTGCTAAGTTGAAAAATGGAATTTGTTATATCTCCTTCTCCAGACAGAATCTAATTTCCTTTTCACAAATACACGCTAGGATACCTAGTCTTGTCTTATTTGATTGGTTAGAATGTGAGATGAAGCAAGTCTGAATAGCTTGAAGGACTGCCCGGAGAGTTCCTATATGTCCTGCCTGCTAGCACCACGTCCCTTTGTTCGCACCATGAAGGGTTAGATAAGAAGCAGTCCCTGGAAGTTAAAGTTGGCGATACCAAGGAGGAAGCTAGAAGAAGGGAATAAACATTTGTCTAGTGCCAGTGGTGCACAGTGAGTACGGGGTTGGGAGGTTGAGCTGCATTTGTAATCCTCATCCATTACCAGCCTTGTACTGCAGCTTGGGGTGTTGCACTTCAGAAAATTAAACAGCTTCTACAAGGTCACATTCAAACCAAGGTCTACACTAAATCTGGCTCTTGCCTCTACAACTCACTGCTTTTTTTATTAGAATATATGGGACTACAAAATAATTAGTTCAAAAGCTTTAATAATAAGGCAGTAGTATCTAGACACTCCAGATTCTATTCATCCACTCAGAAGAATTTTTTGAAAGGCTAGCATGTTCCAGTGCACTAGGGCTGGAGACATGCTGGCTTTCTGACATACTGTTAGGTTTCTTAGCAGGGCAGTATGCATCTGAGTGTTCAAATGCTTCTGCCTGTGCTCCAAAAGTCCCGTTGGCGTGCACACATGCGTATGTGTGCAAGCATGTGTGAATGCATGTGTGCATGTGTGAATGTGAAAACAAATCCCTCATGTTTTGATGACTGACTACCATTTGTTTCATTTCATTATGCATCTACAACCCTTGTATCCCAGTCATTTTGACCTGAGTCCTTGAGGATGGGCAAGGGACAAGTCTGGGTCATGTGCCTTGTAAGATTGTAGAGGCTCATTAGACAAAGCCTGTGTGGCAGCATCCGTTCCCTGAGACTGAGGGCTTTCCTTTAAGGGGATGGGGGTTCCTTATGTAAGTTCTTCAGACAGATATGCCTGGGGCTTAAATCTCCCTTCTACCTCTTACTACCCGTATGGATTGGAACAAATGGCTTCACCTCTCTGTGTCTTGGCTTCCTCACCTCTAACATGAAGATGCTCAGAGTGGGACCACAACAGAAAGTGACTGGGAACCTAAATGAAGTAAGGTCAGGAGGCGCATAATTCATTCCACTCCAGGGTAAGGTGTCTTGACCCCATGGGGCCCGAGATGGGCATGGTGGGAAGGTTTTGATGGAGAGTGCCAGAGCCAATAGGGGTGGTAGTGCCCATGGGAGTCACTGCATTCTTAAGGCCAGGAGGGGAAGAGGTCGATGGAGCTAGCGTTTAGGTGTGGGAGGCAAGAATAAATTGCCCACAGAAGCCTCAAGGACAGCAGAGGTGTTACTTCGGAGGATGCTTAGATATCTTCTTGGGACTGCCAGGAGAGCAAGGGAGACACTTTTAGTTTAGTCTTGTCTTTCATCATGTGAGTAAGTCAGAAAAGGAATGGTGTCTGTCCTGACTCTCAGGGAGACAAAACTACAGGACACAAATATAAGTTATGGTTGAGTAGAAGTCTCTACTGTAGCAATTTAGGACAGATTCAATGTCGTAAACTGGCCTGAGATGATTTTAGAAGCCCTGCAATCAACGATAGGGAATGTGCCTGAAGACTGATGGGCAACAGTTTCAAATTTTAGTTTTATCACTTACAAGTGGCATATTTGGAGAGTCACATGATTTCTCTCAGCCTCAGTTTCTCCACTGGTAAATTAGATAAAATACTATTTCACATGGGGGTGGTGGATCTTACATAAATCAAGTCTACAGAAGCACTTTGCAAACTGTCAAGCCCTGCACAGGTTTGAGAGGCTGTTATATTATTTCCAACTAGTTGGTGCTGCTGTGGATTTTAGTTGGTGAGAAGAAATTCTTCTAGTTCATGTTCTACGTGGTAGCATCTTTGAACCTTATGTTCTCACTCATCAAACACTTTAAGATATGGAAGCGCCCAGAGTGGCAGAAACAGAAAAATCTATCATGTAATTCAAAGCATCCTTCTTTCATTGGAAAGAGGGTGGAGAATATTTCTTTTGTTGAGCTTGCTTAATTCAAGAGGGAGAAAGAGAGTTGCAAATGAGAAATGTAAATCTAAGACGATATCCAACAACGTGCTTGGCTTTAATAATTGTTCAAATAAGAAAATCTCCATCCCCCTCCCCTCCACATATTCACACACACAATATTATTAGGATCCAGGTTTCAGTTAAATGTCACTGTGTTAAAGATCCTTCTCAAAACTATTCTATCCTAACTATATTACCCTATCTTACCCTATCCTACCCTATGCTACCTACACTATAATACCTTATCCTATCTTACCCTATACTATGCTATCCTACCCTATCCTACCCTACCCTATTTGATCCCATTTTATCCTACCCTACCCTATTCTACTTTATCCCATTATATCCTATCCTATCCTATCCATCATCTTATTCTAGCTTACCTACCTTACCCCACCTTATCCAACCTTATCCTACCTTACCTTATCTTACCTACCCTATCCTAGTGAGTCCTATCCTACCCTATTCATGTATTTATTTCCTTTATCACTTTCATTACTGAAATTATCTTATTGTTTGATTTATATTTGGCTGATTAATATATTCTTTTCTCAGGTGATAATCTCCATAAGAGAAAGTTTTATTCTCCTCAGTGTCTCCAATACCTACCTCAATGGCTCATAGTGGGAACTCAAGAAATAGTTCTCGAATGAGTGAAAGAATCCCCAAATTTTAGAAGTGTTGGTGGTTGGGGCGCCTGGGTGGCTCAGTGGGTTAGAAGTGTTGGTGGTCAGAGGTAATGGTGATAGGGCCACTACTTGCAAGAGGTAGCAGCTGGGGCAGAGATGGAACAGTAGTGGCAGGAAGTGGCAGCCTGCACAGGAGGGGTGGACATTCTGGTTTGCTGGAACCAGGAGTTTGTGGTTATGATGGTGGGTGGAGGGGCTTGGCAGCAGGCTCCTGCATGGCAGGCAATAGACACTCTGCCTGAGACCCCCAGGGGGTCTCATTCAGAGGCTAGAAAAAACCTTAAACCACAAATGAAAAGCCTTGCCACTAAATCCCTTAAGACATCTAGCATTTTATATGTATTTATGTGTTTATGAATTAGACACTAGGCTAAACACCTGACCCATTATCTTGGTTAATGCTCCCGACAACTGCTTCTCATTGTGTGCTCATTGGACAAATGGCAAAACTGAGGTTCAGAGAGCTGACCTGACTTGTCCAGGCTAATGGGTGGTGGAGCTGGCATTGGAGACCAGTCAGCCTGACTTCAGATTCAATGCTTTTAAACCCATCTTTGATAATTGCATATGAATTGTCTAGCTTTGATGGATAACAAATTTTTAGAGCCATATAAAAATATTGGACTTTTTCATGGTTCTCTCTTGAGCCCATTTTTATTATTCTCACTTGGCACAGCTGACACGAGATGACATCAGTCATTTCCTTGGAATCAGTCCCACGTGTTGAGATCCAGATGTCTGTGTCCAACTATGTGCTGCCATCTTCACCTGACTGACTTGTGGAAACTGCCACTCAGCCTGTCCATAACTGCATTTATCACTGCTTCCTCAAAACTTCTTTCTCTCATGTATTTCCTGTCTTAGTTAAATGACATGCTCATCCAGCCAGCTGCCCAGTGAGGGATTTGAAAATTAATTTCTAACTTCTTTCTTCCTCTCCTTGTCTTAAAATGTCTTCCTTCTTAGATTCCTCCTATATATTGAGTCCATTCCAACTGACATTGCTTTAGTTTATTATTGAGTATTACAGCTGTTTTTCAGCTGGTCTTATTATCTCTGATATTGCCTCTCACATATCTACCTTATTTTAACTTACTAGAGTGTTTTTACGTTAATGCTAAAATGCACACCAGCTCCTAATATGCTTCTGTCATCAATTCCTACTGAGAATTCCTAGAGCCTATCAGTCCTTGGCAGGTATTTTTCCAACCCATAGTTTTGAAAATCTACCTTTATATCTTGCCTCTTCCCTCCTCCCTACATTTCTCTATTCCTTTCATGAATTTTCTTTAGCTTTTTCTTTATGCCAGGCTCTGAAACTAACGTTATGAAAAGGTTTACAATCATATACGTTTTCTCATTTATTTCTCACAATATTGTTGACAAGTAGGCCAACTTCTCTCCATTTTCCAAATGAGGATATAGTCTTGGTCAAGGGCACTACCCAAACTCACAGAACAAGGGAGTGCCCTGACTCCTATGGGGTCCTTGGCATTCAAGTCCTGTCATTGCTCTGCTCTGCAGCACTGCTCTTTGAAGGCCAGCGCCTTTGCTACTTTGCATTTGTTTGTACCATTCCAAGTCCTCGTTATACATTGTCAATGCATACAGATCTTTGATTCGATGAAATCAGGACAATGGTATTCAATCAAGAGCTGGTAAGGGCAGAAGCATACAGTGTATAAAGAGGAGTCTACCGGTTGCTGACACGAAGTGTGTTCTGGGAATAAGTTAGTCTGTGTTTCTCAGTGAGAGAAGGGCTTCCATTGTCCTGGTTATGTGGCTAAGTGAAGAGCAGTGACCAGAGCTTCTCCTGTGGTTGTTGGTGACTTTGTTTCACTAGACTGTGAATACCACAAAATCAAACACTGCATCTCATTTTTCTTTCTTTCTCTACTACCCAGAAGAGTCACAGTCCCTCAGTAGATAATAATCTAGTATATGGATCAATGCTTAGGAATTTAGAGATGCAAGGGAACTGAGTGAGCATCTTTCCAGACAAAGGTTCCCCAAATGCCAGCCACCCGTGCAGCAGATGCACACAATTGATCTATGGAACAAGTTGCACATGTTTTGTGACACTTGAATCTTGCCTGTGTTCTCATTTATCATTTATTGACTCTTTATTACTCATTTACTGTTACTACCATCCCTGATTTTACAGGTAAAGAAATTGAGGCTTAGTGTGATCAACATATGTGCCTTGGCTTAAGAATTAGTGTCAGAGCTGAACTTGGAGATAAACACTCAGATCTCGGGTTCTGGGGTGTGTGGTTGTCCCTTCCTCCTCCTTCTGCTGGAGCCAAAGAGCCAAGCTGTAAGGAGACTGTGGATGAGGAGGTAACCAGGTGCCTGCAGCCAGTCGTGAGGTGAATGCAAGAAGCCTGGTGGGGAAAACTTCAGCAGAGCTGCTAGGAGAGGAGGGAGTGTATTGGGGGGAGTGGAATTAGAGGAATCTCTTGGGAGCTGAGCTGGGGAGGATAACTGAGCCCAGTACAGGAGGAGAAGCCAGACCAATTTCTCTCAGAACTGAGCTGAGAACACTCACCATACATTTCAAGTCTACATTTTGGAAGGAAAAGATATAATGCTCTCTTAAAACTGTTCTCTCTTCCTTTCAAAAACGAAGGTCAGCAGGGGAGAGAAGTAGCATCTGAGATGCTAATGAAAGAAAACCCAGATGACTGCAGAAGCAATTTAAAGATTTGCCTGGATTTGTTTCGGCCCCTGTGGCTGTGCCTTCTACTTGCAATTCTTCCTCAGTGGTCTGGATGGGGAGATAAATACATTTTTTAAAAGTCCAACATTCAGGCACTTTCGAAAGTAGGGAAAGCGGAACCTGGGAGGCTTAAAATATTAATCATGTATCCAGGCTTGCCAGAGAAAAGAGGATGGCGTTCTGCAGGTGTAATGCAGAGAGAAAATCCCCTCCAGGAACGAGTGATATGGAGGTGGATTTCACCCATGTGTGCAGCAGACACAGACAGAAAGTTGATTTATACTTAATGCAGACCTAGATTCAAAGGCCCCTCCTTAAAGGGAAAACAGCATGCCAGAGGCATCCCTTTAGGACACTCTGAGACCTCATTAGACTGTCATTAAACAGCCAACGAGGCTATGCTTTGGCAATAGGCTGAGTAAAGAGTCACAGATGAAAAGCTTTAGGAACGTTGGATTAGAAACCAAAGCATGAGCATTCAGAGGTAGGAGTTTAATGTCAGGATTCCCGAGTCCCTGCCCAGAGTCCAGGAGAGAGCATCATTATCAGAGCACATGGGGTATGACTTCACTCCTGTCTCTTCAAAGTCCTATAGTGGCTCAAGGAGGGGGACTTGTTAGGAGTTCTTTGTCTTATCAAGGAGCCCCCTGGCTCATCCACTGTTCATCCCCAGGCCTCCCTCTTAAGCCCGATCTATTTCCTGTGCTCATCTTGGTTTTCTTATCACCAGCCCTGGAAACTCAGTTTCTTCCTGATCTTCAAAATGGTCATTACTATGCAACAGTTTGCTTTCCAAATCAGCCAAATTAGCTCCCTGTTTTGGGGCTGCCAAGGATGAGAGTCCACAGGTTCTTTTTTGAGTTGAAGATTTCAGTGTCACTTCCTCCAAGGAGTTATAGACATAATAAGGCTCCCAACAGTAGGGCACTCACTAAAGTTCTGGAATTTTAGACTTCTTAAGAGTTTAGTTTTTGATCTTTAAATCCTGTCTTCGTTCTGGGATATTCCTGGCAGTCCCAAAGACTTGACACTGTTTTTATTTCCCAAGTTGTATGTGATCTTCTCCTACCTCCTCACTCCTGAAACTTATCTCATCATCTTTAAGCAAAATAAGCAGCTTGCTGTTCCTGACCTTGCCCAAAGCCTGTTTCAAACCTCTATGCTCGTATTTGCTTTAAATGTCTTTATCTAAAACCCAGCTTCTTCTCTTGAAGAAGCTTCCCATTCTTTCCTTCCATTTTCCCATCCCCATGGAAGAATCCATAAGCACCTGTCATGAGTAAGCTCAAGGCATGTGCTTACCTCCCCTGAGGACAATTGCATTAGTCAGGACTGGGACTTTAATTAACAGGACCTAACATGATGTCTAGTACACAGTAAGTGCCTATTTTTAAAGAGTAAGTGGATCGTGTCTTTGTGGAACTTCTAAGTTTTCTCATGATTGCAAAATGACTTAGTTTTGTCAGAATAGCATGGGACTTGGGCACTCAGGGTTGAGTGTCAGATCCATCATCTCCTGGCTGAATGACTGTAACGATTTTCTTAAATTTTCTGAGCCTTAGTATGCTCATTTGTGAAGTGAAGAACATAACACCTACTTCACAATTTATGTATGTATGTAGGTATATATGTATGTGCATATATATGTATGTACGTATATATGTATGTACGTATATATGTATGTATGTATGTATGTATTTGCAGTAGAGCGTCTTTCCCCCAATAAAAGCGTATCCAGAGCAAATAGGGAGTAAATTTGAGAGGTTACTCCTAGAAATGTTGCCTATTTGTGTAATTTCTGAGAGCAGCCTTAATCTGCAGTTGAAATTTCAAAGAAGAAACTGTAGAGAGGTATGTATTATTCCCAGAGGCTGGACAGTACTTGGCAAAATGACCTCCCAGCCTGGTGATCATCACCATTGTGCTGAATGTGTACTGTGAAAAATCAGAATCCTGATGTGTCTGCATGCCAAGTGAGGGCAGAGAAGGGTACATGAGATGCCACTTCATTTGTATCAGGAATAAAGGTCTTTAGAGTCACAGGATGCTTGCATCACCACCCATTTTTGATCTTTAAACTGTTAGAATTGACTCAAACTTTACTCACTAGATTGTTGCACTTGCTCAGTTCCTTACTGAGACTCTCAGGGTCCTGTAAAGAGGATCAATTTTTTCCTTACACAACATGCCTGATCACAGGTGCCCTAGGCTTTGGGTCTCAAGACCAGCTGTCTAGGCCATTCTTCTCCAAACCCCACTTCTTCATGGACACCATGTATAAAGAGATTTCCAATGGCAGTTTCCTACCACCAGATTTCCAATGGCAGTTTCCTACCACCTCTGTTTCCCTGAAAAAGCTCTGAAATGGTTACACACACACTTACACACACACACACATACACACACCCCACATATATTCTTCATATTTCTGCCATTGTTATATGTACTGTCAGATAATAATTAGGAAGACCCAGGAGCTGGTAACCAAAAAGGCTTTATCCTCTTCTTTCGTTCTTCTCTGATATAAATACCTGCAGACCTATCCCTAACATCCTCGTCAGAATGCTCAAGTAGGCATCTTGCCACAGTACAAAAGACACAAACGACAAAACCGAAAGCGCAAGTTAAGTTGTCAGGAGGCCATTTGTGCTCGATATTGATTAACAGTGAGAAATACCATTGACATAGGAAGACAGAAAGTTTGGGCCCACATTTCTAGTTCTTCCTTTCCTGAGCAGACGTACATGAAAAGACAAGTCATAATCAGAACCTTGCTTAAAGTGAATGCAATCAGAGCCAAGGACACGAATTGGATTTGAGAGTGTAGTGATGTCATAAGATAGTCTGAGGTCTCTATCTTCCATTTGGAATGCTTTTGCCAAATTGGAATAAAAAAGAGTTCTCTTTTTCCCTTTCTTAAAAATCCATGATTTCATAAACCTCAGCTGGTAAGATCAAGGTCTCAGGAAATGAGGCGTTGGGGAAAACAATTCAAAAGTTTCACCAAATACATTTAAATTACAGACTGAATAAGTATTCTAGAAGATATTCACTTGCTTTAGCAAGCTAGATTCATGTGGTGAAACCTTGCTCCAATAAATGCACTTCTTCTGGAGGACTCTCTTCCTTGTTCAGAAAATATTGTTGGCAGCATGGTAATCCACAAGACTAAATATTTCATCAACTTTATGTTGTGCAGAGTATTACTCTCCCAACTCTTTAAATCAGCTTTTCCTGCTGTGCAATTTATTGGCTTTTGCACTTGAATTGTGTTTTTGCATTCATTATTTTCATAAGTCTCAGGACAGTGTCTGGTCATTTTATAAGTAGCAAATGTGTTGTGGGACCTTGGCTTTCTGTTGGATGGATTTTAGACAAGGTATTCTAGATAGACTTCCTTGTGGAGTTAAGTTTGAGCAATGAAAGGAAGGAAAGCACCATGTAAAATTAGGGGGAAAGAATCCCAGGCTGAGAGGACAGACATTGTATAAGCAGCAAGAAGGCCAGGGGAGAGGGGACTGAATGAGGGAGAGACATGTAGGGGTTAAATAGTGTAGGGTCTCAGTAGCCATTTGAGGGATTTGGGGGATTTGTCTTCTACTCGATTGGCACCCATGACAGATTCCAGCGCACTGGATAAGTAGCATGACCTTGAGCAAGGCTTAGTTCTCTTTTTCTATGTTTCCAATGCTGATCAGTTTCCAATTTCCAAGAAAGTTTTTCTGTAGATACTTTAATGTCTTCATTGAGGCTAGCCCCAAACCTTCTGGTGTGGGGCTCATACTCTTTGGGATGTGACTTTGCATATTTTGTTTTAACTGGATTAACTTCTTGGTTTAACTCTTGGGAAGAAAATATCTCTGCCTCATTTTCTAGTTCTTGGGGAGCATATCATTATTACTTTCCTACCCATGTACCAAGAACATAATCATGCACACAGGTGCTTTAGGGATCCAGACCAATGACAACAGTAACAATAGCAACAAAAGATTTAAAAAGAATGCTGTTTGGAGCTCAGGTGTGTTGGGAGGGCTAAAAGCAGAAGTCAGACTGAAAACACTAAGGATTTTCAGAGAGGCAGAGTTAGAAATAAACACTTACGTCATTCCTTCCCTCCCCTGCATTGATGCAGTCCAGACTGTTGATGGCCCAGCCTTTTGGATTTGTCTGGTTTCCTCATTAATTCTCCTCTCATTTCTGCTTTTATTATCTACAATGACAACTGCACACTATCCCTAGGCGGCCTCTAAAGCCATCTAACTGTCATTAGAGCAATAAAGACTCTCATCTTTCTGCACAGTAAACAAATTAAACTGCTCCTTGGTGTCTAAACCTCTTGATTAAAGCATCATTGTCTTATGATTACTTTTGAAAACCTACTCTGTGCTAAGGATGGGTTAGTTGCTTTACATACTATTTCACTTAATCTTTACAATGACACTTTGAAGCTAAGAATCACTGGCCTGCTATACAGAACTGAAGACATAGAGTTTTGCCCCTAATAAAGTCAGTCAGAGGGTAGCCAACCCATAGGTCAGTGGACTTCTATGCCAGATTTTCAGACCCAGGCACCCAATGCTCCATCCATGTTCCTGCTTCTCTGCAACTCTAGACTGTTCTTGGCATTTTCCTTCTCAATGTCTTTCCCTCCTCACTGATGTATGTACATGTTCACATATGCTTTCTCTTTTCAGAGCTTGTCTTCAAAATCTTGAGAGTATCCAAATTCTCCCCCCTTTTTCTCACTCTGACATTTAGAGTCCTAGACTGCCATTGCTGGTGGGGACATTAGAGACTATTTTTTCTGTAGGTTTCCAGTCTTGAATCCCCAGGTGCAGACTTAAAGCTAGTTTCAATAGTCAATTAATCTCTACTTAAATCACAGTACTGTTGTT
Source organism: Neogale vison (assembly GCF_020171115.1). Taxonomy (NCBI): domain Eukaryota; kingdom Metazoa; phylum Chordata; class Mammalia; order Carnivora; family Mustelidae; genus Neogale; species Neogale vison. The sequence goes on along the minus strand of NC_058101.1, from coordinate 58,669,164 downwards.
TGGTTTGTACTACTGAAATACAAAATTGGACAATTAGTACTTGATAAATACAATTTGTCTAGTAGAAAGTTTCACAAGATTGGGTTCATATTGGGGTAAGTGGGAAAGAAAGAATTCATTAAAAAAAGATTACTGGTAAAAATAAAATCTCAGAAATATCACCAATTTGTTGTTGTGTTATCTTTTATAGATGACTCAACAGATGTCCATTGGGAGGAAATGTGAATACCAACTAATCTTCACTGGTTTGGAAGAGATTTTAAAGCTTATGTTGTCCAACTATGATACATTTTTAGCAAGCCGTAGGCCAACCACTGGTGGGGTATTATTGCTACTCCGGGCATCCTCCTCCAATTTAATAACACTGACTGCTAAAAGTTTGTTATTTTTGTAGTTTCTGCCCTTTAGTTCAAGTCTTCTGGAGCTCCACACAATGGCTCTCATCACTCTTCTAAGTCCTTCATCCATGGAGATATGGCAGTTGTAGACTCATTGCTAGATATGTTAGTGCCAGCAAAGTGATTATGGACCCTTCCAGCTCCCCATTCAGACCATGATCTGTAAGTCGATTGTTTTCCTCAACAATGCCCATGAGGCCTTGGACTCTTTGTTTCTGCTTTGTTTTCCTGCCTAAAATTAGAGGCCCTAAATTTTAAAGGCTCTAAAATTGCAGGTATACATAACTATCTGAACTTTTGCTTATTGCTCAGTACCCCTTTCTTCTAGAATGTTCTTTCTTATCTCCCCCCCCCCGCCCCGATTTGCTTCTTTTGGAAATCTTTTCATGATCTCCCCCCAGAGAAAAGCTAAATAAGGTCCTCTAATACCTGCTTGCTTCCAATCTTAGTGTTTCCTTGCCTGTAACATTCATTTATAATTGAGCTTTATTTTTTCCCCTTCTCACCAAGACTGTGGGATCCAGGGATGATATCCTAGTCTCTTAGCCTTAAAGCCTAGCACTTGATTGAAACTTGGAACAGATGCTTTGTGAAATGAGTGAATGAATGAATCAACAAAGGAATGAATGAATTCATACTATGGGCCCTTCCTGTGTCTTGTCAAGTGCATTCACCAACTCCTCAACTTATACTGAATTGTCTCTTCATCATGGCAATAGGTAGGTGGGGAGTTTAGAAGGAAGGCAGATGGAATGAGGGAACAAATAAGAGGGAAGAGTAACCAAGAAAGATAAACAGATCAGAATCAAAACTATTTTATGGGAGGAAACTGAGGTTCAGTGTACCTAAATCACACAGTGGAGACTGGAAATCTCCTTTCATGGCTTCTAGCTCTGTGCTTTTCCTCAGAAAAGGAATTGTGAGCATCGTTGAGGGCAGAAAGTACATTTTTAACATACAAAGGAAAACACACTGGCTCATTTTCAAAACAATAACTTCATTGTCAGAGTCAAGGGGTCATGGTTTGAAATTTTAAAAATTAGTTTTGATTTAAACCCAGCCTCTCACTTGGAGCAATGACTCAGGCTAATTTTGTGGGCGGCATGTTTTCCTTTGAGATTTCTCATCCGATCTGTTCCCTGTTCTCCTAGATTACATAAGGGTAAAATAAATTCCGTGACTGGATCCCAGCTCCTGGGGGACCAAAATAATCACTGTTCTGTTTTCCATGGGAGATGAAGCTATATATTAGGATTTTAACATTTTTTTGAACATCTACTTTAAAAACAGGAGACATCCGCAGCAGGTGGGGTTTGCAAATGATATTTCTAATCAGATATTCATCCAGAAAGTAATTAACTTTAGGAAAGTGTCTTCCCTGTAAGGCCCCAGAGACTTGTAAAAAGATTTCCTCACTCTCGACTCTCTGAACACACTTTGTTTTCGCCTCCCCCTGTGTTCTAGAGTCCAAAGGGAAGATGAGAGGCAAGTCCAGCTGATAAGGACCTCATCACATTATGGTGTCTCAGGGCTGTGGGACAAGAAATCTCTCTTTAACTTGTCCCTCTCCACCCCAGTCCCAGCACCCTCAAGATGGTGCTTTCTCATGTTTTATAAATTGTTGTGTGTTCTGCCAGTTTCTTCGGTTTCGTCTGGCTCACTGCCTTGGCTTCTTTGTCACTCCTTTTAGGAAATCCAAGGGAGGAAAAACTAAGGATCTGTATTCTGAATTCAGATAGACATGAGTTCAAACCCTGGGTCTGCCACTTCTGAGCTGTGTTTTTGGGGCTGAGCTGTGAGCAATGTTTCTGAGTTTCAGGTTCTCACCTCTGCCTGGTCTGTCACAGGACTATTGAGATGACTCACTGAAAAAGTCCCAAGAAAACACTCAGCTTGGTGCCTGCTTCCTAGAAGTTTCATAGCAGAGTATTTATATTCTGCCCTATCTACATTCTGTCTCTCTTTGGTAAAAGAAAGTTTGGATAGAGTTGGCTAGTGGATTAGCTTCCCAGGGCTGTTGTACCGAAGTACCACAAAATGGGTGTCCTAAAACAGCAGAGATTGATTATTTTAGAGTTCTAGAGGCCAGAAGTTCTAAATCAAGGTGTCACCAGGGCTGTGTTCCCTTTGGAAAGTGTAAAGAAATCTTTCTTTGCCTCTTCCTAGCTTCTGATAGTTTGCCAGCAATCACTAGTGTCCCTCGGCTTGCAGCTGCATCTGCTCCAGTGCCTGCTTTGGTTGTCATGTGACTTTCTCCCTGTGGCTCTCTGTCCTCATGTGGCCATCTTCTTACAAGGACTCTAGTTATATTGAAGAAGGGGTTCACCCTCCACTGATACAAACTCACAAAGTTACATCTGTAAAGACTCTGTTTCCAAATAAGGTCACATTCTAAGGTACTAAGTGGTTAGGACTTCAAACTATATTTTCAACATGAAGAGGTGGGGGGAGGTGAGGAACACACTTCAACCCATAACAAGTAAGCACTAAATTTTATGCTGATATATTCTAGTCTATTTAGTCAATATATCATATAGACTTCTGTTTAGCTTAGCTTAGATTTTGCTATCTGAGAAGTCCAATTCTGGAAGAGCAGCCTTAGAACTAAAAGGAAATATGCTGTTTATTTTACTTCTTCTCTCTTTATGCCCCCCTTTCTCCATCTATCACTTTATTCTAAGCCAGCCAGCCACCATGCTTACCTTCTCTAACCCCTTATTTAGTCTGTCCTCCTCCTCTTTCTAGAATAGTCATGTGTCTCCATCATCTTGTTCTTCATAAAACAAAGGAAAAGCTCCTCACTTTGGCATAAATTAACCTTCAGTACCTGATCCTTACTTACCTCTGGGGTGGCTGCCTGTCATAGTTTGTTCCAGACAGCCCCGAGTTTTAACACTGAAGTTACTGCATCTTGAGAAACTCCCTCAGTCCTGGACAAAACCAAGGCAGTTGTTCACTGTACTGTCTGTAAGAGGCTTAAGAGGCTTCTTAATATTTTGCAGGGACTTATGAGTTTTTGAGACAATTTATATCTCCCCAACCCCTCATGTGTCTTTTTTTTAATTTAGTTTCATTTTTTCAGTGTTCCAAGATTCATTGTTTATACTTTTAGATACTCTTTAGCTATTACAAGTTTAATTCAGTCTTGTTAATTGCATATTACTTCATCATTAGTTGTTTACTTATAAAGTTCTCCTGCTAAGTGACATATTTCTTAAGAATTTTATTTTTTTATTTAAATTCAATTTAATTAACATATAGTATATTATCAGTTTCAGAGATAGAATTTAGTGGTTCATCAGTTGCATATAACACCCAGTACCCATTTCATCAAATGCCCTCCTTAATGCCCATAATCCAGTTACTACATCCCTGTACCCACCTCCCCTCCAGTAACCCTCAGTTTGTTTCCAAGAATTTTAGATCCAGGTAAATCTGGGTTTGAATTTCAACTCTGCTGACCTTAGTATGCATATTTCATTAAGTATCTATTTCCTCAAAAGCGTAAGGCACAGGAAATGATGTAACCTTTGGTTGTTGTGAGGGCAAATTAGCTATTATGAACAAACCACCCACAGAGTGTCTGATACACACTAGGTGTTGCATAAATGGTAGATGGTTTCACTGGGGGGTATGTCTGTATATTCCAGAGTACCTGTGTTCAGTAAATGCTTTTGAAAGAAAGCTCAAGGCTACAGAATTCAAATCTCTTGAGCCACGATCTTCTATCCTGCCATTTTCTCTCTCCGACTTAAAAATAAATCCATTCTTTCAGAGGTTAGCCTTACTAAGAATTTGGCTCACAGCCCTGTCAAGTAATGTAGAAAATGACAGATGTATTTCCTATGGACCTTTTACTACTGGAATTTTCCATGTGTCAATAATTTTCTACCCTCCAGTGATTTTGATCTGGTTGGAATCAGCAACTGATCCTTGAAAGGAAAACAGAAAACTGAAAAGACCTTGAGCAATTTCTTGTTCTCCAGTTGTCAGGAACTCAAAACATAAACTCATTTAAAATTGGTGTGACATCATTGACTAAATGAGGAGTCATTTAAAGTCTGTTCCTTCATATCAACCCCCAAAGAAAACAGTGGTGTTTCATTAAGCCTGATGGTGTTCAAGTTACATGTATGAGAAAGAGTGAGGGTGTCTCTAATTCACGAGGGAACAAGGGAAAATCCTGACTGTGGTCAAAAGGATATCACTAGCTCTTGGTTTTCTCTGAGATCCTTGTGGAACCCACTTGTTTTTTGTTTTTTGTTTTTTTTCTTTTTTTCATCTAGTAGGTATTTGATGTCATGAAGAGATTAATAATTCACAGAGTCAGGGCAGTACTTTTCCACTGAGGGCTGTGTTCAGGGAAGAGCAGAAGTACTGGCAAAAACCCGAGGGCTCCTGACAAGGTCAGATGCCTTATGCTTCAGCAAGTGTTCTGAATCCTCAGTAACCTCTTCCTTTCTGTGGCTGACACAGAGAAAACAGGGATTTTTTAAGGATTTTTAGCTTTCTTGACTGAGGTTAAGGTGAGTTCAATCAAATAGACCTGTAAGAGATGTCATGTCATCAACAGCAACAATAAAATGTAAATAAACTTTAAATTACCAGTCCGAAATAGTAGTAATTCAAGAGATGTTATGAAATTAGATGAGATTAATTGCTATAGGTGATGAGAGAGTTAATATCCAGGGGAATACTTCCCCTTCCCATCCAGGAGAAGATGAGGCATAATCTAGTATTACTATTATTACTAGTTCTTGGTTTAATTATTCCTATCTACCATTTTTTTTGTTGTTGTTGTTTTTAAGTTCTAGAAATTCTTCATTGAATGTGACATCTCTTTTGATCTTTACACTAATTCTGGGAGATAGATAACTTTATGCCTATCTTAGAAACAAGTAATCAGCTGGGTTTTTCTAAGGCCATCAAGATGGTAAAAGGTGTTTCATCCTAGGATAATTATTTCCAGACATTGCTTTTTACTTGTGCTTATCACATTCCAGTAATAATTAAAGATTAATGATTATGAAGAAGCTTCTTAATATTTTGCAGAGACTAATGAGTTTTTGAGACAATTTATATCTCCCCATCCCCTTGCATGTCTTTTTTAAAAAAATTTATTTTTTCACTGTTCCAAGATTCATTGTTTATGTAGCACACCCAGTGCTCCCTATAATATGTTCCTTCCTTAATATCCACCTATCCCCCCTCCAAGTTCACCCATCCCCCAACTCCCCTCCCTTCTAAAGTCTTCAGTTTGTTTCTCAGAGTCCACAGTCTCCCATGGTTTTTCTCCCCCTCCACTTTCCCCTAATTCACTTTTCCTTTCCTTTTCCTAATGTCCCCATGTTATTCCTTATGTTCCACAAGTAAGTGAAACCGTATATTTGATTTTCTCTGCTTGACTTATTTCACTCAGCATAAACTCCTCCAGTCCTGTCCATGTTGATACAAAAGTTGGGTATTCATCCTTTCTGATGGCTCAGTAATATTCCATTGTATATATGGGCCATATCTTCTTTATCTATTCATCTGTTGAAGGGTATCTTGATTCTTTCCACAGTTTGGTGATTGGGGACATGAACACTGAGGTAGAGATGGCCCTTCTTTTCACTGTATCTGTATCTTTGTGGTCATAGTTACAATTGCAGGATCATACGGTAGCTCTATTTTTAATTTTTGAGGAATCTCCACGCTGTTTTCCAAAGTGGCTGCACCAACCTGAATTCCTACTAACAGTATAAGAGGGTTCTCCTTTCTCCACATCCTCTCCAACACTTGTTGTTTCCTGTATTGTTAATTTTGGCCATTCTAACTGGTGTAAGGTGGTATCTCAATGTGGTTTTAATTTGAATCTCCCTGATAGCTAATGATGAACATTTTTTTCATGTGTCTCTTAGCCATATGTATGTCTTCATTGAAGAAGTGTCTGTTCATGTCTTCTGCCCATTTATTTACATGATTATCTGCTTTTTGAGTGTTGAATTTGAGGAGTTCTTTTTTTAAATTAAAGATTTTTATTTATTTATTTGACAGACAGAGATCATAAGTAGGCAGAGAGGAAGGCAGAGAGAGAGGGTGGGAAGCAGGCTCCCCTCTGCGCAGAGAGCCTATGTGGGGCTCGATCCCAGGACCCTGGGATCATGACCTGAGCCAAAAGCAGAGGCTTTAACCAACTGAGCCACCCAAGCACCCCAAGGAGTTCTTAATAGATCTTTGATATCAGCCCTTTGTCCATAGCGTTATTTGTGAATATCTTCTCCCATTCCGTGGGTTGCCTCTTTGTTTTCTTGACTGTTTCCTTTGCTGTGCAGAAGCTTTGTACCTTGATGGAATCCCAAAAGTTCATTTTTGCTTTTGTTTCCTGTGCCTTTGGAGACGTGTCTTGAAAGAAGTTGCTGTGGCCAATGTCGAAGAGACCACTGCACCCTTATGTGTCATAATAGTCCTGTGCTTGAACAGTTTGGGAATTACTATCTGTACCTGATGAATAGATAACTTGAACTGGTGGGAGCTTATGTGATTCCCAAAGTCACTAGCCAGTTGGCTCGTGGCTGGTTTCATGACTTGTGCTTTAGAAGATAAAGGGTCTCACACCAATGGCAGCTGCCATTTTTTATTCTGATCTGAGTCAAAGGAAATGAGGCTGAAAACTGGTTTGAATATTATATTCTACCTTCACTATCTTTAAAAGACTTTTGTCAAGTCTACATGGCTTCCTGACAGCAAGGTTCTCCCTTACCGGACTTCCAATGGTAGTGATGAGATCTGCCATCTTTTGTTCTTGCCCATTTTCAAACTCTGGCTGTACAGCATCCTTACAATTCTGTGATCTTCCCAATAACTTTTTAATTGGCCAGAGTCTGGTTCTGTCGTTCTTTATAGCTGAAAATGCTGACTGGGTCAGTATTCCACCAATGCTGTGTACAAAGCAACTTCATAGTGTTGCTACATATTCTGTCTTCAAGTAACCATAGTTCTGGCTCACTCCTTTTTAAAGCCATATATTGTCAAAGTATAACCCATAATTTCTAGCCTTTTGCTAATCCATTATTTCAACAATACTTTGCTTAACTACTTTATGCAATTAGTAAAGATGGTTGTTGTAGCTCCCAAAGATCTGGTTTTAGATTTGCTTCACAGAGGGGAAAGGAGCATAATGAATATGAAGAAGGAAAGGGAGAGGTCTAGGAGAGATTTGACTGGTTGAAGTTCCTTATTCAATGCACTTAATTTTTCTCCCTGCAATCTTCTCCACTTTCAATCTGTGTCTTCCTCTTTATCTTTCTATTCCCACTCTTTTGTCCTCTCTCCACGCACAAGACAAGGGGTGTTTGAGGGATATTTGGCTCTCCTGAAATCTAAACATCGATTTGAGTCCCTTTTGTCCTGAGCTTGCTCTGTGATGTTTATCATGCTAACATAAACATCACCTCATTTAATCTCCTCAAACAGTTTGGAAAGAGACATTATGATGTCTCTATTATGAGAAGAAAAAGAGGGAGAGAAATTAGATTTGGAGCATGTTAGGACTTGCTCAGGGCAGGATGGATCCTAAATATCTTTCTCATGAGTTTGCAAATACCAGTTGAAAGTCAGTACAAGTCAGATAGTCAGAACAATAGACTAGGAAACAAACAGCTTTTTGGAGCCCTTGCTCTGTTACCAACTGTGTGTATCATGGACAAGTTATTCAAACCCTTTCTTAGACAACACCATGGGAGTGTGGGAATGTGAAGGTTGGACACTCAGTGGAAGGTAAAAAGAATTCAGGCACTTCACTTATCAGGCACTTCACTTAGAATATTTCTTTTGCCCCACATTCAGTTTGCTCCCCCACAGCATGCCTTCTGTGATATCTTTGGGAGGGATGAGATCTAGCTTTCTTTCCCAGCATGTAAAGATGCCTGGGTCCCAGATGGCTTTTGCCACCAGCCATATGGCTTCTGTATATTGGAAAGATGTGCCACTAGAGCTCCTAGTTCTCTTTTTTATGAAAGCTCAAGTTACCCAGGACTGTTCCTGACCACATTTCTTCATACAGAAAGTTGGAGTGCTCATAACAAAGTTGGTTGGGGCAAGCTAGAATATGGCATTTTTTAGAATGGTGAATCTCAACTTTACCTTAAGCATGAAGTCCGAGGAGTTAAGGGTCACACCTCTGTCCCAGGAGAATCATTCACCAGATTATAGGACTTTTAGAGAGATAAAGTGAGTCTCTATGATGTCAGATAATGTTGGGGTAAATTCTTCGTTCCACTACTTACACATTGATGTACTTGGCCAGCTTACTTACCCACTTTGTGCCTTAGTTTCTTCTTCTAAACTGAGGACAATATTTTAAGACCTTGGGTGGTTATGAAGATTACACAAGAAGATTCCTGTAAAAGAATTATCTCTGTCTGACACAGAGCAACCATTCACTAAATATTCACTGCTAATGTGCTCAGTGCCTAAGACACAACAGTTGATGATAAATAGCTATCCAATTTCTCACTGTTTGGTATTTGTTCTGTCATTGCTTAAAGTGACATAATACATGGCTCAAGTGTCATGATGACTTTTATTTTAAATTTGGCAAATCCACGCACCTGAAACAAGCTTCTTTATTAAGGGAACTGATTGGCAGGGATAAGAATTTTATATGCTATTTTCACACACAGAAAATTAAGTCTACCATTGGGTTTCCCAAGTAATAAATATTGAGAAGTAGGCAGATTTTCTCCCTTTACTTTTCAAGTAGAATTGTCATATGTTGTCAATGTAGTGAGAGTGAGAAGAAGGTACAGGAGAAGTAAGATGTCTAAGAGACACTTTGCTGTGTATCAAAAGATGAATTTTACTACCCATTTTAAAATGTATCATCTTCTTGTGTGGAAGTTGGGTTTCCCTGGCTAACCTATAAGTTATATTAAGGTACCAACTATGATTGAATTCTCTTTGTGTTTCTTATGTGTACATGGGCACCATGTAAAGTATCCCTCTACTCTAGCTATACTTTGCAGTTCTTCCCAGTTCATGTCCGTGTACCTTTGTTTTCTCTGCTGGGAAACAGTTCCCAAGCTTGTCTGGCTGTATAGCTCATTTCTCAAGACTCACTTTAAATGTTACCTCCTCTGGAAGGGGCTGCTTGTGTCCAAGGAAAGCTAGTTAAGTTTGTCTTCTTGGCATTTTTTGGACGGGAAGTGGAACTGTTCACTGTCACACCAGCCAGAGAACAAAGTGCTCAGGTCATTCTGACCTAGTGAGCACAAACAACTTCATCATACTTTCAGACAAATTGGATATTTTTAAGGTATTCACTTGGTCAAATCATCTTGATCCTAAAGATGTTTGACTCTTGGTGTCTTGGGTTACCTGTTACAAGAAAAAGAAAACTGTGTGGCTTTAGAGGGAGGGGAACCAGGATTTGGCTCTTGGTTCTCACTACTTATAAGCTGTGGGAAAACTGAATCTCAATTTATTTTATTTTTTTTTTTAAATGAATATAATGAAAGCTACCTTGAAGATCTGATATGATTGACTAAGATAATGCAGGTCAAGTATCAAGCATATCTCTGGGATCTAGAAGACACTCAATGATAGTAGTTATCATAAGGTTGTCTGTCCTTGTAGAACATTCTAATGACCCTTTCTAAGACACTGCAGTTTCTCATGATTCACAAATAAAACATCTTTTTACTAGACAATTCTAAGCATAGTTTATTAAACAATTAGTCTACTTGCACATGCTACTCCATCTTTCTGGAAATAATAACTGTTGCTAACCACAAGGATTAAATTTCTGAACAATGTTGTGGTTGGTAAAGATTATTACTAGTGTAATCAAGATTAAAAAATATAAGTTTAAGGGATAAACAATAAATAAAGATGGCATTACATGTATTTTAAAAGTAAGTAAACATTAGAGAGGACATCTAACTCCAAAACACAATAAACACAATTGATCTGTCAAGATTAAAATCTTTCTATTCCCCCTACAGACACTGCTTTATTGTAATCAAATTGGTGAGGAAACAGAGGTAGCAAGACCAACTGTAAGGTCCGTTGTGTGTTACATTTTCTCCATGACATCCATTAAGAGCAGATTGGGTGAACAGTTTGAATGACTCCTTACTGTTATTTTTGTTATGAATTCTCCAGTGAATCAGTGTTGGGTTTGGTTTTTATTTTGTTAGTACCATGACAGGGACAATCATACTTTAGGAAGATACATGTGAGGTATAAGGGCAGAATAAAAATGTAGCATGCTCTATCTTTGTTTTATTTGGACTAATGCTAGACTTAAAGAAACATTGCAAAAATAGTGCAAAAGTTTCCTTATATGCCTGACCTCACTTTCCCAAATGCTGACAATGTTAACATCCTAGATAATTAAGTGGGCTTATCAAAACCATGGAGGACATGGGGAGATGGAGAGGAGAAGTAAGTTGGGGGAAATTAGAGGGGGAGATGAACCATGGGAGATGGTGAACTCTGAGAAACAAACTGGGGCTTATGGAGGGGGGGCAGTGGGAGGTTGGGTGAGCCTGGTGGTGGGTATTATGGAAGGCACGTGTTGCATGGAGCACTGGGTGTAGTACATAAACAACGAATTCTGGAACACTGAAAAGAAATTTTAAAAAATAAATAAAAAATTTTAAAAAACCCAGGGAATTCACATTGTGTTATATTATGAACTGATGTACAAACTTTTTTCAAAATTCAACAATTTTTCATTAGTGTTCTTTTTCTCCTTTATGATGCAATTCAAGATCCCATGTTGCATTTGTCTCCTATTAGATGTCCTTAGCTGCCTCCCCTCTTTAATAGTTCACTCAGTCTTTTCTCACCGTTCATGGTTTTGGCACTTCTGAAGAGCACGGATTGATTATTTGGAGACTATCCTTCAATTTGGATTTGTGCCAAGAATGGATTTGTTTTCTTATAAATGTTTATGCTTTTTTGCCAAGAATTATGAAAAAAAATGCTGTAGTGTCTTCTGTATATCTTATCAAAGGCTTCAAGACGTCAGTGTCTTATAGCTAGTCATGTTTACCTTGATCTTTTGGTTAAGTTAACATCTGTCAACTTTCTTCATTGTAAAATTATCTTTTCCTTTGTTCTTGACAAATATTTGGGTGAAATATTCTGAGATTATGAGAATTGTGATTTTCCTCAAACTCTTGCCCAAAAAACCCAAAAAACAAAACAAAACAAAAACAAAAACAAAAAAACCCCCAAAACATCCGCAATGCTATTTACTGTGGTGTTTGCTTAGGGTGATTCTAGACTTCCTTCTATTCTTCTCCATTTATTAATTGGAATTCTTCGTGGAAGAGCTATCTCTTATTGATTGATTGATTTTATTATATCAATAGAGCTCATGGCTATTTATGCAATTCTGTGGGTTAAAATTACCATTGTTATCTTATAAAGAGAAGCACTCTCTTCACAGTTGCCCTGGTGGTATTGAAAAGAGCTCAGGAAAGAATGATCAGCAGTCTAGGCTAAGCTGAGCCTTCTCTTTCATTATGAATTGAAATAACTATATCAGCATATTTGGGTTGGCTTGTGGATACTGAAATAGAGCACAGAACATAAGAATATGAGAGACAGAGACAGAAGCAGAGAGAGAGACAGAGAGAGACAGAGAAAGAGCACCAAAGGCTTACATGGAAACTGGAAGGAAGGAATACAGAGTCAACTCCATCTAGAACTGCCTACTGAGTTGAAATATGCATCAGAGACACTTTATGCTATCCTGGTGTAGGGAGGACCAGGAATTACCAACATATCCTGAAAAAGAGTGCGTAGACCTTCAGCAAAAAATACATAACATAAAAATAATGACCAATACTTGAAGGTTCTTTGGGATGAATTTATCTCTGGGCAAATAGCCCTTCAGTAGATTTTGTCCTTTCCGAATATGTGGGACAAAGGGCTGGCCCAAGACGTTACCTGAATCTCTTGTGGAATTATAGAAGAGGGAGGGATTAAAGAAAACAAGAGACATGAAATGATTTGGAAAGACTCAGATATGTGGAGCAATGGAAGGAGAGGTTTATTCAATGCAAACACTGGACTGGAGACCAGAAATTCACGCTCTGGTCTTAACTTTGTATCACAGGGCTTAGTTCCCTCGTTTGAAAATGTCACTATTACATTTGATGGTCTCTGAAATCCCTCCCTTTATCTCTCTGGCATGGTGTTATTCTTCCTAATTTGTTGATTTAATGTTGGTAAAGTGGGTGGGTTGTATTAAATTATGAGGAATTCCTAGAGAGTTTAAAGCATTTTAGTCCTAGAGTCTATGAACAGAGATGGGCTGCAGAGAGGACCAGGACGAGCTGCAGGATTTGCCATGCTTAGAAAGGCTCTGGGAAATCCTGAAGACAAATGCATGAAGCCATTCTGTACTTGACGTTTCTGTGAAATTGTTCGCCTTCAGTTGCTGTTGGGCACATATGCTACAGAGCTTGGTTTCAAGCCTAGCATATGGCAGCTTTGGAATAAAGTTCAGATTCTTGTTAATATCCTTGGCTCATTTGTCTTCCCAGTTCTAGTAAATGACAGAAGAAAGAGTAGAATGCTATTCTAGTTAGGGGCATTACATCAGTGAAGTTTGTTATTCACCTACAGAGGGGTTGATGTTTAGCATTCAGAAACTTCATCAGGTTGTTTCCTTTTCTTTCTTTATACATGTCTGTCTTTGTATCTTCCTTTGTGCCCTTCTTTCTTTCGTTTTGTCTTCCTTTCTTGTGTCCTTCCTTCCTCTGTCCCTCTGTTGCTCCCTCCTTCCTTCCCCTTCCCTTCCTTTTTTTTTTTTTTTTTTTTTGGTTTTGTTTTGTTTTGTTTTGGCTAATGAGTTCCTTAGGGGGTAATCTGTGACTGCTAGATGAAGAGTTTTCTAAGACAAATTTCTTTTACTGGCAAGTCTTGAAAGGAAGAAAGGCCACAGGTAATGGGACTTTCTCTGTAGCCGGGCCAGAACTTATTCTCCACTGAGGGATGGCCCCTCCTGCTCATACCATCCAGGAAAAGGAGAGAACAAATTTATTTCCCTCAGCAGAGCCCAAGTTCTCTGAAATTTCCATTTGTGAATTCTTCTGTATACCAATTAAAGTTGGAACTTACCTGACAGTCCTTTAGGCTCAGAGACTTTCTGGAGTGCTCTCAAAGGTGAACAAGATTATTAGTGGTGCCCCAAAGGCACTGAGGTTGATGGGTGGGTCCCTCAGACCCCAGTCCCACTTGGTCAAGATGGCAGGTTAGTTAAGAGCATGGATGGCAGAGCTGGGTGTGCTGGATGTGCTTCTGATTATTAGCTATGAGATCTAGGGCAAGCTACTCAACCTCTCTGTGCCCTAGTTACTCATCTATAAAATGGGAATAAAATAATAAAATAAAATAAAATAATAATGCTTACCTCATAGGATTGTGTAGGAATTAAATGAGCTCATATACTTAAAGCACTTACAACAGCAGAGATCATATGTCAAATGCTATGGAACACTTTTCTGTTATTATTAATAGGTTTACATCATCATTGCCACAGAAATTCTACATACACCAGCTGATGAGAAGATTTAACTGTTAAGGAAATACTTTGCACATTCTTACACATACTCTTTTTCTTTTTTTGTTAATCTTATCCAGTGCTAAGAAACCCTGTAATGTAGTCAGCTAAATTCTTTTTTTTAAATTTTTAAATGAAAAATTTTATTTACTTTTTAAAAATTGAATTGTATTTTCTCAGTGTTCCAAGATTCATTGTTTATGTACCACACCCAATGCTTCATGCAATAAGTGCCCTCCTTAATACCCACCACCAGGCTCACCCAATCCCCACTCTCCTCCCCTCCAAAACCCTCAGTTTATTTCTCAGAGTCCACAGTCTCTCATGGTTCATGAGAACTATCATGGTTCATGGTTCAATTTCCTCCAACTCCCTTCTCCTCTCCTTCTCCCAATGTCCTCCATGATATTCCTTATGCTCCATAAGTAAATGGAACCATGTAGTCAGCCAAATTCTGCTTGAACATGCCTGGTGATAAAGAGCTATTTCTTCAACTTGTATGGCCACCCACTTTGTTGGTAATAAGCCCTTGTTAATGAGCTAAAATCTATTTCCTTGTAGCTTCAACCAGCGAGCCCTTTTCCTCCCTTCTGGAATCATGCGGAATTAATCTCTTTTACTTCCCTATGACAGCTAGTCTTTCACGTGGCCCAAGAATGAGCTCAACATCATTGATAGGATCCAGTCTCCTTGCTTACATGCTTCCAGTGGGAATGAGCTCACTACCTCCTGAGACAGCTTGTCTAGCTGTCGATGTAGGGGCCAAGGCAGCCTGCCCAAAATGTGTCACTTTGGCATATTGATTATTTTAAATAAAGTTACTTAAGAGACAGTCTGTGCAAGAAGGACACTCAGGCCCTTTGTCCCTCTCAAAGAAGGAAATAAATTTCCCTTGTGAAAGGGGCCCTCCCAGTACTGGGAGGTATAGAGAATTCTCATCACCAGAGGTGGGAAATTTAGAGCCTAGAAGGCAGTACAAACAACTCTTGTTACTTTTTACTGATTTACTCCCCAAGCCCAAGTTCTGTTTAGAGTTCCTTACTAATTGAAGCTCCCAAAGTTAAGTTTTCTTTCTCCTGTCAATTCCTCCAAGATTCATTGTCTCTTTGTTTAAAAAGTATAAAAACTGCCTTCCTTGGTCATTTCTTTAGGTCTCAATTTCATTATTGGGTCTCTGTGCACATGTAATTAGACCATTTTTTTCCCCCTCTGCTAATCTGTCTCATGTCAATGTAATTCTTAGTCCAGTAGAAGAAACTTGGATGGAGGAAAATTTCCTCCTCTCCTTCACAGATCATCTCTGTTGATTAGGAATTTCTCCTACAGCCAAACTAACTGGCCTTTCCTTATACTTGCACTCACTGGCTCCCCTAGAGTTGCTTAGAATTCTACTTCCCCTTCTCTAAATGAGCTTCATGACAATAAAAGAGAAGCATTCCTCCTGTCTTCTCTAGGTCAATGGTTCTTTCAACTGCTCCTTCTATGAAGAATTTATCCAGGATTCTCATCAGTGAATCTCTCCAAATAAATCCAAAACAATGCAGTGACAGTTTCTCTGGCTCATTCCCAGCTTTGCACTCCTGGAGCCCTCCAGAGTTTTATGTAACACGAGTTCTCCAGCTTTTCCTTAATCCTTCACCTGCTCTGGTTCTCTCTTGTCAGTGTCCATTGTGGAAAACCAATGAGGGTCACACCTCCTTCTGCTATAGCTGAGTACAGAACACTGTTGTCTTGGCAAAGGTTTCTTCTTTTGCAGAAACTGCTAGCATTGTGGGGGCTATGAGGCATTTGCTCCTGCCTTGGGACATCAAAGCACTTTGAACCCCTTGTGGAGGTGCCACTTGGCCACATCTCCTACCCTACACACCAAAACAATGATGCTGTGTCTCCAGGTTAAATGGTGGTGAACTCCCTCTTTTCATGGCTGACAAACACCCATGGGACTGGGGGACCAATAAATACATAGGGCACTCCTTCCTGCCCCTGCTCCTCACGAATGTATATGCAAAACTATTTTCCTTGTTTTGTTCATAGGGATTGCTTCTTGCTGCCCCACCCATCTGCTCATAAAAATCTGACCCAGTCTGAGCTCCAAGTGGGACCCCTAAACCATAGTGCAAGCTGTCCAGGTCTGTCACCATCACATTTTCTTACCTTTGCTTGAACAAAGAATTGACTCACATTATTCAAATAATACAAATATAGATATTGGGTCCAACCTGCAGTAGTGACAAGAAGTATTCCGGAAGAGAACTTGAGTGGGGATAGGCAGAGGTTGGGGTTTGACCTGATGAGAATTCATATGAGCAGAGGTAATAAGCTGCAAACTCTGGGTCTAGGATTCTAGTACACATGTTTATGTACATATGCTTGGTATACTCTTTGGGAATATATGGACAAAACATAATGTGATTGCTTTGGGGAATAATTAAAATAATTAAGTTTAAATTACAACCATTGACTTGGAAGGCTATTTTCTAACAGTGATATACTCTAATACAAACAAGAAAAAATCAATACTATTTACATAGTGCAATCCTATTCAAATTACTATACATAGTTAGTATTCACATCTTGCCAAGGCTGACAGTAATTGTTTATTTGTCTGTAATAGTGAAGTTGCAGTCAGACAATATAAAAATAAAATTAAAGCCTTTGTTTTATTATTTATCATTTTCAATTGCATTCATTTTTTTCTGTAATTGGATTAGGTGCAGGTTCTAAACCTTAGCCCTTTTAAAACAAGTTCTGAAATTGTATATAATTTTAAGTTTTCATCCTTAGACACAATTATCTTTTATATGTGAGATTTCTCTTCAAACCCTTTCATTTGTTCATCTACTCATAGAGAAAAACATATGAAATATAGAATGTGTGCAAAGCAATAATATTAGCTGCAATGTGGAATATAAAAAATGAATATGATATCATCCTTGCCCTCAAAGAATAGCTGGGCAACTAGTAGAGAAGCTCCCTTATGCTTTAATCATACAGAGAGTATAATTTGTAGTAAGATGATGGCACAAACTAGGTATGGTGAGCAAAGAGTAGGGGGTCACAATCTTTTAACCGGGATATAGGAGGCTTCAACAGAAGATACTCCATAGTAGAAAAATCTTGGGGAAGAGTCTTCAAGGAATAAAATAAGATAGAATCTAAGATCTGGAAGACTGAGAGTCCAGCACACATTGAGAACATACAAATGTGTTGCTGCTGATGAAGAATGTAGTACCTAGGAAGGGTTGGGTTGACCATGCAGCTTTTCAAGAATTGCAAAAGGCATTTGGAGGTCAGCTTTCAAGATTTTGTCTCCTGCTCTTACCCAGCGAGGGGACTCTGAGGAGTCTAAAGCATAGGAATAACATGATCAGAGCTCAGCTTCCGCATTCTCCTTTTGCATCTTTGGTTTTGTGATATTCATCCCAATCAAATCCATCCAGAACCACCTGATGTCATAGATCTTCTAGACCTCTCATTTCGTGGTGATCAAACTAAGGCACAGAGAGACCAAGCAGTTCAATTAATAACACTTTGCCTTAAGGATGCGTGCTTTGGAGAGAGCCTTGCCTTCTCTTCCGGAGCATTTAGGTCTGTTTGGTTAAATTGGGAAGAGGAAGAAAGAGAAAAAAAAAAATAAAAACAAACCTGCAAGGCCTTTGTCACCTGAAGAATATTCCATGCAGAATGTATGCATGCTCTCATTTGGTCCTCGCATAACATTGATGTGAATGGGCTTCCCTTGGTTGTGAGGCCAAGGGGCTCCCAGGCTTGTGCTGGAGGGGAAGAAAAGGGGAAGCCAGAACAGGACGGAGGAAAAACAAATGATTAGATTTCCTTGTGAACTTGATCTTATGATAAAACATTTGCACATATTTTCTGTGCAGTTTTCATAGCTTTAGGAGATTGATGTCATGCTTACCATTTCTATAGATGAAGGAACTGAGGGTTAGGATAGTTATATAACTTATAGTGCACATAATTATTGAAAACTTACTTTTCAAAGGACTTTTTGGATCTAACCCAATCTGTCTTCACAACAGCTTTATAGAAGGGTACATTATGGATAAAGAAATGGGCAGAAGAATCCAGAAAACTTGACAAATGTGAATAGCTAGTAAATGGGTGAACTGGGAGTTAAGTCCAAATAATCCAGTTCTTTCATAGACTTTCCTCATCATGGCACCATATTTGGCATCGATTTACCAGAGGGCACATTATTATATGATGCAACATTCCAAGTCTCAAGTTTCTGCACCTTCCACTATTCCATGAGGCTCAAAACATTTTCCAATAATTCAGCTGAAAACACTTATTGACTTCCTGGCTTATACCAGACTTTATGGTAGGTGTTGGAAATATACCAACACACCCATGCATTTGCACAAGCTTGAGTGCACATACACATACACATACACACACACACTCACGTACCCTGTCTAATGTGAAGCCATCAGTAAACTGGTCAGAAAAAGATCCTTTGGGGTTTATAGTGTCCTTATAATTCTATCTACTTTGGCACTAACTCAGAAGCACATTTAAAAATGTATTTAATTATTTACTTTATATATTTAAAGTATCTATTTAATAACATCTGTAATAATTAATGCCAAATGTATTATTCATCTATTGTTACATTTAAAAAAAAAAACCCAAAACCTAGTGGTCCACGCATTAAAACAAAGACTCATTTTCTGCTCACAAATTTGGTGGCTCTGCAATTTTGTCTGGGCTCATAATGGTGGATCTTCTGGTCTGACTTGAGGCCACTCATAAGATAACAGTCCTCTGGACACTTGATTTATGTCAGGTGGTCTAAGGCCTCAAATATCTAGCCATTGGTATTGACTTTAGTTAGACTAGCACAGAGGAGGAAGAGTGAGATGCGGAGAAGACAGTGAGGATAATGTGGAACCCATAAATCATCTCTACATCTGACCACAAAGAGTTTCAAAAGTAATCGTCTTTCAAATTTCACACAAGCTCCTATTTTGGCCAGTTCTAACACTACTTCATAAAGAAGGTGATTTGAGGAAAAAAAAAATTCTAGCTTATTTGATGGAGTAAAATGAAGCACAGCCCACCTCTTATCAATGTGGTATCCATACAACCCCCCTTTTTATTTTTTTAATTTTTTTAAAAATTATTTTTTATTATGTTATGTTAGTCACCACACTGTATATCATTAGTTTTTGATGCAATGTTCCAAGATTCGTTGTTTACATATAAAAACCAGCGCTCCATTCAATACATGCCTTCTTTAATACTCATCACTGGGCTAACCCTTCTCCCCACCTGCCTCCCCTCTAAAACCCTCAGTTTGTTTCTTGGAGCCCACAGTCTCTCGTAGTTTACCTCCCCCTCTGATTTCCCTTGCTTCATTTTTACCTTCCTTCTTCTAATGTCCTCCATGCTATTCCTTATGTTCCACAAGTAAGTAAAAACATATGATAATTGACTTTCTCAGCTTGAGTTCTTTCAATCAGCATAATCTCTTCCAGTCCCATCCATGTTGATGCAAAAGTTGGATATTCATCCTTTCTGATGGCTGAGTAATACTCCATTGTATATATGGACCACGTCTTCTTTATTCATTTGTCTGTTGAGGGGCATCTTGACTCTTTCCACAATTTGGCTATTGTGGTCATTGCTGCTATGAACATTGGGGTGTATATGGGCTTTCTTTTCACTACATCTGTATTTTTTGGGATAAATACCCAGCAGTGCAATTGCCAGGTCATAGGGTAGCTATACTTTTAAATTTTTGAGAAATCTCCACACTGTTTTCCAAAGTGACTGTACCAACTTGCATTCCCACTAACAGTGTAAGAGGGCTTCCCTTTCTCCATATCCTCTCCAATATTTGTTGTTTTTTGCCTTGCTGATTTTTGCCATTCTACCTGGTGTAAGGTGGTATCTCAATGTGGTTTTGATTTAAATTTCCCTGATGGGTGTTGATGAGGAATACATTTTCATGTGTCTGTTAGCCACTTGGATGTCATCTTTGGAGAAGTATGTATTCATGTCTTCTGCCTATTTCTTTTTCTTTTTTTTTCCCCCATCTTATTTTATTTTATCCCTTTCCAATGTTCTAAAATTCATTGTTTATGCATCATCCCCAGTGCTCCATGAAATATGTGCCCTCCATAATACCCACTACCAGGCTCACCCAACCCTCTACCCCATCCCCTCCAAAACCTTCAGTTTGTTTCTCAGAGTCCACAGTCTCTCATGGTTCATCTCCCCTCCAATTTCCCCCAACTCACTTATCCTTTCCATCTCCCAGTGTCCTCCGTGTTATTCCTTATGCTCCACCAGTAAGTGAAACCACATGATACTTGACTGTCTCTGCTTGAATTATTTATCTTAATCTCTAGCATAATCTCTTCCAGTCCTGTCCATGTTGATATAAAAGTTGGGTATTCATCCTTTCTGATGGAGGCATAATACTCCATTGTATATAGAGGACTATATCTTCTTTATCAATTCTCCCATTGTCCTCCATGCTATTGGTTATGCTCCACAAATGAGTGAAACCATATGATAATTGACTCTCTCTGCTTGACTTATTTCACTCAGCATAATATCTTCCAGTCCCGTCCATGTTCCTACAAAAGTTGGGTACTCATCCTTTCTGATGGAGGCATAATACTCCATAGTATATATGGACCACATCTTCCTTATCCATTCGTCCATTGAAGAGCATCTTGGTTCTTTCCACAGTTTGGCAACTGTGGCCATTGCTTCTATGAACATTGGGATAGAGATGGCCCGTCTTTTCACTACATCTCTATCTTTGGGATAAGTACCCAGTAGGGCAATTGCAGGGTCATAGGGAAGTTCTATTTTTAATTTCTTAAGGAGTCTCCATACTGTTTTCCAAATTGGCTGCACCAACTTGCATTCCCACCAGCAGTGTAAGAGGGTTCCCCTTTCTCTACATCCTCTCCAACACTTGTTGTTTCCTGCAGTGTTAATCTTTGTCATTCTAACTGGTGTAAGGTGGTATCTTAATGTGGTTTTGATTTGAATCTCCCTGATGGCTAATGATGATGAACATTTTTTTCATGTGTCTGTTAGCCATTTTTATGTCTTCTTTGGAGAAGTGTCTGCTCATGTCTTCTGCCCATTTATTGACATGATTATCTGTTTTGTGTGTGTTGAATTTGAGGAGTTCTTTATAGATCTTGGATATCAGCACTTTGTCTGTAGTGTTATTTGCAAATATCTTCTCCCATTCCATGGGTTGCCTCTTTGTTTTGTTGACTGTTTTCTTTGCTGTGCAGAAGCTTTTGATCTTGATGAAGTCCCAAAAGTTCATTTTCACTTTTCTTTGCCTTTGGAGATGTATCTTGAAAGAAGTTGCTGTGGCCAATGTCAAAGAGGTTACTGCCTATGTTCTTCTCTAGGATTTTGAGGGATTCCTTCTCACATTGAGGTCTTTCATTTGTTTTGAGTTTATCTTTGTGTATGGTGTAAGAGAATGATCGAGTTTCATTCTTCTGTATATAGCTGTCCAAATTTCCCAGCACTATTTGTTGAAGAGACTGTCTTTTTTCCATTGGATATTTTTTCCTTGCCTTGTAAAAGATTATTTGACCATAGAGTTGAGTACATATCTGGGTTCTCTACTCTGTTCTATTGGTCTGTGTGTCTGTTTTTGTGCCAGTACCATACTGTCTTGGTGATCACAGCTTTGTAACAATGCTTGAAATCAGACAATGTGATGTCTCCAGGTTTTTTGTGGGGTTTTTTTGTGGTTTTTTTTTTTTCAACATTTCTTTGGTGATTTGGGTCTTCTCTGCTTTGATACAAATTTTAGGATTGCTTGTTCCAGCACTTTGAAAAATGCCCTTTGTATTTTGATTGGGATTGTGTTGAAAGCATAGATTGCTCTGGGCAGCATAAATATTTTAACAATGTTTATTCTTCCAGTCCATGAGCATGGAATATTATTTCATCTTTTTGTGTCTTCTTCATTTTCTTTCATGAGCATTCTGTAGTTCCTCAAGTATAGTTTTTTACCTATTTGGTTAGGTTTATTCCAAGGTATCTTATGGTTTTTGGTGCTATTGTAAATGGAATTGATCCTCTAATTTCCATTTCTACAGTTTCATTGTTAGTGTATAAGAAAGCAACTGATTCCAGTGCATTGATTCTGTATCCTTCTACATTATTGAATTACTGTATGAGTTCTAGTACTTTGCGGGTGGAGTCTTTGGGGTTTACAACCCCCTTTTTAAAAAAAGTTATTAGATTAAATTAAAAAATAAAAAAACATACTGAATTTTGTAGTTAAGTAATACCAAAATCATATTTCAGTTTTCCATAATGTAGCTATCCCTTGTGCAACTAACAATATCTTATCTATCCCCTAAATCAGATGCACAAATTCTCATACCACTTTATCCTCCTTTTGGTGGTGCTCATTCTTCTCCTCACTAAATCACACTCTCCCAATGGTATATGATAACTTAAATACTAAGTTATAAAATTAACTACTATTAAAATATTTTGTATCATGTATTAGGATAATAAAAGAGGGAAAATGTCCTAAATTTTAAAAGCCTGAATACATTGTTCCTGTATTTATAAAAAAAAAAAAAAAACAGGACAAAGAATTACTTATTATCAAATAAATATATTTATATCAGAGCAAAAAAGAAACTGTACAGTCCTCAAGATCTACAAATGGTCTCATAGGTCATAGCTGACACTCATAACTTCTTCCACTGTCCCATTTCATATTCCTTTTGCTCTCAGTAAGCAACTCAAGTGATCATAGTCTTTTATTTTCTTTTTTGAACCTTTATTCCCAAGGGTCTATACTATTTGCCTGGGCTTTTTTTGTTTTTTATTTTTTGTTTTTTGTTTTTTGGATTAACTTTAATCACAAAAGGTGATTAGATAACAAGCACAAAGCCCTCATGAATGAGATTAGTGTCCATATAAAAGAGACCTCAGAGAGATTCCTTGTCCATTCCATCAGTCAGGCACAGCAAAAATACAGCAGTCTGGGAAGCAGGTTTTTATCCAAACTGTACCTGCTGGGGCCTCGATCTTGGACTTCCCAGGCTCCAGAAGTCTAAGAAATAAACTGTTATTATTATTATTATTATTATTTTATAAACTACCCAGTTTATGGAGTTCTTGTTATAGAAGCCTGAATGGACTAAGGCACTGTCTCACCACTGCATATTAGGTGACTGGGGGACAGGTACCTTGACCTTTTAGTTTATGGATCTCTGGTTCAAGAGGACCATCACACAAGGAAGGGTCTGTTCCCAGGTAACTTGTCCACATCTGGACTTGAGACAGAGCATGAGGTCATGGATCCCATCAAAACAGATGATATGATGGATGAGATTTGGGGAAACTTGAGGCAGGATAAAGTATAGTTTGCACATCAGGGGCTGTGAATTACTGGAACAAAAGGGTAAATTCTGCTTTTCTCCATACTTCTCTGTGCAAGAAGAGGCTGTCCTTTACAGATTGTAGCACCAGGGATCCCTTGTCTTCTGGATTTCCTTAAGTTTGGCCAGTGGGAGCTGTCAGGAGACCAAAGATTAGAAGAACAAGGCCAAGGCTTTTATTTTTTCTGCTTCCTCTTTGCTTCAGAGTTCTTTTAGCAGGGGCTGTGTTCTTTCATAGATATAGCTTTATAGGTGGGTTTTCTATTATATACCCCCTTTCTTTTCCTTTAGGACTAGGGGCTGGAGGTCTTTAACAGCCTCAACATTCCTTTTGGACTTCCTTAATCTGACTGACACTTCTGTAAGTAGTTATACCCCTATAAAAACTCTTCTAAAGTCTCAGCTGAGGTTTTGATTTCCTGCCAGGACCATGACTGGTATGTCTAGTTTCAAGTGATGCTTTTTGTCACCTACCAGGTGTGTGACCAGGGATGAATCATATAATTTTCTGATCTTAATTATCTTCATCTATAAAACAGAGTTGTAGGAGAACATCACATTCATTGAGCATCAATCATATGCTAAGCACTTCATGTAGGTTAGTTCATTTGCTTTTTATTTAGTTTTTATGAATTTATCTTTTTATCATGGCATTCCCAGACCTATATAGACACCTGGAACTTGGCAGATGATCAGTATGTGCTTATTGAATGAAAGATGTAGGCACGAAATTAGTATCATTATCTTAGCTATAAAGAAATTGGTTCTGGGGCACATAATGCCACCAGATGAAGATCACAGAGCTAGTGAATAACACTATTGGAATTGGAGGCTAAGCTCCATAATTCTATAATTTTTGCTCTTTTCAGGGCATGATCTTGCTTATCCATTTAGTGAACCCTTACAGGGCTGTCATGAGAGTTAAAGGAAATGAAAACATGAAAACGTGCTACGAATTCTAAAATCTTAAACATTCTGTACCATCATCATCTTTACAAATTTGTTTTAGAAACTCTTCCCCACTCACCTGCCTCTGAGTACCATGCAGGCATCACATACAAACTCACTCTGAAGTGTCAGCCAAACATAAATATGAAGCCTAACTGTACAAAAAAAGAATAATAAACTTACTTGGGGATTTTCTGCTCATTTATACTATTTTCTCATCTGTGTCCTCTAATAACATGGCTAATTAGATAATTTTTTATGTTCCAAAATTTTACGTTAGAAGGAAACATTGATTTTAAAGAAATAACTTGGGCTTTAGATCTGGATGTGAGAGGAAAATATTCTGAGAGTATGTTTAGAAAAAGCTTGAACTTGGTACTCTAATTCTGAAGTTACAAGTAAATGGAAGTCATGGGAGTCACAAGAAATTGTGCCAGGATCTTGAGTAAAAATTGAGGTTCTGAACCTTGGGACACATTATTGACTGTTCCCATGATGAAATTTTGGTCTCCTGGGGAGTCTGAAAGATTGGCTGGACCCAAAAGGCAATGGACTCTTTGATGAGGAAATGGTTGAAAGAGCTTTATAGAAGTTATATACAGCATGATATCAGTGCCATTTTCTCCTCTATGTTGCTTATACATCACTTTAAAAAGTTCAAAGTACATAACAGTACAAAAATAGTGATGAGGTAGATCTATCTCTTAGAGCAACGTCCTTGTCTGTGGAACACTCTCCCTTTGCTTATCATAGTACAACACTAGTGGCCAGTGGTTCTATAATATTGGAGATCTGAGATTCTATTTACTAGTTATATAGTACTTGAAACAAAACAAACTCACAGAGAAGAGTGTCTAAAAAGTGAAACTGGTTTTAGCTAACACAAGCCTCCAAATCAAGGTACTTCTTCTAAGTGGTTGCCTTAAGAAACTGAGGCCTTATGTCAGCAATGACAACTTTGATGAATTGCTTCTCAATCTGAAATATACAAAATCAAATTAAAAATCCTGACTATTCTCATACTCTTTCTCTATAGCTGTAAAATGAAGGATTTTAGCAACTCTTTTCTACATTCAAAATGTCATGATGTTTCAAAGATCTCAGCTCCAGTAACTCTTAATTCATTCTTTCATTTACACACCCAACAAATATTTATTCAGCTCTTAATAATGTGTCAGGCCTTACTCCTGACACTGTGGCTTGAAGATGGATGTTACAGTCTAGGCTAGAGTAGTTGACAGCTTAGTAATACAGATAAGCAAACATCAATAACAAAGGATGAAAAATATGTGCAAAGAGTAAGCCTGAGATGTTCCAGAAAACAGAGAAGGGACCCTTAGCATCCTGAAGGATCAGGGAGGTGTACCCAGAAGAGAAAACTTGCAGGCAGATTTTGAAGGATATTCAGGAGCAATCCATGTCAAAAGATTGGAAAATCAAGAGCAGCAGAGGAACCAGTGTAAATGAAGATAGTTCATTCATCATGCAGTGGTTCCTTATGGACAGATCATATGCCAGGTACCAGGGTGCCAGGGGAAGAGGCAAGATGCATAAATCAAGGACATAACCATATAAGAAATACTTGTAGGCCAACCTTCCCTAGAATTGGTCTCTTTAGACAAGAGTCAGAGTCTACAAAGGGGTGATAACCAGAACTGGCTTTCTACCTGACTGTAGTATCACCTTTGAGAAAGGACTGTTACTGTCTTAGACTTTAATCTTAAACAGCTTATTTTAATTTTTTTTTTTTTTAGTTTTAACAATTTTTAAGGGATTATATTTATTTATTTGAGACAGAGATACAGAGAGACAGAGAAAGCATGAGCAGGGGGAGAGGCAGAGGGAGTGGGAGAAGCAGACTCCCCACTGAGCCAGGACCCAGACGTGGCACTCGATTGAAGGATGATGGAATCATAACCCAAGCCAAAGGCAAACAGTTAACTGACTGAGCCACTGAGGTGCCCCAACTGTAAAAAGCTTATGATGGGAATTAAAGGCAACTTTGTGTTAATTCTCTGAGCTTCTTGAAATATATTTGTGTTTTTCACTCCCACCTTCCCTTAGAGTAATGAGTTCTGTTCCTTACTGACCACTGCATAGTGTCTCCTCCTCCATCTTCATCTTGATGTTGAGAACCATTACTATTAAAAGTAATTCTCCAGCTTTACCATCTGGTAACTCCTTAAGGTGCTAGTGCTGGTTCAGGTGGAATGCCAGGTTGCTTTATCTCTCTGGGATTGAATGGTTCAAATGGCTGATTTTCCTATCACCCAGATTCTCTCATTCTGGATTTCAGCTTTTTCCCCTTTCTTGTCCAGCACATTCAGCATACCCTACAAGTCAGGTCATATGGCCCATGGCCCTGACACTAGATTGTGGACTTCAGCAGTCCCTGCTAAGGGTTCGTTCGTGCTTCCATATTAGCAACCAGTAGAGAAAAGGTAACTTGAATTTGGGGTCAAGGGGCCAGTGTCAGATGAAGTTGTGAACTCTTCTATCAGTGTTGAGCCCCACTCAAAGCCTCTTGGGGTGTTAGGAAACTGAGAACAAAAGGCTCCTTGTATAGTCTGTATTGATTAACAAATGAATCTCTTTTGAAGGGAAGTTGAGTAGAAGAAAGTCCTTTCCTCGTAATTTCATAGATAGCCTTCCCCTAAAGTAACCACCTGCCAAATAGCCCACCAGATCAATACAGCACATTTCACTACCTGCTCAAATTTTTGCTGGGTTGACCACAGTGTTGAACGAAGTGGTTGCTGCTGCCCTGGGCGTTTTTCTCCCTTGTGAAATCCAGCAGCATTGGGGATGTGGCTGCTCTCTTTTGGATGTGTGAGCTCCGTCAGTGTCACACCAACTCAGTTTGTAATACATTAAGAAACTTCTATACTTTTGTTAAAATTCTTCCTGTCACTGCAACAAGGTTACTAATCTTGCTGACAATTGCCAGGTAACACCTGTTTCTTACTAGGGAAGCTAAGAGAACACCATTGAAATGGTTTCTAACTTCTTTCCGTGTTAGATGGAACAGGAAGCTAATGCTTCATATATTCATTTTCTTTCTTCTGTTCTATAGCCTGCAAATTCCCTGCTGGTGAATACTGGGCTATGTTTTCATTCAAAAAGCATTTATTATCTACTACCTATATTAAATTTGTTCTTTTGGTCCCTCACAGAGGGAATGGCTCATAAGGGATGCCCAGCAACATTGATAATTGTGCGCATGGAGGGCCTGTCTTCCTCAAGTGTCTTCACTCTTCCCCAGGTAGCTATGGTGGTCTAGCCTCAGACTTTGTGGTGTTTATACTCCTGTGTTGTTTCTTGCACACAATTTAGAAATGATCTTCAACTTCATGGGAAATAAGAAGGGCAAAGAATCTCTAAATTTTCAAAAAGGGAACCAAAGGGAAATAATGCTAAGCAGGAAGTATATCTGGGTTTCCAATGGACTCTTAGGTCCTATGGCATACCTAGCATACCTGTTTATTATTGCTTTTAGCATTAACCCTGGGTGTTTACACCAACTCTCTTTCTCTTCTTTTTTCTTTCTTCTTGGCTGTTGATAAGTTTCTCTGTCCCTGGTTCATTCCCTGAGCCCTGACCCTACACTGGTTTATTCTTGTTCCCATTGTCTGTCTTACTTACACTTGGTTTGGTCCTCCTGCATGGCAGTGCTAAGTGAGCACTTAACCTCAGGCCCTGTTGTGTAGCTCCTATGAGACTGGCTTTGCATTATTTACTCAGATTCCATGTGTTGATCGACTTGGCTCATCTCTCCCTCCCTGTCTCAGTTTGGAACTGAGATCTCCAAGTTTTAGAATCTGGATTCTTATAGCTCCCTTGCTCCTGTGTCACTTGGAATTCAGGGTGATGACATATCTTTCTGTGGCTTCAAAAGCAAAGGATGGACACTGGGTGGGCAGGTTTCTTGACAGCCCCTTAACCCTGTGCCCATCCTCATGGCTGGAATCCCTTTCAGAACCAGAATTGGACAGTCTGATGATAGACCAGGACCCTGTGCTAGCACTACTAGAGGGGGCCACCTTTTCCATATCTACTTATCTATGGTCCCACTCTGTGCATCGCTGCAGTGTTAAAACTCATTACTTTGATAATTATGTCTAAAATCTCTGACTATATGAGAAGAATCAGAGTGAGGTCAGTGATGACGATTCTTTAGGCATTTAAAACTTTGGACTAACTTCAGTGTTCTATTTTAAACTAGTGGTTTGGGGGAAAAGCAGATACAGCTTCAGTCCGCTTATTGTTCCTCCCGAATGCATTATCCCAGTGCTGTGGCTTCTTGAATGAATGTTTGTGCATCACTGCTCTGAAATTTATCTGTATCGTACTGATAACAAGATTAAAAAAATACAACAATTTAGGGAATGTTCTGAATTTCCTTCTTCAAGGACATTTTCTTTCAAGGATAATGAAAATGCTCACTATGAATATTTAGCCCACACCACACTTAATTTCTGACCTTATTTCAATATCTCTTTTTCAAAATCATAGAATGAATAGCTACCCTCAGCTTACAGGCAAGGTGACAAACTGTCCCCTGAAGACTTCCATGAACCACAACACATTGAAAAGGGTCATGTATATACTAGAGATCCACATTTTTCTTAAATATAGTAACACTGAAGTATTTTTACACTTTTCTGTTTCTAAAATATAGGTTCTGTTTTTCCTAATTTCAGTAACAATACTTCTGTCAAGCCAAGTATAAATACAAAACTGTCCTGAAAACACAGTTAAATGAACCATCATTTTCTGAGTTTCATGCCTGTAGAAGAAGGGAGGATAAAGATAACCTCAGACATGTTCTTTCTTGACATCCATATTTGTTGCCATGCTTCAGTTACTTGCAGGCAAGTACTAGGGATCAAGAAATAGAAGACACTGACCTATAGCACATACCTGTGGTGAATGCTGTGAATTGAGTAAGACTGATGAATCACAGACCTATACTCCTGATACAAGTAATACAGTGCATGTTAATAAAAAATTAAATTAAATTTAAAAAGAAGACAATGGCCCTCTGTAATAGTCTTCAGGAATGGTTTTCAAATATTTCCAATTGTTCTGCTTCCAACCACTCCCTGGATACTATGTGGTCAGGTAAGTCATGAGGATAGTTCTGGCCAATGAGCTGTGAATAAAAGTGCTTGTGTCATCTCAGGCTAAATTATCCCATTGTTGGTACAAAACTCTTTATCTCCTTTGCCATGATGCCTGGATGTGCTAGAGATAGAGACTTTCCCTTGAGTGTAAATGGAGCCTCTGAGTAAGATGGGACATGCCTCCTGTGATTACATTACTAATCAGCATCCTTCAAGTCAATCAAAAGGGAGGCATTTCTGGGTGGTCTTGGCCTAATCAGGTGATCCCATGTAAGAAAAGTGATGTCCAAAGAGATTTTCCTGCTGGCCTCAAAGAAAGCAAAAAAGATCATGGGGGAATCAACCACCCAATCATAGGAGCTGAGTTCTGTCAAAAAACCTGAATGAGTTTTGAAGATGACCCTAAGCCTTAGATGAGATTGTAGCTGTGGTCGACACCTTGATTTTAGCCCTGTGAAATTTTGAGCAGAGTACCAGCTAATCCATGCCTGTAAGGAACTCTGAGATAGTCAGTTTGTGCTGTTTTAAGTTACTAGGATTGTGGTCATTTGTTACACAGCAATAGATCTTATATATAGTCATAAGAAGCTTCCCAGGATTGTTATCTCCTGACTTAGGGGGGATAGGATATGAAAGAAAGAGCCAAATGTTCCAGGTGAAGAATCATGACCTAGAGGTTATACGCAGGTGAAGAAACAGTAAGGTTGAGAAGCATGAGAGACTTTGAAGTGCCTTGGAAAAGAAAAACAATTCAGTTTATGTAAACAGGTTTGGCAGAAAAAATATTTAACCACCCATAAAGTTGATATTTTGGCAGACCGAGTTCTCTGGAAGCAGATGCTGAGACAGAGGTGTGCCAAAGTTTTATTAGGTGTTGACTTGTGGCAGGAAAAGAGCAGAAGCAAGGTTGGGCAGGGAAAGATGGCCAATCTCACAGGGACATCTAGAGAAAATACTGTCTATTGGAAAAGTCCCACTGAGATGAAGTGGCCAGGCCCTTAGACCACATCTTACTCACTTATTTGATATGGAAGAGCAAGACCCTGGCTCTCTGTAGCTGAATCAAATCCTGCCTAGTGTCTGCTGTGTAGATTCCTTGCAATAGAATGGTTAAGCCCCTCACCAAAGACAGAGCTGAGCAGCTCATCTCTGTCTGCCGTAGAGTCCCCCCAATTGGGACAGAAGGCAGACATAGTACAGGAGCAGGAGAAGCCCCACAGGATCAGGCATTAACTATAGTTATTAACTATAGTTAATGAAACTCAGGAAACCCGGGAGGAGTTTTAAGGTAGGTGGTGGGGGCACCCTGGGGCTCAGGCCATGACTATGTAACAAATAATATAGAAGCATTTCAATCTTCTGTCAACTGGTATGTCTGAATCCGTGTATACCTGCTTAGTATGTGCAGATGGCCCTATGGAGCTGAGGTATGAGGAGGAGCAAGGACCAGAGGATTCATGTTGTGATCTGAGGCTTCAGATTTCATATCATACCCTCACTGAATCAGAAGGGTCACTGCCTCCCTTTCCAACTCTAATGGGGCTTTTGCTTAACACAGAATTTACCAAGACTCTAAGTGGGGAACACGGTCACCAAAAATTATTCCACATAAAAGCGGTGAAACAGACTGCAGCATGCAACACTTCCAAGCTCATGGCTAATTTTATTCTTTGCATAATTACATTTCCACTGTAACTGTGTTCTCCTTTAAGCTGCTCCCTACCCATGCCATGATTTGATCAGTCTTGGCCAGAAGTATCAGGTCCACATCAAAGCCACTCTGTCCCTTTCATGCCCTCAGTTACAAAGCTCATCTTAATTCTCATCCGTTTTCCATGACATGGTTTGTCATGAATAGATTCATTGTGTTCTCTGCTCTTGAGCCCATTGCCTGAGGAGTGTCCAAGTGCCCTTAATCTCCTTGGGTTGCTGAATCAGAACCTGATCATCAGTCACCATTGGCACCAGTTAGCCAGTCTGCTCACTTGCCAGGGAGTGTCTGACACCTTTGTCTCCTTTTATCCCAAGCAGAGTAGGGGCACTCAGCAGTTCTGGGAAATGTAACATTTCCCAAAGAGAAAGATGGGAAACAAAGAGAAGGTGGTGCTGGGGAAGGTGGGCAGGAGCATGGGGGCACCATCATATGTTCTTTATCTTCTGGGTGGGGAAAAATGGGCTGATAGCTGATGAGGGAGCACGAGGCTGGCTGAAGACAAAGCAAAAGCTGGCGCCTTGCACCCCTCTCTCCATCCACTCTCCCTCAGTCATATGTGTAGCATCCCTCAGGCAGCCCTGACTGCCTTGAACAATAAGCAAATAGTTAACTTGCAGAGCTCACAGTCCTGCTAGACAGGAGTCTCCCTTGGTTTACAAATGTCCTAAATCTCACTAACAAAGATGACTGATAGCAGGATTGTGACATCCCACCCAAAAATCTCCCAACTATCTTAATGTTAATGGTTGGTCTAAAGACAATATTGATCAAGCCGCAAGGGCAAGGCCTCTGGTAGGCCTCAGATATCCTGGCACCTTGTGGGCCCTCTTTAGCATATGAAAATTCCATTAAAACCTCCCTTCCCCTCACCTTCCCCCAACCACAGGGTACATAACCTGCCATCCCTCACAACCTGGGGCAGCAGCTCTTCCTGCCCACGGGTCCCATCCCCGTGCTTTAATAAACCACCATTTTGCACCAAAGATGTCTCAAGAATTCTTTCTTGGTCATCAGCTATGGACCTCAGCCCACTGCACCTCACCTAGGTTCTAGAACTTCATCAATAGCTATACAGAGAAAGAAATTTAAAAGATCCTTTGGCCCCAAATTCTCAATTAATAGATGGAGACGAGAGGCCTAGAAAGGTGCATGGCTTGTCCCAGATCATCCAGCACCCTTGAGACGTTTGTTTAAGTAGTTCTGTCCACTTAGCAATTGTAGGGACAGTGAGTGACAGAAGATGCTGTCCATACACAGAACACGAGGTGTGAGAATAAACAGCAGAGGGGATAGAAATGGAAGAAAGAAAAATAGGAAAGGAAGGAAATGAAAAGAAAAGGAGTTTGAGGCCCAAATGTGGATAAACAGACTGACCAAGTTGGTACAGTAAGTTCAGGATACTGGGTTTATTGTGAATGACAGGGTTGCTGCCCCGGATTCTGGCCTTCTGGAGACATCCTGCCATACCTGCCTCCTGACCCACCTGTGGGATGGCAATAAGGAGCACAGATTGAAATGAAAGGGCTCTGGGGGTGGATCCCCATCATGTTCCTCCCCAGCTATATATTTCATGGTAAATGCTGATCCTCCAATTTTCTAGAATGTGCACGTCTCTCTGGATGAGGCATTTTCCCATCTTCAGATGTGCTGGCATTTATGAAGGTGCAAGCTCAAATTCAATGAACAGAAAGGGTGGAGTACTGAGACTTTATTTATTTATTTATTTATATAAGATTTTATTTATTTATTTTACAGAGAGAAAGAGATCACAAGTAGGCAGAGAAGCATGCAGGAGTGGGGGAAGCAGGCTCCCTGCTGAGCAGAGAGCCCGATGCAGGCCTTTATTCCAGGACCCTGAGATCATGACCTGAGCCAAAGGCAGAGGCTTAACCCACTGAGCCACCCAGGTGCCCCTGAGACTTTATTTTTTTAAAAAAAGCATCCTCATGCACCCTGACCGCCATAAGAACAAATAGTTAACTTGCAGAGATCATAATCCTGCAAGACAGTCTCCCTTGGTTTACAAATGTCCTAGAGATCTACAAACAAAGAAGTTACCTTATCAATAGCACAAATTTCCAGAGGCAAATAACTTAGTTCCTCAGGCCTAAATAAAGTTAAATTTTTTCTAAACCCAAATCTCACTAACAAAGACGCTTGATAGCAGAACTGTGAAAGACAACACTGATCAAGCCCCAAGGCCTCCGGTATCCAGGCACCGTGTAGGCCCTCTTTAGCATATGAAAGCTTCATTGAAACCTCCCTTCCCCTCACCTTCCTTCAACTGCAAGGTACATAACCTGCCATCTCTCACAACCCGGGGCAGCAGCTCTTTCTGCCCATGGGTCCTATCCCTGTACTTTAATAAACCACCATTTTGCACCAAAAAAAAAAAAAAAAAAAGAAAAGAAAAAGCATTTATGGGGGTGCCTGGATGGCTCAGTGGGTTAAAGCCTCTGCCTTCGGCTCAGGTCATGATCGCAGAGTCCTGGAATCAAACCCCACATTGGGCTCTCTGCTTGGCAGGGAGACTGCTTCCTCCTCTCTCTCTGCCTGCCTCTCTCCTACTTGTGATCTCTGTCTGTCAAATAAATAAATAAAATCTTAAAAATAAATAAATAAATAAATAAAAATTTAAAAAAGCTTTTATGGATCTGTAGAGATTAGGTTTGAAATTCCCTCTTTTTTCTTGCAGTCATACCCAAACTATAGATGTGAAATCCTTAATGAAAGTTTTTTTTCCTTGACTGTTTTTTTTCCAAGGTTTTTCTCATAAAAACCTTGTGATGTCTTGCCACCAAAGCCTATGCCAGCAGTCAATGGCAAGTAAGCAAGCCACCTGACCTCAGCTTGTGCTCCAGTACTCAGGGATGTGGGCACCTTCTTACCCTAGAGTCCCTCGGGAGGGTGCTACAGGGAATGGAAGGCTCAGGCCTGGGTTTCAGTGTGGCTACCCTGGTGCACTGTGGCATCCAGCTTTTTTATGGGCTGTGGGCTGGGCTGGGAGGCTGATTGGGGGAATTGCAGACAGAGATTTCCTGGTCTGAAAGCCAGACCAGGTGCAGACTCTGCTTTTCCTACTACCAATGCAGACAAGGCTGGTGTCTGGAAATCTGGTTTCACAAAGCTAACTTCCTTTTGAAATCTGGTTCACAGAATAAAGGGTAGAGGGGAAATTGCCTCATTAGATAAACTCACACTTTAAAGGTATCTTATCTGCTAGATGCTAAACCAGTGATAAAAATGGTAGTAACCTGGCACTTCCTACCTGGATGACTCAGGGAAAGACATTCCTTCTCACACACATGATCTTAGCCAAAAGGCCGAGATTCTCCAATGACTCATCTATAACACAAGCATAATTAATATTTTACCTGCCTAAAGCAGGGACATGCATAGAATGACCTTCTGGAATTCCTTCTTCCTATAAGGTCAACTAGTCAATGAGGTCATATGCTGGAGAATAGTGGGGTCCCCTGACTAGCAGCAACAGCATTGCTTGGGAATAGTTAGAAATGCACCTTCTTGGGCCCCACTGCAGTTTATAACAGGCCCTCTCCAGGATTCTGATATATGCCCGAGTTTGAGAAGCACTAGTGTACAGCAGTGTGCAATGAACAATGCCTCTTCCTTATGGGATGGCTTGGCCATTTACATTCTCAGAGTCCCAGGTTCCTAATCCACAAAAATCAAATAATTCTACATCTTCCAAGTCATTGTCATAAGATTTCAAGATATAAAAGCACCTAAGACACAGTAGGTGCTCAATAAATGTTAGCTGAAGTCAAAGGACCAGAAAGGTTGAAGAGGAAAGTGGAAAAAAAAAAAAAAGAGAGAGAGAGAGAGAGAGAACCTAGTCTTCATTTTTTCCTTATATAACATCTTTAGCATTATATAATTTGCAATTTGCATGCAAAACACCCCACCCCGGGGCATCATAGAAGCCTTGAAAAATCCAATATTATGCAGACAGCCAGAGATTCTGGCTGCTAAACCAGGCTTAAAAACTAATTTTCCCTCTTTAAGGAAGTGACATTTGCACATTCAACACAGCAGCAATAAATTTAGGCTTTCTTACCACCCCCTGCTGTACATGAGGTTGATATTTTTACCAATAGCAGAGCTATTTCCTTTTGAGTATTTAGAGCTGTTTTTGAATCCCCCCCCTTATGTCCACACTGTGTTTAGCAGCAAAGTAAACAGCTCATTAGAGAAACAACAGCAACCAAAACAACAACTTGAAACCATTTTTAAGGGTAGAAATGTGATCAGAGCATTTAATTAGACTCCAGAAAGCACACTTTCCATTAATAATTGGGAATATATCCCATGTCAATTAAAAAAGGATTAACAGTGAAGTCTTGAAAATTTGGACTTAGATGTAGCCTGAATTTTGAGGCCGTTTTTATTAGCAGGCTATGCCAGTGGAAAATGTGCACAAAAGCAATGCTGTTTTTCCTTAGAGATTTCTCAGATATTTGGAAGATCCCTTCATCCTTGTAGATGGAGCACTGCTGGTTCTGCAGAGTGTAAATTTAGAACTGGAAGGAGCACTATTAGGTGAAATGGGAGAGCGGTCAAATGACCTCTGTTCTGTCCCCTCCTTGGGGGCCAGTTGGCTAATTTTTCCTTCTATCCTTCTGAGATCTCAGGGGCTTTCCCTTAAATCCCTGTTACCAACATGAATTAAAAATTCTTTTCTTTCTCATGGCTAGTTGCACAGGGACAGATTTTTTTCAATTGGCTATTGATTTGATATTAACGCATGTGTTTGAAGTGAGAAAGATACTGTGGTCAAGATCCCAAAAGAAGTTAAGTTCTAGAGACAGTGATGCGGGTGAGCTCACTGGGTGAGTACTGTCCAGGTCCACTGGAGCATACTGGAGGTCATGAGAAAGGAGGAAGTCTTCTCTTCTCCAGGCCAAGGGCAAAGGGTCTAGCATGACGTAGAAGACAAAGCTGTACATCCAGAAGTCAGGTAGGTATTAGAATGAAGAATAAAAGAGAGAATTGAGAGAATGACTCAAAAACATCCCCCTATTCAATAAATATTGATTAAGTGCCTCCTGTGTAGCCAGGCACTGTTCCCCACGGAGCTTAAAATAAACTCATTTTCATTGGCCTCTGGCCTAATGATGCTATAGACAACCTAAAATAAGAGTAAAGAAATAAATTCTTGCTATTTACAAAAGGCTTTCTCTGTTGTAGTTCATTTGACCTTCGGAGAGGGAAGCACCTTTTTTTTTTTTTAAAGATTTTATTTATTTATTTGACAGAGAGAGATCACAGTAGACAGAGAGGCAGGCAGAGAGAGAGGAAGGGAAGCAGGCCCCCTGCCGAGCAGAGAACCCAATGCGGGACTCGATCCCAGGACCCTGAGATCATGACCTGAGCCGAAGGCAGCGGCTTAACCCACTGAGCCACCCAGGCGCCCCGGGAAGCACCTTTTGATACACCTTTAGAAAAGGTGAAACTAAGATCCCTCAAGTAACAAATAAATGTGTAGACCCAGGAGGTTATCCCAGGTCCCTGGATTCTAATTCCCAGGGGTTTTTTTTGTTTTTTTTTTTCATTTTACTCTACACGGCCCCAGGATGATTTGATTCCTCCTTGAGTACACCCAGAGTCAGATGGGGAGTTTCTCCTTTGCCGCTCCCTGTAGGAAGCCCACAGAAATCCTGTATGTGAACCTCACTCACTGGCCACATGTGGTAAGAGTGGCCAAGTGGAGGTCAAAGCTCACTACTTCATTCAAAATATTTGTGTAGTGCCTCCCAAGGGACAGACACCATGATGGGTACTTTTACTACAGAGAAAAAAATGAGACAAAGAGTAGATAGATGCATCACACAGCACAGGATCCCTGAGATCAAAGCATGACACCTATGGAATAATACAATCCACGTTCATGGATGCATGTGTATAAAGATCACTACCTAGAAGGTGATGGTATTTTTATTTTTTAATTTAATTTAATTTAATTATTTTATTTAATTATTGTATTTTATTTTATTTTTTGTCCCATTCTTCCCTAAACAGGAGAGTAGATGCATGAAGTGTGAGGAAGACTGAGAAATAGGATGGGGCTTTAAAATGTGGTGAGAAGCAGAATCACATGTGGACCAGTGTGGATGCTGAGTACCACCAGAGGCAAATGACTGCGGGTACTTTTTAGATCTTGAGTCCCTGCAGTCCGGAGAAGCAGAAGACGAATGAAGACTTCCTAGACTCCTAGAAGGATACACACAAATTGGCAAATACCTGCAGTACGTGGACTCCTGCCCAGGCTGCAGACTTTGGATTTTAAGTGTTTTCCTAGGAGCTCAGCCTGGGAGTAGGGTTGCTTCTGGGCCAGGGAGAGATTTGTTTGGTGTCGGCACTGTTGGGCCTATTAAACTGAAGTTGCAAACTCATGAAGTTGAAGTGTGAACACATCCACTCTTGGCTGTGCTGTGGTTTAGGGAGGATGGCTGGCGGCCCCTGCTATTCTTGGCTGCAGGGACTCTCTCCCACACGAAATCTCCTGAGGAACATCATGTTCTAGCACATTGTAAATGAAGGCAAGAGAGCATTTAACAGCACCCGGGACTCAAATAACTTTGTCTTTTGTGCACAAGCAGAGCTTTGGCGGAGGAGAACAGGAAAGAGACGGGAGACCCTGGCCCCCACCCAAGATACCTGAAAGGGGAAAAATCTCCATAATGGTGATAATTTGGAAAGGTTATAAAAATGCCTCTTTCTTCTCTTTTTTTCCTGAGCCAGAGATTTCCCTGGAAATCTCTCTGTGGGTGTGTCTGGTCAGCAACTCCTAGCTCTGCTCTTCTCTTATTTGTCTTTATCTCTGTCTCTCTATCTCTGGTTTTCTGTGTTTCCATATTTGCTTCTATCTCTTTCTGAGTCTGTGTTTTGGTCTCTGTTTTTTTCATTTTATTTTATTTTTTCCCCTTCCTTTCCTGACTCTGTGTGTGTCTCTGTCTCTGTTTATGGCTTTCCAATTCTCTAGGATTATCTCTCTCTCCCATCTCACTCTGCCACTCTCTCTAACTCAGTTTTCTTCTATGCTCCTCTCTCTTTCTCTGACTCTCTGTGACTGTCTCTCTGCCTCTGTCTCTCGGTCATCTTCTTCATTCTCTCTCTTTCTGCCTCATAGTCTCGCTTCTCTGCTTCATCCTCTCTCTTTCCCTCACTCTTTCATTCAACCTTTCTGTCAGTTGTTCTTTCATAGTTTTTCCAGGATATCTAGAAAAGTTCAAGTGGCCATCACCCACGTCCAGAAAAATTGAAAAGCAATATTGCCACACTGAACAATTATGGTTCAGGACCATGAATATATGCCATGGGGTCTCTCTCTTTGCCTGAGACCCCAATCCCTCAAATGTCTTGTTCACATCATATGTATACATCTGTGCCAGCGTCCTAGAATAGCAGAGGTGAAAGAAACTTCAGAGCTCTCTCTCACATGGAGAAACTGGGAAAAATAAGCGACATTCTAGAGTACACAGCAAATTTATTGCAGACTCAAGATGGAAATAAACATTTTTAAATTACAGTTCAAAGTTCAGAGAAATATTTGACTCATCAAACCAGTTACTATCCAAAAACATTTAGTGAAACTATCTGCAAAATATTTTATTAGATTCCAGGATAATGGATGAAATATAACCCACAAAGTGTTCTCTTGAAAGCCTACAACCTACACGAGGAATATACATGCTACAGTGTTAGGGGACATATAAGTAATATCTCATTTTTCCCTTCCCGAGTTTAGAACCAAGTGATAAATAAGGTATGAAAGAGATGGAATTCAAATGGTCAGTTTTACTAAGTACTGGGGAATGATTGGAGAATGTGGCTTTAGAACTGTGATCAGAGGAACTTGCTAATATTTTCTGCCTCCAGTCTGGAAAGAAAGTATAGGTCTGCCAAGGCAGACACAGCCACGTGGGATCAATATTTCACACCAGATCTGGGCAGATAGGAAATGGGAGGAAGAATCCAAGACTTGCAGATTCTTTATATGGATTAGCTACACCAAGAAATAAAGGTGGACCAGTGACTACTAAGCCCTTGCAATCTCTTCAAACTGCTGAGAAGATAAACCAGGGAAGCTCCTACAGGGAAAATAGGAAAAAATGAAAGCTCCTTACTTCTAAAATCTCCCTGAATTTTTAGTTCTCTTAACCTATTGAATTCAACTACTAAGCCTATAATCAACCAAGGCTCACATTGTCTCACTTGGAGGAGATCAATGGCACAAAAGAGAAATCTGTCTACCATTTTTCTAGGCCAGCTTCCTAATACCTTAATTTTCAATGGGGGCAATACCATCCCTCAAGGTGATTCTTGAGGTGAGCAGGGTGAAAACATGTTAGGTATTATAATAGCTTGTAATCCTTCAAACTGAACTCTATGTAACAAGGTAAACAGAAAAACAGTATATCTTTGATATTAAAATTCCATGGAGGGAGGGTCAAGTGGGAGAAAACAATGTCTCTAAATTTCCTAGGGGAGAATATATTGTCTCCATTGAGAATGTTTGTGTTAGGAAGCTGGCTCAGAATATAGTAATAATGAAAAACAGGTTGAGAAACACTGCCCTGATACTAATCTTGACTGTGATATGTGTCCACCTGGGACCACAATGTGCCATTAGTTCTTGCTCCAGAAATCTCTAAAGTCAGCAACAAAGAGAAAGGAAGGCACTCATTCCCATAAAACTGTGCCAGTCCTAATAGCTTAGGAGAAGGGAAGGGAGCTACATAAGATGGGCAGATGTGCACTGACAGGCTGGAAACAGTAGCTAAACCTTCGGGGAAGGAGGAGGGACCCTGTAGAGAGGGAAATGTTATACTAGCACCATGTCCTCTGAGAGCAGAAGGGAGTTGTTGCAGTAAGAAACAAGACTCAAGGTCTTGACCTATCAAAACCTAGAGCAAGACCAAGACCATTTCTCCCTCTCTCAGGGGAGAAAAGGTAAAAACCTGGTACTTGATGCCCTGTGAGGGGGAACCTCCTTAAATGTGGCACCTGAGGTGCCTCACTTGCTTCACCCTAATCTCAGCCCTGAGAAAGACAGGAGCCTGAGAGGTCCTGGCAGAGTTCTTGGTCTTTGTCAGCCTCTTGGGGCTCAGGATCTGGCAGCTTTGCCAGATGCTTTGGTTCATGAGTATGTTGGGCTGATTGTCCACTGGACAAATGTGCAGACAAGAAGCAAATGTTCTCTGGGGCAAGTGTTCTCATGTAGGCAATTCACATCAAGGAGAGAGGGTGCTTTCATTTACCCTAGCTGTTAATTTCTTCACTGGGAAAATTCATGTCCTTAGATAAGAACACGGACCCCTTACCCTGTTATCACAGCAGGTGTAAGGTGAGGGAACTGAGGACTGGGGTGAGCTAACACAGTTCCCTTTAGTGTAGCTGGGACTGGAACCCACATCTGCAATTGAAATCACCACCACACCTATACAACAAACGGGTTCCCAATAAAGCAACTGGCCAATGCCTCAAGGTGGTAGTGAGTGTAGAGTGATAGAAAGGGATTCTCTCCAGGTAGAACTGCTTATTTTTATGTCAATGCTCTTCTGGTGTGAGTGGCTATGAATACACAGAAGGAGGGTTTGTGTGTGTGTGTGTGTGTGTATGTGTACGTACTTGAGCATGCCTACATGTGCTCTGCATACGTGTGAGTGGGCGAAGATGATTTGACTTAATTATATGCCTCATTCACTCAGAAAAAGGAAAATAGAAATTAACTTCTATTATTTCACTAATTCTACCCCTTCATCTGAATCTTCACAATGATGTCTTTGAATATAGACCCTTTATCTACAGTGGCCATAATTACAGGGGATCCTCCCCTCACAATCCTGTTTGGAACAGTGTTCACACAATGCTCCTTTGCCAATTACCATGTTTCAGAAAACAGCAACAATTCTCAGTACTGCTGCCACCCAATTTCCTTCCACAAATGTGGGTTCACTCCCTAAAAGTTGAATGAAAGAGCACAAAGCTTCCCTGGATGTGAGCTTCGAGCTGGCCTGGTTTCCTCCTCATTCATTTTATTAATAGGTTTCTCTTTTCAGATACTTTAAAAGTGACATGAGAGAAAATTATTTTGAGGAACACAGAACATAGACCTCCTAAAGGAGCTTTGAAACTGCAGAGTTTGGATGTCATAACTGGCGACCTAGTCATTTAAGCATGGACTGTGCAGTCTGTATGAGGTGATGAGATGCGCCATCACGGGAGGGAAAGTCTGGACTGCTCGGCTCACCCTCATTCTCCTCCAACTCACTTTGTACCTCCCTGTGGCCACATCCCTCCTAAATGCCTTCCTTCTGCCAGCAACACCCTCCTCCTTTCAGTAGGGGTCTTTCGAACCTACTTGTCCTTTCTTTACATCTTTAGCATTCTTTCCCTCCTGGGTTATTTAGTTGACCTGGTGCAGGTTTCGCAACCTCCCTGTGTCTCAGTTTTAAGAGCTGTCAAGCTGTGAAAATTATGGTGCCTATTTGGGTTGTATAAGGATTGAAGGAGTTAATACATGCCAAACTTCTAGAATAGTACCCAGCACACAGTAAGTGCTTTATAATTATAGGTGCTTATTGTTTTTGTTGACATTTCTCATTTGGCAGGGAAATGGAAAGAACAGAAAAGGGAAATGACAGACAACTCCTAAGAGAGTCAGAGTTAGCAGATGCTGTGAACTGAATTGAGTGTCCCAAATCTCATACGTTGAAGCCCTCACCGCCAGTGGGATGTTTGGAGATGAAGCCTTGGAGAGGTACTTATGTGTAGATGAAGCCATAAGGGTAGAGTCCTCATGATGGAATTAGTGTCCTAGAATAAGAGACTAAGGAGCTCACTTTCTCTCTTTCTTAGTCTTGTAAGGATAACGCAAGAATGCAGCCATCTGCAAGGGAAGAAAAGGGCTCTCACCAGGAACCAGCCATGATGGTACCTTGATCCTGGGACATGGCAGCCTTCACAGCTGTGAGACATAAATGTCTGTGGTTTAATCTACCCAATCTGTGGTATTTTGTTACAGCAGCCTGAACTAAGAGCAGGGTAGAGACCAGGTCTCTTGGCATCTCAGACTCTTCCCAGGGGCTCCTTATTGTTGAGGATTTGGTTTGTTTGAGGATGTGGGTTGTTTCTGCTCTCCACTCAATCCAAATCCAAATTAGGCAAGGAGGGTGAGAGCACAAGAAAACAGATTCAGATATCCTATGTGCAATCTTCCTCCCTGCACAGCTCAAAAGCTGCATCCATAGGGTGGGGTGGGAAGCAGAGCCTTTCAAAGTTCATGACCATGCCTTTGTACTCCTGCCCCTTGGGGACATGCACCTTAAGCATAAAATCTAATATCCTTGGAGCTTCTGGGTTTCCTTGTCCCAGAAGCAGTTTGGGTGAGTGAAGTGACCCAGACACTTTTGAGTAGTCTAGAAGGAGAAGGGAGTCTATTCAGATCCCATTCAGAGGCCTGGGGACACACCATCACTTTCCTGAGGACCAGGAGGAAGTGAGGTCAGCATGGGTGTTTATAGGGCTATGAGGAAAGTAGTGCCTAATTGCTTTTGGCAACTGACCCACATGCCTGTGCAACACTCTTGGTTAGATCTCTGGATTCTGACCTCTTCAACAAGATGATTAAGAATTCCCCTACCTGTGTATGCAGAGTTCTGGATGAACCCACTAGACTGCAACAACAAGAGCAAACCGCTTTCAGTTTCCAGGTGAGACACACTCTTTCTTGGTCCCCATGGCTGCAACAATTTGCTTACCCCTTCCTTAGCTAGCCTTTCTTTATCTTTCAACTTGGAAGCTACTTCCTCAGCAATTCTCCCCAATTCCTATAAGACTGGGTTCTGTAACTCCAGGCGCCCTGCCATCTCTTTCTTCAGCACCCACCACACATGTCACAGTGAATTGTCCTTGCCTGTTTACTTTCTGAATTATCAGGAAGTAATGCAAATGATCAGCTCCACAGTGCTGGATCTTGTCTGGTAAATTGCGGACCACTAGCACAGGAATGGGTCCTGGTGCATCCTATGAGTCCAGCAGCTCACTGATAATTTCTGGGGAGATCTGAGGGATGAAAAGGACCCAGTCTGGAGAAAACCCAAGGAGAAAATGTATTCAAAGTAATGCGAGTACAAAGATGTGGAGATGGATGCATGGAGATATCTGAGAAGGAAGAATGAGGAGAATGGGCCTGGAATCCCAAGGGGGCTGTGAAGGGAGGTGCCCAGAGGGAGTCATGAAGACTAGATCAGGTAGGGCCCTGTGGGCCACAATAAGGGACCCGGATTATTTAAGTGCAATGAGAAGCCTTTAGACATTTTTGTTTGTTTGTTTGTTTGTTTGTTAGGAGTGACACAATCTGATTTCTATTTTCAAAAGATCACTCTGGCTGCTGGGCAGAATCAATCGGAGGAGGACCTGCACAGATGCTGGGAGGCTGTGGTCATTCTCAGTTTCTATTTAAAGGTTGGAATTGGTGTGCTTCTATTAATTGAAAAAATAACAAAAAAAATTTACTATAAAATGGTTTATTTTCAGCAATCTGCATATGAGGCTTTTTTTTTTAAATTGGAGAATCCTTTGATTATTCTCTTACAAACTAGAAATGGTGGCTTTTTATTCCAAATTTCTTCTTCAAGTAGTGTACAATTTTCTTTTGTT
Organism: Neogale vison; assembly: GCF_020171115.1. Lineage (NCBI taxonomy): Eukaryota > Metazoa > Chordata > Mammalia > Carnivora > Mustelidae > Neogale > Neogale vison. The sequence continues at coordinate 58,625,329 of NC_058101.1, read as the reverse complement.
ACAAGACCAGTGTTAAAGAAACAAACAACAAAAGAGAAAAGAAAAGAAAAAGAAAAACAGAAGAAACAAAGAAAACGATTCACCCGTCCATCTCAGAAAATCAAATTTCTGCTGTCTTTTCTTCCTTCCTCCCTCCCTCCCTCCTTCCCTCCTTCCCTTTCTTTCTTTCTTTCTTTCTTTCATGTTCTCTTGTAGTCCCTGACTGTGAGTATAACGAGTCCGAGTACGGTTAAAGTCGTCACGATGACGAATGTATAGAGGATTGGGCTCTGTTCCTCTCACACAATAGATCTGCAGGCTTTTCCCACATTCTCTGTGAGCCCGTGGTTCCATGTCTGACAAATAATCAGCAGTAAATGCTGAAGACTTGGCTTTCCTTCCGCTGCTCCTCCTCCATCTATTTCTGCTATTGTGTTAGAATTCAGGCTTTATAGTGATTATTTTTAAAAGTTGCCAGGCATTTCATCAAGTGAACAGTCCATTTAAAAATTTTTTACACTCTGTTGGATATTTAGTCTACTTTTTTCCCAATCTTATATAACTCATTGCTTAATTAAAATTCACTGTGTTTATAACCTTTCTCTTTTGTATTATTGCCTTTGAACACTGGTTTCCAAATGATAAGCTCCTTTACTTATTTATTTTTTGAAGAAAAATCTGATCCCCCTTTCTCCCTCCACACCTGCTAAAAATATAACATAGACTTACAAGATATATAATAATCACAAATAAAACTTACTTGCCCCCCTACCTCCAAGATGCAACCCCAGAGGTCCTCAGAAGAGCTGGAAAATCCCTTCTTTAGGATTAATAGCTGGGGTAAAATTTTGGGGGAAAGGCTACTCATATTTCTTAAAGTCGCTATATGATTGTCAACCTGTGTATGTTTTTAAAAGGTTGAAACAATTTGCTTTGCAAATTTATAATATAATTTATACTCCAGGGGAGTATAAACAGATCAGTGTCTTAACTACACTGCCAGCAGTGGGTATTGTCATGATAATAAATTTTGTATAACATGGAGGATTTTAAGAGAAGGAAAGGAAAAGTGAATTGAGGGAAATTGGAGGGGGAGAGGAACCATGAGAGACTGTGGACTCTGAGAAACAAACCGATGGTTATTGAGGCAAGGGGGATGGAGGGACGGGTGAGCCTGGTGGTGGGTATTAAGAAGAGCACGTATGGCATGGAGCACTGGCTGTGGTGCATAAACAAGGAATCTCAGAACACTGAAAAAAATTTTTTTTAAAACGTTTTTGATCTAGATGGTATAGATGGCACCTTATTCATATTGAAATTTACCTATCTTCGAATATGAAGAAAACTGGGACTTTTTTTTTTTAAAGATTTTATTTATTTATTTGACACAGATTGAGAGAGAGAGAGATCACAAGTCTGCAGAGAGGCAGGCAGAGAGAGAGAGGGAGAAGCAGGCTCCCCGCTGAGCAGAGAGCCCGATGCAGGGCTTGATCCCAGGACCCTGAGACCATGACCTGAGCCAAAAGCAGAGGCTTAACACACTGAGCCACCCAGATACCCCCAAACTGGGACTTTCTATGAGAAAGAAGAAAGCGATGATTTATTGGACATTTACTAAGTTCTAGGCAGTTGGTCACAGGTCTAGTGTTCATTTTCATTTAATCCACACCTTACCTCTCTTACAAAGACATTGTTGGTGCATCTATTTTATGGTTGGGGAAGCTGAGGCCCAGAGAAATGGAATAGCCTTCTAAGGGTCAGAGAGTGCTTAAAGGGGCAGCCATGTGGGGAAGTGTGCCATGTTGGACCTCCCTGCTCACTGCCTGTCCTCTAGCAGGAAATGCATATGCATTACTTATTTATTTATTGTAAACTTGATGTTTTTCTCACTAATTTGAATTTGCTCGTTATGCTGTAGGCATGTATTTATTTTCTTGGCATATTTAATGCAAATATTTTTCCCTAGGACTTTTAAAAGATCCATTTAGCAGGAAATATTTAAGCTGAGGGAGTCATATGTTGAGCCAAAGAGGAGGTCTAATTTTATTAGGGCACTAGGTGTGTGATTGCGAGAAGCAGAAGGAGACATTTTTACAATGTTTACTTATAAAACTTCCTTGGGCTTTCAAAAAGTGAATGAAACTGAGAAAAACCTCATAATAACTCTGAGAGCTGAGAGATCCCCTGTTGGTGGCTTTAGGCTCTAATAAAACTCCCCACAACTCAAACATTCCTCATGTCCTTTTACTCTTACCTTCAAGGTGGGTATAATAAACACTGTTTTTACAGATGAGCAAAATGAAGCAAAGATATAAAATAACTTCCTAACTTCAGAGAGATTTTAAATAGCGGGAAGGGAGTAAACAGATGTCTGAAGGAGCCCGAAACATGCTCATTCTGCAAGCTCCTATCAAAAGGTGTCCAAGAAGTGCTTGTTTAGAGCAAATATCAGGCTTGAGAAAGATTCCAGGGGAGTGACCAAAAGCAAGGTGCAGGATCACTTCAATATGAAGCAGCTGACTGGGAAACTAGATTTGTCTACTGTGGCGGAAGGTGGTGGGAGGGAGGGAAGTTTTGGGAGAGTCATCCTTTTCTCTCTTCTTCCCTCACTTCATCTTCCGTCTACCCCTCCCTTCTTCCTTCCTTCCCTTTCCCTACCTCCTTTTGGTCCTTCTCCCACTCTTTCCGTCTCTCCCTCCTTCCCTTCTCCCTCCCTCCTTCTCTCCCTCCTTTCCTCTTCCCTCCTCCCTCCTCTCCACTTCTCCACCACGCGCTCTCTCTTCGTCCCTCCCTCACTCTGTTTCACCCTTTCCTTTCATCTATCCATTCCCTCCCTTAAAATATATATTGAATATATTACACGAGGCACTGAGGAAACTGAGATAATCAAACTCGATCCTTGCCACTGAAGAACATTCGTTCAAGTGGGAAAGGAAGGTAAATAAATGACTGAAAATCCTGTGATACTATTTGATAGTTAGCATCCACCGAATTCCATGAGAATGTAGGGCTTGTCAGCCCGTGTGTGATCCTCAGGTATCTGCTAAGTGACCCTAAGCTCAGAGGTTTGGGGGGTGGGTGTCAGAATCTGAGCAGGAAGGGAGTGGCCAAGGACACTTCTTGATGGGGAGGTTAAGTTTGAGCTGAGCTTTTTTTTTTTTTTTTTTTGGAAGGGTACATAGAAGTTAATTAAATGAAGGGAGTGGAGGGGTTGTTCCATGCCAACAAATTCTCCCCTGCAAATATTCGGAGGTACGAAATAGAAGTAAATACATGAGGAATTGGAAGCAGTTTCAAAAGGATGGTGTGAAAGGGAGAGGGAGGCAATGGGACCAGGAAGATTGCAAGGTTCACACCAAGGCTAGGCTGAGGTTGCTGGTGGTGGGAGGAATTTTCATCTGGAAGTCTTGTTATTTTATTTTATTTTTAGCTCACTTCCTGCATCATGACTAAGACTTTCTCCCATGGATGCACATTCCCCTTCCAGCCAGTGCCCCCTGCTGTATGAAAGGTCATCTGACCTGGCCCTACACCAACTGGAATCAGTAACTTATTTCCATGTCCCATGTCCGGGGAGATTAGGGGGTCTGAAGACTGGTTTGGAGAAAGAAAGTCTCCTGAACACAAAGTTTCCCTGGTTGGAATGCAGAGAGTTGTTTTAGGGCTCTGAAGCAGTCTACCAGGAGAGGCCAAGTCCCTGGGGTCACACCTCGCTGGCCTTCAGTAGCCTTCATCAACTTTTCACTTGCAAAGTCTGGGGATGGGTTTCTCTGACAGGGCTGCCTCAGCATCCTCCGTGCCGGGTATGGTCCTGCTGTTCAGTGGCCCTGTTGTGAGGTTTTGCCAGGAGGCTGGTCTGATGCATATTCTGTGAGGAATCTACAGTCACTGTAATAGCTGTAAGTCAGGGGCCATTTCCCATGGGCCAACATCAGTGCCAAGCTACAAACATCCCTAAGCACAACTAATTATCCTAATATCCTTATAAGGTAGGGATTATTATTTTCATTTTGCTGATGGGAGTTAAATTTTAGAAAGATGAAGTGGATTACCCTACAATACACAGTCCACACTCAAGGTGGGATTATATGTTTGTGCCCCTCACTGGCATTCTTTCGGTACGGCTGGTACTAGAATGGACCATCGATGCTACAGTCCTTGGCGTGGTCTCTTCTCTCTGCTCAGACTGCCCCTGTTCTTGGGCTTTTTGCTGAAATCCTAGGTACATGCTAGACCTGCTTTAGCTGTTACACTCTTCCACGAGGACTTCCTTGATCCCCTTTCCTCATCTCTAAATCACGATTATCCCACCTCTCTGTTGTATTCGTACTTTATATGAACTCCTATTATTATCTTCATTCCACCAGGATTTTTGGCTTTATCCACTGGGGAGTGAGACTTTTGAAGGCATCTCTTCTTTTCATCTGCAGTGCTGCTCCAGGATCTCAGTAGGTATTATATAAACAACTGAGTAGGAGTCATTTCTATTGTTTCAACTAGGAAAGTTACTTCACCTATTCATGACTGTTCTCAGGACTGCAAACATTAGACTTTTCACTTTTTACAGTATTTTAAGTGCACAGTTCAGCAGCATCAAGTACATTCACACTGTTGGGCAGTGATCATCTCCATCTATCTCCAGAACTCTCTTCATCTTGCGGTATGGAAACTCAATATGCATTAAACAACTACCCATTCCTCCCTCTCCCCAGTCCTTGGGGACCACCCCTGTACTTTCTGTGTCTGTGATTAGGACTATGTTAAGCACCTCATGAAAGTGGCATCATGCAGTATTTGTCTATCTGTGACTGCCTCTCTCACTTAACAAATTGTCCTCAAGGTTCTTCCATGTTGTAACATGTAGCATGTTTGGGAATTTCCCTCCTATATTTCCCCATTCAGTATGATGCTCACTGTGGGTTTTTTTTAATGTATGGATTTTAATATGTTGGGGTAGTTCCCTTCTATTTCTAGTTTGTTGTGCATGTTTTTACCAGATTTAATTTTGTCAAATGCTCTTACTGCATTGGGATGATCATGGTTTTTTTTTGGTTTTTGTTTTTTGTTTTCCCTTTGTTCTATTAATCTTGTGTATTGCACTGATTGATTTTCGTATGTTGATACATCTTGCATTTTAGGAATATATCAACATTTTAAATATTGATATGTTATGAATCTTTCTAACAAACTGAAGTCAGTTTGTTAATATTTTGTGAAGGATTTTTTTTTTTCCATCAATGTTCAGAAGGGATATTGGTCTTTTCTTATAGTATCTTCATCTGGCTTTGGTATCAGGGTAATGATCACCTCATAAAAAGGAGTTAGGAAGTATTCCCTCATCTTCAATTTTTTGGGGGAGAGTAAGAGAAGAATTCGTGTTTAGTATTATTCTTTAAACTGCTCAGTAAAATTCACCAATGAAACCATTAAGCTAGGGACTTTCCTTTGTTGGAAGATTTTTGATGACTGATTGACTCTCCTTACTAGTTTTTTTGTTTGTTTGTTTTGCCTTTTTAAAAAAATTTTTATTTTTAAAATTTCTTTTCAGTGTACCAGAATTCATTGTTTATGCACCACACCCAGTGCTCCATACAATATGTGTCCTCCATAATACCCAGCACCAGGCTCACCCAACTTTCCACCCCTGCCCCTTCAAAACCCTCAGATTGTTTTTCAGAGTCCTTACTAGTTTTTAGGTCAATTTAGATTTCCCATTTCTTCTGGTTTAGTCTGTGTAAGTTTGTGTTTCTAGAGATTTGCCCATTTCATCCGGATTATTCAGTTTGTTGGCTTAAATTGTCTATAGCACTTTCTCATAATTCATTTTTTGTTTTTGTAGAATCAGTAATTATACCTCACTTTCATTCCTGATTTTAGTAATTTTTTAGTCCATCAAGCTAAAGGTTTGTCAATTTTGTTGATCTTTTTTCATATAGCCATCTTTTGATTGTGTTGATTTTCTCTGTGATTTTTCTATTCTCTTTTTCATTTATCTTTAATCTTTATTATTTTTTTCATCCCTCTATATTTGGGTTTAGTTTGTACTTTTTAAATTTTTTTTTACCTTTTTTTTTTAACCTGAGTTGTAAACTTAGGTTGTTAATTTAAGATCTTTCTTGTTTTTTTAATGCGTTTGTAACTAAATTTCCCCTTTAAAAAAAAGATTTTATTTATTTATTTGAGAGAGGGAGGGGGAGAGAGAGAAAGAGAGAGATCAGGAGCAAGGGGGAAGGGTGGAGGGAGAAGCAGATTCCTGGCTGAGCAGGAAGCCTAACGCAGGATTCATCCCAGGACACTGGAATCATGACCTGAGCAGATGCTTAACTGACTGAGCTACCCAAGAGCTCACTGAATTTCCCTTTTAGCACTGCTTTCATGTGTTGAAAGCAAGTTTTGGCATGCTGAGCTTTGTTTTCATTCATCTCTATTTTCTTATTTCCCTTATTATTTCTTCTATTGGTTGTTTATAAGTGTGTTGTATAATTTCCCAAAATTTGTCAATTTTCTAGTTCCCCTTCTACTACTGATTTCTAAGTTTATCTTAATGTGGTAGGAGAAAATGCTTTGATCTATACTTTTTTTAAAAAAAATATATTGAGATTTAAAAAATCTCAAAATATGACCTAACACAGAGTATATCCTGGAATTTTTTCCATATGCACTTGAGAAGAATATGTGTTCTGCTGTTGTTGGGGAGAGTGTTCTGTATATGGTACTATGTCTACTTGGTTTATTACGTTGTCCAAGTCCTCTGTTCCCTTATAAATCTTCCATCTGGGTGTTATATCCATTATTGAGAGTGGGGTATTGAACTCTGAACTATTGTAGAACTGTTTCTCCTATCAATGCTTCTATACTATACTATCCTGTTTTACTATACTCTATACTTTTCATGCCATTCCAATCAAAATTCCACCGGTATTTTTCAAATAGCTGGAGCAAATAATCCTAAAATTTTTATGGAATCATAAGAGACCCCGAATTGCTAAGGAAATGTTGAAAAACAAAAATAAAATTGGCGGCATCACGTTACCTGATTTCAAGCTTTATTACAAAGCTGTGATCACCAAGACAGCATGGTACTGGCATAAAAGCAGACACATAGACCAGTGGAACAGAGTAGAGAGCCCTGATATGGACCCCCAACTCTATGGTCAAATAATCTTCGACAAAACAGAAAAACATACACTGGAAGAAAGACAGTCTCTTCAACAAATGGTGCTGGGAAAACTGGACAGCTATATGTAGAAGAATGAAACTCAACCATTCTCTTACACCGTACACAAAAATAAACTCAAAATGGATAAAAGACCTCAACGTGAGACAGGAATCCATCAGAATCCTAGAGGAGAACATAGGCAGTAACCTCTTTGATATCAGCCACAGCAACTTCTTTCAAGATATGTCTCCAAAGGCAAAGGAAACAAAAGCAAAAATGAACTTTTGGGACTTCATCAAGATTAAAAGCTTCTGCACAGCAAAGGAAACAGTCAACAAAACAAAGAGGCAACCCACAGAAGGGGAGAAGATATTTGCAAATGACACTACAGACAAAAGGTTGATATCCAGGATCTATAAAGAACTCCTCAAACTCAACACACACAAATCAGATAATCATATCAAAAAATGGGCAGAAGATATGAACAGATACTTCTCCAATGAAGACATACAAATGGCTTCAGACACATGAAAAAATGTTCATCATCACTAGTCATCAGGAAGATTCAAATTAAAACCATATTGAGATACCATCTTACATCACTTGAATGGCCAAAATTAGCAAGACAAGAAACAACATGTGTTGGAGAGGATGTGGAGAAAGGCGAACCCTCTTACACTGTTGGTGGGAATGCAGGTTGGTGCAGCCTCTTTGGAGAACAATGTGGAGATTTCCTTAAGAAATTAAAAATAGAGCTTCCCTATGACCCTGCAATTGCACTCCTGGGTATTTACCCCAAAGATACAGATGTCGTGAAAAGAAGGGCCATCTGTACCCCAATGTCTATAGCAGCAATGGCCACGTTCACCAAACTGTGGAAAGAACCAAGATGCCCTTCAATAGACGAATGGGTAAGGAAGATGTGGTCCATATACACTATGGAGTATTATGCCTCCATCAGAAAGGATGAGTACTCAACTTTTGTAGCAACATGGATGGGACTGGAAGAGATTATGCTGAGTGAAATAAATCAAGCAGAGAGAGTCAATTATCATATGGTTTCACTTATTTGTGGAGCATAACAAAAAGCCTGGAGGACAAGGGGAGATGAAGAGGAGAAGGGAGTTGAGGGAAATTGGAAGGGGGGGGTGAAGCATGTGAGACTATGGACTCTGAAAAACAACCTGAGGGTTTTGAAGGGGTTGAGGGGGGTAGGAGGTTGGGGGAACCAGGTGGTGGGTATTAGAGAGGGCACGGATTGCATGGAGCACTGGGTGTGGTGAAAAAACTATGAATACTGTTACGCTGAAAAGAAATAAAAAATTAAAAAAAAAAGATGAACAAAATAAAAAAAATAACTTCTTTATATATTTTGGATACTAATCTTTTATTGCACATGTCATTTGCAAATATCTTCTATCATTCAACAGGTTGCCTTTTAGTTTTATTGGCTGTTTCCTACTCTTTGCAGAAATTTTTATTTTGGTCTAGTCCTGATAGTTCATTTTTGCCTCCATTTTCATTGTCTCAGGAGACATATCTAGAGAAATATTATGTTCAATGTCAGAGACATACTGCCTATGTTGTCTTCTAGGATTTTTAATGGTTTCAGGTTTCACATTTAAGTCCTTAATCCATTTGAAGCTTATTTTTGTGTATTATGTAAAAAGTGGTCCAGCTTCTTTTTTCTTTCTTTCCTTCTTTCTTTTTTTTTTTTTTTATATGTAGCTGACTAGTTTTTCTAACACCATTTGTTGAAGACATGAACAGGCATTTCTCCGAAGAAGACATCCAGATGGCCAACAGACACCTGGAAAGATGCTTAGCGTTACTCATCAGGGAGGTAGAAATCAAAACTACAATGAGATATCACCTCACACCTGTCAGAATGTTAAAATGGATAACACAAGAAACAAGTGTTGGTGAGGATCTGGAGAAAGTGGTAGCAAGATTGTGCACTGTGGGCAGGAATACAAATTGGTTCAGTCACTGTGGAAAATAATATGGAAGTGCTTCAAAAAGTGAAAAACAGAACTACCCTGTGATCCAGTAATCACACTTCTGGGTATTTACCCCCCCAAATACAGAAAACACTAATTCAATGCATACATGCACCACTATATTTACTGCACCATTATTTACAATAGCCAAACTGCAAAAAGCAGCCCAAGTGTCCATCAATATTTGAATTAATACAGAAGATGTGACACATATATATGAATACATATATAAAATATATAATATATACATATATAAATTTAAATAGACACATGCTTATATACACACATATAAAATGCAAAATTATTTAGCCATTGAAAAGAATGAATTCTTGTCATTTGCAACTACATGGATGGGGCTAGAGAGTATAATGCTAAGTGAAATAAGTCATTCAGAGAAAGACACCATAATGTTAGAAATTATTTAGATAGCCAGGCCAGGGTTCCCAACAAGACAATATAGAATCAAGACAATTAAAATAAAACAGCACCAACATCCTGTTTTGGAGCTTAGACAGGATCACACTAATATTCTGTTTTGAAGCCTTTGCAGAATTGACTTCTGCAAAGTGTCCTAAAATAAAACAACTAACCACAAAACATTGTTCACCATCATGAGCAGTTGCCAGTTAAGACATAAGCCCCCAGATGTCATCCAAAATAGACCATCAGCATTTAGACAATAACCTAACAGATAGACAGAAATGTGACCAAAGCCCAGATTGCAATGACTTAGAGCACCCTTGTTGCTTAAGATAGTTCTGCAAAGATCTCATAAAAATCCCTAAACTTAGAGACTCCAAGGGCAACTCTCTCGAATCCCCTTCCTTTTTGGGAGCTTTGTACTATGGCTTAATGAACTGCTTTGCTGCCCACCTCTTTTCTTCTGGTCTACCTCTTCATTCTTTGAAGCAGCATCACTACACACATGTTGTTGGAGAGTGTGAGAAAGTCTGCAACAATATGATTTCACTCACTTTTGGAATTTAAGAAATGAAACAAATGAGCAAAGGAAAAACAGAGAGAGACAAAAGAAGAAACAGACTCTAAACTCAAGAGAGCAAACTGATGTTTACCAGAGGGAGGTAGGTGGGGTTGGATGAAATAGGTGATGGGGATTAAGGAGTGTACTTGTGATGAGCACCAAAGGGATGTAGAGAATTGTTCAATCACTATATCCATACACCCTAAACTAACATAATAACACCATATGTTTGTTATACTGGAATTAAAATAAATACATAAATTTAAAAAGACAGGTATTTTAAAATATGGTTTAGTAGATCTTCCTTAGGTCTTTTTCAGGAATGGTTTCTGTTCATTTTCTCCCTTTTGAATAAGCTATATGCTTGTTTGTCTGTTTCCTTTTTTGGTTTTTTTTTTTGTATGCTTTATGATTTCTTCTTTTTTCTTTTATTTTTGAAACCTGTATATTTATCTCTAATGATATAATTCTAGAAACTCGTATCTCCCCTTCCCCAAAAGGGTTTGCTATTTAGTTAGTTTGTTTGAATGTTTTAGGCTATCTCTATCCCAAGAATTGGCCTAAGGTGTAAACGTAAGGATTTCTACATCTTCTCAGACCTTTTCTGAGCCTACATCTTCTGGGCATGCGTGATGACTTTCTAATTCCCCCCTTATCATCATTGCTTTGAATGTTACAGTCCTTGATGTGTGCCTCTCAAAAGGAGAAAAAGAGATCAACAAAGGGGATGAAATAAAAGTTGTAGCCCTTTATATCCCTTGGCTGTCACTTCAGCCAGTGGCTTAGGGGCTTGCAACCATGGGAAGAGGAGCAGTAACAATGGCTATTGCCTCATTAACTGCACTTTCATGATCAGCATAAGCAATCAGAAATCAGAGCACAGATCACTGATATTTGGAAGACAGAATCCTTATTGCCTACCCTGGCTCCTGTAAGCCATGATAAGTTACTCCAGGAACATAGGCACAACTGCCAGTCACAGGGCTGAAGGGTGGGAAGTGGGTAGCTGCTGCTGTGCTAGGAGTTGAAATTGACCAATTTGAACTGCAATTTATCATCAATGGCTTCTGCTGGAAGTAGCAAACTTTCAGTAGACTCCAGAGTTCTAAAATATTTACATCAGACAGATTCTGCTGGTGCCATTGTAGTGAGAGACATTACTAGTGCTTCTTGCTTGGTCATCTTCCCAGAATCCTCTCTCCAGCCCTTTATTTATTTATTTTTGTAAGTATGTGAAATTTAACAAACATTTCTAGTTAGTATCAGCAGAGCAATCTGACCACAATGAGAAAAGGAGGGTTTTGTTTTTCTCCTCTCCTTCTGGGAAGCTGCAGACAGCTTTGAAGGAGATCCTTCTCCCTATTCTTTCCTCAATTCTTTGTATCCCTTCTCTTTTATTCTCCCTAATCCAAGCTATGGCTATTCATTCCAAGATGGAATCAAGCTTAGTGAAGCTGGGGAAAAAAGATGAGGACAGTTTTAAACTCATTACATACATACTGATATTTCACCATTTGGTTTTATTCATTTTTCATTGAGAAGGCACTTAACCATGAAAGCTGAAGGCGAGTACTGATCTTGGACAGCTTTTGCCAGTGGTTTTTGTTTTCATGGGCAAGTTATACTAATTCTCTGTGTTTCAGTTTTATCATGCATAAAATTGAGCTAATAATGGTATGGAAGTTATATGATTGTCACAAAGAAAAATTAAGTTGAAGTATGCAAAACACACCTGTCACAAATAACCAATACACTGGAATTATTCCTCTGGATAGTTTCTAAGTAAAGTGGTAGTTCATAATGTTAGCTGGTCATTATATTCATGCATAGAACTTTATAGATAGACAAACGTTTGGTCCTACTACTCATATTTTAATGAATATATCTTGAAGTTCTATTTTTCCCCTTAATTTTGATTCAAAATTGATATTGGTTAATTTGGAAAGATTAGAGAATATACAATACTATAATTAAGAGTGAAAGCTGTTTTTAATTTAATTTTTTACTGGAAAAACATGTAATTAAAAATTTGTAAATTTAGATAATTTTTGATGGCTAGAGAATATTTCATGCCAAACTCATATTGATTTTGGCTGAAATTCTCAGAATTTCTAAGGAGAGATATCCATTAGAAAATAGATACAACAATGCTTCACAGATCTTCCTGGAAATTGGTGTTGGGAAGAGGAGGATGTTGTCCTTCAATACGCCCCTGGTAGAGATGGTTAATAATTTATTAATCATTATCATAATAATGGTCAACATATGTTGTTCAATACTTTTCTTTTTTTAAATTCTTTTATTATGTTATGTTAGTCACCATATAGTACATCATTGATTTTTGATATAGTGTTCCATGATTCATTGTTTGCATATAACACTCAGGGTTCCATGCAATACATGCCCTCTTTAATACTTATCACTGGGATAACCCATTCTCCTACCCTCTCCCCTCTAAACCCCCCAGTTTGTTTCCTGGAATCCATAGTCTCTCATGTTTCATCATCCCCTCTGATTTCTACCCTTCATTTTTCCCTTCCTTCTCCTAATGTCCTCCATGCTTTCTCTCCATGCTATTCCTTGTGTTCCACAAACACGTGAAACCATATGATAATTGTCTTTCTCTGCTTGACTTTTTTCACTTAGCATAATGTCCTCCAGTTCCATCTATGTTGATGTATACATTGGGTAATCATCCTTTCTAATGTCTGGATAGTATTCTATTGTATATATGGGCTATGTCTTCTTTATCCATTCATCTGTTGAAGGGCATCTCAGCTCCTTCCATAGTTTGGCTATTGTAGACATTGCTGCTATGAACATTGGGGTGCATGTGGCCCTTCTTTTTACTACATCTGTATCTTTGGGGTAAATACTTTCCATCAGAGCTTGGCTAAATGTTTTTACATATAGGAGTTCCATTTATCATCACAACAAACCTACAAGTTATAACTATTATGACTACTAAACATATAAGGAAAACTGGTATAATTTTTCTACTTTGACACAGTCAGTATGTGTCAAAACTGAGATTCAAACTGAGTTCTGTCAGAATCAAGGGCCTGAAAAATACCTTAACTTGGTACCTTACTGTTTTTGAGAATTTAATTTTAACTTTTTTCACATATACATTTTTAAATTTAATGTAGTTAACATAGTGGAGTATTAGTTTCAGAGGTAGAGTTCAGTGACTCATCAGTTGCATACAGCACCCAGTATTCATTACATTGAGTGCCTTCCTTAATGCTTGTCACCCAGTTATTCCATCCCCCTACTCACCTCCCCTCCAGCAAGCCTCAGTTTGTTCCCTAGTATTAAAGAGTCTCTTATAGTTTGTCTCCCTCTCCCTCTCTGATTTCATCTGATTTTATTCTTCCTCTCCCCTATGTTCATCTGTCTTGTTTTTTAACTTCCATGTATGAGTAAAATCATATGATAATTGTCTTTCTCTGATTGACTTATTTCATTTAGCACAATACCCTCTAGTTCCATCCACATCATTGCAAATGGCAAGACTTAATTTTTTGATGACCCTTTCCAAATTTTGGCTATTGTGGACATTGGTGCTATAAACATAGAGGCGCTGGTGTCCCTTTGGATCACTTCAAGGTGAGTGAATCAATACATGAGAAGACTCTCCATGCCTGGAAGGTAGTATGTGCTCTCCTAACATCTGGTTCCAATCAAAGATGAAGGCCCCTGATTGATCTGTATTTCTCTAGCTATATTCCTCTCCCTTCCATACTTTCCATTATTATTGAAGGGCTAGAATGCTTCAATGATACCTTATTGCCAACCAAATAAATTATAAATTCATTTGCATATCAGTGTATAAGTCCTCAGATTTTGGATCCATGTTTCCCACTAACCCCCCAACTCTCTTCTTTTAAAAATATCGTATCAAATCTGAACAATTAGTCCTTGAATTATGCTTTATTGAAATTTTAAAATATTTTTTTTCTCCTTAAGTTAGAAAGTCAAGAAGTAAAACAAAACAAAACAAAAATAAAATGACACCCTAGGCTACATATAGGGTGTCCAGATAATTGGTGAAACATTATTTTGGGTGTTTTTATGACAGTATTTTTGGGTAAGATGATAATTTAAGTCAGTGGAGTTGAATGAAGAAGTCTGCCTTTTGTAATGTGTGTGGGCTTCATCCAAGTAGTTGGAGGTCTGAATAGAACAAAACACGGACCTCCCAGAGCAAGAAAGAATTCTCCACCAGGTGGCCTTCTGACCTTATCTGGACTATTGGCTTTTCTGTCTCCTGAGTCGCCAGCCCCTCTGCCCATACTGCATATTTTGGACTTGCTAGTCTGTATAATACCTGAGCAGTTCCTTATTATAAGTCATACACACACTTACACACACACACACACACACACCATTGGTTGTATTTCTTCGAAGAATCCTAACATACTCTTAATAAATGTTTTTTATATGTAAGGGATTAGTTCTCAAATTTGTGATTAATTTACCATCTCTTTTGGAACTAGTTGTAGTTCAACATCCCAAAATATTTAAGACCAATGTCTGTGGCTCCTGTTCTCCTCCTTAAAATAGTTATACAGTAATGATCTTCAGATATTAGAAGATCTAGGTTTTAATCTTGCATACCCTACTAGAAGTGTGAGACTTTTTCAGCTTTGTGATCTTTCTGTAACACCTTTCTCATAGGTTGTTGTCAAGTTTAAGTGAGTTAACATATATGAAAGGACTTTGTGAACCATATTAGCCCTCTGTTGCTTTGCTAAAATACTATAATATTTGCTTTCTTCTCTCCCTTTCTTATTCTTGAAGTGCTGCCAGTCCTTAGAAGAATGTGAAGGGCTGCCAATTCCTGGGAAGAGTGAAATTTTTTAAGACCAATTTCAGTAATATCTTCATGGTCAGATCATAGTATTTGTTTGCTTGATCTTATTTCTTGCTTTCACTCTGGGTAGTCTATTCCTGGCACTGTTTAGGTAATAATGAAAGATTAGATCCCATTTTCTGGACTATGTTCCGGCCAAGTGTATCCAGTTTCTGGGACTATGGTCTTTGAAGAGATTACCAGGGAAGAGAAAAATCCCATTTATTGAAGAGCAACTTTGAAGATCAAAAGAAACACAACTGAAGTGATGGAAGGGCAGGAAATAAGAATGATATCTGGGACTCAAAAGATGTCGTCATTAAATACTAATTACCTTATTTTTCCCTGACCATAATTCAGACCACTTTTGGTACTGGAAATGTCACCTGTATTTATATGACTGCACTTGTATGAAAATAAACTTTCTGTGTTGTCTTCTGTCTTCTGTCAGTGAGTCTGGCCTTTGAAACACCATTTTGCAAACATATACCCACTTTAGTTTGAGGAGTTAGTTCAGATTGCATGAGAGAACAATATCTCTGCAAGTTTCTTCAAAGGAAAGAAGTTTTAGAACCCTGCAAAAAAATAGTCTGAGAGACACTGGTGAGGACAGAGAAGGGAAAAAAACACACTGCAGAAGGGGTGCTTTAAATGGACAGTCCTATCTAAAGAATTGCAGAAGAGAAAGACAAGCACTTCCTTTTGCAAGAGTCCATCTTCAAAACCTGACTAAAAAGCACAACCTCTAGCTCTTAGTAGAGTAAGAAGTAGGAAGCCATATTTGTGAAGTTTTATGAAAGGATTTATGATTTGTTGTCTCCCTAGTCCCTTCTATCTGAGCAAATGACATCATAGCCATTCAGTAGCTGAAGCCAAAAACCCGAGAGAAATTTTTAGTTCATTTTTTTCCTTCATCACCACTATCAATCTTACTCCCATCCACATTGGTTGGGCTGAGAGAATCTGATTTGTCCTAGTGAGAGATATTCAACCAACTTTGTGGCCCTCAGGTTGTAGGATGATACAGCCCAGAGAGGACTAATCAGTGTAGCAGCACTTGTTTCAGCCTCCACAGTGAAAAAACACTTTCTATTTTTTAAGTATATCTCCATCAATCTTATTATGTTTTTATGAAACCTTGTTTCATATTGGTAATAACCAATATTGTTGAACACTTATGGATTCCAGAGTGGAATCATTGCTGGGAACATCTCAATTCCCTTGACTTCAAGGCAGTCTTGGCATTTGGGTTTGAAAAATAGCTGTGATGATGAGAATTGGCCTCTTTATGTCTCTATTGAAACACAGTAATCTTAATTTTGTCACTTGTACTTTGCAGTGATGAATCATGTGTTTGGACCTTGACACAAAACTCCTAAAGCTCATTCAAAGATAGCATTAAATCTCATGTATAAAAATCTGTTTGATTTCTTTCAATTATGTCATTGCCATGTACTTTGTAATGGCTGACACCCATTTGTCCCCTCTCCGCAAAAACATAAAAATTCATTTCAAGCAATGAAATTCAATTTGTCTTGAAAGTAATTCTGTAAAAAATAATAATCTGTGCAGCATTCTAATCTCCTTCTACAATGTTATGTGGAGCCTGGGATGCATTATCTGCATTGTCCTAGCGTTATAAGAGGATAAATGGGAAATTAATTCTTCTCGTAAGGCAACTATTAATGATAATGGAGAGTAATTAAAAGCCCAAAGTTGAACCTGGAGGAAATTTGCTCCAATCCAGAGCAAATCAAAGTTATTTTTTGGTTTAAATTTCTGTGATAGATGGTATTAATAGTTTACAATTATTTATTCCTTTATTGCCCTTGCTCTGAGGTTTCAGTCCTGGTTGCTCTATTTGTCCAATTATAATGGAACTGGGTATGGGGATACCAGTGAATTGCCTAATATTTTTGTCCCTTGTTCTTCTGTGTAGTGACAATCTTATCTCCTTCAGGTGATGAGGATCCTTTACTGTGCTAGTATGGGAATTTTTTTCTGCCTCTCTGCCATGTATAGGCAGGAGGACCACAGGATAACAGGAGGCTTTCAGTTGGGTATGATATTTCTGATGTCCCCTCTAAAACTCTTCCCCATATGGAACAAACTCTATACTCTTGGAGCCAATATTTGTGAGGAAAGGAAACATAAATTTCTGAACTTGGTCACTGGGAATGCCAACAAGTAAGAGCACTCCTTTTGTGTCCAGCACTCCTGGACCAGTGTGTCACACATATTGGAAAGCACAACACCATATAGCACTGATTTAAGGGATGTGTCTCATTCTTTCAGAGATCAGCTCTAAGTTGGACCATTAGCTCCATCTTTAAGAAGCTATCCCATCATTCCATCAGGTTAGCAGCCTCTGCAAAAGGACCAAAGGATCTCGTGTCTATAGCTGCATTCCATTTAAAGGGGGATTCTTGCCCCCACCCCTGCCAAAGTTTATATTGTAAAGATATGAGTCACTCTTTGATGCTCCACATAGTCATGCTGAGTTGATGTGAAGAATTACATTTTCAGACAGGACATCTAATACTACCTGTGGTGATTAGAGTTCTCCCACTAACACATGGTTAAATTTGAGTGGCAAAGAGTAATAATATGTCTCTCATCTCTTGATCCTCTCCAATAACAAAAGAACACCTCTCTTCTAAGGGCAGCATGCAGGGCACTTCCTGGTGATGTGGTGTTTGGATGTGAATGCTAATAGGAACAGTTAATTTGCTCTGTTCTCTGGTAGAGTTGGGAGAAGTATTTGTTGCCATTTCTCCTGACAGCCACTGGGTTTACCAGTTAGCAGGGCCAGTGGGGAACATGGGAAATTATAGGCTGCATGTTCCTCCAATACTTTTGGGCTGCAGTGACTGAGCAGCCCTGCCATAGAGCATGGATCTTTTACAGAGTACTTTGTTTGATGAGAAATTAATCACTAGATTTTCATTTCTCCAGAAAGCTGATGATGATAGTGGAACCTGCTCAAAATATTTGACACATAACCATCTATCCAGAAGGCCACAGTAATATCACTGACTACAGACTACCCTTACATGACAAATAAACACTTGTAACTGCAGATGGTGTGCAACATGGCTTTTTATTTAGATCAATGGAGTATTGTTCCAAATTTATTTTCCTGTTTTTTAAAATTTTTTTGTTGCATATGGTGTGCCCCCCTCAAAAAATGAAAGTATAGCTGTGAATGCGTTTGTTCTCTTAGAAGAAAAAGATTCTTGCAAACCGTTAAATAGTATCATCTGATCTTTTAAGTAAAACAAAAATCAGTTAAGATCATCCCAACAATTGCTCAATTGTTTATTCAGTAAATCAGGGTAAAGTTTTGGGAATTTCACTCAGGTATATCTGACACTATTATAAGTAAATACAATTATAAGAAAAACTATGGTGATAATATGAATACATAAATTGATGGAACCCAATATCCTGCATATGCAATGTTCTAGGTGAATTAAGATATCTATAGCTCAACAATAAATATGGAAATGCCATTGGGTACATATAATCATAATTGCATCCAAGAAAACTTAAATATTCTACTGCAATGATTTTACTGTTGTGTCCTCTCAAAGTTTCAAATTCTGTTGAAATTCTAACACCCAACGTGAAGGTATTAAGAGATATAGTCTTTGGGAGCTAAGTAGTTCATCAAGGTGGAACTTCAGGAATAGTGTAGTGCCCTTGTAAAAGGGACCCTGAGAACTCCCTTGCCTTCCTTCTATGATGTGAAGATACAGCAAGAAGATGGCAGTTTGTAACACAGAAGAGGATCCTCACCAGAACCAGACATGCTGGCATACTCATCTCAGACCTCCAGCCTCCAGGACAGTGACAAATACATTTCTATTATTTATAAGGAGCCCAGTTTATGGTGTTCAGTTATCACAAGCTGAGCTACCTAGAATGTCTACCAATCAAAACGGAAGTTCTAGGTATTAAAATTTACCAAAAATTACATTTAGATTATACTACAACTTTGATTTTGGGACAAAGATGATTATGCCTAGAGAAAAGACTTTAGAATTACAGTGCAAAGAGTCTTGCTCTTTGCTGTTAATCAACAAATGAATTTCAGAAACATTTGAGCTTTCAGAAAAAAACCATCTATCTATCTATATCTATCTATCTAACATCTATCAGTCATCTATTTATTTATAGAGTGAATGCACACCTATGTGTGCCTGGGGTAGAGGGTGACAGAGGAGGAGAGGGAATTTTAAGCAGGCTCCACACTCAGTGTGGAGTCCAACACAAGGCTCAATCTCATGACCCTGAAATCATGACCTGAGCTGAAATCAAGAGCCAGATGCTTAACTTACTGAGCCACCCAGGCACCCCAAAACATTTGAGTTTTTGAAGAATAATTCCAAATCAGCCCAAATGTCTTAAGTATATTTGTTTATCCTACAGTCAATTTTCTTTCCTCTTACAGTGTAACTCATTATAGGAAGTATGAGTCTAAGATTTATTATTATTATTGTCTTGTAAAATATGTCCCCAAAAGTCAGCCTTCTCTTTTGCTTATTCAGGGATACTTGAGACTAGCTCTGATTTTTCACCTTCCCAGTGATTTTGGTACACATACCTATAAAAATACAAGTACTACATGGTATCTGAATAACTTCATAAGGCTGTGCTACAAAATGACAAGCTTAGTATTGGTGGGTAAAAGATCCACTGAAGCCCAGTGTGCATAATCAGGCTAGGTGTTTGTGTGAACACTTGTCTGAGTTTCTGAGAGATAACCATGAGAAAATGGAGGAATCACTGCAGACAGGCAAGAGCAACAGAGGGATGTTTATAAGATTCAAGACTAGACCATCCATCCCATGGGAAGACATTCTTACTGCTGTGGCTGCCTCCAGTATGGAGATAAATCATGAATAAGGAAATATTAGCAACAAATGTGGCCCTTTAGAAGTAAAGTATGAGTCAAAAGAGGTTAGAATTATGATTGTTTAATTGTGCTGACTTAGTCACCATAAAATACAGCATTAGCTTTGTTTTGTTTTTTAAGATTTTATTTATTTATTTGACCGAGAGAGAGAGAGATCACAATAGGCAGAGAGGCAGGCAGAGAGAGAGGAAGGGAAGCAGGCTCCCTCCTGAGCAGAGAGCCTGACATGGGCCTTGATCTCAAGACCCTGAGATCATGACCTAAGCCAAAGGCAGAGGCTTAACCCACTGAGCCACCCAGGTACCCCCAGCATTAGATTTTGATGCAATGTTCCAAGAGTCATTATTTATGTACAACACCCAGTTCTCCATGCAATATATTCCCTCCTTAATACCCACCACTAGACTCACCCATACCCGTCCCCCAAAGATCAGTTTTTTTTTTCTCAGAGTCCACAGTCTCTTCCCCCAATTCATTTTTCCTTTTCTTCTCTTAGTGTCCTCCATGTTATTCCTTATGTTCCACAAGTAAGTGAAACCATATAGTAATTGACTTTCTCTGCTTGAGTTATTTCACTCAGGATAGTCTCCTCCAGTCCCATCCATGTTGATGTAAAAGTTGGGTAATCATCCTTTCTGATGGCTGAGTAATATTCCATTGTATATATGGACCATATCATCTTTATCCATTTGTCTGTTGAAGGGCATCTCAGCTCTTTCCACAGTTTGACTATTGTGGACATTGCTCTTATGAACATTGGGGTACATATGGCCCTTCTTTTCACTGCATCTGTATTTTTGGGATAAATATTCAGTAGTTCAATTGCCAGGTCAGAGGGTAGCTCTATTTTTAATTTTTTGTGGAATTTCCACACTGTGTTCCAAAGTGGCTGCCCCAACTTGCATTCCCACCAACAGTGTAAGAGGGTTCCCCTTTCTCCACATCTCTCCAACATTTGTTGCTTCCTGCCTTGTTAATCTTTGATGTTCTAACTGGTGTAAGGTGGTATCTCAATGTGTGTGGGTTTTTTTTCTAAGATTTTTATTTATTTATTTGACAGATAGATATCACAAGTAGGCAGAGAGGCAAGCAGAGAGAGAGAGAGGAGAAAGAAGTCCCCCGATGTGGGGTTTGATCCCAGGATCTTGGGATCATGACCTGAGCCAAAGGCAGAGGGTTTAACCCACTGAGTCACTCAGGCACCCCTCAACGTGGTTGATTTGAATCTTCCTGATGGCTAATGTTGATGAACATTTTTTCATGTGTCTGTTAGCCATATGTATGTCTTCATTGGAGAAGTGTCTGTTCATGTCTTTTGCCCATTTTTTGACACGATTATCTGTTTTTTATTATTATTCATGATGTGCTTCAGGGAGGGGTGGGAGAGAGAGAGAGAGAATCTTAAACAGGTTCCATGCCCAGGACATAGCCTGACGCAGGACTCAATCTCATGACCTTGAGATCATGAACTGAGCTGAAAACAAAAAGTCAGGTGCTTAACTGACTGAGCCACCCATGAGCCCCAAGGATGATGATTCTTTGATATAAATCTCCCTTGGTTTGCCCCTTGGGAAATTTGATTCTATGATAATAATAATTAAAAACAAAACAATACAATACAAAAAACCTCTAAAATACTGCAGTGATTGTAGGGAACAATGTGTAAGAACAAAGAGTATGCGCAGGGCTTGCCATCTGACCGGTGGGTGTGTCCCATTTACTAGTTGTGTGTGAATAGTTTGGAAATGGAAGCCAGTCATGTCTACTCTTTTACGTGGTAGACAGAGCTTGGATTTTGGTGGTGAGAGGTTTTGAGGGCAGTCTGATTCTTGTTTGTCATTTACCCACATCTCTCTCCATCTATAGTTGGCTGTGATCATTTTTCAATGCATACACATGTACACACTTGTATACACAGTAGTTACACCATTAATACTTGTGCACCTTGCTTTAGTCATTTAGTAGTTAAGAAATATTTCTGTATCAGTCCATTATAGACTTATCCCTATGATGGTGGTGCAGAATTCCATGGTATGAATAATGACACTACTCTCCAGTACTCTCCAAGGATCCGTCCTAACTGGACACTTCCATACACTACTGACAGAATTGTAAATTAGTGTGGAATTCCAATAAGGTCATTTTAAGTTGCTTATAAATCTTAATTCCCTCAATAAATTGCCTTATGGGATTACTTGTTTGTACATGTCCTAAAACGTTTGTCTGGGACAGTCCTTTAAAATAGAATAGCCAAAATTTAGATGCTTGGTTGATGCTTTATTGAAATATTTTTAAACATTTATTCATTTGTTTTTGTCCTGGGTGGATACTTAATCTTGTCCTATTTCAGCAATGCAGGTGGTTGGGAACTTGGGGTCCTTACTTAGCTGGTCATATGTGCTTAATGAGCAAACTAGAAACAACATTCTGAGTGAATCCTGCTCCCAGGCCACTTGTTCTTCATCTCACATCCTCATCATGTCCTCACCTCACTTCTGAGTGATGCAGGCACTTATTTCTAATCTGTGTCCTCAATTCCCACCAGAGCTTACCTCCCTGCTCTTGGTTTGCTGGTCTTTCAGGTCCACGGTTCTCAATGCTGCAGAGAGCATGGACAAATTGAATTCAAAGCATCTCACACAGAGAAGCTATCCCAAGCTGATTATTTCTCCATGTTGGTACAAAAACCAGCTGAGACTAATGGTATTCAGGGAGGATTGCTTGAGATACAACAGCCTGTGCTCTGTTTCGGATATCCTTAAATATATACCTGGATCACATAGAATAACCCAAGACTGGAAGGATATTTCTTAAATTGAATTTCATTTTGCTGTAATATCTGTTTGGCTTACTTTGATATAAGATGGAACTTTCTGAAATCTTAGCAGGGTTCACAGTAAGGATTTTGTACAGTCATGGCATTCTTCATATCACAGGCTCCATTTCTTTCTTTCTTTCTTTCTTTCTTTCTTTCTTTCTTTCTTTCTTTCTTTCTTGACCCCCTAGGAGTTATTCCTATAGGATTAGTATCAAAGGAAGTTACAGTTCTCCTGAGCTCTTGGCTTATCTTTATATCATGGATATTTTGAATCTTGTAACAGGTAAGTTTTCTATTTTTGTGTTGCTTTTTAGAAAGCTTAGAGCTAAATTTGTGATTTATCCACAATGGGTTTTGCTTTTCGAGTGCATTCTTCCAAGGCTTCCTGAGAATGAAGCTCTATGTTTTCCCATTCAACTAAGTTTGCTCATTATAAAGCCTGACATTTTATGGATATTTAAAAATAATCTGATCCTTAACCCCATCATCTACTTAGGGGCCATGAGGGAAGCACAGAGTAAGCTGAAGATTTCAGTCACTCATGCAAAGATAAGCATATTTGTCTCTACTCCCAAATCTCTCCTTTTTTGATCTCTCTTTTGGCTCAACTCACTTTTATTAGGGTGGTTTGTTCCACCTTCTCGGGGGACCACAAAACTGCCTGTTTCAGCCTTTAAGAAGTTCCCATGCCTTTTAAACATGAAAGTCCTTTGGGGTCATCAGCTAATCTTTACCCAGCATTAACTTTCATAGAATTTGGTCTTCTTCCAAGTGTGTGCAAGTCTTGTTATGCCTATGTGATTAAAGTCATACAAATAATCAGATGTTAATTTTCTCTGGTATCTTATAGACACTGATTTTTTTTTCTTTTGTAGCCTTTGCTCTAAGTCTGCTTTCTCCCACATCAGTTCTCCTTTTCCTGAAGAATTATACTAATTTGAGAAAACTGATATGTTTTTTTGCTAGTTTTACCCTCATAGATATGTAGGCCATTACAATATGCTTCCTTGTGCTTTAACCAACTTCTCTTTGTTACTGCCCTTTTTTTGCCCCTGCCCTTTTTTTGCCAACTGTCTTTCTTCCTATTTTTAATGTTTGCGATCTGTCAGCTCTTAAGTTACCTTATGTATTGTCCCAAAATCATTCTGGAAATTTGTGGTAATAATAATAAGCATATGTCGGCCCATGGAAAGGCAACATGGAAAGGAACAATATATATTCCAGAGATATAGCAAATTTTCATTGTAACAAATATTAGTCTAAACTTCTCACTTAAATTTTCTAGAGTTTCTGAAGGACTGCAACTTCCTGTGTTCTGTGATAAATGAGTAAATGCAAGACAATTTTATTTTATGTCCTTCCTTTTATTTCCTTTGATTTCTAAGTCAAAAGATACACAATTATACTATTTGAGGGAGAGTCATTTAATCTTGTCTGTTTCTATGTGGGACAGAGTCAATTAATTAGGAAAGAAAACAGCATCATCGTATTTTTCATAGTAGACATGTTAACAAGTGTTTCATCTCTAGCCACATGCTATACATGGATGATAAGAAGCTCCAGAGCAGGTCTAAAGAAGACTCATGAACCACTGAAAGTCAGTAAGGATTTAGTTTTGTTATGATTGGTGAATTGAATTTGGCATTAATCAACATCAAGCAAGATAGAGAAAAGACTCTGATCCTACTGCAAGTTTGAAAGTCTTCATTTAGAGGAGCGCTATT
This sequence comes from Neogale vison, assembly GCF_020171115.1. Taxonomy (NCBI): domain Eukaryota; kingdom Metazoa; phylum Chordata; class Mammalia; order Carnivora; family Mustelidae; genus Neogale; species Neogale vison. Next base: position 58,600,894 of record NC_058101.1, on the reverse strand, counting down.
CAAAGTAGCTTCATAGATAGACCTAAATGTTGAAAACCAATTGTCATTAGCAGTACTTGAAAGTTTTTTGGTGACAAAAAGTCTCTCTAGCAAGTGAAGAAAGAGACAGATAATTAACACCTGCTGGTCGCATTGATCATAGATTACCTAATCTTCAGGAGCTCTTTTGTAGCACACCTAGCTGCAAACTAAAAGAGGTAGTCTATAAAATGATCAAATTTCAAGAAGCACAAACATGGAAAAATAAAACAAAGCAGCACAGAGAGCAAACTGATTTCTCCATCATAATGAAGTCTTTCTTCAAATACACAGGAACGCTGGTCACTTCAGTATTTGTTTACCTGGTATAGCAAACTCATTTCTTCTTCTTTTTTTTTTTTTTAAAGATTTTTTTTTTTTTTTAATTTATCAGAGAGGGGGGGCGGAGAGAGCAAGCACAGGCAGACAGAATGGCAGGCAGAGGCAGAGGGAGAAGCAGGCTCCCTGCTGAGCAAGGACCCTCTCTGGTCATGTAAGTCTTCCCTGCTAGGTTATGAATGTTACAGGACCCTATTCTGTCCAGATCCACTCAGCTCCTTCTTATACTCTGTCTTTATCCCTGCTCCAGCTTCTGTGTGCTTTTGCTACTATGCACCTCTGCCTGAGACCCTACATTATTGACACTGATGTTCATGTAGCACAGAGACCCTGAAGTCTCTGGGAGTGTACAGTTCCCTGAGGAGGGCTTTGTCAATGACCAGCTTGCACAGGAGTGTGAATGACCATCTTCTTTGCTCTGAATTTGGATCAGCTTTGGAACTTGATATAAACTCCAGAGCTCAGTGGGATCAGGCTATAGCTGACCCCTGTGAGACTTTGCCTAAAATCACACCCTTGTTTGACTTCCTTCTTTTCCCTTCTGTCTTTCTTCTACTCCTTTACTGGTTTCTCCCAAGAGAATTTCTTTAAGAATCACATGCACAGGAATCCTGTCTCAGGGTCTGCTCCAAGAGAATTTGACAAACTCAGCATTCTTTTATTCACCTTTTCTTTCTGGGCACAGTAAGGGCTTAGCAAACTTTTGTGAAATAAATGAGTGGGAAACTCAGAATATATTCCTATATAGAAGCTTGGTAAATACCCAAGTGCCTGCCTTAACTATGGGTAGGCCTGATATTTGTATACCAAATCCTGAATTGGACTCACCATGAGTGGTCTGATAGAGAAGAATTTTGCTCTTGTTCTCTTCAGGTGATTTGGCCTGACTGATGTGCTACAAGTGTAAGAAGGATGCTTCAGATAGTCTTTTAATCATCAGGCAGCACTGGTTGTTTGTTCACTCAGAATGAAACTCTTCTCTGGTTTGGTTGATTAATGTGATCAGATAATAGTAACACAGAGGGGTACTGAAGAAATGATTTCTGAAAAGCAGTGTTCTTGAAAATAAATGTTCTGCACACATGCAGTTAGAAGAGTGAAGGACAAAGGGTTTATCTGTGGCCTCCTTGTCTGGACCAGTCTGCCACTTACTTCTCTTTAAGGATCTGCAGTCTCTGTCTGCTCAAGTCCAAGATCCTTAGCATGGCATTCAAGGTCCCAAATGATGTCAACTTAACATCTCTTGCATCACTTGCCATCAATTCTTCCTTCTTGCTTAACCTTCATACTCCCTTATACTGAATAATCCCTGTTCATGTCATACTATTTTTATCATTATGTCTTTGCTTATGCTCTTTCCTCTTTCTACCATGGGCTTATCCAACAAAGTCAGCTTTAAAATCCATCTTGCTTACCATTTCCTTTATGAATGAAATATTCTTGTTTAGGCTCTCATAAAACTGTGTGTAAACATCTATCATTGGACTTAAATATTTTAAAATCAGTGGCTGTTTATAGGTCTTTCTCTTTTAGATTGAGATCTCTTTCACACCATATCTTATTCCTCCTTGAATTCTTACTACCAAGGCCAAGATAAATGTTGTTTAGAATAATGGTTTAATATCATATTGATATTGATATCACATATCTCTGTTACCACATAATTTTGCTAAACACATTATAAATAAAGTTATACAATGTGTTACCATTTTCATATCACATCAAAAGAGATAAATACAGTGCTTATACTTACCAGTGATTTGGAAACAAATTTGAGAGCATAAGAAGTTCTCATACATGTATGTGTATGTAGTATATTAACAAATTTTTCTCACAGAACTTACTGTCCCAGGACTATGATAGGAACAGGAAGTAGATGGAAGTCAATTTTAAATGGGAACAGAGTAGAAGGTTCATGGTGTGTCAGAACCTGAGGTTGATTGGGTCCAATGGAAGATGTTCAATGCAAGCTGGGGCATTTGTGAGGATTAGAGTGACTGGGGAGTTAAGAGATTCAGAGAAAGTGACAACAAGGAATAGAATTTTTTTCTTTTTCTAGAATATGTAGAATTATCCTCGACATAATCTTGTCATGAGGGATCCATCCTAAAAGTCTGATTGCTTTGAATCCAAATTACAGATCTGACCTTACAAAGCTGTTTTTTTTTGTTTTGTTTTGCTTTTTTTTTTCTTTTTTAACAGCTTTATTGAGTCATAATTGACATCCAGTAAATAGCAGGTCTTTAGCACAATTTGATAAGTTTTAACATATGTATACACACAGGAAATCATCACCACAATCAAGATAATGAACATATCCTTCATCCCCAAAAGTTTCCGCATGGCTGTTAATCCTTCTTTCCCATTCCTCTCCATCTTAACCTCCTCACTCAAACCACTGATCTGTTTTTTTTTTTTTTTCTAAATTTATTTATTTATTTTCCAATTTATTTATTTTCACAAAAACAGTATTCATTATTTTTTCACCACACCCAGTGCTCCATGCAAGCTGTGCCCTCTACAATACCCACCACCTGGTACCCCAACCTCCCACCCCCCCGCCACTTCAAACCCCTCAGATTGTTTTTCAGAGTCCATAGTCTCTCATGGTTCATCTCCCCTTCCAATTTACCCAAAAGCACATACCCTCCCCAATGTCCATAACCCTACCCCCCTTCTCCCAACCCCCCTCCCCCCAGCAACCCATAGTTTGTTTCGTGAGGGGAACCCTCCTACACTGTTGGTGGGAATGCAAGCTGGTGCAACCACTCTGGAAAACAGTATGGAGGTTCCTCAAAATGTTGAAAATAGAACTGCCCTATGACCCAGCAATTGCACTACTGGGAATTTACCCTAAAGATACAAACGTAGTGATCCAAAGGGGCATGTGCACCCGAATGTTTATGGCAGCAATGTCCACAATAGCCAAACTATGGAAAGAACCTAGATGTCCATCAACAGATGAATGGATCAAGAAGATGTGGTATATATACACAATGTTTTGTTTTGTTTTTAAGATTTTAGTTATTTATTTGACAGAAAGAGATCACAAGTAGGCAGAGAGGTAGAGAGGGAGAGAGGGGGAAGCAGGCTCCCCACTGAGCAGACAGCCCGATGCAGGGCTCGATCCCAGGACCCTGGGATAATGACCTGAGCCGAAGGCAGAAGCTTTAACCCACTGAGCCACCCAGGCGCCCCTACAAAGCCGGTTTTAATCAGAAGATTTATGTGAAGTGTAGTCATTTAAAAAAAAAATTATTCAAAATGTATGTAGATTTTAAGGACTAGAGGGAGCACTAGGGTCATCTATTGATGGAAGAGGGGTGAGATAAGGGGGATCCCTGAGTTATCAGATTCAAAAGAGCTTCTGTTCACCGAGCAAGCAATAAATTTCTGTTCTGCCAAATCAATGAGATGTCAGGTTAATTTGTTACCACAGAAAGCATGTCCTATCCTAACTAAAAAAGACCAAGTATTAGGTCATTAATTAATCTCAACATTATACAAATAACATGGAGAATATGGGGAGATAGAGAGGAGAAGGGAGTTGAGGGAAATTGGAAGGGGAGGTGAACCATGAGAGACTATGGACTCTGAAAAACAATCTGAGGGTTTTGAAGGGGTGGGGGGTGGGAGGTTGGGGGAACCAGGTGGTGGGTATTAGAGAGGGCACGGATTGCATGGAGCACTGGGTGTGGTGCAAAAACAATGAATACTGTTACGCTGAAAAGAAATAAAAAAAAAAAATCTCAACTTTATATAGACTATGTTCCAGGTCACAATGGAATAAAATTAGAAATCCACAGTGTAAATATAGTTTAAAATCCCATATGTGTATGAAATAATGAGATACTACTAAATAATTTTGGATTATAGAGAAAATGATAAGAAAATATAAAATACTTGGAAATAACTGGCAATGAAAACAGCACATGTCAAATGAGGTGGGACACAACTAAAGAAAATGTAACAATTTTTACATTATTATAACTTGAAACACATTTATAGAAAACTGGAAAGATTAACAACAAACAAATTAATTTCATAACTAAGGAGGTTAGAAGTTTTATGCATTCCTCCTAAGTTCAGACCAAGTTATCACAATGATTGTTTGAATAGACCAGAGGTTTTTCCAGCCATTGTAAGAAAATAAATCAGAGGAGCAGGAATCAGAAGTAAGGATTAGAGCATCATTCTCTCAGATGGTTTAATCATCCACTTAGAAAAAGCAAGAATACTAACAGAAAAAAATTAGAACCAAAATATAAAGGTAATGCATACAAAGAACATAACAAAATGCTTAAACTTATTAGTAAATGGGAGTTTAAAATTATGGCAGCAAAGATATATTACTTTAAAGTTTTCAGTTTGGTACAAATTAGAAAACTAATAATTCCAGGTGCACTAGGAAAGTCAACATTCAGAAACCCAGTGGTCTTGTAGAACTTAGTTCAAATTAAGCATATGGATGGATGCTCTGTGACCCCGAAATTCCATTTCTGGACAAGCATCCTAGAGAATTCCCTTCTCAGGTCTGAAGTAAAACATCTCAAGGAGATGTCACAGCATTGTCTATGTCAAAAGGGACTACCTAGAACAAGGGAATGGGGATCTAGATATTGTGGATGTGTTCTATGAAATACCTCACAGCTGCTAAAATCAAGGAGGTAGAGATGCAATTATAAAAAAGTAGGTATTTTAACAAAATAACACTAAAAGAAAGAAGTAAAAAAAAAATCAAATGAGATAAATAGCACCTTATCATTTAGACATGCTTAAATGTATAATAAAGCTACTGCTTGCAAGGACACATACAAACGAAAAGGTAAACACTGACCACTTTAAAGGAGAGGGCATGTAATGAAAGTGGGGGTTATGGTAAGATAGTGGAAGGTAGCAAAGTGTTTTCATCCCTTTTTCTTTCAGTCAAAATGAACACCAGCACTGAAGGAGGATGTTGGCCTTCTGATCAGTTGGTCTGTGATTGTTGTGAGTCTATTCATGTGCTCACTTGTTTTGCCTCTAATGAGTTCATTCATTCATTTATTAGGCAAACATTTATGAAAACTCTGTTATGTGCCAGGCATCAGTGATACGCTGTCTGCTCTAGAAGGCTTCAGTATAAGTGTGGCTTTGTGTGGAGCAAGGAACAGCAGACAAATAAACAAGAACATATCAGATAATGTTAAACAGCCCAGTGCAAGGAACTGATCCCAGGGAAAAAGTGATACATCAGGTGATCAGGATAAAGCTACGTGAAGAAGGGGATTTGAAAGAGATGTGAATGATGGGAAGAGACTTGCTGAGCAGAGATCAGGAGGAAAGGTTTCCTGGGCTGATGGGATAGCTAGAATCCTCTGGTGGGGAAAAGGCCAGTGCTGGTGGAGTAGCATTGGGGGAGGAGTGGACAATGAGGAATAGAAGGGGAAGGACTAAAGAAAGTCTCAGAGGTTTCATAGATCATTAGAAAGCATGGAAACTATATTCCAGAAAGAAAAAAAAAAAAAGAATGGAATTATTTTTAGATTTATAATTTTGGAGGCGTCCAAATCCCGGAATGAGTAGCAACTGATAGGCTATTCTCCTAAGTACGAAGTAAATACGATTCAGTATGCTATACCCACTATAAGGGAAAATTGTGTGTGCCAACTTGACTGGGATATGGAAGGCTTGTTTGGTTCAACATTATTCTAATGTGCCTGTGAGGGTGTTTCTAAATGAGGTCAACATTTGAACTGGTAGACTAAGTAAAGCAGATTGCTCGTCCCAGTATGGATGGGCCTCATCCAACCCACTGAAGGCCTGAATAGAGCAAAAGTGAAGTAAGGGAGAGTTCGCTCTTCCTGGCCACTCTCAAGCTGAGACGTTGGTCTTCTGCACTTCGCCTGGAATTGAACATCATCTGTTCCCTTCATTCTCAGGCTTCAAACTTGGACTGTAAATTTACCCTTGACTCTCCTGAGCCTTAGCTTTCAGACAGCAGCATGTGGAACTTTTTAGCCTCTGAGACCCTATGATCCCACTCCTAAAAATACAGGATATATTCATATGTATCTGAATATACATATATATACATATATAGAATATACATATATAGAAATGTCTCTATATAAATATATAAAGATGGATCTATGACTTACCTATGTATCTATCTATGTATCTATCTATCATTTATCTATCATCTATTTATCTATCCTAATTGTTCCATTTCTTCGGAGAACCTTGACTAATACACTCACTCATTGTCCTAAAACATTGCTTTTCACAGTCCCCATCATGTGCTTCTTTAAATCTTTTAGTATGTCCCCAAATCTACAAGTTATGGCCCAACTCCAATGGTATGATTTTTTTGTTGTGATCTTTGATATTAGTTTCTAACAAATCACTTAAACTCCCTGTGTTTCAGTTTCCTCTTCTGTACATATGCTGTATCTCATTCATCTGACCTGCCTTTCCTTTTATATCCCTCTTTGTCCTTAATTTTTCAGTCACATTTTCTTCTGACACTTTTCCCAGTTGCCCCCAGTCTTGCTTCAAACAACTGGAGTTACAGTTACAGCAGGGATATTGAAGTTTGGGTTTACTTAGAGCCACATTTTTAGTATAACTTTATTAATTCATGTGTGAATTTGGGAAGTGATCTGGGTGCATATTTCTTACTTTAAAAGCTTTCATCATTTTCAGATAGCTGTGGAAGAATTAGAGGATTTTGCCCCTTGCATTTTTCCATTTAATTAAGATAGAACAAAACTTTTTATGCTTTAATAATTGTTTCCCAAATGCAATATTCTCTTCTCTGTTACCTTTGACATTTGTTGCTATCAGATCCCATTTTTGATGTGTATAAACTGCTTATTTTATTTGACCCAGTTCTGAATCAAGAAATTGATTCAGAAGGGCCTCTGCCTTTGGAAATGGTATTGGATGAGAGCATTATGCTAACATAGGCTGAAACTTAAAACTGCAAATGCAGGAGGAGAAAATGGTTTTGTAGCTACTTCCCTCATTTAGAGGATTGGAGACATAAGACTTGATTCTAATAAAGAGCGGTGTCTTTGCAGTTGGGGCTGGGGCGAAATCAAGATACATTAGGAGAAATCGACATTAAAAGTGCCGTATAACAGATGGATGAAAAAATGAATGTTTATCAAGATGATTCATTAGTGCTCTGCAGCAAGGCAGAGGAGAACGATGACCCGGAACAAATCAAGAAGAATGGTGCCTGACTTGTGTTTGCTTGCTCTCAAGGGTGACCCACATTTGTAATCTTTAATTAGAAATGCATTTGCTTCTGGTTGATTGGATACATTTTTCAACTATTGTTATTTTTCCTTTTTGAGGGGTGGATAGGTGTTGGAGGTGTTTCAGTGCAAAGAGTTTGGTTCATCAAATTAGAGTAAATGAAAGGAGAGAAAACAAGCTAGTGGAGTGAGACCTTGACTAAATGATGGAGTTCTTTGCAAAGGAGAGAATTAATCTCCAAGTTGGGAAGAGCTGAGCAGCTCTATCATCAGCTGTTAACCTCATGTAACCTCGGGTGACTTCAGCATCAATATTTAAAAGCAGGTCTAGGTCAGACCTTGCTTTAACCTCTAATTCTCTCTATTCCTGACTATCAAGCTTCCTGTCTACACTTTAATTGATCTCTGGAATAAATAAGCACTATTTTTTAATAGAAAGAAAAGAGAAAGGAGAAAGAAACTGGGAACAGAATGTCCTTAGTTTTTCTTTAGAAACAAGGCTGAAAACCCAAGCCAGTGGGGGCATTATGCCAACTCATTCGGGAAAACGGGGAGTTTTACTGATGATGAATTGCTAGGTTGCTTGCCTCACCGCCAAGGAATAAGTAGCTCAAGATAATTCATTTACCGTGTCTGTTGCTTGTACCTATCACTTCCTTGCCTCTGGCTGATGTTAATAATATTAGCCTAGGAGGTAGAAGTGTATGGGGAGAGGGAAGTTCCCTCTGATGTCACTTAGACTCATCTAGAATCAGCACAATTATAGCCCACAGATGTATGCTTGGATTAAAACCCCAGCCTATCGATCTCGGTCAAATTCCCTAAAGATCTCATCTGTGAATAAAACATTGTTACATAGCTACAAGGAGAAAGGGAATAAGAAATGGCTAAGGATATTTTAAATAAAAATTTAAAGCTGAAAGAAAACCTTCATAGATGACCTAATGAACCTCAACCTTGTGTGGAATTAAGGCAGGTGAAAAGAGGGTTGGACTCAGTGGGGCCACTACCAAGTGGCAGCTAATGAGCTTCCCATCCGTCCACTCTTGCTTACTGGATATGTCAGCATGTCAAGGGAAGTCTATGCCCCCACCTCTGTTTTTTAGATAAGGAAAGGGAATCTCAGATATGATTGTCCAAGTGTTATATACTAGTCAGAGATAGAGTCCAGGTTGGGATTCAGGAATGTTGGATTCCAGACCCATTCATGGATATCTCCTATGTGAGAGCTATAATACTTTGATCAAGCAGTGATGATGGTGAAAGCAAAATGAAACAACATTCCTAAAATATACATATTTCCCCCAAAGCTTGAAAGTATAAGATATTGCTAAGATACTGTTAATTCTTAATCTAGAGGAAAGGCCATGAACTTGGGAAATGGGATGACTGAAGTTATTTCAGCTGTTCACTAGAGAATGTATACATGTAAGTCACTTAGATGCTCTGAGTCTCAGTGTTTTCATCTCTGAAATGGCAACAGCATACTTTCATGTAGGGTGATCTATATCTCACAGTGTTAGCAAAGCACATCTGTTGACACAAGTGGTGGGGATGCATTGGGGGGTGGGTGGGTGGGAAGAGAGCAGATGCTGGGAATTATTTGGGAAGGAGGGAACCAGCTGTTCCAGAGACCAGATGTGTGTGTGAGACAAGGTGTACTGTGTGACAGTGGTACAGGGCACTGCTGAGAGAAGAGAGAACTTGTTTCTACTCCTGTTTAAGGTGGGATCAGTATAGGCTCTATGCACACCAAATCAGCATGCCTTGTGTGGAAGTAAGTGTCAACTCTTACCCAGCTGGGATAGTTGTGTCATTTCAGATTAGGCCTTAGTCGGTCTGAATGCAAGGCAGGGCCAGCCTTGAATTATGGACACATGCTCAGGTTTCCCTAATTTATTCTTGGGTATCAGGGAGGAGGGGTGAAGAAACATCAAGGTCAGAAGCTGGGAAGGAGAGGTGGGGGTGAGGGAGTCTCTTGTGTGCATTTGTCTCCTTTTGCAAGTGCTGTTCAGAGTCAGTTTAGATGAAGTGGTTGGGACTGGAAATACCTCTCTCCTAAGCAGCCTCCAACCCAGCCTTGCTCATCATCATGAAATATTGCCAGTGAAGGAATCAAACTTATTATTATGCAGAGATGTTAGTAATTGAACCCTGAGCCCTCTGAAGAATGCTTATAATCCTCTTATTTGAGAAAGCGGGATTCTTAATATTTGTAACTAATCCTGATTCACAACACGGAGGAGAGTATTAGATTCAGATGTATGAACAGCTTGCCTGAAAATGTTTTAAGCAAAACCTTTAGGAGAACTTTGGTCATGAGACCACCTGGACTCAGATGAGGAAAGTTTTCTTGCTTTGTATCCCTGGGGTGTCTCTGCTGTGTGGAGAACCACTTCGGATGTACCAGGTTCTGAGCAACTGGAAACAAAACCATGACTCAATCATGTTTGTGTGCCCCCAGAAGGATGTGGCACCCAGTACATGTTTGTGACAGAAAGATGCTGTCATAGCTTTGGTGATATTTACCTTTCAGATGAGGAGGAATGCAGTCAGTCTCCAAACAGGGACTTGGGTTGGCAGGAAACAATCATAAAAAGATTTCCAGTTGCCCTGTCCTCTAAATCATCTTCCTCTATGAATTAAGCTCTCGCCAGATTTCTGTTATTGAAGAATTTTAAAAGAAGTGTTCCTGTCACATGGCATTTCAGACCTTTTGTTCTTCTTTGCATTCTTAGCTCTGCTTGATACAAACGCTAAGCTTCTGAGGAGAGGGAGGGCTCCCAGCCTCAGAGCTGATGGAGCACACACTGCAATTAAAAGCAAACACATTTCCACTTCAGTCACAGCCTGTGGGTGTTTTAAGAAGGGAAAAAAATCTATTAAAAATATAAATGTCAAATTCCTTGGGGTTTTGATCTATACATTTCATGTAGAGCGAGCTCCTGGCAGAGCTTGGATCTTGAGTTGCTGATAAGGATGCTCTGCTCCTACATTGTGAAACTGAGAATATCCTGCTGGGCAGTGAGCAAGAACAGCCAGGCTCTGCTGGCAGGTGCTGGGTCTGCAAAGCCAAGGCAGAGATGGGATGAGAATGCAGATGCTCTGGGGACATGCAGGTCATGGCTGGGAACTGAAGAGCAGAACAAGAAAGGCAATTCCTGTCCTACAACCCACACTAATTTAGCCTCTGACCATAGAAGAGAGAGCTTCTAATAAAGTTTCTTTTCTTTTCTTTCTTTCTCTCTTTTCTTTTCCTTTTCTTCCTTCTTTCCTTTCTTTCTTTTTTTTTTTTTTTCTTTTTCCAGCCCACCTTTAGCCTCCTCCTCTTCCCTCACAGGGGCAAAGTTGCTCATTGAACTGTTCAGAACTTAAAATTTAATTCCAGCTTCCCTTTCCTAGTGGACAGGAATTCATGCTTTAAAAGGTATATGGACTCACCTACTCACCCTGGACAAGATGTTAGATTCTAGCCTTCAGGTAAGGCAAGACTTGTCCTTTGGGTGGAGAAAAGCTTCTATATCTCCATAAATCTCCATTCCAGCTCCTGGTTCATATGGTGGGGGCTATGTATATGGACCCAGAGTCAGCCAAGTAGAGGTAACCTTTGAGTTGTATGGGTGAAAACCTCCAGGAGTCCCACTTTTATGCCCAAACCTGATTCTGGTGTTATGGGCTGAGTTGTGTTTTCTCAAAATCCCTGTGTTGAGGTCTTGACTTGCAGTATCTAAGAATGTGACTATGTATAGATATAGAGCCATTAAAGACGTAATTCTGGCAAAATGAGGTCACTAGGGTGGGCCCAAATCCAGTCCGACTAGTGACTTTATAAGAGGAGATGGACACAAACATGCACAGAGGGAGAGACTTCTTCCAAGTTTCCAAGTCTCCAGGTAGCCCTGGAGACTTGGAAGAAGATGGCTATCTGCAAGGTGAGAAGAATGGCCCTAAGAAGAAGCCAACCTTTCAGACACCTTGATCTTGGACTTTCAGCCTCCAGAAAAGATAGATTTCTGTTGTTTTTAAGTAACCCAGTTTGTAGTATCTTGTTAAGGTAGCCCTAGAAAACCACGATTTTTGGTTTCCACTGACCCTAGGGGCTCTGTAATAAGTTGTAATTATTTTTTTCTTGCCCCATTTCTGGGAAAAGTCCTATTTCATTGGCCACCATGAGCTTGAGGGTGCCTCCTGAGGCAGGGAGACCTTGGAAGCAGGAACGATGGCAGGATTGAGGCTCCAGCATTTGGCTCCAAACCCTGTCTACCGCTAGCTGTTGCCAACAACACAAGGCCATGCAGAAACACCAGGTCAGGCCTGGAAACTGAGACTGGCAATGGGAGATGCAAAAAATATCTTAACCTTGGGTGAGTTACCCAAGCAACAGGTGCTAAGTAGCTCTGAGGGATGATAGCTTGGGACAAGCTTTCCTTTCCCTGGATGCCACCGCTCTTGCATTACAGCTTTCCCGGACCCTGACCTGATGATCTCTTCTTTGCAGTTTTTCCCCACCTGCCCACAGCTTCTTTAATCTTGTGTCAGCCCAGTCACTGGGAAAGAGAATTGTGATTACATTGAAATATTGAAGAATAGTTATAAAAAGACATTGATGACATTGCTTTCTCTTTTATTTTCCTACGTGATATAAAGTTTTCTTGGAAGTTTAAGAAGTGTTTATTTATGTATGAAGCTTTTTTTGGAAATTCCACTGGAACGGAAAAGTAATAGATTGCCTATTTGCTTTCCGGAGTTAAGAAATTACAAAATTCCTTATTTCATTATTCTGAATATTGTCTTTCAAAGGCAATTATTTAAAAATGTAGTGAAGTGTTAATGGTAATAATGAAACTTGTATACCTAATGAATGGAAAACTCCCTTTAGATTGTTGTCTTAGATTGTCCACTGGATGGTGGCTATGTCCTTGGGGTACGCTGGAGCAACATCGTCATAAATCCCTCTCCTCTCGTCCTCATCTTTCCTCCCCTCTTCTCTCCTCCTCATTTCCTCCTTTGAAAAATTGCAGTGAGTGGGGAATGTATGAGTAATGTTATATGCCTCCCCCAGGCAACTCTGCCTCATTTACAAAGCTGAGAGAAGAAAGAAACTAGGAAAATATTTATTTGACTTTATCAAAAAGGATGGCAATTGCTAAAGGGGCTTCACTTTGCATTTCATAGAACAAACCTCATAACAAACCTCATCAACCCCATGAGATCATTTCACGAATGTGAAAACTGGAAGCAACAGAGCTCCAATAACTCATCACTCAGAGGCAAGTTTCCTGCCTCAGAAAACAAAAACAAAACAAAACAAAAACCCAAAAAGGGTCCAGGCTTTAGCAGGACCCGTGTGCTCGCTTGGAAGCTAGTGAAGAACTTAGTGAGACCCATGCAGCCCCTATAGCAGAAAAATGATGTTGGCCCAAGGGACCCTGTTGTTTAAGATGTCAAATAACACCCTTAGGGCATTGAGTCATGTGACACAGAAACATACTGGTTAGCTCTTCTGATCCTAATTCTTCTGTTCTAGGGAAAAATTAAGCAAGCAAACAAAGAAATAAGAATTTGAAACTAGGTGTCTCCATTCCACCTTGCTTTGGGGAGCTCTCAAGTTTAATCATCTCAGATATCAGTAATTTTTGCTGTTTAGAAATAAATAATTCGGGAAGAGGGCTCTGTCTTGAAATATGACTGGGCTAAAACAAGTGTGAGTCTGTGACAAGTAACATATTTGATCAAAGAGGATGACAAAACATGGGTAACTAAATTTTGCACGAGAGCAAAGTTTATTTCACATTTGTCATTCAGATTTTGCTAATTCTTCCATCTCTGTAGGCATAACCAAACTATGAACCTAGGAGAAGGTATGGGGGAAAATAAATTAGAATCTCCCCATTGCCAAACCATTCCAAACCCCCAACAGGCTGTTTAGTAAACTAAAATAATCTTTTAACATGCCTCTCTCTCTTGGCCTCTGAGTTATTTAAGGTCATGGACTCTGTCTTATTTTTATTGTTCTCCCAATGACCAAGTGGTATCCTATGAATATGTCAAGTCCTCATTAAACAGCTGGCCATTTGGAATAATCCCATCATTCACTGTATTTTGGTCATTTTATGGTGGAAATTAGTGGTCAAATGTTCTCTTTCTACAATATTCTCATATACAGAAGAGTATAACTATAAATATATATTCTGTAGCTCATATGTTTATTTCTTTGTAAGTGTGACTTACATACATGCTGGAATTTTTACTCTCTCCGTATATCCGCTGGGTGATATAGGTTATTTCCAAGGCTCATAAGACCTTAAAGCACATGAGGGAAAGTGGGTTAAACTCCTGGATAAAATGGCATTCAGTTAAGAGTAAAATCAGCTAATCTAGGGCAGAGACAGAGTTTGCATTTGATGATGGATTCATAAATACTACCGAAAGCAAAGTCTCAAATCTCTTCTTTTTTTTTTTTTTCCTTTTTAAAGTTTTTTTTTTCCAATTTATTTATTTTCAGAAAAACAGTATTCATTATTTTTTCACCACACCCAGTGCTCCATGCAAACCGTGCCCTCTATAATACCCACCACCTGGTACCCCAACTTCCCACCTGCCCCGCCACTTCAAACCCCTCAGATTGTTTTTCAGAGTCCATAGTCTCTCATGATTCACCTCCCCTTCCAATTTCCCCCAACTCCCTTCTCCTAACTCCCCATGTCCTCCATGCTATTTGTTATGCTCCACAAATAAGTGAAACCATATGATAATTGACTCTCTCTGCTTGACTTATTTCACTCAGCATAATCTCTTCCAGTCCCGTCCATGTTGCTACAAAAGTTGGGTATTCATCCTTTCTGATGGAGGCATAATACTCCATAGTGTATATGGACCACATCTTCCTTATCCATTCATCCGTTGAAGGGCATCTTGGTTCTTTCCATAGTTTGGCGACCGTGGCCATTGCTGCTATAAACATTGGGGTACAGATGGCCCTTCTTTTCACGACATCTGTGTCTTTGGGGTAAATACCCAGGAGTGCAATTGTAGGGTCATAGGGAAGCTCTATTTTTAATTTCTTGAGGGATCTCCACACTGTTCTCCAATGCACCAACTTGCATTCCCACCAACAGTGGAAGAGGGTTCCCCTTTCTCCACATCCTCTCCAACACATGTTGTTCCCTGTTTTGTTAATTTTGGCCATTCTAACTGGTGTAAGGTGATATCTCAATGTGGTTTTAATTTGAATCTCCCTGAGGGCTAATGATGATGAGCATTTTTTCATGTGTCTGATAGCCATTTGTATGTCTTGATTGGAGCAGTGTCTGTTCATATCTTCTGCCCAATTTTTGATGTCTTTGCCTGTTTCGTGTGTGTTGAGTTTGAGGAGTTCATTATAGATCCTGGATATTAACCTTTTGTCTGTACTGTCATTTGCAAATAGCTTCTCCCATTCCGTGGCTTGCCTCTTTGTTTTTTTGACTGTTTCCTTTGCTGTGCAGAAGCTTTTGATTTTGATAAAGTCCCAAAAGTTTATTTTCGCTTTTGTTTCCTTTGCCTTTGGAGACATATCTCGAAAGAAGTTGCTGTGGCAGATATCAAAGAGGTTACTGCCTATGTTCTCCTCTAGGTTTCTGATGGATTCCTGTCTCACGTTGAGGTCTTTTATCCATTTTGAGTTTATCTTTGTGTACGGTGTAAGAGAATGGTCGAGTTTCATTCTTCTACATATAGCTGTCCACTTTTCCCAGCACCATTTATTGAAGATACTGTCTTATTTCCACTGTATATTTTTTCCTGTTTTGTCGAAGATTAATTGACCATAGAGTTGAGGGTCCATATCTGGGCTCTCTACTCTGTTCCACTGGTCTATGTGTCTGTTTTTATGCCAGTACCATGCTGTCTTGGTGATCACAGCTTTGTAATAAAGCTTGAAATCAGGTAAGGTGATGCCGCCAGCTTTATTTTTGTTTTTCAACATTTCCTTAGTGATTTGGGGTCTCTTCTGATTCCATAAAAATTTTAGGATTATTTGCTCCAGCTCTTTGAAGAATGCTGGTGGAATTTTGATCGGAATGGCATTAAAAGTATAGATTGCTCTAGGCAGTATAGACATTTTAACAATGTTTATTCTTCCGATCCAAGAGCATGGAATGGTCTTCCATCTATTTGTGTCTTCTTCAATTTATTTCATGAGTGTTCTGTAGTTCCTCAAGTACAGATCCTTTACCTCTTTGGTTAGGTTTATTCCCAGGTATCTTATGGTTCTTCGTGCTATAGTAAATGGAATCAATTCTCTAATTTCCGTTTCTGTATTTTCATTGTTAGTGTATAAGAAAGCCACTGATTTCTGCACATTGACTTTGTATCCTGCCATGTTGCTGAATTGCTGTATGAGTTCTAGTAGTTTGGGGGTGGAGTCTTTTGGGTTTTCCATATAAAGAATCACGTCATCTGCTAAGAGAGAGAGTTTGACTTCTTCATTACCAATTTGGATACCTTTCATTTCTCTCTGTTGTCTGATTGCTGTTGCTAGGACTTCTAATACTATGTTGAACAAGAGTGGTGAAAGTGGGCATCCTTGTCTTGTTCCTGATCTCAATGGGAAGGCTGCAAGCTTTTTCCCATTGAGGATGTGGGTCTTTCGTAGATAGATTTGATGAGGTTCAGGAATGTTCCCTCTATCCCTATACTTTGAAGCGTTTTAATCAGGAACGGATGTTGGATTTTGTCAAATGCTTTTTCTGCATCAATTGAGAGGTCCATGTGGTTCTTCTCTCTTCTCATATCAATTTGTTGTATCACATTGATTGATTTGCGAATGTTGAACCATCCTTGTAGCCCTGGGATGAATCCCACCTGATCATGGTGGATAATCTTTTTAATGTGCTATTGGATCCTGTTGCTAGGATCTTGTTGAGAATCTTAGCATCCATATTCATCAGTGATATTGGTCTAAAATTCTCCTTTTTGGTAGGGTCCTTGCCTGGTTTGGGGATCAGGGTAATGCTGGCTTCATAGAAAGAGTCTGGAAGTTTTCCTTCTGCTTCAATTTTTTGAAACATCTTCAGGAGAATAGGTGTTATTTCTTCTTTGAAGGTTTGGTAGAATTCCCCAGGAAATCCATCAGGTCCTGGGCTCTTGTTTTTTGGGAGGTTTTTGATCACTGCTTCAATCTCGTTATTAGATATCGGTCTATTCAGGTTGTCGATTTCTTCCTGGTTCAATTTTGGTAGTTTATATTTTTCCAGGAATGCATCCATTTCATCTAGGTTGCTAAGCTTACTGGCATATAACTGTTGATAATAACTTCTGATGATTGTTTCTACTTCCTTGGTGTTAGTTGTGATCTCTCCCTTTTCATTCATAATTTTATGAATTTGGGATTTCTCTCTTTTCTTTTGGATTAGTGTGGCCAATGGTTTATCGATCTTATTGATTCTTTCAAAAAACCAGCTTCTAGTTTCATTGATACGTTCTACTGTATTTCTGGTTTCTACCTCATTGATCTCTTCTCTAATCTTGATGATTTCCCTTCTTATGTGTGGCGTTGGTTTGATTTTTTGTTGATTCTCCAGTTCTTTAAGGTGTAGAGACAGCTGGTGTGTTCTAGATTTTTTAATTTTTTTGAGGGAGGCTTGGATGGCTATGTATTTCCCCCTTAGGACTGCCTTTGCTGTATCCCATAGGTTTTGGACCGAAGCGTCTTCATTCTCATTGGTTTCCATGAATTGTTTCAGTTCTTCTTTGATCTCCTGGTTGATCCAAGCATTCTTAAGCAAGGTGGTCTTTAGCTTCCAGGTGTTTGAGTTCCTTCGGAACTTTTCCTTGTGATTGAGCTCCAGTTTCAAAGCATTGTGATCTGAGAATATGCAGGGAATCATCTCAGTCTTTTGGTATCGGTTGAGTCCTGATTTGTGACCCAGTATGTGGTCTATTCTGGAGAAGGTTCCGTGTGCACTTGAGAAGAATGAGTATTCTGTTGTTTTAGGGTAGAATGTTCTGTATATATCTATGAGGTCCATCTGGTCCAATGTGTCATTCAATGCTCTTGTTTCTTTATTGATTTTCTGCTTCAATGATCTGTCTAATTCTGAAAGAGGCGTGTTAAGATCTCCTACGATTAGTGTATTCATATCAGTATGACTCTTTATCTTGATTAACAGTTTTCTTAAGTAATTGGCTGCTCCCATATAGATATTCACAATTGTTAGATCATCTTGGTGGATAGTCCCTTTAAGGATTATGTAGTGTTCTTCTGTATCTCTGACTACAGTCTTTAGTTTGAAGTCCAATTTATCTGATATGAGAATCACTACCCCAGCCTTCTTTTGAGGCCCATTGGCATGAAAGATGCTTCTCTCAAATCTCTTCTGGTATTCAGAAGTCGTGGGTTGGGTTCTCTGAAAAGCAGGCAGAGATAAGGAGTTAGGGCTGCAAAAGCCTTACTATTATGAGAGGAAAAGTGGAGGAGGAAGGACTGGGCAGGAGAAGCTGTCAGAGACTGACTGAGATCTGACAAAGTCTTCAGTGGCCCGAAGATGAGGTCTGTAGCAGAGATTGTGTGTAAAGGGGGTCTTACATTGGATGAACATGGGACACCATAGCACCACTGTCCAACTTAGTCACTAACTGATGACTCCCCACAGGAGAGTAGTCTTGGCTACCATACCTAAGATCAGTCATTGTCTGAGGACAGCTTTGCAAAGAACCTGAGCTCAGCTGAAGTGGACACTGAGAGGATAATAGCTGGCAGTATCTGGGCAGCAAATTCGTTCTCTCTTTTTTAAAATGTTTTAAAAGCTTTATTTATTTATTTATTTATTTATTTATTTTTAGAAAGAGAGTGAGAGCATGAACAGGGGGAGGGGCAGAGGGAGAGGGATAGAAAGAGAGAGAGAAGCAGACTCCCTGCTGAGTGCAGAGCTCAGTGCTGGGCTTGAGCTCAGGACACTGACTGAGCCATCCAGGTGCCCCAGAGCATGTTCATTCTTGAAGGAGTGACCGGAGCCGTCTGTATATGTTTCTGTGACTCTCCACCCCTGCTCCACGTAGACCCACTTCTCACTATACATACGAAGAACAACTTCTCAAGGGCTTTTGTAGCTCATTCTCTCTCATTTTTCTTTTCTTTTTAAAATTTATTTTGTTTTACCACAAAATAAATGTTTTTTGCCCTCCTAGCAAATTTTAAGTGTATGACACAGTATTGTTAACTATAGGTGCACTGTTACTTACCTTGCTTAACTGAAACTTTACACCTATTGACTAGTAACACCCCATTTGCCCTCCCCCAGCCCCTGACAACCACCATTCCACTCTTTGATTTTATGGGGATGGCCCTCAGTATCTGAGGAGAAACTTAAAATAGGGAGGTTAGTGGGATGAACTGCAGACCATTTTGCTGCAATTCCTTGCAGAACCAGAACTGGTGTTTGTTATCTCTCTCTTCCACTACCCATCCTAAATTTCTTTTAACCTCAGTCATCACCTCTGCTGGTCTTGGTGGATTAGTTGTATCTGACCCAAACCCTCATTCCTCAGATCCTGGTGAAAGTTCCCTTCTTGGGCCAGGATTGTTCCATTTACCCAATTATTGTCACCATTTGGCAAGGGAGCCCAAAGAGGTGCCCAAGGGGATCACCAAGATAGACAAGTGTTATCTCTGCTTCTATCACTAGCAACAGTCCTACCTCCTCCTAAAGATCAGTGTCAATTATCGATGGTAAGACAGTGACTCTTTTTTGTCTGAGGAGCCCTAGACACAAGGAACCCAAAGTGCACAAGAGCCAGTGGTGAAATAAGTTAATCAGAGAAAGACAATTATCATATGGCTTCAGTCATCAGTGGATTATAAGAAAAAGCGTAGAGGATCATAAGTGAAAGGAGGGAAAACTGAATAAGAAGAAAACAGAGAGGGAGACAAACCATGATAGACTCTAGGAAAAAACTGAGAGTTACTGAAAGGGAGGTGGGTGGGGGATGGGGTAACTGGGTGATGGGCATTAAGAAGGGCACATGATGTGATGAGCACTGGATGTTTTATGCAACTGGTGAATTGTTGGACTCTGCATCTGAAACTAATGATGTACTATGTTTTGGCTAGTTGGATTTAAATAAATGAAAATAAAGAGCCAGTGGTAGCTTGGAGTTCATTGGGATCCTTGCACCATTTTGGAGAAGAGGATTTCAAGTGCTGCAGAGCTCAGAGCTGTGGATCAGGGAAGTATGGTTTCCACCAGGAGGTCATTGGGATGATGATATGTGGGACCACTCCTGCTTCCACCTCTTGTTTTCTGGATCTGTGCATTCTTCCTATTTGGGACACAGAGACAGGTTAAAGCCTCTGATTCAATGCATGGGCTGAAAACAGGAGGAGGGCATCCTGTCTTCATGGGGTACCCTTTCCAAGCCAGTGTATCAGCTGGGACTTTACCACTATATTCCAACACTTTGGGTCATACAAGCAGTAGACCCCATGGTCCTGAACCTACCTACATGTGACTTTTGCCATAAAGAGGTAATGTTAGCTTCCCGGTTAGATGCTATATTTTGTGGGGTTTTATGTCGATGAATCAGGCATTCTATGATTTCAACAATGCTGAAAGGAATAACAACTCAATCTAATGATCCTACTCTCTAATTTTTATAATCTTAATATTAGATACGATTTATTGAGCACATGCTATTAGCCATGTTCTAGACAGAGAATATCATTTCTCGTCCTAACAATGGAAGTATTACAATGAAGAGACTAAGAACAAGTATATTCGGATTAGAAAGACTGAACTTCTAGCCATAAGTGTGTCTCTCATTCATGGTGTGACTTCAGGTCAGTTACTTAACCACTCTGAGTCTGTTTCCTTGTTTTTCACGGGGTTTTACCTTCTGTATACCCAGAACCAGGCCCCCACCTTAGCCTAGAACTTGGACCCCACTCTTAGCTTTCATTCTCACTAGCCTTGATCTTGAGAAAAAACACCTTAATCTTACCACACCAACACTGAGCTCATTAATTTCTAAAGTTTCTAAAGCTCATTGATTTCTTTTTTTTTAAAGCTCATTAATTTCTAAAGGGGTTTTACCTCCTGTATACCCAGAACTAGGCCTGCATCTTAGCCTACAACTTGGACCCCACTCTTAGCTTTCATTCTCACTAGCCTTGATCTTGAAAAAAACTACCTTAATCTTACCACACCAACACTGAGCTCATTAATTTCTAAAGTCCCTTTCAGCTTCAAGATTTTATGACTTTCTTTGATAGGCAATTTCTTAAATCTTTCCCTTAGGATGAGAGATTTCATCATTAAAGTTGTGTTTGGTTTGTCAGAATCACTTTTCTGATTTTCCACTTGTATCAAAATGTGTCAGAAGCACATCTCTGGTCCAAATGGATTTTGAAATACCAGTTTCCTAGCCAGCAACCAGGAAGCTTGGTTTTTCAATCAGTTACAAATTCCTTTTACATGCCAGGAAACAGACTATTCTGAACTCTAATTTCAGTCAGACAAGGTCAAATTATATAGTAACACCTGAGGTTAGAGTCATCAGCCAGGAGATGGACTTTACCCTAAAATCAGTGAGACTCTAATTCAGACTAATGGTGCATCTGACTTATTCATCTTGGTAGCCTTGCTCGATTCCCTGCAGATGTTTCTTATTTCAGTTTCCAGAAACATTGCTGGTGATTTATTTGCTGAAATGCATGACCACTCACTTGTTTTTTCTGCTGATAAATGATTTATTACCATCTATTATGCATGGGAGACAAAGTTGTTTTATTCCTACATTATTTTTGTTTTTATTTGCTGTTTGCTGGTACACAGTGGAGAAGTTAGGAAACAGATCTCAATGGTGATAAATGTGTGGTTGTATGTCTGGATTTGTGAAAAGTCAAAGGCCAGTTACTCCAACTATAATATCGTAGTTTGGGGAGCCTCATCCTGGACCTTCTTGTAGGCACTGGGACATAGAGGTTGACTATGGAAAGCATGTGTCCTACTATCTGAGTTCATAAGTGACACCTTATTTTTTAGCTATGGATTCCCCAGAGGAAATGTTTATATAGTGTTCACTTTGTGTCAGGCCTGGTTCTAAGCACTTAACCTATATTATCTCATTTAATGTGCTCATCAACTCTATGAAGTAAGTACCACTATCATTTTAACTTTATACATGAGAAAAATGAGCCATAGAGTTTAAATAATTTTCCTAAAATCACACAGCATAAAAATAATTGATTTTCTGATATGAGACTTTAAACCATTGCTCATGGAGTATCAAAGTAGAAAGCATCTTAGATTCATGAATGTCAAGTGCTCCCCTTCGTTTACCTTGTGTTTTTTCTCTTGGCCTGCATTTCTCTATTCTATAAGCTTCTCTTAGTACTAGGCCTTCATTTAGTCTATATGCACAGCTTGTCAGCACACACAGACCCATACATGTACACATACTACAATTGCCAGTTGCTGTTACGAGTACACAGACAGCATATACTTAGTGCTATTTGTTCTAACAAGTAGATTTGAAACTCAGTGTATTTGCTTTATATTGTTGCATAACAAATTACCAAACACTTAGCAGCTTAACATGGCATGTATTTATTATTTCACAGTTTCTGGGAGTCAAGAATCTGAAACAGCAGAAGTTCCTCAACCCTAGGGTCTCATCGACCTACAATCACAATGTCAGCCTAGTCTGTGTTTTCATCTGAAGACTTGATGGGGAGGATCTGTTTCTGGGTTCACTCAGGTTGATGGCAGAATTCAATTCCTTGAGGATATCTGACTAAAGACCCTTCTTCTTCTCCTGCTCTTCTTCTTCTTTTAAGAAAGGGAGAGAGAGAATCTTAGTATATGTGCTGCCGAAGAGGGCACGGAGAGAGAGAATCTTAAGCAGGCTCCATGCCCATTATGGAGTCCAACACAGGGCTCGATCTCATGAGATCATGTCCTGAGCTGAAATCAAGAGTTGGACACCTAACTGACTGGGCATCCAGGTGCTCCAACACTGACTCTTTTTTTTTTTTTTAAGATTTTATTTATTTATTTTACAGGCAGAGATCACAAGTAGGCCCAGAAGGAAGTAGAGAGAGAGGGGGAAGCAGGCTCCCTGCTGAGCAGAGAGCCCAATGCAGGGCTTGATCCCAGGACCCTGGGATCATGACCTGAGCTGAAGGCAGAGGTTTTAGCCCACTGAGACACCCGGGCACCCCTCATCCAACCCTGACTCTTAATAGCTGTTGGCTGGAGGCCATGCTCCACTCCTAGAGGTTGCTCACATTTCCCTGCCATGTAGTCCTCTTCAGAGGAACATGACTATTTGCTTTTCCAAGGATTACAGGACAATCTTTATAATTCTACTCTGCTAAGACAGAGTATTAGAGAACAGAACTTAATAATAGAATGACATCTGCTATTTTTTCCATAGTCCATTGATTATAAGCAAGCCACAAGTATTGATTACAAGCTTGCACCCAAGGGCAGGCAAGATACAAGGGCATGACTTATTATTATCAGACCCCATCTTTGACTGTGTCTTCTGCAATCACTTCCCCTGTGCAGCCAGTTCTTTCCCTACTGGCTAGTCTGGGACATCCAAATGACACTCAGACTGTTATTTGGTGAGTGAAAGGACAAGAAATGGAAGGGAGTGGAAGGAAAAGCCAGAAAATGGGATTGGAAGGATGATCATGACCAATGTCTTCAAGATATTAAGTTTAAATCCTCTTTTCATTCACCTGTTATAGGTTTCTTATTGTCAAATGCTCTGATCCAGGTGCCCTTTTCTCTGAGTGAGACATATCCAACTCTTGTTTTGTGTCATTTGTGTTAAAATCCAAGTTATGCTAAGTATTATAGGAGTGACCCTAGGATGGTGTCTTGAACTTCATAAGCTTCTGTTTCTTGGGAAATGGGAATCATATCATCCACCTCACTGAATTGTTGGGTGGCTGTGCCAAGTTATCAGCATATCATAAGTGCTTTATCTGTACCCATTGCCCTTCTTATCTCTCCATTCCTCTCCTTTGAGAAAACCTTTTCTCTGTGGATTCATTTTTTATTTCAAAAAACAGAATTTTTCATTTGGTGAGGCTTATGCTTTCTTAGGAATAATCCCATTCCAGTTATATTTCTCCAAGTCTCAACCCAAGACTCCCTAATTCTCTTGGGGGAACCTGGCTATTAATTGTGAGTTACTTTTACAGCTGGTCTCATCTATTGAAATTTCCCTAGATTTAATCTTTGAAGGTGACCTAAGCACTTGGAAGGATGAAATGGTCATTGCTTCTTTACATGGTGTAAACTAGTTCTAATTTTTTGTTTATGTGCATAATGCACTTCGCAAATATTTGTTGCTATTGTCACTTCTCCCATTCTCATGAAAATGCATACCTGAAGAGATTTCATTGTCCTATGCTTTAGTTCTAATTTCTAAGCAACTTCCTTAAGACTTAGAGTCTCAATATCTATTGAATTTTTCTAGAATCAGTTCATATTTAGAGTATTCAGAAACCAGGGGACATTTCCTACACTTTCTTTTTGTAGTCAGTGACTTACTTCGGAATAGATGGTGCAATTCTAGAGGACCTGAGATAAAGACATTCTCAGGAAGCACTTTTAGTTCGATTGCCAAGTAATTTTTCTTAGAACATACCAAAGCAAGAGTATCATGAAAGCCTTGGAAGTAGGCTCAGGACTTTTGGGAACAGAACCATGTGCGTCGAACTCACAGTATGATCTAGGAGAGAGTGTGCAAGCAGGGAACCCACATGCAGAAGAAAGGAACACTGATTTCCCAAAGATGATTTATTTGTCACGTTTATTTTTCTAATATTTTTTCCTTCTGAAAGATTTATATTTGGCCCAAGGTGGGAAGAAAGCAACTTCCCAGCATTACTGTGCTGATAATATACTAGTAATCTTACTTATCTGCCTGACCCAAAGCCTTTGAGTAAAGAGGGAAATGTTCCCTCTGACCTTACTTTCCTTGGGTGGAGGACTCTACATTCCTGGAGCTGGAACCCCTGCCACTTAGATGAAACATTCATCTCTGATCCTTGGTCTGGCCATTATACTTCTTATGCTTGGAACTTTTTATTGGAACCTCCTGACCTCTGATTCAATTAATGTTCCACAGTTTTATTCTCTGTCCCTGTATTAAATAGTTATAATGCAGAAACTGATATAATTTGCACAGAGCTTGAAACAATATCAAATAATGTTCATTCTCTTTGTTAGCTGTTTCAGGGAGCTACACTTTCCTACTCCAACAGAGTCCTCCCTTTGGGCACTATTTGGTTTGTAGTTTTTCCATTTAAAACAAAATAAAACAAAAGTTTGTATTTCTTAATCTCCTTGTCTATTCTCCACTGCTTCCCCCAACATTTCTCCAAATTATAAAACCATATTTTATTCTAGAATTGTTTTTTTTTTTTCCTCTCAAGAATGCTTAAAATAACCCTTTTTCATGGCACATTCATCAAGTTGTGTCTTCCCTAAAGGTTAAAATCGACGGCACAATTCATTTCTGAGAAGTTCATTTTAGTTTCTCCTAGATTTGTCCAATCTGCGATAATGGACTTGAATTGGAAATACACACCACACACATTCGCTGCTACTCCCAATCCAGCTGTTATTTCTTAGGACGTCTCCATGTTCTGCCTTATCTCTGAACTCCAAAGACATGTTGCTCCCTTTCCTTAAACACCTTCGTACTGAGCCAACAAACTCCCTGCACCATTGGTCCCACTTTATATTTTACATCATCTATTGTTTACCATACTAATCCTAGAAGTAAATCTCCTATTCTCCCAACCCCTTCCAAATGGTCCAGGGTTAACTCTACTTAGTGCAATGGAGAGCTGATAGCCCTGCCCTGTGAATTGCTGGCCCCTTGCCTTGTTTCCTCAAACAGACTATTAATTCCCTCAAGGCAGAGACTGTGTGTTATTCACTGTGTTCCTTCCATACACTCAATGGAGCTTTATTGAATGAGTGAGTGCATCCCCATCATAGGCGGGAGGGCACTGCAAAATGGAAAATTTAAGTGAGCTTCCCATAGTCACATAATTGTAAGAATTCAAGGCAGGATATAAATCTTTACTTAATGGCTCTAGAGCCAGATTTTCTCCTGCAACATGCTATCCGTGTTTTGTTTGTTTATTTGCTGTGGGTTGAATGTGCCCCCTTGAAATTCATATATTGAAGCCTAATTCCCAATGTGGTTGTATTAGGACATGTGACCTTTGGGAGGCATTAGTGTCCTTGTAATAGAGACCCCAGAGATGCTCTTGCCCCTTACGGCACTGTGAGTACACAGCAAGAAGATGGCCGTGGATGAACTAGAAAGTGTCCTTCATGAACTGCATATGCTGGTGCTTCTGGCCTCTCAAACTGTGGGAAATAAAATGTGGTTGTTTATAAACCACCCAGACTACGATATTCTGTTTACAGCAGGCCAAATGAACTAAGATATTGTGACAAAATATCAAAATTTAATGGCTTAAAACAACCATTTATTTTGCCCTCAGTTTTGTCGGTCAAGTATTGGGGGAGGACTGGACTAGGTAGCTCATCTGGTACCTCCTGGTACAGTTAAGTCTAGAGTATCCACTTGTCAATGGCATATCTCTCTCATGTCTTGACCTTGGGGCTCCTTGGTGCCTCTCTTTCTCCATCCTTAGGGATTCTGCACATGACTTGGGATTATCAAAACTGGTATTATGTACTCTATGCACCTGGCTCCCAAGAGGTAGCATCAGGCCAGTTAAAGGCTATATTAAGACCTAGCAGTGTCACCTCTGCTGTAGTCTATTGCTCAAAGCCAGTCACAGGGCTTGTGCAGACACAAGGAGTTGAAGAAATAGGCTCTAAGTTTTGATGGGGGTGAGGCAAAATTACCTTATAGTATTCAGTTTGAAAATACAATCTTCCACAAACCATAGCTAAATGTATGAAAGGAAAAATTTCCTCCTTCTTTCATTTAGTAAATTTTCTGCACACTGCTACTATGTTGTATGCATTGCACAAGTGATGAAGGCATGCCTCCTGCTTTCAAGGTGCAACATTCTGGGAGGAGAGGCAAGAGAAGTGGTGTATTAGTCAGGATGTACTGTGTAACAAAACACCTCAAAATGTGGTGGCCTGAAAAGACTTGTTTCTTTGGATTATGATTTGGTGACTTACTGATTTAGGGTGGGCTCTGGTGGGTTGTTCTAACTTAAGTCATACTTACTCATGATTCAGTGGTCAGCTTTGGTCAGACAGGCAACTTTACTGGTCTTGGCTGGGCTTTCTTAATTGTTTTAGGCTTGACAATTAGACATGCGACCTTTGTAGGCTAGTCTAGAATAACTGTGGCTGGGCTTCCAGACTCTCCACCATGTCGTTTCTCATGGTCTTGACTTGAAACTGACACAAAGTCACTTCTGAGGCTTTCTACTGGGCAAAGCTAGTTATAAGGCCAGTCAAGATTCAAGAGGCCAGGAAGTAAATGGACTCAGTTTTGATGGGAGAAAGTACAAAGTCACACTGAAAAAGGCAGGGATACAGAATGACTATTATTTTTGGTCACTATGCTATCCATCCATGAAACGTACTAATCAATGTCAATAGAGTGTGGTAATTGTGATGGGCTATGGGGTGCAGAGGAGTGATACTCTATGAACCTTCGGGCATCCAAAGGGGATGGGAAGTGGGGAGTAGCATGAGAAAGGAGCAGGGAAAACTTCACTTTAGTGGAAGTTTTAGTGGAACCTGAGGATGCATAGTGGGCTTCTAAGACTGCATGAAATTTGCAACATTGGTCTTGCCTCAAAGCCTACTCAGTATTCAAGATCTTTATCTCTGAGTTCTTGTTAGGTATGCTACACAGTTGCCCTGATATTCCAGCTGAGAAAAACAGAACCAACAGGGAACCTGGAGATGAATTCTCATACACTTCCTCTAGGGCAGATAGGTCCGTCTTTTACATTAGCCTGGTAGAGATGTCATGCTAAAATACCATACACTGGGTGGCTCAAACAACAGAAACTTATTGTCTCACAGTTCTGGAGGCTGGAAGTTCAAGAGCAAAATGTTGGGAGGTTTTGCTTCTTCTGAGACCTCTCTCCTCAGCTTGTAAGTGACTGTATTTTCCCTCTGTCCTCACATGGTTTTCTCCCTTTGTGGGTCTGGATTCTGATTTCCCCTTCTTACAAGGATAGAAATCAGACTGGATTAGGGCATGCCCTTGGTTTCTCATGTTGAATTGTCACCTTTATAAAAACTCTATCTCCAAATAACTAGGAGTTAGAGTTTCAGTACATGAATTTTGGAGGATACAATTCATCCCACAACACCATGGATACCTAATATCAGAGTCAAATCTTGAAGTTCAGGGTTTTCTTCATGAAATCTGTAGCCTCTTGGCTTTTGGCTGAAAGTTTCCTTCCCTCTGCTTCCCAGATGACTTTTGTTCCTAAAAAGGGTGCTTGTAACTGGTCTCATCTCTCACTATGTGTTCTGCATGTCTCCTTCCTTGGGAATGTCTCCAAAGTCAATAAAAAGGCAGAGGAAACTCAGAGCCCAGAGGTAAGAGATGACCTGGTTCACAAACAAGTGTGTTAGCCGTTGGCACATGTGAGGGATGTTATCTTTAAATTAGTTGGGGAAAATTAATATTACTCACTCTCTCTGCTCACCCTTATTGTCTGCTCTGAGAATCAGCAGGGCCAGAGCCACTGTAGATAATATTTTTTAATTAAAAGGAAAATAACTTCTTTGATTAATCTGCTTCTTTGGGGACTTGATCCAGAATCTCATAAATCTAACATGGAAGCATGTGCTTGTTCACTGGCAGACGTCCTCCCTCTCAAACAGCCAGGAGCTGGGTAGGAGGGGAAGCTGCCCAAACAAGAAAAAAAAAAAAAAAACCCATCGGGGTAGACCTAATCCAGGAAATGAGAGGCCAGACTCCAAGGAGACAGGGAGATCTCATCTGGGGCAGAATTCCTGGCAAGGACAGCTTTTCACAGTATGCCCAAGACAACAGGTGTTGGTAGCAGGAGGTTTGAGGTGAAGGTTCTGGGCCCCTTGTCTGAGACCCTTTGAGAATGTCTGACACTCAGTTTTCTCATATGTAAAGTGAGGCTAGAAGGACATCTGTCTCAAAGGGAAGAGTTATACAAAAGGGAGTCTGAGCCCTATAGCCAGGTTGCTCGGTTTTAGTTTTGAATTTGGAAGACTCCACTGTCTTGTGACCTTAACTGGTCACTTAACCTCTCTTCTGCTTCCTTCTGTGAAAGACAGAATAAGAAGGGCGGTCTCATGGGGCTTTGTGAGGACTAAATATGTTTAAACACATCAAGTGTTAGAGCATCGTGTAGGAAACACCAAATAAACATATGCTCTTACGAGACAATGTGAGCACACAAAACATCTTCTGCATTATTAAAGCAAATGGGATCTTAGTGGGGAAAGGATCCAGCCTCCATTTTCAGAGATAGAGAAATGGAGTTTCAGAGAGAGGATGAGACTTACCCAAAGCATAGAGCAAGTTATGAGTAGGACCAGGACCAGGATGCAGGTTTTCAAACTCAGGCCTAGAATTATGTACAAAAAGTGTATGGTGTTGAGATTCCTGCCAGGCTTAGAGTCCTCTGACAACCTAGAAGCAAGCCACTTACGGCAGTCTGGGTAGCCCCAGGCAGCACCCTAAGCAGGCAGGAGCAACACATACCAGGACTTGTCTACACTGCTGGCACCAGGTGGTGTGCCACACCCATAAACTCATCTCATCTTCCCACCAGCCTGCAGGACAGCCCTGTTAGACAGATGTGGCCGTCCAGGCTCAGGGGAGTTATATAAGTAGCCAAAATGCACACTCTGCAACACTGAAGCTGGTGCCTTTAACAAAGATTAGTCTACCTCTGAAAGGCTAAAGCATAGCAAGGCTGCCTCTCTGAGAGAGAGGGCTCTGGTCTACGTACCCCCTGCAGTTTCCTTTTCTCCCCTGCACTCCCTTAGACCTCTACGGTGTTCACTGTTGTGGCCTCCTCTTCATATAAGAAAGGATCAGAGACTTATTCTCACTAAGGTGACAGTGCCTGAGGAACATTTCAAATGTTGATTCTTCCCCTTGTCCATCAGTCCTCCCAGTGCACTCATCACACTAAGGTCATGTGCCATTGAACACCAGCCAGAGGTTGGGTGGTTGGTTCATTTGTACCAAGGGCTATTAAAAAACAGTTGCAAATTGGGCTATTGTTAATAACCTACCTGGGAGATTTATGAGGCCTGACAGGCAGAATCATGGTCCTATTTTACAGATGACAAAAGTGAAGCCCTGGGAGAGGAGTCCAGAGGCTACTACGCATCAGGCACTATTTAAGTGAATTAATGAGATCTTGGGTGTTACTTCTATTCTGGTGCTCTCTCCTTGTATTAGAACAATCAAGAGCTCCTTTGCTTGGAGATCTTGGTGGCAAGAAGGAAGCTGGGTTTGCCTAGACCATCTTCAAAATGCTCATAAATTGGTTTTTCACTCATTTAAGACTTTCATGAAACAGAATTTCTACCTATCATATCAAAGCCCCTGAGCTATCCTCTGAGAAAAAGCCAGGACCCACTGTCCAGTGACAGATCATGAACCTGTTTCTCAGCCACGGAAGCCACTTGCACATATGATCATCCTGAATAATGTGGGACACAAGAATTGGATAGCACTTCATTCAAATGTAACTTTTCCCTCTTTCTTTCTTTGGCCATAGAGCTACAGAATTTCAGAGCTGATGGGATACTTGGAGAAAACCTCAGCAAATGCTCCTTTTAGAGAGAACATCAATGTGGCACCAAAAAGTGGAGCATGGACTGGGATCCTTGTTTATAACTTGCTCATCCATTCATTCCTCCATTCACTGGTCAGTAAGTATTTTTGAGCATCCAGTGTGTCTCTGCACAAAGCAGAAAGACAAGGATAAGTCATGACTTAGTCCCTCAAAAACTGCCTGATTTTGTGTTACCAAGCTTTTCATTAAAAATGTTAAATAAATCCCCACATCAGACCTCTTTGCTTGCTTGGGCTGCCAGAACAAAGTACCACACAGACTGAGAGGCTAAGCAACAGAAATGTATTTATTCTTTCTGGGTTCTGGAAGCTAGGAGTCCAAGATCAAGTGTTTGGTTCCTTCAGAGACCTCTTTCCTTGGATTGCAGATGGCATCTTCTCCTTGTGTTCTCACCTGGTCCGTCCTCTGTGTCTGTGTCCTGAGTATATGTACCAACTGTACAGGACTAGAACCCAATCTAATGACTTCATTTTAACTTCATTACATCTTTAAAGACCCCATTTCCAAGCACAGTCAAATTCTGTTCTGCTGGAGGTCATCACTTAGCCCATCATAGTGTCTTTGTGATTTCTGATCTTTTTGCCTGGAACATTCATGCCTCAGATATTTACATGCCTTGCCTCTCCTTCCATTCTGAGCCTCTGTTCAAATATTCCCCTTAGAGGGATTGTCTGGTCATCATTATTAAAAGAGTAATTCTGGGGGCACCTTGGGTGGATCCAGTTGGTTAAGTGTCTGACTTCAGGGTCCTGGCATTGAGCCCTTAGGCTTCAGTCTCTGCACTCAGCAGGAAGCCTGCTTCTCTCTGCCCCTCCCCCTGCTCTTTTGTTCTCTTTTTCTCTCAAATAAATAAAGTCTTAAAAAAAAAAAGAGCAATTCTGGTCTCTCTCTCTCTCTCTCCCCCCGCCCTTTCTCTCTTTGTCCTTCCGGCTTGCTTTATCTTGATTTTTTATCATTGACCTCATGGATACACACATGTTAATTGATTTATTTCTGTCTCTCTTACTGTAAGGTAAGTTCCCAGAGGGCAATGGTTTTGTCCATCTTGCTCACTGACTTATCCCAAGGGCTTTGAGCCATGCTCAGCCAGTACTGGGAGATCCACATACACTTTGCGAATGCATGAATGACTGAATGTAGGTACCATCCTCTGTGGAATCTTCTCCTTCCTCTGCATTTGTTCTGAAATTGATCAGTTTACAATCCTTCTCATTCAGGAATCTCATGGAAGTCTGGAACCCCTTTTCACTTTGGATCCCCAGAAACCAGAAACTTGTCAGGCTCTCGATATAAGTCCAGGAAATGTATGTGCATATAATTGTTAATATTCCAACAAGGATGCCTATCATGTTATGCTGTTATTTTCAGAAGGATTCACATGAGAAATCTCTTTTAGAATTTAGTAGTGGGATAAAAAAATGTAATTTTGTCCCATGAGGAATTTGTTCATTTATATTTTTCTTATAAAGAAAAATCTATGTTAGATTTTCTTTTATGTCCTGGCTGCAAGGAAATGCAAAGCCAAATCTGACATGTAATTAAAACAGCATTATTGACACTTGTGGTTCAAATGTTTCCCTCTCCCTCTTTCTTAATCCTGAGTTTGCTTTTCAATGTTTAGAATATATTTAGAATCTTCTTAAATCTTTAAAGTTGCTCTCAATATGTTTCGGAATGAAATAAGAAGTAAAATGAATAAATTTTAAAAGTGAGACTATAACTGCTTAGCAGACATTGAATAGTAATTGGGAAGGTGAATGACGTTGAGGTCTGGAGAGCTTTCAGGGAGAAATGGAACAGATCTGCCTGTCCTGTACCTCCCACAGCCACCCCTGCGCCTACCCCGCCACCCTTCGTTATAGTACCAGAGCAGGGAGGGAATCCTGAAGAACATGCAGAAAATTATAATGAACTATGGAGAAGGACAGGCAGACGCTGGAAAGATCACTACACATTAAATCACTCAGAATCTATACCTTGAAACATATTTGGAAATTGCATGCAAATGAACCCTAGTCATTCTTCTCAGAAATCAGAGAGTTTTGAAAAATGGGATTATGTTGCAGGTTCCTGGGGTTTTGTTCATTGTTATTGCTTAATTCTGCAATATTTGCTCCCAAACCTCTGAGTCATAGAATTTTCTTGCCAGATGAGGATTCTGTACCTGAATGCCAGGGGCAACCATGGGATTGATGGGTTTAGGAGATTTTTTCTCCCAGGGATATTTCATGCAGAATGGACATTTTTCTTGAGTGTACAGTTTCCTCTGGTTCTCAAACAAGTCTATGATATTGCACGCCCCCCCCCCAAACTCCCTCTGATAAAAATGTTGACTGGCATTGAGTATAAACCTTACCATTTAGAAGTGAGGAAAATGAAGCTCAAGGAAGAAAGACTCTCCCAGGGTCAGGTTGATATCATAGCTGTGCCCTGAAGGCAGACCCATTTTCAAGCTCTGCGACTAGAAGATTGTTATTACAAGAGTACAAGACTGTAGGGCGCCTGGGTGGCTCAGTTGTTAAGCATCTGCCTTTAGCTTGGGTCATGATCTCAGGGTCCTGAGATTGAGCCCTCCATTGGGCTCCCTGCTCAGGGGGAATCTTGCTTGTTCCTTTCCCACTCTCCCTCTTGTATTCTCTATCTCTCCCTCTCTCTCTCTAATAAATAAATAAATACAATCTTTAAAAAAAAGGAGTACAAGACTGCTTGTGGGTTCGAGAACTGGCGCCTTCTGTGATGAGGTGATTTTGCCACTCCACGTACACTCAGACGTGTTTGGGGTGATTCGACATTTCCCTGGGGCTCTAGACAGCTCAGAGAAGCTCTGGCATCCAGAACTGTCTTAGGGCAGCTCCTACTGTAACAAAAGTACAACACAATGGGTGGCTTATAAACGGAAATGTATTTCTCATAGTTCTAGAGGCTGCAAGTACAAGAGCAGGGCATCAGCATGTTCAGGCTCTGGTGAGAGTTATTTCTGGGGCTGCAGCCTGCTGGCTTCACATTGTACCCTCACATGGTGGAGAACAGACAGAGCTCTCTGGTGTCTCTTTATAAAGCACTAATCGTATTCATGAGGGCTCCACCCTCAAGACCTGCTCATCTACTAAGAACTCCACCTCCAAATACCATCACATTGGGGGTTAGGATGTCAACATATGAGATTTGGGAAGACACAAACATCCAGTCTATAGTGAGAATCTTCTTTGTAGACACCATTGATGCAGGTATTTGGGGACTTTTCTGCCTTCTAGAGAAGCAAATCTCATTTGCACAGGTGCTTGAGAAGCAACATGCATTCTGTCTCTACTTTCAACGCTCATACTTCCTGTGTAAGAAGAAAATCACCGTCCAAGGGAGGCAAGGGGAAGCTGGAATATGTTGCTAACTGGGTTGCCCTGGTTGAAACAAGGATGTCTTGCCTTTTTGTTTTCATAATTTGGACGCACAAAAGGGGTGAATTTTCATAGTACATTTCTGTCTAAAAGAGAGTTCCCTTCTTATATCTCAGAGAAGGAGAGAACAAGGCCTTCACTCAAGCTGCATTTGGGCAACAAATTTCCATTTTATTTCTCAGGTGAGTCTAAGCCAAAGATCAAGAAATAGAGATCCTATCTGGGTGAAAGATAGACTGAGGTATGGGGCTTTTCTAGAATCCTCACTAACTGTCAATGGAGACAAGATGCAGGCAGAGAGACTTATGTATACTTCCCTGTCTTTTCAACATAATTCCATGGCAGGCAAAATCCGGAGACATTAGCTGAGCTTAATTTACATGCTTTCCCCGGGGAATGATGGACTACCTTGAGTTGTTCTTAAGATTTGATTTGCATTTACGCCCCTGAGCCAACAGATAGAGCAAATGCAGATGGATTTGGGACCATTGCCAACTTCTTTGCAAATCTTAGTTTAAAGACTGGGTGTGGTGAAAAAATAATGAATAATGTTTTTCTGAAAATAAATAAATTGGGGGAAAAAAAGGAAAAAAAAACTATTAAAAAAAAAAAAAAAAAGACTGCTGAGAGGGTGTGGTAGTTTTCAGCCATGTCTGTAGACTGGGGACATAGAGTGAGGGCTTGAAAACCAGGAGCTCAGTTCAGTGTTGGCTGAGGATCTTCTTTGTTTGAAGGATTCTTCTGAGTACTAGGGCTTTAACAGTAACTCTCAACTTCTGTTCCTGAGAAGCTCATGGTCTTGTCAGGAAGTTGGATACACAACAGGATATACAATCCAATCTAACAACTAAATGACAGCAGTATGAATAGGGAATCACAGTAGGAGACATAACCCAGTATGGGAAGGAACAGGGAAAGCTTCCTTGAGAGATGATGCCAAACTGGGTCTAGAGATTGATAAGGAAATAAACAAAAGCATCACAGGCAGAGGAAGCAAGGTAAGCAAGATATGGAGGTCAGTAACCCTAGGGTGGACCAATGATGGCAAGAAGCTCACGACTATGGGTGTGTGAGTGGGCTGTGAGACAGGGGAGTGGAGGGGTTGAGTCCTTGTGGGGAGGAAATAATCCTTACCTTCTCAACAAACATGAACACTCTCAGATGTGGGAATCCCACGGAGAGATTTGAGTTGCAAACCAATTATTCTGGTGACCTGAGTAAAGGATGGCTTGGACAGGAGGAGATTGTAGGAGAGGTCAGCTGGAAGTCACTGAGAGCTGAAGGTCTGAGGTCAGAAGTCACAGGCATAGGGAAGAAAGGAACACATTGGCATACATTTCTGGAGTAGCATCAGCTCATCTGGAGCTAAGGCACACCTGGAGGAGCTGTGTCTTGCTCTAAGACATGGGAAGATAGAACTGAGTACAATAGTAGACCCATGACTCGGAATTAACTGGTGAAAAAAATGAAGAGCCTGGTTCCTAATGCATTGAATAGACCTTCTGTGTGAGCTGTTTGAAGGGCTCCAAAGGCTCTAGGCATGATGTTGCTGAGCTAGCTAGATAAACTGGCTGTCCCCCGAGGACCTGATTTCATTTTTTTCCCAAGAAGAAGAACAGCACAAACAGAAAAAGCATACCCAAAGACCCTCCCACAGCAGAACAGTCTGAACAATTAGTCCAGCAGGAGCTTCTCTACTGAGTCCTGGGGAGATCAGCAGCAGACTCGCAACTGGAGCCTGGGGCTGCTTCTCAAGAAAAATTGCATAGAGGCGATACAGGGTGCTAAGGATGGAAAGACGAAGTCCCTCTTGGGAGCATCCATGGACTGGACAAGTTGCTGTCCTGCCAAAGAGCATTACTTTCCTCAGAATCCTGGGCTCAAAGCTAAGCTGTGACACATACTTTATAACTCCAATTGCTTTCTTTGTCTATTATGGGCTGAAATGTGCTCCTACCAAGTTCATATGTTGAAGCCTTTACCCCTAGCACCTCAGAATGTGAATGTACTTGGAGATGGGATCCTTAAAGAGATGACGCACCTAAGGTAGAAGCTGCAAAGTGATTTACTAGGGAAAGCACCCTCTAATAGGTGAGATTTGAGTCCTATTGTATCTTTTTAAAAAGATGTCTTTATTTATTTTTTTTTAAAGGGAGGAGGGGCAGAGGGAAAAGGAAAGAGTCTTAAGCAGGCTCCAGGCTCGTGCTGAGCAAGGAGCCCTAGGAAGAACCCGAGGGTGGGACTCAATCTCACTGAGATGGTGATCTGAACTGAAATTAAGATGAGACACTTAACTGTCATTTATATTATATCTTGATCCTTCTTGATACTTAACAGAATCCTAGAGTGAAGGTGTTCTCCTGAGTGGATATTACTTGTTTACTCCTATTTCTGCAAGAAACATCTATTGAGAACCTTGTTAAGTTTCAGGGACTATGGTTGCAAAGGTGGTTAAGACAAAGTCTGTGCCCTAGGCAGGTGGACAGCTCAGCGAAGGGCTTGGTGAACCCTTCTGCACTACCACAGCAGAGCTGAGGAGTTGCAACAGGGACTTCATGACCATGGGGTCTAGCCCTTCACATAAAAAAAAACAACAAAAAAAAAACAAAAAAAAAAAAACTTGCCAATCACTGATCTGATAGGAGGTAAATCATGTGGAACAGCTTGAAATGCTCTCCAAATCGTCCTTTTCCTTCAGTAAGGCCTCACTCAACTGGATATCTCCCTTCCAGTATCACCATGTTTGAATAACCTTTGATTCTCCCTCTCACAGATTCATCCAGATCTCATTGACCCACATACGTTTCTTCCATAACACACATCACAGTTTCTATAATTATCCATTTTGTTGGTGATTATTTGATTAGTGTCTGTTTTCACTACGAATATAGCCCTGATTACGAGCCTGGCACAATTCTAAGCACTTTACATATATTACCTCATTTTTATCCTCTCGACAACCCTATGAAGCAGGTATTATGACCTCTATTTTAGCAATGGGGACCTGAAATAACCTGCTCCAGGTCCCTAGGAAACATCACTGTCCATATGCATTGTTGCTATTCCAGGTGCTGGCTCTAGAAGTAGACTATTTAAGGCTCAACTAGGACCCCCTCACTTACCTCCCAACAATGCATATGGACCCACCATGACAGGTCTTAAACATATGTATGTTGAGTTGAGGAATGATTCAGCATCATAAGCCAATACTATTCTACACAAATGAACTCAGTACTGTGCAAGCAGAAATGATGAGCGCATTTATAGCTGATGTGGGTGGATCAAAGAAAATGACACACACGACCTTCATCTTTCTAAGTTAACTCAAGACCTCAGAATAAGAAACAAGAGAGCAAACACCTTCTCTCTCCCACTGCCACTTGATGCAGCTGAGGACTTGTCCTGAGGGGTACCTCAGTAGAGAAGCTCCTGCTGGACTAATTGTTCAGACTGTTCTGCTGTGGGAGGGTCTTTGGGTATGCTTTTTCTGTTTGTGCTGTTCTTCTGAGGTACCCCTCAGACGTGGGAGGTACCCCCCACGTGCCATGTCTGGGCTGAGGTCATGCTTTCCCAGCTGTCCTTCCTATTCTTCAGATCTGTGCATTTGCAATCAGCTACTCAAAGCAATTCTCTTTTCCTCACCCCTTTCTTCCTCCCCCAGACTCTATTAAGCATCTGGAAACATAAAAGCAGCTAAGCTATTACCCGAACTGAACTTGAACTCTAAACCTCTGGAGATTCGCCCATCACTGAGCTGCAAGGCTCCCTGGGCTTCCTGCAGCAATTTTGTGAAGTCAGAACAGCGTGCCCACAGGAGACACCGTATTTTATTTTTCAATCAAGCATGGGTACCGTCAAGTATTGCTTAAGTGGCTCGATATCAGCACTTCCCCCCCCCCTCCAAATAACTTGAGCTCGATGTGCATGAAGTTTCCTTGTGTGAAAATATGTTGGTTATCAAGATTTTCCGAAGCCCTGGTTTTCTTGTTCTGAGCAACAGCAGGCATTTCCTCCAGCTGTGATCCCTTGGGCCCTGTTCTGCAGGCAGAACAGGTCAACTTCCATCCTTCAGCAGTAAATACACTCTTATGACTCAAGATGAAAGCAGTCAGATTCAATGCCAGGGGAGCAGGTTGAGGGTGACCTTGGGTACTTTGTTCCTAGTACGCAGGGCTGCTTATATGTAAGTTGATGGTGGAATTCTATGCAGCTTTCAGACTGAGAAGTCTGAAAAGTCTGAGCTGGCATATAAGTAATATTTCCTTGCTGGTTGCCACTCTGGCTGTTCAGAAGGGTGCTGCTTCAAGCAGAAAGATACATGTTTTCACCATGAGTCCTTAACCTATAAAGAAATCTGATTTTGCAAGTGAGAAGTTCTCATTTCCAGGATCCTGATTTTCACGAGATTTTCTGTAACACCCATATTTTGCCAGTTCCCCTCCCTGGAGCAATGCTTGTTCTGGACTGTGTGACCTGGATGTCTGTGTGCCCCCCATTCCCATTGTCATTCATCATGGCCAGAGGGACTCTCAACTTGGTGGTGCTCTACATCCATCCTGGGGACTCATCTTGTAAGGGTGGCAAGAGTGACGTAAGATCATAGCACATGAGGAAGAAGGAGAATGTCATGTGGCTGTAGGTCTTATCGGTCTCATCTTCAGAGGCATCCAAAGCAGGATGTCACAGTCTGTCATCTACTAACACAACAGCAGCAATACCACAATCCCCCCAAACCACAGACACTCAGTGTTTGAGTCAGAGGCCCTCAGAGCCTTGGCTCTAACCTGCTCTGGGTTGATTCCCTCTAACTGGAGCAGCAAGTTTTAGGGGAGGACCAGATAAAAGCACCTTGGAAATGAATATTTCTCATGTATAATTGCTAAGATATGCGAGTGGGTTGTAAACTGTAAAGCACACATTTGAGGCATTATTATTTAGAATATATCTGGGGGTGCCTGGGTGGCTCAGTGGGTTAAGCCACTGCCTTCAGCTCAGGTCATGATCTCAGGGTCCTGGGATCGAGTCCCACATCGAGTCTCTGCTCAGCAGGGAGCCTGCTTCCCTCTTTCTCTCTCTGCCTGCTTCTCTGTTTACTATGATCTCTCTCTGTCAAATAAATAAATAAAATCTTAAAAAAAAAAGAATATATCTAGTTTATTATTATGTAGAGGACTGTGATATTATTTATAGAACTATCATGATTATCTCAATAAGAAAAACAGAAGATAAATAGAATATCTAAAGTTGGGGAATTAATCTTAAACAATTTTTTTTTCTTTTCTCTCTAATAGCTGGCTGAAAGGAGGTTTCATGGTCATATACAATATTTACTTGGTGTTCACAGTATATATCATGGTTGTTTGTTCTTGTTCAGCATCTTTCATCTATAAAATTAAGCTCCATGAGGGCAGAAATGGTATCTGATTTGCTCACCATTCTAGCAAAGAGTAGGTCTTTCATAGATGTCCATGGAATGAGTGAGATAAAAAAAATAATGGTGTACATTTGTCACAGAATCTACTTTTCTGGAGGTCTGCAAGCAAACACTGCATATCAACTATTGGGATTCAAAGTGCAGCAGTTTTAGCCACCTTCAGGATGCCCTCATATCTTAATAGTCAGTAAGTGAGTCTTTTCTAACATTTAATGAACAGCCAAATTGTCCAAGCTCATCATGCCTAGCCCTACATGAGTTGCCTTAGCTCACCAACCAACCTTAGGGGATAGTGTTTTAAAATATAGACTTTATTATTATTATTCAGTTACAATGAGGCCCACAGACCAGGAGATAATAGCTGTTGGAAAGATAGTTTGTTACTCATGGTTCCCAAGAGGGAACCATGGAGGCCTACACATGACAGCATTGGGGGTGGTCAGGAAGCAGAGGGACTGAGGAAAATGTGAGCAGGAGCTTTTACTGTGGTTTCCATGGGAAAGAACAAGCAAGGCAGGGTAAGCAGATTTAGGATTGGCTAGTTTAAATAATTCAGTGCACTCTGGCACATTGGAGTTATTCCTAGTCATCTGGTAGCTGGCCTTGGGGTGAATAGAGCAGGACATAGGGGCCTGGAGTGTGAGACTTCGAGTGAGGAGGAAGTTGGATGCACACACACTGAATTGATTGGCTTGCATATCAAAATCATGCCCCCAGGCAAGCATTCTACTGTTTCTAGGAACTGGCCAGCCCTGGGATTGGTGGTGGCTCCAGAGTCAGCAAGGCCCAAGATGATAAATCATTGATAATACAGAAAATAAAAAGGAATGGGCATTATAAGGTGGTGTTGACTCCTGCGTTTCTGTACAGGAAGATGTGGTTCTGAGAGGTAAGGTGGCTTGATGATGCTCCAGGAGCTGGAAAGAGGAAAAGCAGTAGGAATCATACCCCTGGACTCTTTTCCAACCTGCTGTGGGCAGGCTCTGTCAGCCATAGTTGTACCCTTTGCTTTGTATCAAGAAAATCTATTGTCCAAGAGCTATTCAGTTCAGTACTCTCTTTAGTAGCAAAAGTGAGAAGCCAAACTTAAACTATTTGAAACAAATAGGGCCATTTGTTGACCACTGCAGTGGGAAGGGCCAGGTTGTGGCTGAAGGATGTAATAATGGATCTTTCCTCTACACTTACCTTTGCTTTTCTCTCATATAGCTTCAGTATCTCCTCTTGCAGACAGTCTTCCATCACAAGACTGGACTCCTAACTTCCAAAAGCTTCTGGAAATTTCTCCCATCTTCACCACTTGCAAGGAAAGAACTCTTTCATTACTATGGGAGGACTGTAATTGGCCTGGTTTGGGGCTACTCCACACACTAATTCTTGTTACCTGAAAAATGAGGTACTATCTTTACCCCAACTTAGACCTTAAGCCCATTTTGGGAGAGGGGGAGGAAAAGAGATTTATCACTAGAATATTTAGGGAGGTGGTGGTTATCTTTTATTTTTTATTTGAGAGAGAGAGAGAGAGAGAGAGAGAGAATTCTAAGCAGGTTCCATGCCCAGCACAGAGCCCTACATGAGCTTGCTCTCACAACCCTGAGATCATGACCTGAGCTGAAATCAAGAGTTGGATGCCCAATCATCTGAGTCTGGGTGGCTCCCCAGGAGATGGTAGGAAGATTTGATAAAATTCAAAGTGTGATTCTCAACTACTCAGTTATAAAAATTGGAGGCTTTATTGATTAAACTGAGGCATACTTACCAGAACAAATTGTAGGAATATCCCAGCCATCATGTAATGGATGGGAAGAAAAAAAATAATCTCTTTCATCACACAAAAGAAAAGTAAATTTAAAAAATCAACATAATTGTGAATGAAGGTTGAATTCTGTTTTGAATAAACATGAAAGACAAGGAGAGTATAAGTAGTCAATAATTTTAAGGAACAAGTCTTTCTGCGCAATGCAGCACCTGAGAGTTTGGGTTTTGAGAAAACCAAATTGGCCCTTCAACAAAGATAATTAGGCTTCCACAACTGTCTCCAGGAGTTGGTCAGTATACACAGGAGACAACTGGTTCCCTCAGCAAACTGTGCACTCTTCCACCAAGAAATCTTGGTATTTCTTGGAAATTAAGCCAACATTCTGTATTTGTGGGAAATCATGAAAAATGCACTCTTTGCCTGATTTGGCATCTAAAAGTCATCTACTCCATGGGGCAAAAACTATACTAAATTGTTTGTCCTCCCCATCCTCTTCCAAGCCCATCTACAATTTGCCTTAGTGGTTTAAATCTGAGCCTTCATAAGACAGCTATTTTAAGATTGGAACTCTAAATGGGGTATGGAGGGCTTTGAATAGAACTCTCCATCTGGGGTCCTCATCCACCCAACCATCAGCAAAGGAATACGTCAAGGTTTGCTAATCCCTGAATGTATCAAAAAGTCCTACAGCAATCAGACATTAGCCAGCATAAGTAAACATGGTTAATGCACATGATGGCTGCTTCAGCTTATGGTTGAAACTCCAACAGTTTCCAGGTATGTAAAATCTTCTGGCAGATCAGAATTTCCAAAGGACAGTGAAGTGGATCACTGACTAATACAAATAGTAATAAAGAATTAACTATGTTACCTAAAATGTGTATTCATTTTTTGTGATTTTAAGCAACAATTTTTCCAAAGATTTTTATTTTATTTAATTTTTTTTCAGTGTTCCCAAATTCATTATTTATGCACCATACCCAATGCTCCATGCCATACGTGCCCTCCATAATACCCACCACCAGGCTTACCCAACCTCCCACCCTTCCTCCCCTGCAAAACCCTCAGTTTGTTTCTCAGGGTTCACAGTTTCTCATGGTTCATCTCCCCCTCCAATTTCCCCCAACTCACTTCTCCTTTCCATCTCAAGCAAAATATTTTTAAATATAAAGCTCATTAAAGGGTTAATCTCTGAAAGGGACTCTGATAGGAAAGTATTTGGAACTATTAGTGAGAGTTGCAGGCCCAGCCTGGTGTGGTGATGGTGATGTAGGTGGTGATGATGTGTATTTAGGGTTTACATAGATGGAAACATTATATTTTTATAGAAGGAGAGGAGATTTCATTGCCTCAAGTCATTGAGATCAGGTAGTAAGAGCCTGATGGGAAGGGGTTTCTAGAATTATCTTTAGATTATATGGGGAAAATATACCAGAACTGAACTCCTCCCCTCAGGGAAATTCTGGGATACCAGTAGAAGAAGGACATGAAATCACCACAAGAGTTTATTCTGAGGGGTCAGAAAGCCACTTAGAACCCAAGGTGGGTGAAGTTTTAACAACTCGTCATACAATGTATTCATTTTTTAGAGGGGAAATGTGAAGTTTAGAGTGGAGGGTTTGGAAAGTGAAATAACCTACTCATGACCAAATGTTCAAAGCACAAGTGAGAAACAAAGCTAAAGGTGGATATGTGACTTTCATTGACACATCACCATCTTCACTGTCACATGCTGAAGGAGAGATGCTTTTTTCTGAAGTATTTTACATGACTGTGTGTTTCTTCTGTTTGACTCAAAATGACAGAACCAAAATGTGGGTATCATAGAAGAGACCAATGAGCTAAATATATGGAAAGAGTTTTTGAGTGTTAGAGCTGTACCAAGAGGGAATGGGTCATCATGTCTTTGCTCAAAATTTAGTGAGAAAATGTGGAGATGTGATGAGTCCTCTCTCACTGCAAGGATTCAAGAAAAGCCTGACTACTTGTGGGAAAATCAGAAGTTTCCCTAGTATTGGATGTGTAGGTGACAGGGATGAGTTTGAGAATCATAGAGTCTTACTGAATCTGAGCTGAGGTTTGGAATAGTTGTCAGCACATGGTGCAGGAACTAGACCTTCCTCTGCCTTCCTATTTCTTTGGCAGTCTTCCATGATAAGCCTGTCCAACCTTAGGATTCATAAAACCCTGTGACAGTTCTCAATGGTCATGCCAATCCCCCTTCAATTAGTGTAGAATACTCAGGAGGGATGTGTTCCTGAAGACTTCACATAGTTCAAGTACAACTTCATCCAAGACTATTGTTGACAAAAGATGGCAGACATTTAAGAACTCAACAAAATTTTCACTATTCAATATGCTGGTATCAGCTGGCTTTTCTTTGGCCATGGGACAATTTATGAGAACATAATGATGTCCTGAAGATGCACTGTGATAGAGTGAAAATGCATGGGTTTTGGAATTAACAAAAATGCATTTCAAATCTTGGCTCAGATATGTAACCCCTCAGTGGCCCAAGGAGGTTTACCTTTCTTGAACCCCTGCCTTTTCATTTATGTGGTGTAGTAATAAGTTGTGTCTCAGAGGGTGCTTTGATGGTTTAGGGAGGTAGTATGTAATTCATCCAGCCCAGAACCTGATCTCTGGGGTTAATGACCTTTTGTCAGCTCCCATTGGTGAAGAGTTCCAGTTGTTTTAAAGTATTTGTTTCTTTGACTTGTTGAATAGTACCCATTTACTTAAATTCCATTTCTAACAATGGATCCTGCATACAACACTTATATTTTTCTCACTATGCATAGTGCAGATATTTCTACCTCAAGCTCCCATATAGATCATTGACGTCAGTGGGGCATAACAAACAGTATTTGGCCATGCCTGAGAATTCACAGTGAAATCCTTTTACTTTGTATTTTGAGTGGTGACAGGTCCTTAATAAATACAAAGGAGTGTTTCATTCTATTACAGAAATAAATACCAGCTGGTGGTATAAATGAATATCTTCTATATTGCGTTTCTCCAATTTGAGGATAGCAATGCAATGCATTATAAAAAGATCAATCATTTTGTCATTATGGTCTTCTTTGGCTCCAAACCAGTTTATTGGATTCCTTTAGTTTCAAGTAACAATAAAATAAATTGCCTCTTATATTGAAAGGGAAAATATCATGTTTGAGACAGGATTGGGATTTTATGGCTGAGATAAAAATGAACCCATTGAAAATACAGATTCTTATCAATGGGCCAGTGAATTATATGTGGATAAGCTCTATCCCTCTTCTTTATATTGAGTCCTGATAAAGTGCCATTTGGGGCTTGATCTTTGAGGATGAGGGCTCAGAATATTGATTGATTCCTATACTTCTTACATTTTAGAGAAAAACAGAATGAAAATGATCATCTATTCAAATGTCCTTGATTTGTAGAGAAAGAAACAGGTTCAAGTCTACCCGTTGAAACAACTTCTGCACACACAAGATCATGCCTTAGAGTTTCTCCCCTAACTTGATCCAATGGTCACGATTATGGACTCATAAAGTTGTAAAGCCAGTCTGCAGATTGGTGATGATCTGGTCACACCTATTTCACAGCTGAAGAAAATGGGAGATAAATGATTCTTCAAGGTCACATGGAGAATTACCTGCAGATTTGGGGGCAAGAGTTTGCTGGTTTTGGACCTTTATAGACGACCCTATTTCCTCTCACCGAGTGCTAAGCACCTTGATGTGGAATGGGGGTGAATCTAGCAGAAAAATAAAACATTGACCTTCCCGTGGAAGAAGCTGAGCTCTTAGGAGACAAGATGTCTCAGGAGACAAGTACGGAAAAACTGAGAGGATTATGTCCTGCGTTCTTCCCTGCCTCCATCCCCGTCCAGCGTGCCCCTGTCTCTGGGGTTCTCAGA
The DNA here is from genome assembly GCF_020171115.1 of Neogale vison. Taxonomy (NCBI): domain Eukaryota; kingdom Metazoa; phylum Chordata; class Mammalia; order Carnivora; family Mustelidae; genus Neogale; species Neogale vison. The sequence goes on along the minus strand of NC_058101.1, from coordinate 58,555,991 downwards.
CACACACGCATCCTGTCCTCCCAGCCTTCATCTTACAACATTGGGCTTGTTCAGTTAACTTTTCCGTTTATCATTTGTTTTTATATCCTTGCCACTTGCTAAGGCAGTGCCTCATGCTTTGCAACCCATAAACTTCAGGATTGGAAGCTACTAAAAATACAGAAATGTCAGAAATTCGGAACACTTGGAGGAGAAATAAATGGAGGAATTTATTTTACAGAATTTACAGAGTTTGATGCATCATGGCATGGCTCTCTCATCCTGGCCTCTCCCCTGTCCTGTCTTTCTTTTTTAAACTTTTATGGTGACATTTTAATGAAAAGGTTGACAAAAATCAAACATACACAATAAGCCCAGGGACACTGAATATTTGTGGTTGGAGGCTGCATTTTTACTCATATCGAAACTCCCAGCTTGTGTGATTCATTTGTGGGAGTCATAGAGAGGTGCCAGAGAAAAGAATCTTACGAGAAAATGGTGGGCGAAATCATGCTCTTCAGGGAAAAAGTAGAACTGTAGCTTAGGCGGGGGAGATCCAGCCCTCCTCACCTCAGCAAGGGCCCCATGAGTGATCACCAAAGGGCTAGGCCATAGTCAGTGACGTCAGCAGGAATCAGCCTTCCCAGGAGTAACAGGAGCCATTAGGTAAAATCCTAGAACTAGGTTTGACCCTGTTCGGATAAACCAACAGTATTGATCCTGATCACTTGTTAGCAAGACCTGTCTCTATTAACATAGTCAAACCTGCAGGAGCCAGAAATGTCAGAAAAGAGCCATGGGGGGGGGCTGTCCTTTGGCACTCAGGGCCATAGCAGGAAACTGATTAGATCCAACCAAAAGGACTTTCCAAAGAGCATCCCGGATCTAAGAATAAGGACAGAGAATGTGTGGGGAGGGGTGGCAGCATCAGTTCTTGTGATTTTGCTGCAAGAGTTGAGGAGGGACACAGCAGAATGTATGATTGTTACCTTTGACTGTCACCCACTCCCTTGACCATCTTCCTAAGCTTAGGTGTCCAGGAGACTCTGGAGTTATAGAAGAGGGAGAAGCAGAAAGGACAGGGATAGAAAAGGAAGAAAGAGTTGATCACTGCAGGGAACGTGCTATCTACAGAATGCTGTTGTTGGTTGAAACAAAACAGCAACAAGATACGTCTCCTATCTCATTGTTCCAGGCTCAGTGTTGGAAACAGGGACACAGACACATGACTCTGTGCATGCCTTTATCCTAGCACTTATGTCTTATTATAATTATCTATATGCCTGCCTTTCAGGAGGCTGATTTCCTCCAAGGTGAGGACCCTGTTCTTTGTATCATGTCTACAGAGCCTCATTCAGTCTTCTTGCAGTAGAATGGCCAGAACACTTATCTCCAAAGTGATGCGACCTTAAGAGCAAAACCGATGTTGTTATATTTGCACCTGGGCAATCAGTCTAACCTGGTCCCATGACTTGAAGAAGCATCGCTCAGTAAAGGTTCAAAAAATGGATAAACTTTGGGGTAATTCTTTGAGCTCAAGGCAGATCTTGAGACAGTCACTGAACCAACCTGCTAGCTGTTGACAGCTGAGGGCATTGTGACTGATTTTGTGTCAGTTGGGACACCTTATCACTCTGTGTTACTGGGTTGTGACCACACAGACACCCAGAGGGAGACAGATGTGTGTAAGGCATACTGTGGCCATCCAGACAGTCAGGTCTCCATCTCTGCAGGAGCGTGTTAAGAGCATGAGTTGGCGGGATCTTTCTTGGCATCCCAAAGCCTTTCTGGGGCGGATGTGTATACTGAGCTCACATCAGAATAACAGCAGAGAAAGAAGAAGGAGAAGGAGAAGGAGAAGAAGGAGAGGAAGAAAAAGAAGCCAAACAGGAAAAGTGAGAGGGAATGAATATCCCTGCTGGAGACAATGACTAATTTAAGCAGGCTAAGACAAATATTTTTTTTTTGCCTGTTTCTTTTGCGCGGCTTGAGAACATTCTATGACAGCTCAGCATGCAGCTTGGCACTGTCAGAGGAGACCTGGGAGAGGGAGGGAGAGCAGTTAAGAAGTGGAACCAGAATATCACTGCTGAGAGTCTGGAAAAACTTTCTGGAATTTTCTACCTTAAAGATAAATGGGAGGGGCGCCTGGGTGGCTCAGTGGGTTAAAGCCTCTGCCTTTGGCTCAGGTCATGATCCCAGAGTCGTGGGATAGAACCCCATATGGGGCTCTCTGCTCAGCAGGGAGCCGGTTTCCTCCTCTCTCTCTCTCTTTCTCTCTCTCTCTGTCTGCCTGTCTCTCTGCCTAATTGTGATCTCTGTCAAATAAATAAATAAATAAAATCTTTAAAAAAAAGATAAATGGGAGATAAGAGAAAAACATTGAAGAAGGGTAGCTTTCTTTAGGACTCCCATTCATTGTCACTGGAGGTAGAAAAGAACAGAGTGAATAGTCCCATTTGGCTGGGATTCTTCCTACGTAAAGGAATTGGTCAGAAGAAACACAAACACAATTTTTCAGCTTGGTCATGGTGGGATCATCTTAATGTGGAATGAAGGTATCCATTGCGATAGAAAATCTCACACTTTCCAGCTCAGGTTGGGCCTTGTTCTCTGAGCCTCTTTCTCCCATCAACAGCGGTCCCCCTGCTGCACTTTCTCTGCCTTCAGCATTTCAAAGAGCCATTCTGAGGTGGGTGTGTGTGAGTTTCAAAGAGAGAGGCCACTCATTCATGTCAGGCAAAAATAAAGAAAGAAAGAAAGAAAAGAGGGAAAAAAAAGGAGGAGGAGGGGGAGGTTGTGTCCTTCAAAGAGGCCTCGGCCTGCTCTGCCTCAGGTGCTGGTTATCTGAGGGTGGGGTCAGGGGCTCACAGTTGCTGCTCCCAAAGGAGGCGTGTGGCTTGCATCTGTGGGGTGGAGGAGGCCATGTCTTGTTCTTCTGCCCTTTTCCCTTGGTTTCTTTTTCCTCTCCTCTCTTCTTGGTTCAATATTTGATCTTACAGCCTTTTGAGGACTAGCACACCTGCTTCTCTTCTTCCGATCCTAAGCCAGTCACGGGCCTGTGGTGTATACAGCCTTGGGTTGCTAGGCAACTCCGCTGCGGAGTGTGTGTTACAGGAGTGTGTTATACATGTGGCATGTGTAAATGTATGCTGTGCTGTGTGCATAAGGCATGTGCCGTGTACATGTGTATCATATGTCGGTATTGTGGTGAGCATGTTTAGGTGTTGTGCGTGTTGTGTATGTGATGTGCACTTTGTTGTTTGCATGAACGATGTGATGTGAACTTGAAGTGTTATGTTTTCTGTGTTCTAAATGTGCTGTGTGTACACATGTCATGTATGTGTGCATACATGTGTGCCGTGCATGTGTGTTGCCTGCAGTTCATGTTGTGTGGTGAATGTTATGTGCAGGACACATATTGCATGTTCTGTGTGTATGGCATGCAGCTGATGTGCGCTACATGAGTGTCTTTGTGTGTGGCATGTGGTGCACGTTTGTAGTAGTGTGTGTATGTGTGTGTGTGTGAGAGGGATCAGGAATATGGGATCCCTTTCTCATGTTACCTACCTGTGCTAGGTGTCCTCTAGCTTACCTGTGTGTCTCTGCAGCTTTGGGGATCTGATGGGACCACATTTCTGCAGATCTCTCTGAGTAGCACAGAAGATGGCAGGGGCCCTAAGTGAATAAACAAATCACTGGTTCCTCGGTGAACAACCACTACGTTTCTGCCAGTTTATCAGCCATTTCACGTGCCTGAATCTCCCCCCAGAGCTGCAGTCATCCTCCATAGTTACTCATCTGTCTTCACTTTCACATTGAGCTGTCAGCGCTGGCTCTGTCTGCATCTTCATGTTCCCATCACCCTGAGATGGCGGGGGCATCCTTCCCCTGCCACTGAAAATGGCCCCCCTGTGGTTAACAAAGAAGGGCCTGCCAAATTCACTGGGCCCTTCTCGATCCTTGTGCTACCAAAATGAAACCACTATAAGCTTTGTCGAACATTTGCTCCAATTTGAAATTCTCTTCTCTTCTGAATTCTGCAACAGCATGTCATCATGAGTCCCCTGCCTCCTGGCACCTCCCCAGCCATTGCCATCCTCCCTTCTTCATCACCTCAGGTTGAAAATATTTTCCATCACAGTTTCCACGTTTCATGCTCTTTGTTTTCCCTGGTTGACCACATTCTGACATTCAACTTCAATTTCCTTCTCATAGATGAGCTTCAAGTGTCCAGACACAGCCAAGACCCCTTGTGGGTGCAGACTTGAAGCTCTACCTCTATCTGGGCAGTACCACCTGCAGGTTGGCAGAAATCTCCAACAGCATCCACTAGGAGATCCTACCTGTCTTCTTTCCATATACTTCTGTCCCTGGCAGGACTATACATACCAACACTCCCACTGGAAACCCAGGGGAGCTACTTACCTCCTGTAAGGGGACAAGAGTGTTCTCCTCAGAGGGCTGCCGTGGGAAGAAAATGCAGGAAGCCCACAGATACAATGAATGTGGCACCTGGCTTCCATTAGGTCTTGAGAAACTACTGCTTTCTTTCATCTGTCTTCAAAAAGTAACATGAAAATTCATTGAGTCAGAGATCATTTTCAGATGGGAGTTTTTAGAGATGATTTTAATAAAAAGCTAAAAAAAAAAATTGCAGCATTTAAATGACAAGAGTGAAGACTTTCTCAGCAGTACACAAATAATAGGGAGATTTCCAACCTCTCCTTTCTTGAAGTTTGGAAATCTGTGGGATTGAAGGTCAAGGATTGTTTTCTCAACTGTGCAGATAAGGAAATGTGAATTCAATGCTTCTTCAATCTCCCAGCTGAGCTGGGATGTCACATTATCTGCACCAACTCTGTTCTTCCTGCTCGTTGTGACCTGCCAAGGACAAGGAGGTACCCAACTGGCCAGACTGAGGGAGCCAGCCAGTTCTGAGCTCAGAGCAGGGATCGGTGACTGAATTAGAAGGGTATAATCACCAGAAGGGGCCTTGGTGAGGTTGAAGTTTTTTTGGCAGCTTTTAAGAAATGGACATAGGTTTGGGAAGAAGAGTGACAGGGGCATACAAAGTTGGTGCTTGTGACACAGAAAGGCTAGATGGATGGATGGCCACAGGAACAAAAATCTGTTTCACAGATTATGTTGATTATTTTTTTCTTTCTCCCAGTGATCAGGCATGGAAGAGTGGGTAGCGTGGTTGGCCCAGGTGCCAGAGCAACTCAATACGCCAGACAAACACATATCTTGTAGTTTGTTAACTGAAACCATACATGTAATCTGATGTGGGCTTGCAAACTACTCTCTGAAATTTGAGTCATTATTATTATTGTTATTCCTTTTTTCTGTGTCAGGAAATTGTAAGGTTCAGAGAGGAGAATCTGTTAATGGCTGTCTTCCAAGGCCAGAAAGACAATAGACCTAAATCTAGAATTGTAGACATGAAGTCTTTTTAATTTATTTACCAAGCTATACTTGGTTTTAGGCCTTGTTTTCTCCTCTTGGACAAATCCTGTGCCTAAGGCCATTTCACAGATGTAGGCAGGAGTAACCACCCTGCCTACTCATGTCCTTGTTTGTGAAATCTATATTGACAATGAACCTGGAAATTCTGTAAAATTCAGTACAATACACAGACCTATAAAGTATTGATATGAGTTGCCATTTCTGCTGCCTTTCTGTCTCCTGATGTTCAGCCTTATCTCACTGAGGCTCCATATTCCTCTGCCGGCACCTGCAGGCTGGTCAAATGAATGAGCTGAGCGTGCTTCAGCCATCAGCCTTCAAGTGTGTCCTTGATGCCTACACAGGAGGCTCTGGCTGATTGCAGTTCTGTTCTCAGATCAGAAATGTCAGAATATCAGTGTGGAAAGTCAGATCTCACAGGCTGAGCTACTCTTTTGGAAGGAGGGCACGCAGGTTTGCAGTGGTGAAATGCAAGTTGGCCAAGGTCACACAGATGGTTAATGGAAAAGCCATTTCTAATAAGCCATCCTTGTTCTAAACTCTCAACTTTCTGCCCTGGGTCTAGGTGGGAAGTGGGAAGGAGCCCTGACTAATCGTATCACCACTTGGGGGAGAGTATTAGCTAAAGATTTTTTTTTTAAGATTTGTGTATTTATTTTTAGAGAGAGAGTATGAGCAAGTGAATGAGGGGAGGGGTAGAGGGAGAGGGATAGAAGGAGACTCCCAGCTAAGCATGGAGCCAACACAGGACTTGATCCTATGACCCCAAGATCACAACATACAAGTTGGATGCTTAGATGACTGAGCTACCAGCACCTTGCTAAGGATTTTTGTTGTTGTTGTTTTGCTGGTATCAGTACTTTGGTAAATGAAACAGGCTTCTGGCTGCTTCTATGAAAGGAGAACACTAGAGAGAGGAAAAAGAGTGAATCCCAGAGTGAAAGAAAGATGGAGAAAGATTCAAGAAAGAGGAGAGAAAGATGGTGATGGCATAAAGGAGTGGGTGGAAGTGATGGCAGCAATAACTGACTCTTGCTGCACACTTGATATGTGCCTGGGTGTGTGCTTCACACATTGTGGTTAATCCTTGTGAGAACCTTGTGAGGCAGCCATAAGTATTCTCCTTATGGAAGGAGTCAAGCCTCCTTCCATAAGGTAGTCAGGCAAAGCAGTAAAAAGAAAAGGTGGGGCTTGAACTTGGGTCATCTGGTTTACCTGGGCCAGATTTTGTTTCTATGTATTACACTATTCTGAGGACAAAGAAGAGAGAAGTGTGTTTTGGGATGCTTCAGATAATCAAGATCTCCATGATGGTAGTATACCTGTTAGGGGTAGAGTAGCTATGTAGAAGATGATCCAGAGGTCTCTCGGATTCACTCACTTTTTCATTTGACAGGCATTATCCTATGGGGTTAGAGGTATTAAGCAAGTAAGATATGGTTTCCATCTATAGTTGACCTTTCCTGATCTTTGGCTCTTTGTTAGCTGTAGCAGGCAGAATTGTAAGAAGACCCCAAGGACCCTTCACCCTTGTTAGTCTTCCCTTCCAGTATGGTCAGAACCTGATCATATGATGAATGTGAAGTTAGAGAGTTGGTGGAGTGGACACTGACCACTCTTAAGATTCTTGGTTGTGAAAAGATGGAGAGAAGAGTGAATGTCTGGGATTTGGGATGTATTTAGAGACACAAAAGTCAGAGGGAACTTGATAAAACCCAGACCTTGATGGGGATGGGAAAGGAGATTGGGAATGTGGGCCAAGAGTACAGGAGAGATTGCCCTTGAACTGAAGACTTATTGCTTTGCATTCTCTCCTCGAAGTATGGTTGAAACTGGAGAGAAACTCATTTAATCAGAAAGAATGGGAATTTGCAAGCTACCTAGCCTTTCTATGAAATCTGCAGTTTTAATGTTGTTGTGTGTGTTCATATGCCTCCCACTTATTAGCCTCTAATATGACCTTGACTTGAGGGTGTGTGCCTGATGTTTATTCAGATTGCTCTAAGTGTTACAGCTCTCTTCCTCCTGGGCATATGCTATGATTGCCCTTCTCTCTCCCTTAGCAGTCAGACTTGACTGTATGACTGCTTTGGCCAATGAAATATTAGTGTATCACTTCTGGGAAAACACTTAAGAAGCAGTTCGCAATTGCTATGTCACCTTTCCCTCTACCACCATAATCTACAATGGTTTTGATCAGGCTGCTTTGATAGCTTGGGTTCTGGAGGTAGAATGACCCAGAGCCATTTCTGGCTAATCCACAGTGGAAATTTAGTGTGAGTGAAAAATGCATTTTTGTTGCTTTAACCTGTTAGGATTTGGGGATTGTTTGTTACCACAGCATCATCTAGATCATCCTGACAAATGCAACACACAACAAAGAACACTGGGCTCCCCATTACTGAAACATTTCCAGATTGGTGGAAGGACACCATGCCAAGTGCATAAGGACATTAAAAGAACAGCAACAATAACATTAACACAGCAATAAGTTTAGCAGCAACAATAACAGAGAAAGCTCCCTGCTCTCTGGGCATCCGTGGCAATTACAGTCACTGCAAGGTTTGGATTGGCTTTTCCAACTCACTGTTCTCTAAAAGCAGGGACCTTCTATTCACATTTACTATATCATTTCTCTGCAGCTTGTCCTTAGGGTGGAAGAACAAGGGCTTTTATTAACACATTCCATTGGCTGGGTTTATGATGCTCTGCCTCACTCCCTCTTCCCTGAAGTGAAGTCGAATTATAAAATAGGGCCAGCCTTATCTTGGGCAGCCATGCAACAATGGTATCTGGAGGTGAGTGTTGAAATATGTCTTGGGGCTTTGGGAAATGTTTTCAATTCAACATTCTGTGATCATTGTCCAAAGATTCTTGATAGTGTCCTTTAGGAGTCACTGAATACAAACAGAAAGAAAAAAAAAAATGATACAACCTTGCATTCAGATGCCTCTAACTAACAAGTAAGCAAGCAAATGTTTAGAAAATAATTTTGTAGACCCAGTGAGGATAATGACTACAGTTATATCTACATCTTATAAAATATTAGTAATTAGTGTCATTATGGATATGCAAATATATTTACATATATTCAAGCTCAGAGTCATTTGGTAGGATGCTACTTGGGTATTGGAAGACCTGGGTTAGTTCCAGCTGAGCATTCACCAGCCAGGAAGACTTGGCCAATAGTTTAGCTTCCTTTACATTCCTCAGACCCAGAGAACTTTGCATTCTAGATATCTGAAATCTGAAGGTTTACTCATAGAGGGGGATAGCCTCCACTGGTTTCCACCTCATTAAAGGTAGATCTTCTTAAGGGTGCTTGGTGCACATTTCCACCAGGCACTATCAAAGGCAGAGGTAAGAGAGAGTCCATCTACTTCAGCAGGTGATCTTTTATATCCTCTCTCTCTATATATATATGTATATATTTTATCATATAGTATATATTATATTATACTTATATATTATAATATCCTTTATATGTTACGTTATGTTATGTTACGTTATGTTATGTTATGTTATGTTATGTTATATTATATTGTATTGTATTGTATTATATTATATTATATATTAGTGACCCATTGCTGCATTACCAATTACATCAGTAACAATCTTTTATTATCTCACAGTTTCTGTACATCTTAGCTGGGGTCATCTGGTCTCTCATAATTAACGGGTCAGCCAGGGTTTCAGTCCTATCAAGACTTGAATGTGGAAGTGTGTGTTTCCAGACTCATTCATGTGGTTATTACCAGGGTTTCATTCCTTGTGGGTGATATGACTGAGTGCTTTGGCTCCCTGCTGGCTGCTCTTTGCCCTGTGGACATCTCAGTAGGCAGCTGACAACACGGCAACTGGCTTCATCAGTGTAATCATGTGAGGAGAGAGAGAAAGAAAGTCATAGTATCTTATAATATAGCCTTAGAAATCGTATCCTGTCACTTCTGCTGAATTCTATTCTTTAAAGGAAAGTCACCAGATCTAGAAAGGAGATCACAGAAGATTGTAAACACCAGGAGATGGGGATCATTGAGAACCACAGAAATCAGATAATGATGCTTGCAAGCCAGCTGTGTTTTTGAAGCTTTGTGTTTTATCTTTAAAATGTATGCATATTTGCAGTTTATTCTAAATTATGTTTATGTTTATTTTAACAGAAGGGTAATGTTTTTGAATTATTTATTATCAGACAAAAAGGCTTTCATAGAGATATGCACCTTGTTTATCCTACAACTTTCAGCATGCCGGTTTGCAGGCATAATCTTTGGTTGGAGGATAATGACCTTGGGTCATTTCCTGATGTCTACAATTCCCATCTCATCATTTACACAAAGGAGGACACTAAGGCCAACTGCTTTGAATATTGCTTTTCTCATAGAATGGTTTCGAGGCTCTGGGTTGGGGGTCAGGAGTGGTTTCCTCAACAATTTGCTTTACTTGAGTGTCTACCATACCTTCCAGCAGTTAGTACTGCTGCAACAGTGTGTTCCAGCAGCATTCCACCCATGGGTCATTCTCCTTGTGATGCCAGAAGGTCTCAAACTCCTGGCACACCCATAGTCACATAACGTATGTTCAAAGAGTTCATTCCGTGTATTCTCTTTTCTTAACATGGAAAGTACTGATCATGAAGTTCCCATTATCTGCCCAAAACATTTTTTTTTTTTAAATTACAATCTCATAAACTGATCTGTCTCTCTTCTTGCATGGGTTCACCCAGGCTTTCTTCTGTGATCTTGAGATTTATGGTAACAAACTCCTAACAAGTCCCTTGAGTCCAACTTATTTGTTTTGTTTTGTTTTTTGTTAATATTTTATTTATTTGGGGGGGGCAAGAATATGTGAAGCAGACTCAATGTTGAGCACAGAGCCTGACATGAGGCTCGATTCCACAACTGTGAAATCATGACCTGAACTGAAACTAAGAGTCAGATGCTTAACTGACTGAGTCACCCAGGCACCCCACAAATTCTTTTCCAATGCAATACATTCTCTTCCCTGTGGTCTGGGTAGGTTTTTTAAAGTAAGTCTCACTCCACTATTGAAAACTCACCAATCTCTTCCCATTTTCTTCACATGTATTCAATTTTTCAGGTAGGCCAAATAGGGACTCAATGGCGGGGTCTCTGGATTTGTTGGCAGCTTCATCTCATCCCTCTCTTTTGCATGACTCCAAGCTGTGGTTCTTGAACATTCCCAAAAAGGCAGAGTTGCCTTCAGTCTTTATGACTATATCATTTGTGTGCCCTCAGCTCTGCGACCCCTTTTCTCATCCTTCTCTCTCCCACTCATCTGGTATGATTGATTTCAAGTATCATGTTCTTCAAGACTTTTGGTGATCCTTTCTCCCCACACTGCACCTTTTACCAATTCTCTGTGCTCCACATTCAACTGTTGCCATCACTACCTGATGTTTAGTATCAACATCCAGAGTAAGCACCAACAACTGCAAGAATCTCAACAACAGCCACAGGGGAGTGAGTTATTAGGGTATTGTTAGCTGAGTGGTTAGGAGACCCCAAACACATGTTAAGTGCAAGGGACAACCTACAGTGTTCTTTGGAATACAATTTATCTAGCTCCCAAGGTTTCTAATTCCGTAGTCTAAGATGGAGGTCTGAGAATTGCCTTGTCTAACATGTTCCCAGGTGATGCTTGTGCTACTGGTCCACAGACCATGGATCATCTATTGGAAACCACTGGTTGATAGAAATTGGCTGGGAATGCTAGGAGAAGGGGACAAGTTTCTACAAACCAGTGGTTTTCAATAGATGATCCATGGTCTGTAGACCAGCAGCATCAGCATCCCCATAGGATGCTTAGCTTGGATGCTGCTTCTCCCACTTGGAGAAGGTAGCAACCACTTCCCATTTCCTCATCCCAGCTGGCTGGTTTACCTAGCAACTCAGACTGAGTTTTGAGAGTCATCTTCATATAATTCTATTCATTGTTTCACACTATTATTATGTGAATCTGGATATTTTAAAATTCTTTAATGAGATTGTATGCATCTTCGTTGCTTAACTCAAATTTACCTAGGCCATATATTAAAGTATCCTAAGTGATACAGTCCTGTCTATGATCTTCTGGAAAACCCCATTTCACCATCGATTCCATACTGATCACAAACACAACTGCACTTTTTTTTTTTTTTTTTCATTTCCTCTTACTAAATGAGAGAGCGTTCCTCCCTCTGCCTAAGATGAGTATCTTAGATCCCTTCCTTCTAGAACCTTGTTAAAGTTCTTATTTTGTCAATTAGCATTTCCTCTCTCTTTCTATCAGCCTCTCCTTCTTTACTTTGTCCTCTTCAGGGTATAAGCATGCTCCAACCTTTCCCATTCTAAACATGAAATCCCAAATGTGTTCTTCTTCACCCTTTCAACTGCAAGACTGAAGAACAAATTATGGCAATCAGATAATCCACAGCCCAAATATTGTTGAGATTTTTCAGGGGAAGCACAGTTATTGGGAGGAGCCCTACTGGCTTTAGACACAGCAATATTGACATTTTCCTCCTGGAAAGAAACAGGAGAAGTGCTAGATTGGCAAATAGTAGAGAAATAAGAATGATCTGTAGTTACACATGGAACATGCTTAAAGGCAGTGGTTGGGATTTAAAGAGAATGAGGTCTATCGATGTTTGCTTTCCCACTGTAGAACTTGTTCAAGAAAAATATCTTGTTTAAATCTAAAATGTCACTGGTTTTTAAAAGCAAGGCAAACCACAACGGATCTTCAGGGTTTGCTTGTAGCTAGACATTGCTCATGTATTTAATCCAAGCATGGAAAGGTAAAGTACTGCTAGAAGGAAATGTGAAGGAATGGAAGTTAAAATTCAGGTGCTTTCATCCATGGGCCATGTCAGTTAGTCCTCATCCCCATCCCTTCTCATTTAGGCCAGCAGAAAGAGTTGACAACACACCTTTTCCAGTTCTTTGTGTCCAGTTTTAAATTGGCAGCAGTATATTCTCTACCCACAGAGACAGCCCTGATGTGGCCTTGAGACAGTTCAGAAATGACCTCTTAATTTTCAAATTCAGTTGACTTACATCAAACCCTCATTTGGCTAATTTGCCTACTCTGTTGACACTGCTGAGTATTCTTTTCTTCAGAAAACTGTTTCTTCTCTCTTCTTTCACTCTTTTTTCTTTTTTCTTTTCTTTTCTTTTCTTTTTTTTTTTTTTTTTTTTGCCTGTGGTCCTGGTCCTCCTTCTATCTGGTCCCAGTCCTGATGGGCTGCTTCTCACTCTTTCCTGTCCATTAACACTAATCCATTTATCTGGATTTTGTCCCTTACCCCTCACTATTCTGTACAAACTCCCTAAGGAAATGTTTATGGCTTTCACTCCACCAATAAATTCCTTCCAGTCCTGGTCACTCTCTAGGTCAGTGGTTTACCCTATGAGACACACATATATGAGGCTATTTTTGATTTTCATGATGAACAAGGGAAGAGAGCTACTGGTATTTAGTAGGCAAGGCCCAGGGGGGTTAGACAACCTACAAGCCATTAGGTGGTCCCTGCCCCACATAATAAAAGATCATCTATGCTCTACATGATTTGAATGTCCATTTTGAAGTTCATGTAAGTAAAAAAACTGATTGTAATTGTGTGCACCCAGAACATATGCCTGTTTTTCATAAAATCACAAAGGATTTTTTTTTGTTAATATTTGGTATACTTTGAATTCACAGGAATGCAATGAATGGGCAAATTGAAAAGTAACTGTACTTTCCTTTTTCTCTGGACTTTACTCTGAGTAGTGGATCTGATCACATTTTGAAAAATCATATTAATGATGACAATATTGTTCATAGATTTGTCTTAATGCACCTGTCTCAGTCTCCATAAAAATGAACCTACTTATTAATACCAGTGCATCTCAATATCCCTTATTTCAAAGTTTTTAAAAAAGTTTGAAAGTATTTTGAAAAACAACAATATTCAGTTGGAAATTATATTAGCTTAAAAAACAACCAGTCTGTTATTCTTTCCTTCCCTCATGCGGCTATCCCTGGACACCAGAGGAGGGGAAAGGGAAATACATAATTAAAAATGGTAAGTATTAGAGACACTTAAATAGCATTCATTAGTTATTAGGCACTGTTTTAAGGACCTACCATATCTGTATTCAATCTCACACTAACTCTAAAGATACATATTATCATTGTTTTCATCTTGTAATTGTACATGTCACAAGTTGAAGTCAGTCTCTTAAGGAAGCTAGCTGGTAAATGTAGATCTGTGATTTGAACCAAGAGTCCATGTTCTTAAATCATCACCTATGCTAACTCTGAGAGAGGCAGCAGCACCAGGAAGGAGTTCAAAGTATGGGAGATTAGTGAAAAGCTGGAAGAGGGCAAATTTTAACATTCCAGAAAGTCCTAGACAGAGAACACCTCACATAGAAGAAAGGTCTGTAAAACCAGTTTATTCCAGAAATTCACTGGGCATTATTATGATTATTAACAATGATTAATGATTATTAACTAAAGCTAAAGTCTGTATCTGTGGCTTCTTGCCATGTATTCAGGTGTTCAATCTGAAGTAAATTGTGCCCAGTGCCATGTTTCACCTACTCAAGGATGCATGCCAGAATCTTCTACCAACTCTTCATGTTGAATCCTTTTGTTCCAGTGCATTATCCCCAGTTCTGCCCATGACTTTGGTTCTCCTTCCCAGATCCTAAGGATTAATAACATGTGTGACCACTTTATCAAAGCTGGTTTTTCTCTGGGGATCTACCCTCTTCTCCACTCCAGACTTCCAGTACTCTGGCTGAGGTGCAAACCTCTGGACTTTCATTTAACTAGGATGAGGCAAAGAATACTGCCCAAATTTCTTCTATATCCCACAGAATGAGAACTGGTTGAGTGGGTGTCTCTTGAGTCTTTCTTGCTTTAATGATGAACAATTTATTTCTTTCAGTTTGTAAATGGTCCCATAATTTAATTTAATAGTGTTTATGACACTATGTAATAAATACCATAAAAAGTATAAGTCGTTCTGGGTGTGTTAGCTCATTAAAATGAATGCTTGCTAGATTCTGTAGCAAGCTTTGGAAACATGGTGCTAACTCATGTAAATTGCCATGACAAATGTGCTTTAGGACCAATAAAGTGTGTCCTGATTCATTAATAGTCAGATCCAACATCTCCCTGTTGGTTCCCAAGAAAAGTCGAGTAGAGATCGGTAGAAGAGAAATTGTTGCCCGAATTCTGCCAACCTCCAGGCATTCTGATTAGCATGTGTGATTTGGCGGCTGTCTTTTGTGACATTATGCACCTGCAATATTGCCCTCGTGTTTTTGAACCTGCAGGCTCTGAAAAGGCCTCAGAACTCAGCACGCTCATTCTGCCAATGCCTGATGTGGAGTCTTTGATTTATGCAGACTCCCCAGCCTCCTTCTGGCTTAGGAAAAAAAAAATGCTTTCTGGGCTCAGAAGGGGGCTGCCAGATTAAGCACAGTGCAGGTGAGTGGCAATGGAACCAGTCCAAATAACAAACAAGCATATCTCCTGTCTCAGAAGCACACTGGAGCCACAGGCATAAATATGCAATAAAGCTGCACTGAGGGGAGGCAAGCTCATGTTTTATAATGTATTTATGTCTTACACAGCATCTGAGATTGCAGGCACCATCCATGCTGGGGCTGATGTTTTCTTCCCCAGGAAAAAATCACCTCCCCCATTTACAATTTTAGATTGTAGGAATGACTTCACAAGATGTTAGATACATTGAAATATACCTTTGTTTTTACTTTTGCTCTGAAGCTCTGCTGATTAATGTTTCTTTATAAAAACTGCTTCGAGAACAAAAGATTGAAAGATTTGTTCAGCAAAACCATTGTCCTAGAAAGTCATGTCTCTAGACCTCAGCTTTCTATGCAAGGTCTTACCATTTATACTTTTACAATTTACCAAGTTGACCTTTCCGATTGCATCCAATATGGAGGTTGACTGAGTCTGTGAAGCATTTTAAGATTTAATACACAAGCATGTTTATTTATTGAGTCCTGATGAAACATCTCTGAGATGGCGTATTTCTCAGTTTGCAAGTTAGAAAAATGAGACTCAGGGTAGTTAAGGAAATTACCTAACATCACAGAGCAGGTCAGGTGATCGACATAGACACTCAGCTCATGTCTTTTCCTTTCAAATCTCATACTTGTCATACTCCATTAAAGTGCCTTTGGCATAGAGGGAGAGCTTTCTGTTTCTCTTGGTACTTCCTCCTTCTTATTTTCACTTCTTCTGGGGAGTCGACCTTGATGAGCAGAATCTGTCCACACTGACACCAGCTCATGTCATCGTGTTTTCACAGAAGATAGATATATGCCGGGTGACAGTCAACAAGCAGCCGACTTTATCTATTTGATGCCGAATTTATTATGCATCTGGGGAAGATAAAAGGACCTCTAAGATTTAGTTAGTCAAAATCATTTATTGAGGGCCTACTATGTGCCAGACCTCTGGTAAATTGTCTTTGAGACTATTTGGAGAAGTCAGGCTTTTATGAATATGTATGTCCATCCATTCATCCAACCCCCAACCAATCACCCATTCATTCATCCATTCATCCAATCATCAGTCAGTTTAAGTCATTTAAGTGCTACATCATATGTAATAGGGCCCCCTTCAAAGAAAGAAAAAAGGAGAAAAAAAAATCCTCAACAAATGAAATAAGTAAAACCTTTCTGGGCTTCATATATTCAAGTTAAGACAAAGAATTATCTTCTTGAAGAATATTACTCCCATTTATGTTTTCTTCATCTTAATAAGGGCTAGCTACTCACTCAACAAATTTATATCCATAATATATGTTGAATTTGTATAGTGACCACACTAGAATTACCTTCGCGTATTGGGCTATTTTTCTTGTAGTCTTATGTCCTATATTCCATGCCAATGAATACAATTGGCCTCCAATATACTCCCCAAAGTTTTAATTCCTTTTCTTCCTAAGATGCAGGATCCCAGTCAATAAGAAAATGCTTCAACAGTTGCTTTGAAAGCTTTCTTAAATGTAGATATGCTGTTATTTCTAGCTATGACTTAGCTATCAGCCTGTAGTAATACACCTATTCAGTGTAATCAAATACTTAAAACATAAAATATGCTTCATAAAGTGCAGGTGTAAAATCAATTGCAGCAAGCCAAGTTTTTTTTTTTTTAAACACTCAACCAAGATTTATTGGCATTGATTTTATTTTATTTATTTTGTTTTTCATTAGATTTATGCTTCAATTTCACCGCTTCAGTTTCTTATTAAGAGATTGCATAAAAATAAGTCTTTAAGCAAAGATCTCAGTTAAACAAGGGGTAGACACAAATCTGTGAATACATCATTGTAAAAATGAATTATTTACCCCAAATCAAGGCAATGAATAAAAATGTTTACTGGATCCTTACTAAGTACCAGCCATGAGGTACATATGCATTATTAATTTATTTACCTTCACAACAGTTCTTTAAGTTAAACGGCACCTTGACCCCATCTTATAGGCAGTCAGGACATGTGGAAGTTACATAATCCATCCAAGGATACTGAGCTAGTCAGTGCAAAACAGGGGTTCAAAGCGAAGTTCTTAGAGTCCTGTTATTGTTCTTTGCAGTA
Source organism: Neogale vison (assembly GCF_020171115.1). Classification (NCBI taxonomy): domain Eukaryota; kingdom Metazoa; phylum Chordata; class Mammalia; order Carnivora; family Mustelidae; genus Neogale; species Neogale vison. Next base: position 58,538,920 of record NC_058101.1, on the reverse strand, counting down.
AGTCTTGGGTTCAACAAAACTCAGTCTTTACCTAATATGAAGAAGATGTTTACATGTCCCCTTTCAACTTCTTTCCTCAGCAAGGACAGAAACATCCAGGGATTGTTTAAAACACATTAGATAGCAAAGTAAGCCACCTGTTTCCCTGTAATCTAGAAAAGTGTTAAAATAGGAATTTCTAGGAGGGAGTGAAATATGAGAGTTGGTGAAATCCTGGGCATGCCATTTGGAAGTACGAATAAAAAAGAAAACAATGAATTTTTGACTACAGTAGTAGCACATCTGTGCTGAAGTTGAAATGACAAGGGATATTATAATTAGACAAGATTTGATTGAGGGTAAAATTAGTTTCAGTAGGCAAAAAGACAACTCTGAGGGAAAAAAAAGTAAGTGGGTAAAGACATCTGTACATATTAAAAAAGCTGGGAGATGTGGGCTGGTGGGTATAGGGCTGTGTTCTCTCAGAAGCTATGGATTATATGATGAGGCATGATCGAATATCTCCACTTCACTGGACTGTGACTTGGCTTCTATTACTTGATGTTGGTTCTCTCTACCTGCTTCTGGGATGTTAGACTCCCTAGAGAATTATTCCCCAACTTTGTCACTTGGCAGATGAATTTTTTTTTTTAGGGCTTCTGTGACAAAAACCACAAACCGTGTGGCTTACAACAACAGAAACACTGTCTCACACTTGTGTCAGCTAGCAGCCCCAAATGGAGGTGTTGGTGAGGTTGGAGTGTTCTGGAGGCTGTAAGGGAGAATCTGTTCCAGGACTCTTTCTTCGCCTTGGGATGCGGTGCTTCACAGACGTATTGCTCCAGTGACTGCCCCCATCATCATGTGGCTGACTTCTCTTTATATGTCCCTGTGTCTTCACATGTTATTCTTTATATCTGTGTCTGGATTTCCCTCACTGTATAAGGTCATCAATCATATCGCATTAAGGAGATCTTATTAACGTGCTTAAATCTGAAAGACCCTATTTTCAAATAAGGTTACCATGCAAGTACTCACTGAGTGATAGGACTTCAACATATCCTTTTTGGGGGAACACACTTCAAGTCCTAACAGCACTGTTAGTGGATGTGATGATCACTGGTTTCCCATATGACAGTTTTCTAGACTTTCTAACTAAGAACCAAACCTTAGGATTTTCAACACCAGATTTCACTGGCACGATCTGATGCCAGGCCCAGATACAAATAAATTTCTTCCCGCTCTATCATCCTGGGAAATTACTTTCTCACTGATACTGATGAGCTTCACTGAAAGCCTATGATATATGTTTCAGAGAATGGACCTGTGAAAATAAGAGTAGGGACCACAATTATTCCTGTTTGTATCCTAGATAACATACATTACCTGGGGCCAAGTACAATTGCATGAAATTGCACCGAGCCTCAAGGGTACTGAATAGCAAGGATTATTATAAAAAATCAGGTATCTTACCATTAATTTTTAAACTCCCTTCTTAGTAAACTCTAAAGTACACTCATCTTGGACATTAGTTTCCAAACACACTTCTTGCCAGTGGCCCACCTAAAAGAGAAGTCTTCCCTATGCTTAATTTTTCTGAAGTAAGCATAGGTATGAAACCAAGGGAGTTCATTTCAAAGACCAACCCCTACATCAGCCGGCTTCGTGATCTCGAGAAACTTAAATTAACCTCCTAAATATCAGTCTCTTAATCTATTAAACATAGATAAAAATAACTCTTGTGAAGACAAAGTGAGCAGATTAATGTAAAATGTTAGCTAATACAGTCTGGTAAACAGTAACACAAGGAGTGCTGGTAGGTTTCTGTGGTCAAAATCATCTTAGGCTTGAGGATTTGTAGGTGGTTTTACATTTAATGTTCATAAAACCTTATGAAGTAAGTATGACTTTATATCCCCACATTACAGCTGAGAAACCAGACATGGGGAGTTTATAAGCTATCTCAAGCCCTCATGGCTTCAGAGGAGTAGGAAAGGGACAAGGGCAGGTTCAGATCAGGACTGTCTGTCTCCAAAGCCTGGTTGGTCATCTCCTCATCCTGTTTAATATGTTGTATTATTTTGGATAATAAAAGACAGTATATTTTAAACCTAACATCAGATGGAAAAAGTGGATCCACCTTTAGAGTGTTTATTTCAATGTGACCTTTCAAACAGTAGTAAAATAAATAAGCAAATAAACAACAAAACTGAGTTTCCTTGACGGACAATGGACAGAGCCTGGATGTCACATACATGTGACTTCAGCTCCAGCTCGTGCTTTTCTCCATGACGCAACTGTGACTCTCACAGCTTCTCTTGGGTGGACGAATACACCACTGGGGAACCATATGCACCTGAAAATAGCAGACTTCTAAATGGAGTACTGCTCAGTTTCAGTCAGAGGAGGATTTTAAGCAATTTACCAAAGCCTAATATACATTCAGTGACCCAAAACAAGTAGTGAAAGTAGGGTGGAGAATCAGGTGATTAAGTGAGTTGTCAGACATGAACATGGGCAATAGATAACAGATATCTAAACTCAAAAAGGGAGGTCAGAAATCCAGGGTAGCAAGTGTTGATGAAGAGGCTACAGAAAGAAGGAGGGTCTCTTGGAGAGCCCTTTTGTGAATGACCTCTGGTTTCATTGTATGTCTCCTGAGAGTTTCTCTCATTAAGAGGCAGCCCATAGGGTTGCCTGGGTGGCTCAGTGGGCTAAAACCTCTGCCTTGGGTCATGATCTCGGGGTCCTGGGATCAAGCCCTGCATTGGGCTCTCCACTCAGCAGGGAGATTGCTTCCCCCTCTCTCTCTGCATGCCTCTCTGCCTACTTGTGATCTCTGTCTGTCAAATAAATGAAAAGAATCTTAGAAAAAAATGTTAAAAAAAAAAAAGAAGCAGCTCATAAAGGAGAAGGTCTCAGTATCTCATGTCATATACTGTGGACCAAAGTATATGGGAATTTCAGTTCAACTGATAGTTCTTCCCTCTTCACTTGTCTGATTGCCCTGGAGGGATGGTCAACATGAGGTCAAATGCATTCACATTGAGGGTGCTACAAAATATACATAATACCTAGAGATCTAGAATAGAATATGTGAACTTACTTCCCTATAAGTAATCAGAGCTTTGGGGTCTGAGCAAAAATAAGCTGAACCCAGTTATTATAGGGGAATCCACAGTGAGAGAGAAGAAGATGTCTGAAATAAATGTGGATCCCAGACATGCACTGGTGGACTTAATATCCATTATCCCAAACATTAGAATGGTTAGAGCTCTAAATTTTTTAAGTCTACTTCACTGCAGGTTTTAATGGAGGAAGCGATTAAGACTGGCTTTTACCCATGTTTGGGACTATTTATTTAGAGGGAAAGTGAAACAATTTTGTTTGTTTAATGTAGATGAATGACTAAATCAGGAAAAAACTTGGAAGAGGCTCATTGATCTGTTTTTTCAGATTAAAGGGTTTACAGAATCAGATGACTTTGAACAACCCAAGTCTCCAAACCCTCAACTGTGTATTTACATTGTTGTGGCCGAGATACGGATTCACCAACTTGAGGCTGTAGAAGTAGAATATGTATTATAGCTCTGCTGCTTTTTGAGAAAGTACAAATGCTCAGGAAAAAACTGGACATGTGGGTTGAGCACAAGGAGACTTGAGACTGTACCTAATTCCCATCAGTAACTTACTCTGAAGTCTATTCTTGTGCCCAAGAATAGTAGAGCTCTTCAGTGGTGATGAAAACCTGATTTCAGAAACAACTTGTAGGTTTGATGGACATGAATTATTCCTTATATTTAGACTCCAACTCTCAAGATGTACTGGTGATTTAGCATTGGCTTTGTCTTTGAGGTTGAGCTTTCAGAAAATCTCACTGGACCAAAAGTGAAGTATGGTTGTCAAGAAGATGACATAGTGCAAGAATTTGGGGGTGGATACAAAAATCCCAGAAATATCCAACGATTTGCCTTTACATGGCCAGATTCTGAAATGTTGGGTCTATTGGGCTTTGTGAAAATGTATTTGCTTTCACGAAATGACTGACCTGGGGACTTTGAGCCACTTTCAATGATACAGTCTTAGAATTAACATGGTGATGGTGCCTCACAGAACATGTCATTTTCAAAAATTTTATTCTGATGGACCTGATCAAAGTTGGTCAAGGACAATCATTAGGTCTGCAGAACAAGCTCACTCTTTTAAGAATAAGATTGACTGGGGACACCTGGGTGGCTCAGTGGGTTAAGCTTCTGCCTTCGACTTAGGTCATGATCTCAGGGTCCTGGGATCGAGTCCCGCATTGGGCTCTCTGCTCAGCAGGGAGCTTGCTTCCTTCTCCTCTCTCTCTCTGACTGCCTCTCTGCCTACTTGTGATCTCGCTCTGTCAAATAAATAAATAAGATCTTTTAAAAAAAAGAATAAGATTGACTGGTTTCTTTGACTGTTTTTGTATTACTGCTATGAAATCTATTTGTTTAAACATCTAATAGCCTCCTACTAACTATTGCTATTGATCAAAATTTCATGAGGATTTTTGAACAAGGGAGCTACCTTTGAGAAAAGAATGTACATTTGTGGTAAAGTCCTATGATTTTGTTGAATTGCCAAGATCTGTGACCATCACTGTCAAAGAATTTACAACGCTGACTGCTCTTTACTTGAACTTTCTCATATTGCCACCTATTGAGAGCTTTTGGGCTTCCTAGATGCTGCAGCAGTGCTGTGTGCAAGGCTTCAATATTTCTTCTGAGTTCAAAATCTGTGTGTGTGTGTGTGTGTGTGTGTGTGTGTGTGTTTTCCTGTTGTTTGCTTTTACTCTGAAGAAGATATCTATTCCCTATTTAGCTTAGTTATAGCTTCCTTAATCATAGACCTGACAGTTTACTTGCTTTCCTAATAAACTTGAAAAGTTCAAAGCCAAAACCATTCAGAGGCTACCATCAGCATGTAGAGAGTCACTGTGAAATAGTCCCTGTGTTACCATGGAAATTAGCATCTCAGAGTGGGAGAATAATCTGGATTTCAGAGTCTGCTTCATTCTTTTATTAAGAATGTTGTTTCAACTACAGCAGCACCAGCAGGGTGAACTATAACACCTCATCTAATGTAAATGTCTTTCTTTTTGTCCTTCCAAATTGTGGGAGCTGCTGACCACACTTCATCCTTGGACTCCAAGTGAGGTTTAAATTACGCAAGCAAGAAATAGTTACTACTCCAAATGCTGAAGATTGTTGGGGACAAGGAGTGATAATTCAGAATCGGTAATGATGACAGTCAGAAATTAGACACAGGAAGATGAAATTCTAAGCCCCTGGTGTGTTCTGAAAATTTAAATAAATGCCTTGCATCAGAGGGTCTGGGATAGATGATTGAGAACAAATAATTGGAAATCACTTTTTAAATTACTGCAAGACAGGCAAGAAAAGAAAATCAAGGGATGTATGCTAATAAATATTGAAAATAAGCCAGAAGGAGGATTCAGTATTTACTTTAGGGTTTTGCTTCTCATTGTGTCAAATTGTCATAGATTTAAGTACAGATATAAGATTTTTTTAAAAAGTGGAGGAGCTACATGAAACAGATGGATGTGTAGAAAATGTCATGTGGAACTCAAGAGTAGGGAGCTTGTGAATAATTGTGTTCTCCTCTGGGACTGCAGTTAACTATTTTAACACTCAGTGTCTCACTAGAAGAATGTAGAAATCCTTCAGAGTAGTTCAACTGCCAAGCCATGGACACAACATTGGGCACAGCTGGAACAGGGTAGAATTACTTTCTCTTATTTACTTTTTTTCTCTTTGCTGCAGATCCAGAATCATGCTGGATCCAGATCCAGCTGCCAATTATGGATGCTGGCAGCTCTCGAGTTTCGTTCACTTTCAAGACATTACCTGGATTCCCTGCATCAAATAGGTAAAAATCCTGGGTCAGAGTTCTGAATGATCTGGTCCCAATTAGATACATACTCCTGGTCGAATCATTGGAGCTAAAGGTTAGATATCCTGATGAAGAGAATGTCTTTCTCTTTGTGGTAAACATGTGGCAAATTAGAGCATCTCACAGAAAGCTGGTGTGGGAGGCAATCCTCTAGGTGGACAAACACTACAGTTCATGATGTAATTGAAGATGAATTCCCCTCTTTTTGACTATTAAGATTAGTGCACACTTTTCTTCCTACCTATAGAGGAAAAAGTAAGACCTCATGGTGCAAAATGTGTGTGTTCTGTAAAGTTCATGAAGCAGGAACCTTGCCCGTCTTGTTCATCATTACACATCCCACCTAGATTAGAGACTGGTGTAGTGGAGCCTCAGTAAACATATATTGAATGAACAAACAGGTAAATACCTGGCTTTATTCTATTTTTTTCCTACTATTTTCTTCTTCTGTTTCCTTACTTACTAGTACTTTATCTTGTTGTTTTGTATATAATTTTGAAATCCACCTCAATTCAAAAGGACAAGGAAAGGGATTGTTGGGATTTCAACTGGCCATGAATAATAATAATTCCCTTTCCATCCTGAATTTAGAGACATTGAGTCTAAGATGCAGGAGAAAGTCTAGGGTAGAATATGACTTTAGGTTTGCAGCCAAACAGACTTGCTTATTCTTCATCTCAGAATTTCATAGACTTGTCAACCTACTCATTCTTACAGATGGGCGACCACATTTATCCCCTGGAAAGGGCCAAGCACAACCTTCTCAATTTCTTCTTACCTGCTCACTATTCAGGTATATCACTCCTTTTCTCCAGGGAAACAGTGAGAGTCAGAAGAGAGATCAACACTCTTTGGTCTATTTCTCATCTCTCCACATGGAAATCAAGGTTTACAGGCGGGTGGAAAATCTTTCCTAGCAGGTATGAAAGAAAGAAATTGAGGATGGAAGGAAGGAAACACACAAACAAAAAAACCTGCCGGGGGTTGGGGGGTGGGGAATAAGACAAAACAGGGCTGATCTGGCTATTCCTTTGAGGTAGTTGTGTCAATAGCAAACCTCATTCTCTGCCCTATTTTGGTAAATGGTCTTTTTCCTATCATGGCTTTGAATTTCTGTCCCAGTGTCTTAATAACATTGCTCTCTTTTTGGGACAAGTGACATTTAAAATTAAAACAGAAACTAGCAAGAATATCAAGCCTACCTTTCACTGCCAGTTCAAACAGCCATTATCCTAACGTAGCTACACTTACTAAATAGTTTCAAAACCATTCGGATGAGAGGAAATCTGTGATTATCAATGGAGATCCATCCCATTGATATGAGAATAACTAAAACCTTTTTCTCTTTTCAGATGTTTACAACCAGGAGAGTAGTTAGGAAACTAGAATTATGTCAACTCAATCAACAGATATTCATTGTCTTTCTACTACATATAAAACATGATTTATCTCAAAGAGTGTAAAGTTAATTTGGATTTGTACATATATTTTCAAAAAGAAATTTAAAAGCACAAAATAAGAGCATTACGAGATGGTCCAGGCTCAACTGCCCGATGAGTTGTATGACCAATAAATATATCAGGATAGAGGATGAAACGAAAAATAATAATAAAAAAAAAAAACAAAAACTTCCCTGTGCAAAATTTTACCTGTTGAAAAATAAGTACAAGCAGGAGCATTGGAATTTATGGGGTATTAAAAGAAGCATAAAAGGCCCCAGTGTTCACTAAACTCTAAATAATTAATTAAAGAGTATTCCTGAACAGTGAAAGAACATTTATATATGAGTCTCTCAAGAACATCCACAAATGTCTAACAAATAGTGTTCTCTCAAACTCCATGAAAATATCTTTCCTAAGAGTAGTGGGTAAATAAAGGCTTAGTTGGGAAAGGAATGAAAACAGCTGCAAACTGGGGACAAAAATACCAGAGGATATAAGATTTGTACTTTAAATTTTGCTTCAGTATTCTTTTTTTCTGAAAATATCAATGTAAATATCATAAAATAATTAATATTTTCATAATTTTAATAAAAATAATGTCTTTCTTTAAAAGCTGACATTTCCTGCTAAATTATCTGAGACTCAGCAATCCACACCTGGAAATTCAGTATTAAAGCAAGGCTAAGGGCTCCCACCAGAAAATGCAAGCGATAATGTCAATTGACCTCTAGAGGGCTACCTACAAACTAGATCTTATCCATGAAGTGATCTCAGACTTCTTCCTAAAGGTGGTTTACACAGGTTAAAAAGCTTTTCATTTGTATCTGTCTTACTTCTCCAAATGACAAATGAATCTTCACTGATCTTCTGACATAGTTTTGTATGTTCCAAATCTTAAGGCAGGTCATTTGCAGTCTCTGTGGTGCTGAACAAACTGGGAATTCCTGATGTGTCAGTTTACCTCTGTACCCAGCACCAAACCCAGTGCCTGCATAGAAGCAGATGACCAAAAAATGTGCATCAATTTGAATAAATCCTCTTTTTTTTTTTTTTAAGCGCAAATAGTTCTTAGTAAATGTTATTAGCACAGGATGGAGCTGAAAGCAGTAAAAACAGATTTGACATTTTAAAAGCTTATAATAATTAACACCTACTTTCATGCACATTATCTCACCGAAGCCTTAAAATATTAACAAATTCGTTTTTATTATCATGTACGTAGATTACATGACTGAGTCTAAGGAGCTTGATGTAATAAAGTGGAAATTCAAATTTAGTCTTTTGATTTCAATCTCAGTAACTTTTTCATTGACTCATTCCTGCTTCTGATGATCCAGTTAATGAAGGGGCAAATCAGTAACCTTTCAATTGGTGTCTGTTGGTGGATAGAATGAGGCATCCTAAAAAAAGGAGAAGGTACCAGATATGAGCCCAGATAATTAGTCATAACCTTGGAAATCTGGTTGACTCAGGAGGGGAATGAGGTAGTGAGGACTCAATTCATCAGCTCCTGGGGAGACCAAGGGCCTCCAGCGAAACTGTTCAACTAAACAAGTGCCAGGACCAGAGACCTGAGCCAGAAAGAAGAGCCATTTTCTTGGTTGACAAACCAAGATAAATAAAAAGACTGCTGGGATACAACCCAGACACAAGATGGACTAGGTCAGAGCTGAGTATCAAGTTGGAAATGAGAGACCATCATGAAGGAGAACTAGAGGAAGAGGTCAAGACAGGATCTGGTGGACATGACCCAGGTGACTGGGTATAACGGAAAAGTCCTAGTTTATTCTATATGTGCTATTTCTGTCTTAATGATGAACTTCTCAGTACTCGAGGAGGAGGAAGAGATAGAAATTGTTAATAAAAAAAAAAAATGATCCATTTTATTCCCACTCATCTACTGATACCTGGAAGTGAAACTGGAAAATCATGACTCAGAAAAATCTATGTTTTGGTAAGTGGCATATGTCTCTGGAAATAAGCCTAGGTTGGTAGGACAACTTCTAGACAAAGCCTGGAGGCTGATATAATATATTAAGGACTAAAATAGACAAAAGGTAACAGGTAAAAGGAGATGAGTCCTTCAAGGTAAATGATGCCAACCTCACAATTTTGCTTTGGACTAGTCTTCCCTAGCTTTGGTGGGGGGGGAAAGTATAGTGGTTAAGAATACAGATTGCCTGGGTTTGAATCTTGTATCTATCACTCACTAGCTTCATGCTTTGAAAAAATTGTGTGAAATGATTTAATTACTCTTCTGTAAATTGAGATAATATAGTACCTACTTCATTTTACAATATTTTACAATAAAAGTCCTAGCTTAGAGGAGAACTTCTTAAACTTTAAAAATGTCTTAGTTTTAATTTAAAATAATTATATATGTAATATATGTGATTCATTCAGACCAACAACTCCACAATAATTTTTTGTTACTATGGGAGAGGCACTTTAATGGAGAAGACATTCCGGGAAAATGTAGTAACTTTCACCAGCAGATATGTCACACTCTTAAGGCACAGACTTATCTGTCTTCAGGGTCTGTAGAAGATGTCTGGACTTGTTCACATAACATTAAGACTTTACAATACATTAGTGAACCTGCTATCCAAATTGCTTGTTCACTCACCAACTTAACAAATAGTTATTGAGCATCTCTCTGCTATCATGGACTGTTACAAGATTTGAGATAGAGTAAAGAGAATTCTCTACCCTTAAGGAGCTTCCATTCTAGTAGAATTTACTTGTATGCTTGCTAATGTTCATCTCTATGTTTCTTAGCTTTAGTGGAATTGCTAGAATAGAAAATGGTTTTCATTTTCTCTGAGTGCTGAGGACATTAAGCCTTTCCACATACTTATTGCCTTTGGATATTCTTTTGATAGCAAAACTGGCACTGAGTGAGTCTGGCTCTGAATTTCTGGTGTCCTGTCCTGAAAACATCAAACCAGTCATAACACAACTGAGATGACACTTGCTTAGTCCCCATAAAGCTAATCTGTACCCTAACACACTGTCCTAGAGTGACTGTCTCCTTGGGGCCCAAGAGCTATCAGCAGAAACTTTTGCTCTATATTCTCCAAAGGTTGTTGCTTTCCCAATTTCCCTGCTATGTATTCTGCCTGGCACACTGGCATAGACCTGATAAATACTGATCAAATGAATTCAGGTAGCGGGCAAGATGATTGTAGGGGGAATGTGGACGAAAAATTAATGTTTAAGATATTGATGTTAAATGTTTTAGGAGAGATGTAATTTAAATAGATTAATGATATTTTAAGTTTAAAGACCATGAGCTTTAACAATGGTATAGAACTGATCGAAGTTTGGGAACTATTGACCCAGTGGCTAATAATATAAACCTTATAGTTTAGCAGGCTGGGTTTTAATCTTGGTTCAGACACCCACCAGTTGAGTGATCTTGGAAAATGGCTGTCTGGGTGTCAATTTCCTTAGTAAAAAATGAGGTTAATGACAGTACCTACATCACAGGGTTTCTACATGGTTAAATGAAATGTGAAATATGTAATCCATATAAAATGCTAAACCCTGTATCAGACACCAGTGAAAGTTCAGTAATGATGATTATTATAAATCATTTCTATAATAACATAACTACCACTTTATCAACTTGAACTTCTTATTCTAAGGACACTGAAGCAGGGAGCTTGTTGGCGTAGGTGCAGGAGTGTGCCAGTATTGCCCACCAGTAGACCTGTGAGGAGCACTTGGGACATGATGGTATAGTACCTCACAGGATCAAAGAGAAACTGAGGCCTGAGCAGAAGCTGTTCTATGGCTTGGCTAATGAACATGTTTCCCAGTAGTGGAATGAGAAGAGTGGGACCTCTTCTAATACCCTCAAGACTACTTTGCCATGCTAATTTATTTTAACTGATACACTACATCCCTTAAAACAACCGACCCTGCTTTCCTGAATCTTCGGTGGACAAGTGCTCAATCCATATTCAATGCAAAGACATGAATTCTGTGGAGTAAAGAGAACGCACACGTAAATAAGATGAAGCTTTGTTGTAAAATCTGAAGTTGGTTAGTCATTACATTGTGATCTAACCTGATCTAAACAAGGCAGTGCACATATGCCATATAAGCTTTTTTCTCTTCTAAAAATATCTCATTATCATCCACAGAAATAGTTAAATATAGATACTTTGTTTTTATGGCCTTTATTTCTGAAACATAAAAGGTTTTATGTTTCTAATCCCTAGACAGTTTTTCATGGTATTTCTATTTATCCTGCAATCTACTTTCAAGCTATGTTTGGGGGAAGAAAATGCAATGATTTCAGGAGAGTATAAAATGTTTTTCAATTATGGTGAGTGAATTCTGGGACTGTCAGAGTCATTTAGCTCCTCTGATCTTAGACAATCGCTCTGCATGACCAGAGTTACTCAGGTTGGGTTTTTACCCTCTTGGTTTCTTTTGAATTCTCTGTTGTGGCTTTCATTTCCTTTGTGTTTCTCTATTGTTTATTGCAGTCAGTTTCAGCTTCAATGGCATTTACCTAGACTGGTTTTGTAGCAATAAGGAATCACTTGAGTAAAGGTTTTCCAACATCAGAGTTTCATTAGGAGGAAAAGTAAAAACCTTGTAGTCACTCCCAATGACCTCAGGGTGGATTTGGATGGAGGACCCTGACGTGAAACAGCAGGGTAAATTTCATGCACATTCCTTCATAAGGCAGGGTGACTTCATGGGTGTGCAGCCTGTGCCGGCACAAAGGTCACACTGAGAAGAGCCTGTCCTTGGTCTAATGCTCTTTTGCCATCATCTTGTAATTCTCAATAATTTTTAAACAATCCTGTAAGGCTTATGAAGCTGTGGATTTCCCCACCTCCAGGCTTGAGGCCACATGATGCCTCATCTGCTTAGAATGTCACTGCCTACTTCTCCCCTTGCTGGTGAACTCGTCACAGCTCATGGGTGATTCTCTGCACAACTTTTCTTTCTCTTTTTCAGGAAGAGTTAGTCACTCAGTGTCTCTGTGTTCCCATGACAACACATGCCCACTGCTGGGATCACAGATTCTATTCCACACCCCATGTGCATGTGTGACTTTCTATCAGTCTCAACCGTGAACTCTAGGGCATGGATCAAAACTGACTTTGTCCTTTTGTTTCTTAGGACTAGTTCCTGACACACGGTAGTGCTCTTTCAATGTGTTATCATGAGGAAAACTTCAGCGAGCGTTCACACTATGCTGGGGCAGTATGGAGTTTTCATTGCCACTGTGCATTGCTCTCTGCACAAGATAGCACTCTGTCTCCCTTCTCCATGATTTCAGAATCCTCGTGGATCTTATGATGCCCAAAAAAGGTCCCTTCCTCTGGTAAGCCTTCCTTAAATTGTCTTCCTCCTCTGTGGTTTCTCTATACACTGTAGATAAAAATTCCAGTTGAACAATTTAGTTTTATTATCTGACACACCATGAATTGCTTAAGTGTGTTGCCCTTTCTACTTCAGGGTACAGAAGAGAAACGAGAGACCTCTAAGCTAACTGATTTTTCAGCATGGACTTAGATTGTCTGATTATATTAGTTTTATGGGTCCAGCTAAACTAGAATCCATATATATATATTTTCAGATGTCAAAGAGAAGTCTTAACTTTAAGATAAAGGAGTAGTTCACTTCAAGTCAGCAGGTGTGCTGATTATTATATTTAACAAAGTAAGTATCATGTATGATACATTGTATATTCTTGAGTCTATATCTGATACATTCTGTATTCTTGAGTACCGGGTGGAAGATCAGTTGACTGCATATGTTTGCATTTATTTCTGGGCTCTATGTTATTCCATGCTGCTTGTATTACTGTAGTTTTGAAATATATTTTGGGATTAGGAATTACAAGACCTTCCACTTTTTTTTTTTTTTTTTTTTTATTCAATGTTCCTTTGGCTATTAAGGGTCTTTGGTGATTTCATATGAATTTTAGAATGTTTTTTCTATTTCTGTAAAAAAAATGCTATTGAGTGGTTTTAAAAGAAAAGCATTACTTCATTTACTTCCCCCACTAGCCCTGTCTAATAGACACCACTGCTACCATTTCTAAGTAAGGAAACTGAACTAGGGAAAGTTGAAGATCTTGTTCAGTGTTACTTCACTGAGAAGCAGAGTTATAACCAAACAGATCCCAGGCTTTCACCAATACATATTTGTGAATTTGGGGGGCTGGAGTGGGAGTGGGGTGAGAGGTGGGGTGGGATGGGGCAGGGTGTTACTTGTGCTAATAAGTTGAACTTATTTTTGATGTTCAAGATTCAGAAGGCAAAACGCATTCTCAGTTAAAGGGTGCCAACTAATTCCAGTAATAATCCTTTACAAGTCTCTGCTTGCTAGAGAGTGTTAACTGTTTAGTAGCAGTCATTTTTAACAAGCCCATAACGCTGCCATTACATGAATTATACATGGCTTATAAAATGATTATTTAGTCAGTGGAAAATTAAATCCGTCAGTGTTTTCCAAATCTGAGCTAGGACATTCATCAGAAAAAACTGTTAAATTTTTAATCAACTGTACTGCGGTTGATGTAGCTATCAGCCTAAATTGCTCTTTCTCTGTCATTCCCCTTGTTGCAGAATATAGTGTAGAATTACCAGCTCTACAATGCTAATTGATTTTTTTCTCTGAGAGATTTAAGAGAGAGTGACATGCCATCCAGGATTAAAATAAAAAAGTTGCATGAGCTTCGAAGACACATTTCACATATACCAAGTGGTAATTTAATATTTTAGGTTTTTTTTATCTTTCTCCTTCTGACCCAACACTTCAAACCTGAGTCCACCTCTGACTGAAATCACAATGAATATTCAGACCCAAACAATAAAACTAAGAAATTATATAGTGTGTTAAAAGATGGTAAGGTTATAAAAAATAATGCAAGGAAAGAGGATGTCTATTTGTATATCAATAATATAGCATAGTAAAAGAGTAGATTCCCCAAATGCACAAGAGTGACTAACGTTCCCTATGAACAGATAACTCACTGGACATTTCTTTCAGTCATAAAGTGATTTAGACAGTTTCTCTCTTTCTTTATAAATCTCTCTCTCTCTCTCTCTCTTTTTTTTTTTTTTTGTAGTGCACTTGAAGTTCTTCTGATGACAATCAAGGGTAATTCTTATGTTTTTCTTCAGGGAAATGTATTTGTTTATTAGTAGAACCTTACACATTTGTCTTTGCCTCCATTAAAAGAAATATCTTCATAGGTAGACCAGGCAACAAAGGGAAATCATGGTCCTAAAAACACTGCTCTGCCTACAACTGTGTATCCGAGGCAAAGCCAGAAGTGGTAATCAAAAGAGTTCCCATCCATGCCCTTGACACAATGTTGTCAATCCCAGGCTCCAGCTAGCATCACGCTGTGGGTTTCTGTACAGTTCCAGACCCTTTCTGGCTTTCTCAGCCATGACTTATCTTTGGCAGTAACATGTTGATCTGGGCTAGTGTTTCTTAGATTCAAATGTGCGTGAGACTCACTGGGAATCTCACTAAAATATAGAGTTGCATTCAGGGATTCTAGGGTAGAGTTTGAGAGTCTGCATTTTGAATGTACTCCCAGGTAACACCGATACTGCTGTTCCTCTTTGAGGAGCAAGGATCTGTGACAACCTTCTAGCACAGAATCATCCAGGGTGAAAATCTTGGCATCAGTCCTGGGTCTGGACCACCATTTCGTATGTGGGGCACATACTATTTCCACAGGAAAGCATGCATCAGCATGGGGCAGCAGCAGGCTGAGCCAGCTTCCTGACTAGACCCTCTAAGAGGATGGCAGGAGTGGGGTAAGGGAGTAGGAAAGGGAAATCTGACATCTGTACACTCTTCCAGATAAAGCTCAGGGCATGATCAGGAAGGAGGAACAGAAGGGATTGCTGTTCCCACTTCTCCTTCCCTTGAGCTCTGGGGTGGGCTCTGTCCACCTGGAGGAAGGGGCCCTCATCCTCATGTGGAGAGGCCTTTCATATATGCTCAAGGCCCCTTATCACCTGATACCAACATTTTTGGTCCTACCGTAGTCTGAAGACAAACATTTACTCTTTCCTTAACATAACATGTACTTAGAAACTTCCATGCATGTGTAATCACTGTTCCCTCTAACTGGAGTATTCTCCTTTTCCCTCCCTGATGAGATCATGTTTATTTTTCTAGCTAGAGCTCAGATGAGATGCATACTCTGTCCCCTGTCTGGCCATTTCTCACACAGGTGGAAGTAACACTCCCTCCACCTGCCAGGCTGGGTGTTGTGGTAGTGACTTGATGGTTCTTCTCCTTCCCATTCTCACCAACCCCACCCCACTCCACCATTCTGAATTCTGGAAAGTGTAAATCAGATGATGGAAATCACCCCTTAAGCACCTCTGGCTCCACAAGTAGACACTCAAACACCTCAACAGAAACCA
Source organism: Neogale vison (assembly GCF_020171115.1). Classification (NCBI taxonomy): domain Eukaryota; kingdom Metazoa; phylum Chordata; class Mammalia; order Carnivora; family Mustelidae; genus Neogale; species Neogale vison. The sequence continues at coordinate 58,523,139 of NC_058101.1, read as the reverse complement.
CTCTCCCTACCCTAGTCTGGAAGTACCTGTGGGACATGTCCCCGACTGCCTCTGGGACTCCTCTCTATTCTTGGAGCCACCTCCTGCACAGAAGTTCTGGCCCACTAGTCTTCCATCTGAACTCGTAGAGAGATGAACTTGTTCCCACGCTGGTCATGGGCTCTTCCTGTTGCCCAGAATGTTCTGCCCCCGGAGTTTCACTTGTCCGGCCTCTTCTCATTCTGATCTCAGCTCACTGCATAAATCTATAGTCGAAGTGGCCTCAGGGCTCTCCCTGTGTGCTGTGGGGCATTGCTTCCATCACAGCCTTTATGGGATCCTGTCATTTTCTTGTTTGCTTCTTGTCTGTCCTCTTCTACCAGAATTACTAGCTCCCAGTAGAGAAGAGACTCTGCCTTCTCTGTGGAACACTGTATTCCCAGAGTCAAAGCAGGTGCTGGGAGGACTTCCCATAATCTTGGTTGAATCTCTGTGTGCTGAAATTACTTACCAAAATGGCATCCCCTTTAGAGAGAGACAGATCTGGACTTGAAAACCAGCTCTGTCCTTAACTAGATACTTAACTCCTCTAAGCCGTCGTGTGCCCATCGGTAAGGCAGAAATAATAAGTGCCCCACCCTTCCAAGCTGTTGTGAGAAGTAAAATCATGTAACACACATAAGATGTGGAGCACAACACGGCATACGACAAGCTTACTTACCGAAGCTGCAATTTCCATTCTTACCAGCAAGCCCTTTATGTACACAAGAGGAGCGGTCGGGGTCGGGGGATGCCAGAGGGAGTGAAGGCGCATGCCTCGGGACTCAGAAGGGAGCCTTGGCCTTCTCTCCTAGCTCCAGGAGATATCACAAAATATGTAATGTTTATTTAGAGAATCAGCTTGAAAGTTAGTAATTATCTGATTAATGACCCTCCCACCAAGGGCTTCTGTTCCAGGATGATGGGTTTAAGTGTATCTGGACTCAAGGGGAAGATTCTAACCTGCTGCTGTGAATGGTGAAATATTTAAAATTAGATGTATGGAGTGCTGAGGTAATTATGTGTGTGGCAAACATATGGCAGAGGCTATATTTCTCCTGCTGAAAGAAACAAGTCCAAATATGTAACGTACACACATTCTCCTTCCTATAAATACACAGATTGGATGATGCCGTGGCAACATTTTGTTAAGTACCAGAATCTCGGAGAAATCACTCGAAGCACGTTATCAGAGGAACAGATGGCCAGTGTCCCTCCTGGTCTGAAGGTATTTCTGGCTGTCATGTGATTATTCTATAAATAAACCCCACTGAGAGGCAATGGAAGGTAAGCAATCAGTTGCACTCTCTGACTTTAAAAAAAGAAGGTACTGCAAAAAAAATTAAAGGCTAGCTATTTTAAAGATAATTCTATCACAACACCTGAGACCTAAAAGGGATCTTTAAAAACCATCAAGACTATCTGATCTTTCTAGGGGAAGACTCATTGGATTAAATTCAGCTTGACTTTGGAAGACCCTCAGAGGACAGCTCCAAAATTCAATCATGCCATCTGTGGCACTGTTCTAAAAGTTTGATTGTGTAGCCTCTGCCTACCCAGATCCAACTCCCTCAGCTTCTTCCCTCCACAGCCCACTCACCCCAGGGACACATTTCAGGCTAGGCAGCCCACAGTTAAGTCTGTTTCTGGCCTCAGGTGGGGACTTGTGAAAGGAGACTCTGGTAACTGGGATCTGAGTATCTGGCAGGTGATTGTATTCAATAGTTTTTTTTTTTTTTTTCTTTCCTTCCTTTTCACAACTGTACAATGAGACTTGTTTCATTATTTTTATTAGATGGGATGAAGATTTGAAGTCCAGGATGTTAACTATTTAACCAACGTGACAAAGGTAGTAATTGGAAATGAGAAGGGTTCTCTGCCTCCTTGCCACTCCATTGGAGCTGTGTTGCAATCTTATCCTTTTTTCCTAATTCCTTATGCTCAGTACCTCCATGGAAAGCCCTTCCCAGAACTGAAAGGGCCACCATTGACTTTCTAAAGTAGAACATGACTGAAAATAGAGCTACCCTATGACCCAGCAATTGCACTACTGGGTATTTACCCTAAAGATACAAATGTCGTGATCCAAAGGGGCATGTGCACCCAAATGTTTATAGCAGCAATGTCAACAATAGCCAAACTATGGAAAGAACTAGATGTCCATCAACAGATGAATGGATAGAGAAGATGTGGTGTATACACACACACACACACACACACACACACACACAATGGAATACTATGCAGCCATCAAACGAAATGAAATCTTGCCATTTGCAATGATGTGGATGGAAATAGAGGGTATTATGCTGAGCAAAATAAGTCAGAGAATGACAATTATCATATGATCTCCCTGAAATAAGGAATTTGAGAGGCAGAGTAGGGGGTTGGTTGGGGGGGGAGGGAAAAATGAAATAAGATGGGACCAGGAGGGAGACAAACCATAAGAGACTCTTTATCTCACAAAACAAACTGAGGATTACTGGGGGGAGGGGGGATATGGAGAGGGTGGTTGGGTTATGGACATCAGGGAAGGTATATGATATGGTGAGTGCTGTGAAGTAGTACATAAGCCTGACGACTCACAGACCCATACCTCTGGGGCAAATAATACATTATATGTTAATAAAAATAATTAATAAAAAAGAAAAAATAAAGTACAATATGAAACTTGCCCATTTGTAGGTGAGAGAGAGCTGTCCAATGAGAATCCCTAAGTCTCTTTCATTAATTCATTCACTTATTTTAAAAAAAAATTTTCAACATAATTTAAAAATTCTTCAACCTGCGCAAGCTTGTCATTCTTTAAATGTCTCTATCTCTATTAGAATTGCTAATCCCCTCCCATTTAGTTACTTAAGCTTTTGAATCATAATTTGCAGGGTTGTGAAACAGAGAAATTACCCACCATTGAGGGTGGTCGTGATTATGATAAAGTGCTGTCTGATAAGGGCTTGAATCTTTAGCCTGTATGAGTACCCTTTTCTCTGTGTGCAGGATAAAGTAAGGTGTCGGCTTTCCTCACGTTCCTCTCCACCCCTCTTCCACTACATGGGGGGCGGGTGGGGGGAACGTGGCTTCTCTCCAGATTCCTAGGGTTGGAGTTGTAAGAATTTCTTATAGTTTAAGCTCTGTTGGTCTCATTCACTGATGTATGTTTAGCACCAGAATGGCAGTGGGGCCAGTCTCAAGCAGGTGCTTAATGGATTTTTGTTGAAAACACATATTGATAAATGGAATCTGAAAGTAAAATAACTTTTTCAGAAAATTCTCTGCTCATTAGTTTTTGTAAAAGAGAATTTTCTTCACACATTAAAAATGGCTGTTTTCCGGGGCGCCTGGGTGGCTCAGTGGGTTAAAGCCTCTGCCTTCGGCTCAGGTCATGATCTCAGGGTCCTGGGATCGAGTCCCGCATCAGGCTCTCTGCTCAGTGGGGAGCCTGCTTCCTCCTCTCTCTCTGCCTGCCTCTCTGCCTACTTGTGATCTGTCTGTCAAATAAATAAATAAAATCTTTTAAAAAAATGGCTGTTTTCCAATCACACTTTTATTTGATTTTTATCCTATCACAATAATTGTCTCAGGTATTTCTGAAGAAAACTGGGGTCTTGAAGCTGACTAATTTTTTTTCCTTATTTCCCAAATTCCCCTTGTTCCTGCATTCAAGGAATAACCAAGATCTCTAACTTAAAGATTTCAATGAAAGAGTAGCCTTTTATTTTTGTATTTAATTATAGAAATTGATAATTAAGATAGTTTTAGTTTTAGGGGGAAAAACAGTCCTATGTTAATGAAAGTGAACCAGAGACTTTTAAAAGACTCGTGTTTCTGTGTTTTTACAATTACTATTTGCCTTATGTGGAAAGAATGTTCATCAGTAGAGAATTTTAAACAATTCTGCTGGAATATTATTGGCAGAGATACCCTGTTTGCATACTTCTGGTTGCCAAGTTTGTTTTTTCCTCAACAATCAAATTTCCTTCTGCAATATTAACCATATCTCTATTGTTCCCTTTTGAAATCCCTTTGGCCCTGCAATTCACATTTCCTAGTGATACTTGGATTTTGGGAGAAGCAAAGTATTGGTTCTACCTAACGGCAGGATGTCACAAGTCCCAGGGATAAAGTTTTGGACAAATGGCAGTGGCCCTGACATTTGATCACTCTGGACCTTGGTTTCCCCACTGGTAAACTGTGCAAGTTGGACAAATGATTCCTCATTTTTTTCTTTAACATTATTACAAATGCCTCCCTGTCTTTTCTTCTATTAAAGATAACATATGTTCATGGTAGAAAAATAAGAAACTTCAGGGGAAAAAAAAAACTCATGTGAAATTATCATCTTTCTATTTATATATATCTATGCATATGTAAAACTGAATATGTATGTGCCCACACATACACACTCGCACTCCCACTCAAAACACATTCCTTATGAAAGCAAGTGTGATTGGTTATAAATGCCTTAGAGCCCCTTGGATTAATCAGAATAAACATTTCAACCCTGCTCTTAAAGCTGCTTGCTGGCTTTGTCATTCTTTCGGAAATAATTGCAGATTCATAGGAAATCGCAACAATAGTGCAAAGAGGTACCATGTGTCCACCCCTCACCCAATTCTATGACTGCAAGAAATCTGGTTCTCATCATGCACAATATTTAATCCTTATACAATCCTGTTGCACACATAAAGTAGTTGTAGAACAGCTAACCCATATCTCAACGAGAAACAATTTTACTGCATTACATTTGTGTGTTGTTGTTATTATCTTGCACTTTACCAAACATTTTGTTCAAATTCCATTTTTTGAAATTGTTTAGGTCAGTTCTTTGCTTCCCCAGCCCCTTCAGTGTGGTTTTGTTATTTGTCATAACGTGACTAACTTCATTTGGTGTTGTTTCTACTCCACTTTGCATCCCCCTGCATTCTGATTGATTTTAATGATTTATTTTGGGGGTTTGTGAAATATTCTTGCATTCCTAAGAGTAAGGGCTATACAAAGAGGTCCACCCAAAGAAGTGTCCCTCTCTCCTTATATCACCACTTGTTCATTCTCTAAGCTCCTGCCCAACCTGTTCTTAGCTATCCTTTGCATGTAACCAATCTTTTCAGTTTTTGCTTTATCCTCCCTGTTTAACTTTTGCAAAAAGTATGTGTGTGCGTTTTCTTATATCATCTTCTTTCTTATGTGAAAGGTAGCTTACTGTAAATATATCTCTGCTTTTTTCATTTAACAGTAACTTTTGAAAATCACATCCTATTAATCAAAAGAGATCTTCCTTTTTTTTTTTTTTTGTTATAGTTACATATTCCGTTGTGTGGATGTACTGCATTTTTTCACCAGTAATTCTTCTTTGAATGAGTATTTAGGTCATTTCTAATATTTTGTCAACAATGATGTAACAAATAATCTTGTGCGTATCCATGTGTATTCTATGCTGTAGATTCCTAGGAATGGAGTTATGGGCTCTGAATATAAGTGTGTAGGTAGTTTTGTTGGGTCTCGCCAAATTCCCTGCAAGAAGGGTTGTATTGGTTTGCATGTCTGTTAGTAAAATTTGAAGAGAATGTTGTCTCACAGTTTTAACAACAGGATGTATTATTCTATTTTTTAAATTGGTGTTATTTATTAGAATAATTTTAGATTCACACTAAAATTGAATGGAGAGTTCATATACTCTGGACCCCACACATGGGTGGCCTTCCCCACCAGCAATACCCCTCCCTGATCAGAAGGCTACACTTGCTACAATTGATGAACCTACTCTGACCCATCATAACCAAAGTCCTTTCAGGCTCACCCTTGGTGTTGTACATTGTATAGGCTTTGACAGATATCTAATGACATGTATTTGCCATCGTAGTAGTATATAGAATAGTTTCACTGCCCTATAAATTCACCATGATCTGCCTATTCATCCCTTCCTCTCTAGCCCCTGATGACCACTGATCCTTTTGCTGTCTCTGTAGTTTTGTCTTTTCCAGGACATCATATAGTTGAAATCACACTATGTAGCCTCTTCAGATTTCCTTCTTTTGTTTAGTAATATGCATTTAATATTCCTCAAGGTCTTTTCATGTCTCGATAGCTCACTCCTTTTTAACACTGAAGAATATTCCCTTGTCTGGATGTATTTTTTTTTGTCTCTTTGTTTTGTTTTTGTTTTTTCTTCTTCTTCTTCTTTTTTAATCCATTCACCTATTGAAGGATATCTTGGCTGTTTTTGAGTTTTGGCAATTATGAATGAAGCTGCTATAAATGTCTGTGCTTAGGTTGCTATATGGGAGCAAGTTTTCAATTCCTTTAAGGAATTGAAAGGACTATGACTGCTGGGTCATCTTGTATGAGTAAGTTTAGTTTTGTAGGAAAAACAAAACAAAACTACTGAACTGTCTTCCAAAGTGGTGGCACCATTTTGCGTTCTCACCAACAATGAATGGGAGTTCCTATTGCTTCTCATCCTCATTGGCCAGTATCTGATTTCTCAGTGTTTTGGATTTTGGCCATTTTAAGAGGTGAGCAGTGGTATTTTGTTGCTTTAACTTGGAATTCCCTAAGAACATATGCGTGGAGCATCTATTCATTTGCTCTTTTGCCATCCCTGTATCTTTTTTCTTCTTTGGTGGGGTGTCCAGGTCTTTCATCCACTTTTAAATTGTGCTGTTCTTTTTCTCACTTAAGAGTTCTCTGTATACCTTGAATAACAGTCCTTTGTCAGATACGTCTTTTGCAATATTTCCTCCCAGTCGGTGGCTTGTTTTTTTTTCATTCTTTTTACAGTATCTTTCACAGAGCAGACATTTTAAATTTTCATGAAGTCCAGCTTATCAATTGTTTCTTTTATGGGTCATTCCTTTAGTGTTGTATCAACAAAATCATCACCACGTCCAAAGATGGGGGGGTTCTCTTATGTTCTCCTCTAGGAGCTTTATAGTTTTGTATTTTTTATTTTGTTTATGATCGACTTTGATTTCATTTTTGTGAAGGGTAGAGGTATGTGTCCAGATTCAGTCTCTGCATGTGGGTGTCCAGTCATTTCAATATCATTTGTTTTCCTACATTTAAGCCTTTTGTCAATCTGAGAAATGAAAAATGATAATTCAGAATTGTTATAACTTGCATTTTTGATTACTTGTTAATTTGAAATTTTTTATATATTTAGAGGAATGTTTATTGGTTCTTGTGAATTGTCCATAGATTTTTTTTCTATTTTTCTATTATTTTTGTCTTTTGTCCTTACATTTTTAAGAATTCTTTATATGTTAGGCATCTTAAACCTTTAGGTATGGTACATGTTACAGATATTTATTCTTTTTCACTCTTGATTTTGATTATATTTTGTGTTATGCATTTTTATAAATTTTTCTGTAGTCAGTTTTATCAGTCTTTTCTTTATTACCTCTAGATTTTGAGTCATAATTAGAAGCTTTTCCCTAGTCTGAAGTTAAAAAGGAATTCACCCATATAGTTCATGCATGGTTCCATTTTTTTATATTTAGGTTCCTAATCCATTCAGAATTTATTCTTGTGTATGGTGTGATATGAATGTAATTAAAACTTTTTTTCCCCAAATCGTTATCCAGTCCCCCTACACCATGTATTTAAAACTCCATCTTTGTCTGGAGTTTGTCTTGATCACTGTGTTCCTAGATCTACTTTCTGCTAAAGAGTCCTTATTATTAATAGAAGTGACATCTTATACTTTCCTTTTGTTTTTGCTTGAAGAGTACTGTTTTACGTATGGAACTTTTGTCATCTGATTGCCAGTGAATGCTTTCTTCTCCTTAACATGGCAGCTTACCATGGTGTTCATCAGAAGGGAAGACTGTTAGATTCTGGGATGTCTTTTTATCTCAGCCCTGTTCTTTGGGTCTGCAAGCTGGAATGATGGGATGGGTGTCCTGAACACCATTTTCAGAATGTCCTTTGCTTTTCACAGTGCCATTGAAACCACCCTTCTCACGTTAGGAATCCAAGGCCCTCCCTGTGTAACAACACCCAATACCTCACCGTCCCTCAACAGTAGCCTATAGGTTGTTGACTATGGTGGGGATAGACTTATCGTCTGCCTTGTTAACTAATATATCTCAGGGTCAGGTACAGTGTCATACACACAGTGGGAAATAAAATAAATACTTTTTAATGATGATGGAATGAAAGACTAAATAAATGACTGTTGCATTATTGTTACATCATTTGAGGTCCCCTGTAGGAATAGCTATGATATCAGCTTCCTAGACATGAACCACTATTTCTTAGCCATATTTAAATCAGAAAAATGGTATCTGTGACTGTATGTTGTCACTAGAGATTAATGATCTGTGAGTGTTAATACTATGGTTCAGCTATTGCACAAGATTTCACTTTTATTAACTCACTTAATTCTCAGTACAACCCTACAAAGTAGGTATTTCCAGCCAGCTTCATAACAGGAGAGGGGGAGCTCAGAAATAAATTTTAGTGACTTGAAAAAGATGATGAGCTACAAAATGAAGCCAGGTCTTTGGGCTTCAAGTCCACTCATTTCTTGATAGCATGTTGAGAAGTGTTAAGATTCCACCCCCCCTACCACAAAATGTAGAATCTAGGAGAATATAATGATGGTCACAACTGCCCATGACCCATCCCCTTGCAATGACTGATGTGTGCTAATTTACTGACTATTTACAAACTGTTTACAAACTATTTACAAACTATTTCTTTAGAAGGTGTCAGAACTTCGCTGCTTCTTACCATATTATTCACATACCCTGTTCTGTAGCAGATAATAAATAATTCAGACTAAATTTGGCAAGAACAAATGTTTGTCCTTTCCCACTTTCTATTGGCTTGGGAGGAAATTATTTTCCCTTTTCAATTGTTTACTGAACAAAAATGCATTTACATTGTTTTCTAAGCCAGCTGTGTGATCTGGCCTATTTTCCCCCATTGCTTCGATGAATAAATTGTGCAAAACCGCCTTGTTCCTATAATAGGAGATCCTGCTAAGAAAACATTCAGTTAGACTCATACAATAAAGCACACCAATCTGACGTCTGGGTCAGATTTAAGAAATCAATTCTCCCCTGCTTCCAAAGAAGGCATTTTATTCTGGAGACAAACTATCATGGTACAACTTGGAAAATGAAAATCTTTATTTAGAACCACTCTGGGCTTTCTGATGGGTCAATAGTTGTGTTTAATATATGTAAAGATAGGCCAAGGGCAGTTTCAAATAATAATATTTTCTTAGTCAGAGATAACTAAGTGCCCCCCCATAACAACATGATAAAAATACCAAGCATTTGTCCAGAGCATTTTATTTCCAGCACAAGTAGTCCTGCATTTGTATGCAGCCATAATGCAGGGAAAGGAAGACTGAAAATTATTTGGATTTGGAGTTAGACATCTTAGGACCAGTTTCCAGCTGAATGACTTCTTTAGTCACTTGACTGAACCCTTTCTGAATGTGTAACATGTGAAAGCTTAAATGAGATTTGCACATGAGATCCTTCTATATGATCTAAAACATATAAACACAACACCTTTTATTTCTATCATTTTGGGGGGTATTTTTTGCTTCCCATTGACTTAGGTAGGTAGGTAAAGAGAGTAACACCTACAATAATTTACTTGTGACCTGAGTAGGAGGAGTCTTCTGGTTATGTCCATTTTGAAAGAAGAGACCTGCAATTAGAGAAGGAGGGAGCTCAGGTGTCTCTGGTCAGTCCTTCAACATTTTTCAAATATATAGGACTCTGTGATGAGTGTTATTCTAGGTGCTTGGAAGAGGTTGAAAAAGACCAGACTTACCCAGTTTGCCACCATTGTGGTGCTGCACAAGATTGAGGAACTGTTATTAAAGAGTAAATCTTAATTCCTCCCCTCTAGGCCTTCACGCTATATGGTGGCGGCGGGGGGTGGGGGGCGGAAAGGCTGACGTACAACTAAATAATTGTTACTGGTCTGACCCATGTCCCAGGCTTCTCTTATTTTTCAGATTCTTGGTTGAAATCTCCTGTGCTTCAATTTGCATAAGACCAAATTCACTCCTGAGTTCTTCTTTTCCTTACACCAACAGGCCAAGAATTATGGGATCAACTCCAAACAATAGGGAGAGAGTAAAGCAAAGCTCTCGGTCCACTTGTGGCCCTCAGTGTGGGGCTGTGGTTCTTTTGCTGCTCTGGACTGTTATCCTCTCTACCCTTTGTGTCTCTGAGGTTATAGGCCCCAGTACTTTATGGTTACTACTCTGGCTAACCCTCCTGCCCTGACTCTAACGCAAAGCCAGCTTGTGAGAGTCATACGAAAAGGACATCTGTCGTTCTGCCATGAACATCCAGGCCTGCACCATCCAAGATGACAGCGGCTTAAATGCAAGAACACTTCAAATACGGCTTGTCCTAATTGAGGTGCACTGTAAGTGGAAAATACACCCTTGATTTCAAGATTTAATACATAAAAAAAAAGAATATGAGGCATCTCATTGTTTTTTACATTAATTATATCTTAAGAGTAATATTTTGGATCCATTAGGTTAAATAAATTTTATGAAAATTATGTATGTCTCCTTTTACTTTTCTAAATGTGGTAACAAGAAAATTAAAATTATGTTTATGATTTCCATTCTATCTCTATCGGATTTTGCTAGTTTAGTTTTTAGTGTTTCTGGCTTACTTGGCCCACCCTTTCTTCTTCCTTGATGACTTCCCCTTTTGTGGTCTTTGATAGTCTTTATGCCTAGTGGCTTTCTTTTTTTTTTTTTTTTTCAATTTATTTATTTTCAGAAAAACATTATTCATTATTTTTTCACCACACCCAGTGCTCCATGCAATCCGAGCCCTCTATAATACCCACCACCTGGTACCCCAACCTCCCACCCCCCCGCCACTTCAAATCCCTCAGATTGTTTTTCAGAGTCCATAGTCTCTCATGGTTCACCTCCCCTTCCAATTTACCCAAATTCCCTACTCCTCTCTAACGCCCCTTGTGGCTTTCTTGCCACCATCCTAATTCATCAGACACACTTGCAAATCCTAGAAGAGAAAGAGTTCAGAATCTCCTCTCAGGGGAGTCCTTCATTCGTTTGCAAATTTACTGCCCCCTGCTTCAGTGTCAGCTGGGCATATCTAGGGGAATTTGGAGGGGCTATCTTGTCAAACCCCTCCCATAAGATAAGGATCGACTTGTCTTTCACTGAAAAAATCGAGAATTATTCTAGACATTTCTCTCAGAACAGAAACAAACAAGTTGCTGCTTGCACCCAGACTGGGGTACTGGGGTGAAGCTGGAAATGCTCAAAGTGGCATTATATATAATAGATATTGAATATAGTTAGATAGATAGATAGATATCTATAGATAGATATAGATAGATACAGATATCTGTAGAGATATCTCTATAGATATCTGTATCTATATAGATATCTATAGATAGAGAGATAGATACAGATATCTATATCTATCTCTCTCTCTATCTAAGGCTGCCCCAAAGGCAGACAGGTTTATTGGGCCCACGGTCCAGGTGATCAAAGCTTAAACTTGGCTATACTTCCCAGCTCATCCTTCTTGGTAGCATAGGAATTGGAAGAGCCTTTGGTTGCCTGATAAGCTCATGTGCTAGACCCTCAGCAGTGGTCTTGATATTCTGGAAGGCGACCCCACAGGCACCTGTGCACAGCAGCCAAACACCTTAATTCCCATGGCATAGTGGGGACACATGAATGCCTTGACCCCTCCCTGTTCAGGATTGCCCAATCCAGATTGAGTCCTCCCAGAACTGCTGTTGATAATGGCATGGACCAGGACCTACAGGGTGTTCTCACCAGTAAGTGGATGGACGATCTCAAAGGCATGCTCGGCAGTGGCATGGTCGTGAGCTGCTTGCTGTTTTTAAGGCAGTGTATGACCATTGCATTGGTAAGGTGTTCCACAGCAGGGCGATGCACCTTGTTGAAGCATTTGGCCGCCTAGCACCTTGCACTAGGGGACAGGTACTTGGCATCCTTCTCTTTCATGGCTCTGTAATCCTGAAAGGAAATGTCATTGATCTGTACCTAATAGAAGATCCACGTCCCAAAGAGTTTGATGTCACAGGTCTCCATGACTGCAGGTGCAGCCTGACGGCTGCACTGGGTCATCCTGAGGACACAGCTGGAGCATCACAATCAGTCAGTGTGCACCACACGCTGCCCTGACACAGGCAGGAAGAGGAAAGTGGCCTGATTTATATTGCAAGGTGGCAAGCCACCTGATCTGTTTCATTCTTACCATCTGTAAAATGGGCAATGTATTCCATGCCTATTTAGTTCAAAAAGTCCAGAAAATGGTTGGGAAATCAAATAACTTTGGGACCAAAACCAAAAAATAAAAATTTAAAAACAGTTTAAAAACTAGGAAATGAAACAATCATGTTTAAATAGTGTCACCTGCACATGAGCTCATCTCAGAGAGAGAGAAAAAAAATCAGATGATGGTATTAAATCAGCTAGAGATGAGGCATCCCCAAAAGCATCAGAAATGTGTGAGAGCTTCGGGCATAACCTGTGTGTGCCAACATCAAAGCACTGCCCACAGGCTCCCTACCCTGTGGGCTAAAACAGATGCTCTGGTGATCCCACAGCCAGACCACCATCCTCCAATAAAGCATTCTCCATGGTAACGAAGTCCTTAAATCTTTAGAAGGGTCTTAGTGTGGATTACAGCAAACATCTCAGTACATCTTTCTTAGCAAGGGTGTTGAAACACCACTGGGGTGAATTTTAAATACGTTCTTATTAACACATGCCTTCCTAGAGCTTAGAAAAAGCAGGAGGCACTCAGAATCCTCTCAGAATGTGGAACATTGAAACCTGGATGCGTTTTTCATTATGAGTGAAAAATATATGCAAAGTGGTCACCCAAGGGTTTCAAAGCCACTACGTTGGGAGTCTTGGTGGTTGGGCAGGTGAGTTTCTAAAGTAATTATTCTGAAAATGCTAGATTGCTTTTCAATCTAAAAACAGACACAGCTACTGTGTACATCCTTGCTAGCTCCAAAGGGCTGCGATGTTAAAAGGAGGTCTCAGTTATTTAAATGGGAATGAGAATGAGGAAAGGGCATTGACTTTATTACACTGTTTGGCTGAGAAATTCCAGGAAATATGGAACTTGAGGTGTACCTTCAATGGGTATTGAAGGTGGGGGATGGGTGGTGGTGGTAGAGAGGGGTGGTCCAAAACCCTGGGCTGAGGCCACCAAGGGATTAAAGGTGGATAAAGGAGGCCCTTCTGCTCAGAGCAGTCTGCTCCTACTGTATCTTTTTCTAAAAGGAGTCATTGAGGGGTGCCTGGGTGGCACAGTCCATTCAGCAGCTGACTCTTGATTTTAGCTCAGGTCCTGATCTTGGGATCATGAAATCATGCTCCGAACTCAGTATGTGTCTGCTTGCGTCTCTCTCCCTTCCCACTACTCCTCTCTCTTGCATGTATGAAAGAGAGCTCTCAAATAAATAGATTTTTAAAAAATAAAAATAAAAAAAAGGAGTCATGAAATCAAATCTGTGACTACGAATCTTAAAATGAAAATTAAAATGAAAATAGAAGTCCACTGACAGATAGTTAAAAGAACATTTCTTTTTTTTTTCCAATTTATTTATTTTCAGAAAAACAGTATTCATTATTTTTTCACCACACCCAGTGCTCCATGCAAGCTGTGCCCTCTATAATACCCACCACCTGGGACCCCAACCTCCCACCCCCCCGCCACTGCAAACCCCATTTCTAACAGCTTTGCTCATAGTACCAAAAAACAAATTAAATGTTCACTAATGGGTGAACATTCACTAATGGGTGGCATATTCGTTCAGTGGCATACTACTCAGTCACAAAAAGAGATGAACTATTGATAAATATAATAACATCAATTGATCTCATAAGCTTTATATTTGGACAATAGAGGTCACGAAACAAGATTAAGTATTATATTATTCCATTTATATGAAGTTTCAGAATAAGAGAAACTAAATTATGGTGACTGGTATCAGAACAATAGTTGTGTCAAGATGGGCAAGAAATGCCTGGAATGTGGTGTTAGGAGGGAACTTTGTGGAATGCTGGAAGCATTCTGTGTTGTTTCTGGGGTGGTGTTTGCACAAATGTATATGTCTGTCAAAACTCATCAAAACACATGTAAATTCTGCATTTTATTGTATGTAACTTATACTCCTATTCATAAGAGGGGCAGAAGAAAAAAAAGCCATTTTCCAAGTTTAAATAAAATTTCATCATATAACAGCCATTATGAGTTTATGGTTTCAATCTGATTTCAAGATTAATCCATACATGAATCTTCTCTCCTCCAGGCCTTTAATATAACTTCTGTTCTTCACTGTTTTCCTGGTTAGTGGGGTGAAAAGGAAAAGTAGCCTGAATGTAAAACAATTCCCCCTCTTTCAGATACCTAGTTTCAGAGCCTGTTTTAATGAAAATTGCCCTGCCATGAGTCCCTTAGAAACTAGCAACTAACATCTGAAATAGATAGTTTGGGGGAAAACATCTTGGATTATTCAAGTCACTTTTCCAAAGTGGTCAGCATCTAGAAGAAGCGTCTTTCATTTCAGACAGAAAGACGGTGAAGACAACATAGATTTACAGAACAGAAATTAACTGGTTTCACCACATACTTTTCCACTGCCTTGATAGTCAGTCAACAAATTTTAACCAGCCTCTGGCCTCTGTTAATTCATTATGGGATGCATACATAAGTCTGGATGAGGACCAACAGAAGTGAATTCTCTGTCACATACTTGACAATTTCTCAAATCTTAAGAAAGTAAGCAATCCTGGGTCAGTTGGTGTGAAAGTGTACAGTGGTCTCAAGCAGACACTAGAAGAGCATGGGTCTCATAATAATGATTAATTCTAATATTTATGCTCCAGTTTCTAGACTTTGGTGGATTCCTTTCTCTGTGTTGCAGTCGTAAGATGATATTGATGATGCTGATGGTGGTGATACACCAGATTGCAACCCTGTTGGCTACCAAGAGGAATGTAGGTAGCAAACTTACAGCCTCCAGAAATCTCACACTAGAACTTTCATCTTGTGGTTGGGCTTCTCTGCTCTCTTGCTCACACTGTCTGTGCTATGATGCCCAACTTCGAGATCCTGTTCCCTGTCTAAATGACACATCCATTCAATTTTATCTTTTTCAGGTCCTGGACATACCCCTTCCCCACCAGTGAGCCTTTTCTCTGCACCATCACACAATCTGTACATGCTTACTCTTATACTTGGAGGGCTCTATCTCACATGAATAATAAGTCCCTAATTAAAATGGACCAATTATCATTACATATTTTTTTCCAATGTTATTTAAGTGCATAGGAAACACAAAGCACTGTGCTTGACAAATGTAAAAACACACACCCATTAACAATGCCAATGCATTAATACATATGATGTAGGTAAAGATAATAAAGTTATAGAAAAACTATGGTCATGAACAACTGAATTTGTTAAAATGGCTATTATTATTGGGCGCTGGTTTTCAAAAGTTCAGAAGATGGCAGTGAAAGTTTTTTTTTTTTTTTTTCTTAAGAGCAATCATTGAAAGAATCAACTGACCTTGCACTTCTCTGTCTCAAGTCAGAAAATAAACAGGGAAAGTGTATCTTAGTGGTTTGCAAGTGATTCAGAGCAGGATGCTCAGCTATTAGAAAGCCATCGATTGGGCTGGAGGAAATGAGTTGGCTGCAGCATGAGATATAAGCCAATGTTCAGGATTGTGAGGTCAGGGAAGGGTGCCAAGGTGCACCACATTTCTTGGCAGGAATTCAAACTCATTGCTAACGGCCTGTTCTTATTCTGAATTCAGGTTTTCTAGCCTTTATAAAACTCTTACTTTGATATTCAATTTTTTTTGTTCAATCTCTCTTTTGTTCAATCTTTCAAGATTCTTGATATTGGTATAAAATCTTCCTCTTTGATTACAGTTTCCAAACCCTCATTTTTAGGCTAAAATTAATTCACTGCTTTTAGACTGACTATTCTTTTAGACTGACAATCAACATTGTTCAAAGACTCTATTTTCAGAAATATCTCTCACTCTAGAAAATAAGCAAGTTTACCAAGAGTGATACTCAGTTTAAATATATATATATTTGTGGTTCAAGAATACCAAAGCCATTAGCTGCTCTCACCAGACTGCTTCAAATAAGGTATATTGGAAAGAGTCATGGCTGAACGGGAAACCAGCAGACACAGTTCTATTCTGGGCTTAACTTCTGTGTGACCTTGAGCAATTCACTCAATTTTTCTGCAGTTCAGTTTACTCAGGTTTAAAAAAAAAAAAATTGGAATGATAATGCCAGGATGTTGTGGAGAGTCATCAGATTAGCAAGACACTCAGGACCCTTGAGACACAAACTAATGTAGAAGTAGAAGATAGTCAAAACTTGGTTCACAGCAATGCATCTGAAGTTTGATGTACCATATTCTCCTTTTCCATTTCCTCACAGTTTTCAAGCTCCATGAATTATTCCTTTCAAACACCCTATTCTATTTGAATTGTTGCTCAGTTACAAATGATGGGATACATGTATACTCTAGTGAAATCAATTCATTTCGATTCAACACAAGATTGAAGGAATATTTATAGAAAGTAGATTATTAGTTCAATGATAATCCATAATCCCTCTAATATTTAAAGAGTCTCCCAGCTTCTCTCTTTTTCCTAACCATGAAGAATCTAAAGTTGTTTTACTAATACCACCTCTTATTTGCCAAGTGGTTACTAGATGCTAGGCGCTCTGCTCCACGCTGTGCTTGCCTTAACACATATAGTCCTCATAACTCCATGATGAGTGTCTTACTGTCACATATCTTCATTATAGACTAGAAAATGGAGTAAAGACCAGCACCAACTCAGAATCACTCAAGTTGGCAGGAGCATAACTATCTTTTGACCTTGGGTCTCTTAGCTTCTAGCCAGTAACTGATACTTTCCCCAAACTCGTGATTATCAAAAACTTTTGAATATTTGACACGCTCGTTAAAGAGGCAGAGTACTGAGACTCACATACAGGTTGTCCTGATATTATGGCTTGTTTGTATATCAGAAACACATCCAAAGATGGAGTGTGAGGTGTTCTGGTGTGCATTCAGTGAAGACTGAGGGTCAGAAAAAAAGACCTGATAGGAGCTACTAGGAGGCCATCCTGTTGCCAGGTTGAGGTAAACAGGTGGGTACAACAGACCTCACAACAGTTATTGGGTGGTTAAGCAAGTGTGACTAGAGTCACAACCCGACTCTTACCCTGGTGAATGGCAATGGCGGACAGCAATAGGATGGTCATGAGAAGTCAGGATTTCTCATCCTCAGCACTATGGGCATTTTGGGTCTGATCATTCTTTTTTGAGGGGATTGTTCTGTGCATTATGGAACATTTAGGCAGATTCATAGTCTCTAACCACCATAAGCTGGCCCTCACTAGTAAAAATGAAAAAAAAAATTTTTTCCAGACTTTGTCAAATATCCAAGGGACTAATCACCCTTGCTTGAGAACCACTATACTATGTTCTATCAGATAATTAAGGACATCGATGAGGTCCACTATGGAAGTCCATTTTCTTCATAACACTTCTTACTTGAAAAAGATCTGTACAGAATCCAGAGTTCATTGAGACCCATTCTTTGTTCTTAATCCTCTATATTCTATTGGTGGAAATACCACGTTTACACGTATAGTAAGAAAATAAGATATCACTGGCTGGAAAAGAGGTTCCAAGGTCTGTGTGTACCCAGGGCTGGTGCCCATCCCAGACTCTTAGAGAAGCCCATAGGGACTGGGGTAGCCAAGAAGAGACAGGACACTAGTCAGAAATGAAGCCTGAGAACCATGATTTGGAATAGCAGCAGCAGCTATGGGAGGTGTTTTAGTGACAGGGCTCTGCTGACAGGGGCACATGCTTACAGAGAGCATGGGAGAAGGGACGTGAGCTGCCATGAGTCTGCAGGAGAGACACCGCTATGGATGGGCAGACACAGGAGTACTATGAGCTGAGAAGGAAGCAGGCCCATGGCAGGCTGGGAGAAGTGTTGGAAGACGAGCCAGTGGAGGCAGGAAAGAAAACCACTGCGGGGAAGATTTGTTTGGAAAGGAATGAAAGCTACAGCCCGAGGGTGAAGCAGAAGAAAAGGAAAATTGAAGCTGACATATTTACAGGATGGTTCCAGAGCAAGACAGGCTGGCTTATATAACACGGTGAAGGTGTAAAAGGCTGTGCAGCCTAAGTAATGGAAGGGCTCCCAAGTTACACACGACGCCGAGAGTGGGAGGGCAGGAGGTGCCTGACTGGGGCTCTGGCTTTGGTTGTTGTAAAGCGCTGAAGGAAAGAGTCACAGGGATGGGTCCTCCTTTCTTGCTGGCACTTCCTTGAGGAATCACAGAAATGATTTTCTGCTAAGGTGTTTGGGAGCCAGATGGCCCTTTAAAACATTGACCTTTCACAGGCTTGTGATGAGTGCTGTGCTAGGAAGAACTTTATTAACTGTCTCTCTGGGACAAAGCAAAACACAGCATTCTAATTTGTAGTGTTCTCGGAGTTCCGTGATGTAAGTACTCCCACGTGGCTAATTTTCAACTACCATCCAGAAGCCACTGAACAGGGGACTGTGAGGAGGTGTGTTCAGTGGGCTCTTGCTAGTGTGTGCAACCGGTTTTGAGCCTGGGCTGGCTGGCTTCAGCACACCCTTGTGCTCAGTCTCCTTGAAGTCACGCCCTCTGAAATGCCATCTTCCCAGCCCCAGTGCCTTGCCTAAACCTTTGGGCAGAATGAGAACTTTTCACGTGACCACTTGTCACAAGGTAATAGTTTCTATCTTTTGTGACTTTGTATCCATAGTTCCACTTCAAATGTATGGGAATGTTACATGCAGGCAACAGAAAGCCAACTGGAAGGTGGTAGGATAAATGTAACCCACCCAAGATTTTTAGAACAACAACAG
Source organism: Neogale vison (assembly GCF_020171115.1). Lineage (NCBI taxonomy): Eukaryota > Metazoa > Chordata > Mammalia > Carnivora > Mustelidae > Neogale > Neogale vison. The sequence continues at coordinate 58,504,161 of NC_058101.1, read as the reverse complement.
CAAAATAAACTAATAGGGGAAAGGGGGGCAAAAAGGAAAAAAAAAAAAAAAATGGCTCCTGTGGGCAGAATTTAAATCAGGAGCTTTTGCTGTTTAGTTCTTTGGGGAAGACTTTGATTTCTTGTACCTGGATGGACAGAGTAGCAGCTGTTTTTTTCTGTCGTGCTCAAGGAGTCTCAGGGTGATAGACAAAGGCACTTCCAGCCTTCAGCAATTTGCAATCCTGATAGGGGCTGAAGAGGGAATAGTTTCTAGCCTCTGAGAAAGGGGCAGGGGACAGAGAGAGGGTGGCGTGTGTGACTGAATTAACTTTATCTGGCTCTCTTGTGTCCTTCCACTGAAGTTACAACATGAGACCGAGACACACTGTGGAGATTTCCAACTTACAGAAAATGAACTCGGACAAAACCTTCCCATGTCCTTGTCTTTTGGTTCTGGTTCATTACAGGGATACCAGGAATAAACCTTCATGCATTAGTGTTCTCAGCTAAGAATCCAAGTGGCCACACAAGTCTGGTCCAGTTACCTACAGAAAACTCTTTTGAGGGGTATTTTTAATAACACATTTTCATGTTAATTTGTTAAAAAAAAAGAAAAGAAAAGAAAAAAGAAAGTAAATGATGGAGGGAAGAAAAGAAAAAAAACCTATAACCCAAGAGGTGCATATGTAATTCTGTTTTTCTTTCCAGCCTTTTTTCCCCCTGTTATCTTTCTACTATGTTATCTTACTCTCAAGGTGTTTAGAACAATGAACTGTGATACCCTCCTTTTGTGAAGAGATATTAATAGGTAAATGCCAATGAGAGAAATAAACTTGTTAGCATACCCCTCTTCTTCCCTTTTCTGTCCCTGGCTCTATAAATTAAATATAGGAATACAGGCTGGTGCAAAAAGCCAGAATATTTAATTCCTTAATTTGAACTCTAAGAAGGTATGTGGGTTGGAGAGCTCGCTGAGAAATAAGAGCAGAGCTTTTTTGTTTGTTTAATAGCTGGCTGATGTTGAGTTACCTCATTAGGCCCATGCAGGTTTAATGATGCTTTGCTGAGGGTGCACTGGTAGGTCCCTGCAGAGGACAAGGAATTGTTTTCCTTGAAGATTTCTCAGGCAATTGTAACCTCTTCTCTGTAATTGCCCCATTCGGCTTTGAAGCTCTTTTAACAGCAAAGGGCTTTCCTAAATGTGTGCATGTTTGGCCCACCTTCTTTCCTCCTGCTCAACCCTCAGTGAACTTTCTTGCTGGGGAGCTTATTATTACTTTCCAAGGGCTCTGCACTCACGGGTGGGGTGGTGGGGGATCATGAGATTTCCACTGTTTGCCCCTCACAGCAGCTGTCCCGGTGGTTAAGAATGGGGACAGTCTCTGGCATGTTCAGGATTTGACAGTCTACCTGGTGCTTTCAAAACCATTGCTCAGTGTATCATCACTCCCCTGGGAAGGAAACAGGAGGGGTTTTATTGGAGAGGGGGATAGAGGGGGTAGGGGATAGTGGCAGAGGAAGAAGCAGACTCCCAGCTGAGCAGGAGCCTCATGCAGAACTTGATCCCAGGACTCTGGGATCATGACCTGAGCTGAAGGCAGGTGCTTAACCAATTAAGCCACCTGGGCACCCTAGCATTTGTCCTAAACTCTTCTCATCACTGTGCTTTGCTCTCCTTTCCTCTTTTGTTTCCCAGAAAGAAGCCATTATCTATTTCAACAATACCTTTCCTGGTGGAAGATTTTAAAATGGCCTTTTGTAGCTGTGGTTTAGTAGCACAAATATGGAATTACTTGCTTGGCATCATCTATGTAATCTTGGTGCTCCCCTTACCTACTGATGTTAGATGATGGGTCAGATTTGCGACTCAACACAGCATCCCTGGTGCCTCAATGACTGGGAGACCTAACCCAGTGCTGGTCTTTGCAGACTAGCAAAGAGGGAGGTTTCCAAGCACAGTCCCATCCAAAAGCTCAAAAAGATGACATCATCAGATCAGTCCTTTGGGAACAAATGCCTCTGAATTTAGGTAAAAGCCATATTTCTAGATTATTCCTCAATCTCCCAGGCTAGCAGCAAGCAGATGTACTATTATGGTAATAGAACTATACTGGGCTTGAATAGAATTGGATTGGGAAAGACATTTTTATGGGCAACGAGATTTATAAATTTTCATGAAATAAAACAAATAACTTTCTCCTTTGAATTGAGCTAGAAATATTGCAACTTCTACTCCCATGATCCATCCGTACATCAGGAAGTCAATATATATTTTTTTCTAATATTTGACAAGACACTCACTGTCTTATCCCTGACAAACCCAAAGAGACTTTGCTGAAAGTTATTTGTGTCAGAGAGGTGGGGAGAGGTGTTGAGGGATTCTGGTAATAGGAATCATGTTATTATTCCACTGCAAATGAGCCTCAGAGCGATTTTCCTGATGTTCAAAATTGGTCAAGAGTAAAGATGGAATTTGAATCCAATTCCTCTGATATCAGGCTTTCTAACTCTGAATCCAATTTTCTGTCCTCTCCAGCCCTGTTGCAGCCTGCATTGAGAATGTTCAATAAAGGTTTGCTGAACGGGATTGAATGGAACGGCAGGCCAGAGGGAGTTTTAGATCTGCCTTCCCAATAAAGACAATTACCTCTCGACCAGATTCTCAGCTTTCTGTTCTGCCTCTGAGTTCATTTGATAAGAGACTTGATTTGGGCTTGTTTTAGCAGATAAGTTCAGTTAATATTTATTTTAGGAAAGTGGGATTAGTGAAGATAGGTGGGGAATGAATTATACATTCTCTGAGCAACTGAAGGTCGTTAGGAAAACATGCAGCTGCCAGAGATTTCCAAGTGAGACGAGCACAGAAAGGGCTGGAGGCAATTTCCAAATGTTCTGGTTTCTATTTATTGGAATCACTTTGGAAGTGGTGAACTGGACGACTGGGCTGTTAATCCAAATAAAAAGGAACTTTTTACAAGGGAAAGTCACCCATCTTTAAATAAGGAGAAGACAGCTCCTAAGGTTGGGAGACAATGAAGGCAGTGGGACTGGGGGAGCCATAGGACGTTGATTATTTTGTGGTGTCAGTAAGTAAGTGTAAGGAGCCAAGAAGAGGGGGATGAGGTAGGGAGAACCAACTCAACTAGCAAAACAGGCTTTGACAAGGGCAGCCATTCTAATGCAGAATCCAAAAACTATACACAACTCATTTTGAATAATATTAACACTGGGCTAATATTATTCTCTCCAGTGGGACAATCTCCCATAGAATAAAACTGGAGGTTGAGGTTAGACAAAAATAACACTGAATAGGTCATCCTTCATCCTCCTGACCCATATCCCAGGCACTGTGCTAAGTACTTTGCATGAATTAGCACATTAAATTAGCAGTCCTATATGCCGGGGGGGGGGGGTCAGGGAAAGCACACAAAATTTACAAAATTTACAGACATCTGGGTGGCAGATTTGGTTAAATATCTGACTTCAGCTCAAGTCATGATCCAGGGTCCTGGGATCGAACCCCAAGTCAGGCTCCCTGCTCAAAGGGAAGTCTACTTCTCTCTCTCCTTCTGCCCTTCCACCCTGACTTGTTCTCTCTCTCTCAAATAAATAATTAAATGAAGTCTTTAATAAAAATGTACAGATGGGGATACAGTGCATGCAGCAGAGAACAAAACTGTAATTTAGAAGTAAGCAAGTACCAGGACTGTCACTGACTAGTTAAGTGACCTTCTGCATTTCACTTAACCCCTCTGAGTCTCTGCCCCTTATCTAATATGGACTTAATGAAGCCCAGCTCTGAGGTTTGACATGAGGAGTAAATAAGACAATGCATATAAGATGCCTGGCTCCTGCTAGACACACATTTAAATAGTATAATGCTATTTCTATGCATCATTAAGGATTTCATTCTCCTTAGAGAGCCTGTGTTCAGTTTTCCTCATGAGGTAATAGGGTATCATCTTCTGTCTTGTTTCTTAAGTGTTCCACAGAATTTAGATGTTTCATCTTGCTTCCTGGAGAACGCTAAATATCAATGGATTTCTTGAGTTTTCAGTTCCCTATTTCCAGGCTCCACTCACCCTCCTCCTCCTCTTTCCTTCCCACACAGTATGGTTGATGTGATGGTTGTTTCTGTGTGTCAGCTTGATCGGGCCACATGCTGCCCAGATGTGCTCAAATATCATTCTGGACATGACAATGGGGGTGATTTTGAATGAGATTAATGTCTGTATCAGTAACTGAGTGAAGAAAATTGCCCTCCCCAGTATGGGTGGGTCACAGTTAATCAGGTGAAGGCCTGATTAGCAGGAAAAGATTGACTCTCCTGAGAGTTGGAGGTAACTCTCTTGAGCCGGGACATCAGTTTTTTCCTGCTTTTGTACTTGACCTGAAACATCCAGTTTTGGCTCTTGATCTTGTTGGCCTTTGAATGGGAACTTATACCATTGTTTTTCCTGGTTCTCAGGCCTTCAGACTTGAACTGAAACTCTGGCTTTCTTGAGCCTTGAATCTCCAGCTTGCTGACTGCCGAGATTGGAACTTCTCGGCCACCAGAGTTTCATGAGGCCATTCCTTATAATATATATCTATATATAACACAAAATACTATGTACACCATCATAATTACATGTAAATAATTATACAGTTCCATATATAATGATATTATGTATACTAACATAAAATGTATAATGTAACCATATGATAAAACTACATATAATTTATATTATATATACTTATATGATATGTACTTTATAATTATATTAAAGTATGTAATTGTATATTAATAATTAATCAATTTGTACATTAATCATTAATAATATATCAATCAATGTAAATTAATCATTATATTACTATAGTTACATAATAACTTTTGACTCCTGAAAAACTTAACTACTACTGGTCAGCTGCTGACCAGAAGCCCTACTGATAACAGAAACCATAAACATGTATTTTGTATGTTATATGTATAATATATAGTATTCTTAAAATAAAGTGGAGAAAAGAAAATGTTTTATGAAAGTCAAAGGGAAGAGAAAATACATAGATAGTATAGTACCATGTTTAACAAAACAAAATAAACAAAAACCCAAATTCTGGTGGACCTATGCAGTTCCACCGGTGCTATTTAAATGTCAGCTGTAGTTAGCTAGCATATAATACAGTTCTATTACACAGTATAGTTAGGCAGTGTATAATAACACTGGTTCTGTTTTTCTGAAGAACGCTGACAATGCAGTTGAGGGTGCAGAGGTAGAGAAATGGCATCTCTCCAAGGTTATGTTAGTACCAGGAGAGAAGACAGGGTAATTGCCAGCTCTCCTGGCCCCTGGTTCTGGGCCCGTCCTATAGAATTCTTCACTCTATGCTGCCTCCCAAAAATAAATGCACTTCCTAGTTAAAGAAGAAGGAAATGCAGATCAGAAGACTTTGTCACAAGTTGAGATAGGACCTCACTTTGTCAGCCATGACTCTACATATATTGGGGGAGGAAGATGGCTTGACAATCACTGAGGGGAGGGGCATAGCCTGCTATTTACTCAGCACCTAGGGCGGACTGATCATGCTCACACGTGTTCTTTCTTTTAATTCTTTCAGAAATATACCCTGGGCTTCACCCAGATTCAGTACAACCAATGTCACAGAGCTGGTAAATAACCAGGTCACTTCTGCCTGAATGTAGAGCTCGCATTCTCACAGGGACAGAAGACAGACTCCCTAAAATCAGGCTGAGGTGTGGATGGAATGCACCCAGAGGAAGAGAGTGTCCAAGAGAGCCTGAGCATGAGAGCTACGGCTGGGTTCTGCATCCCACCCCGGTTTCCAGCCTTACATCCCCTGCCCTGTCGCTATTTATCAGCAGCCCCATATGCCTGTGTGGGACACAGGAGTCTGGGATGATGCCAGGGCCTGGCAGGCAGTGCTGTTCAACAGCCAAGCACACCTGCTCCTGCAGCCTGCCAACCTCTTTAGCTGCTGGCTGCTGGGCTGCGTGATTATCTCCTTTCAGACCCCATGCCTGCATTCATGGAAAAAAAAAAACCACTTCCCTCTCTCCCCCTCCCTCTCTCTCTCTCAATTCCCATCCTTTCTTTTTTCACCTTCTCTCTCCCTCCCACTTCCTCTCTTTCTCTCTCCCTCTCTCCTTTCCTTCCCTCTTTTTGGTTGGACTTTGTTCTCATTTTGCAAATAATAATAATAATAATAGAAAAAAAAAAAAACCTCATTTGAATGCTTTTGCTGCAACTTGAACTCGGAGCTCATTTCATGCAAAAGTCCTGCACCTCTGGCTTCCACTTTTTGTCCCTAATTCAGTACCCATGTCCCTTTACTGCTTTTTCTTCCTGCAAAATTTGTACCAAGTCCTAAACACTGGTGTTTGTTCTGACTGATGCTCTGCTGTTTGTCATGCAAATAGGATTTCGCTTCAAACATGATTTTAATTTGATGGATGTTCTGGTTGTTTGTCATGCAGGCAAGATCCTGCTGGCAGAATATTTTTTTAGCCAACTCTGGTAACTCCCACATTCCCACAGTTACTATAGTCATTTAGTCTTGTTATGTAGAACCCAGGATTTAGGGGAAGTAAAACCACTTTGATTATATTCATTAAATGCATAATCCACAATATTTTCACATACCCATAGGAATGCATCTCTATAATAATTTTTTAAATGGCTAAGAATAGCATTGATTCTTGTATGTATATACATGTGTACACATCTAGATGCAGACATATGTACGTACGTGGGCATACCTGTATGTGTATGTATATTTCACTGTATGCTTCTGCAATTACTTCTTATTTGTATTTATAAAAATAATGATATCCTTTATTTATTTATTTTTTTAAAAGATCTAGATCCTGGTGCCCAGTTTCAGATGCTGAAAGGAGCATCAATAGTCAAGGTCTGGGGTCACTAAGAGGCTGTGTGACTGCATGGAAAGATACAAGGAGGCCCTAAACATGTAATGCCTGGACCGAAGATGCAGTAGGAGTAGAGACATACAGGAGCAGTTAGAGGTCAGCCCCAGGGCAGCAAGTGGGGAAGGCCTCATTAGCTCAGGATAATTTCGTACTGAGATAAGATCATTTAAAGTGAATTCACAAAAGTGGGACACATATTTTGGAGAAAAGATTAAAAGCAAGCTTGACTGGGATAATGCATGACAGATGAAACTAACAATTATGAAGATAAATTCATTTAATCTTCTTTTTTTAAAACTATTCAATACAAATGTAATCAGGGCCTAATTCTAAAATGAACAAAAAATGGATCAAGTGGGTTTCTTCATTTGGGGGGAAGTGCATGATTTCTGTTATAAACATATGGTATTAGGATAATATTCACTTTCCAACTGTCTTTCATATCCTGCCCTTAAAGAACACTGTCTTAAAAAATATTTAATATTTTTGGGACACCTGGATGGCTCAGTTATTTAAACATCTGCCTTCAGCTCAGGTCATGATCCCAGGATCCTGGGATTGAGCTCTGCATTGGGCTTGCTGCTAAGCGGGGAGCCTGTTTCTCCCTCTGACTACTGCTTCCCTTGCTTCTGCTCTCTCTCTCTCTCTCTCTCAGAAATAAATAAAATCTTTAAAAAAAATTAATATTTTGTTCATTTGTTCCTAGTCCATATTTCTGCCTGGAGTACCATTTACCAAATGACTGTCATGCAGAGTGTTCTGTCACCTAGGTAAACCGCATAAGCTCCCCTGCTTCAAGTCCCGCTCTCCTCATGTAGCACATAGCTGTGTCCTTCTTCCTTCTCTGTCATTCAGTGTGCCTAACACAGCACATTTCACCTCTCTTGTTCAATGTCCAGAAGGGGTACATATGGCTTTCTACTGCAGAGAGGAAAAATGCGGTTCAATCATTCATGATCTTTGTAAAAAAAAGTGGCTAATAGACATTGTTCTAGTGCAGGAAAGGTCCAAAATTTAGGAAGAGTCAGTAATAAACAAGTCAAAATCATTTCCCTTAATGAGGCTATAGCCTGATCACTTACAGAAATTAGGTCAATTTCCCAAAGCCATTAACGGGGTGATGGGCAAAACTGGGATTGAAGCTGGGCCCAATGACAAGCTGTGCTTGTCACACCTGAATGTTGGGTCTTTATTAAAACCTCCTCTTATCTGGACACAAATGTAAATTGTACCCAATGCAAATTTCCCTGGAGCAGCCCTTCTTGCATTGGGTACTGCAGTCCCCACACTGAAGACGTGCAGTTTCACCCACTCCTCAGTTCTGACCTCACGCTTCTGTCTGCATACCTCAATGCTTAATGCTTTCTGTTGACCAACAAAATCAACTGTAAATAAATAGTTTTGTATAGAAAAGTATGAGTTGGAGTTTGGATAGAGGATTTAAGTGCAATGGCTGCCTCCAGGCAGGAACATGACCTGAAATACCTTTAGCACTCCTACCCCAGCTGTGTGGGTACTGTCTCTCTTTGATAATGGAAAGAACTCACAGAAGTGGGAAAAACTCAAGGACAAATATAGGTAATACAGGGCGCCTGGGTGGCTCAGTGGGTTAAGCTGCTGCCTTTGGCTCAGGTCATGACCTCAGGGTCTTGGGATCAAGTCCTGCATCAGGCTCTCTGCTCAGCAGGGAGCCTGCTTCCCTCTCTCTCTCTCTCTCTGCCTGCCTCTCTGTCTACTTGTGATCTCTCTCTCTGTCAAATAAATAAATAAAATCTTTAAAAAAATATAGATAATACAGATTTTTAGAGAGACCTGAAACAAGTTAATGCAGGTTGCTCCCTCTAGAATGGATTTCCACAGGTCATTAATCTACTAATTGGACACCCCAAAAGTGAGGCTTTTTCTCTTTCCCGTCTGAGGTTCCCTTGGTTGATGGAAGTCATGTGGCTCTGTAACTAGTTTTTTAAATCTCTAGGAATACATTTCAGTTATGACAATTGTTTAAATCTTTTTCCTCAACTGTCTGACCTAAATATGTAAAAACTATCAATACTTACCTAGCAAATGCAAGAATATAGATATTCTGGGTCAGGAAAACAGGATATAATCACAAATTCTAATACATTGTAGAATTGTGGCTGTGTCTTCATTTATGAATGCCATGTTTAAATGCCTTATATTAATCATTTTCACATATATTAAGCAATTTTAGAATAATGGTGTAAAGGATGAGTTCTACGATTACTGATGTCCTACTATGTGCGAGGGAATATGCAAAGAATTCTATACATATGCTTTTATTTACTCTTCTAAACCTGAAATCAGATCAAGTTCCTCAAGGAGTTTTGTATTATTTGGGCAGAGCTAAAATTTGACCACGAGTGTATAGGTGACTACAGATTTCTATTTCCTCTAGTTACACTGGCTCACTATAATCCTTATCAGTGCAGAGATAGTTAAAACATTGCTATATGGACCCACATCTCATAGGTCTTCTTGAACATGGGAGAGAGCTCTTAGAATTTGGGTGGTAAAAATCATTTCCTTGAGCTCCTACCATTGGCAGGCATTGGACTTTCTACTATGAAGGGAAAGAGAAAACAGACACAGATCTTGCCTACAAGGGCTTTATAATGTGGGAGATAACACCTTATTTACCATATACAAGCCATATGATCAAAAATATATTTAAAAATATGGCCCAAAGCCCGGGTGGCTCAGTGGGTTAAGCATCTGCCTTCGACACAGGTCATGATCTCAGGGTCCTAGGATCAAGTCCCACATTGGGCTCTCTGCTCGGCGGGGAGCCTGCTTCCCCCTCTCTCTCTGCCTGCCTCTCTGCCTACTTGTGAGCTATCTCTGTCTGTCAAATAAATAAATAAAAACTTTAAAAAAATGTGGCCCAAAATACAGTTTATATTATCAAATTCCATCATCCCAGTCACCTTGTGAGATAGAATAGGTGTTTTCTGCCTACTTTGAAGTTTCTCAGTTTCCTCATTTGGAAAGTGGATTCCCATTTGATACAGTATCTAATACAGGATTCCTATATGCTCCCATAAGTAGCAGACCTTACTTCTGGTCCAATATAATTACATGTGACATACCCATAAATTACCATCATAGAGTTAAAAATACAATGAAAAAAATGTTGTAAAGTGTTATGGTAGTTGGAAGCAAGTTAAGGAAGAAAGGAAGGAAGAGATGAAGGTAAAATATAAAATATACAATATAAAATTTTATTGCAAGTCTTCATGCATGGGGTATTTTGTTTGTTCTGATTTTGCAGAGAGAAAGAGAAGATCACAGAGAAGTAAACCATTTTGCTCAAGATTTCATAGCTAAGTGATACCGTCAGGAATGAAATTCAGATCCTTTTCACTCCCACCCCAGTACCCAACACAGCCAGCCCTGGATAAGGGCATACAGCGGAAGAAGAGGTTATTCTTGGGAATCAGGGAATATTGCTGTGTCAGCTTTTAGGACAAGACTAAATTCCCCTTTTTTCCCTAAATGTATGTCATTGTGCAGATTGATGGCAGGCAGTAGTGAAAATCCAGGGATTAGCTTTATATGATTACAAAAGCTTTGGTCTTTTTCTTTTTGGTTCTGCTAATATTATTAATAATTGGATCAGGCTCTGGATAGAACAGAAAATAAAGACAAGTGTGCTAGCAGAGATGTCTTATATTTCATTGCTAAATATAAATGTTAACAAAGAAAAACCACTTCCTTTCATTTGGGGACTCAGTGCTTGCCACACAAAAGCTTTAATACAAATCAAAAGAGAGGTTTATTTATAAGTAAAAATGGAGTGATCACAAAAGCAAAGCATGGAGGCTGCGGGTCTGGTTCCACTTTCTGTATATTTTTGGCACTCTTTTTTTTTTTTTTTTTTGAGTACATGAAAGAATAGAACTTCTGATGCCTTTGAAGTGAGGTAATACTAAATATCTTTGGCCAATGGATCATGAGCAGAGGTGATGAGGGACAATCGTTAAATTATTAGTGCCAGACACTCCAGTTCTTTCGTTCTGTCCAGTTTGTTTAGTAATGTTTGCGATGGTGGGTTCTAATTGGCTCAGGATTTTGAGTGATTTCAATGAGAAAAGACTCCATCCACATTTCCCACCCCCATTGATCTGCAGTGTATTTAGCGTGCCTAAGAAATAAATGTTTATTTTTTTTTAAGATTTTATTTATTTATTTATTTATTTGACAGAGAGATTGAGAGAGAGGAAACACAAGCAGGGAGAATGCAAGAGGGAGAAGCAGGCTCCCCGCTGAGCAGAGAGCCGGATTCCGGGCTTGATTCCAGGACCCTGAGATCATGACTTGATCCAAAGGACTTAGCCATCTATATGTTGTTACTTTAAAGATTGAGTTGTGGGGATCATTTGTTCTTCCAACATATGGCTGAGCTAGGCAAAGTCATGGGACACACAGTACAAATGCTGGTATTCTTTCTTACAGTTTTCTATAATATCAGCTTTTCTGTGCATTATTTTGAGAGCTTCCTGAACTCAAAATATCAATTGTTGCAGCAAAAGTGTATCCCCTCTTTCTTTTTTTTTTTAAATCATCTTTATAGCTATCTCAGACATAATAGAGTCAGAAGTACAGTAATAAATCTGAAGACATTATTTGTGAATATTTAATTTTGGTTTCTGGATGGGAATAAACTGGGAATTAAATCCATATTCCTACTATATGTGGAAAGCATGCTAACCAAAGGTATCAGTTAACACATGATCAATTTAAGATTTTTAACTCTGGTGGAATTTTATGGGCCAAAGACTACATCATTTGGCAGAATTACTATGTAATTTTGACTTTCAAATATTGTTGAGTAATTTCATTTAGTCTAGATTTTTCCATCCTGGGAAGCATAATAAGCACAATGCACTGAACTTATATTCATATTTTGATTAGAAAGTAGACTACAAATGATGGTTTTTCATGGTTTTAAAACAATAGTTCAAATTTGAGAAGAAAAGTTACAAAAACAAAAAACATCTCTAAGCAGTTCAACTTAAAATCAACAAACACAAAAGATAACACTGTATTCTTATCACAGGCATCTAAGAGACAGAGGGAAAACAAACTTGTCTTCAACAACTTCTAAGCCTATGCAAGAAAATCTCTCTCTCTCTCTCTATATATATATATATCTGTGCATCAGCCACTTAAAGGTGAATAAAAATAATAACCATGAAGGATTGAAAAACTGGACTGAGAGCCCTTATGAGAAGTGGAATTGTAGGATAATGACTCACAGGAGAAACAATTCTTTAAAAAGAAACCTTGGTAAGCTTTTAGGATTTGAAAATAATTTCCTTAGATCTAAGACAGTAATAATGAAGACTATAGAAAACTTAAAAAACAAAACAACAACAACAAACCCTCTCTGCTAAGGTTATGTGTTCAGCACCATTTTTTTGCAGTTAATTTCAGATAGAAAATCCCTTAAAATGCACAACCACATGTAAAATAACTGTTAACACAGACACATAGACACACACACACACACACACACACACACACACACACACACACATCTTTCCTGACTTGGCTTTTTATTTAGCTATGCTATATCCTTTGTTTTAAAATTTTATTCATTAACTAAGTGTCTTCTCTATCCCTTGTTTTAAATTTCTATGTATTAGTTAAATGTCTTCCTACATTGGATCCATTATTATAGACTTCCTCAGTCTAACTTCTATTTAATTACTTTTGTATTCCTATTTAATTCTATTTTTCTGTATGTGCACTTAAGCCCTTTTTGCATATAAAATGCACAGAGAAACACTTTTAAAAGGATATGTATATGTACATCTACCCTTAAATAATTTATAATAATTTTTATACCTTGAATGCCTATTAATATCTTTGTATTTATCCCCCCCACACTCTTTTACCCTTTTGCTAAGATCACCTGTCAATGATTGTTTATAAAGATCTTGTATATAAATGAGAAATACGGGAGAACTAGGATATTAATTCCTTTTTCTGGTCCTATGGGTATCCTGAGACCAAATAGCTTTTAAACAGCCCTATTGTGTTTTTTAACTGATGCTGAATTTTCAATAATTGTAAACCTATTTTCTCTCTCATTTGGAAAATGGTGATAGTACTAGTACCCAGTTCATATAACTATATTATTTTAAATAAGTGGTTAGAAGACATAAGGGTTCAATCAATGCTAGTTATCATAATTGCTATCCTCCTTCTCTTCCAGAAGGTCATCATCTGTACTCTTTGCATCATTGGCTCCTTCATAATATTCAGGTTCCCAAAGAGATGAAAGGAGGGAGGTAAGGAGAGAGAATGAGAGCGAGAGAGATAGAGATTCTTCTCAAAGAAGCCCTCCCTAATTACCTTTCTCTAGGCTATAATTCTTGCTTATTATAGTCATAATATTATGAATATTTCATATTCACAATATTAAATGTATTTTTTTCCTCTATCCAATTATTGTCTACCACTTCTGACTAGAGATTTATTTCTATATAAGCCAAGAGTTTCTATCCTTTCCACTTCCCAATGCTTAGGGAGGTGCTGAGACCTAGTAGGACTTCCCTAAGTATTTGCCAAATAAATGAATATTGACTTGAAACTTAATTTTTTTAATGCTATGATCCATACTTTCTTTTAGTGTACAACAGTCCACATTACATACTATAATTCTTCAGGCTACCCAAAAGCTATCACAATGTAGTGGAATCATCAAAGAAAGAGTACTTCTGATTGGTACACTTTCAGATGATATTTTTGAGTGGGCTTTGGGGAAGGAGCAGATTTTTGATTGGCGGAAACCAGGTAGAAGGAGATAATAGAAAACAGCATCAGCAAAGACCTGAAGGTATGAAAGATGGCATGTTTTTGGAACACTGAGTAGTCTAGAGTTGTTTGATCAGAGTTGTAAATAATAACAGTGAAATATAGATCTATGCCAAATTAAGTTGGATGTTCTTTTAATTATAAATAATGTAGCCTTTATTCAATAGGAGAGGTAGTTTGAAGTACCTGAAATGGTTGCAAGAAACAAATTGAACAGAAGAAGTTGAGGATGACCTTTAGCTTTCTTGCTCATGGTTGATAATAATAGATGCTGGAAACACATGATGAGAAGAGACAATTTATTGATAACAACTTCCACAGAGCATCAGGCAGGTAGAGGAAGAAAAGGGTCTCTAATATGCTCCAGCCAAATATAAACATTACAGATTTATAAGGAATTCTAGAAATCAAGAATATGACAAAACCATCAAACTAATGCAATATCAGTGACAAATATTGTAAAATATAAGTCATGATTTAATTCATTTTGCAATAAGATAGAAAATGTAACTTAAAATATCAATATAGAAAATAAAAAGAAAAAACATTATCATTTATGATGTAACTTCAGTCATGGTATCCATATAGGTTGATTTATGTTAAAATAAGTACAAATGCTATTTCTTTGGCTCACATTTTTCTCATTCTACAGCTGTGATTATATTCCAATACTGTATTTTGTGGTTCCTTTCTCAGTAACTTTGGATTTCCTAAAGCAATGAAAAAATAATGATCCTTCTTCTTATTTTATTTAACTTTCCCTAATTTATAAACTAGGGAATCAATATCTTGCATCACTGATAGCCTCTACCCATTTTCTCTATGGTTAATCTCTCTTTTCTCCCATTTATGATTTCTTCTCTATCTCGCTAGGAAATTTTGGCAGAAACTGGGCAGGAGTTAACTTGTTTCCCAAGTTGAACAGATGGCCAGCACCATGGACAGCATCACAGCCCACATCACTGCCTTAACATTTAGTTGTGTTGAACCAATTCACCTCATTCATCTCATTCTTCTTTGCTCCATCCGATTTCTTCTCTCAACACAAAAGCTAAGTGTGTAGTCCCTTGAGCTTACCTCACTGAGACCACAAAAAATATAGTTTAAATCCATGTCTTATCAACTTAATTGCACGTCTGGTTTTATTGTTTATGTTTTATAATTTCAAAAAGTTTGCTGTATCGTAACTAGTTAGATAAAAATAAATTTTCAAATCTTGGCAGAAAAACACTAAATGACTGTGCAACGGGAAATATTATTTAATTCAATATTTGACATTACTGAGCCCTTAACTTGTAGTAAGTCCTAGGGTAAGATAATAAAGGAAGTGGGGCGGTGGAAGAGAAAAAAGAAGAAGAAGAAGAAGAAGAAGAAGAAGAAGAAGAAGAAGAAGAAGAAGAAGAAGAAGAAGAAGGAGGAGGAGGAGGAGGAGGAGGAGGAGGAGGAGGAGGAGAGGAGGAGAAGGGGAGGAGGAGAAGATAGGAGAAGGGGAGAGGAAGGAGAGGAGGAAGAGGTAGAAAGAAAGGGAGAGAGAGAGAAGGGAGGGAGGGAAGGAAGGAATGAATGAAGACTGAAAGAAAGATAGAAAAATAGAAAGAGAAGAAGGAAGGAAGGAGGGGCACCTGGGTGGCTCAGTAGGTTAAAGCCTCTGCCTTCAGCTCAAGTCATGATCCCAGAACCCTGGGATCAAGCCCCACATCGGGCTCTCTGCTCAGGGGGAAGCCTGCTTCCCCCTCTCTCTCTGCCTGCCTCTCTGCCTACTTGTGATCTCTGTCTGTCAAATAAATAAACAAAATCTTTTTAAAAAATAAAAAAAAGAAGGAAGGAAGGAAATAGAACAGGGAGTGAGGGAACTAATGAGGGATGGAGGAAAAAAGAGATAAGATAAATAAGATTCAATCTCCACTGACAGCAAGAAACCTTTTTATAAAGATAAGATTGACATGTGTAAAATTATCTATTATAATGGATAATCTGTGATTAGTGCTAGAAAAGCACTCATTGAGATTAGTTAGAAAAACAGTACAGTTGTTAAATATGAATCCTTTATAATATATAATTATATCATGTTAAAATTTACAGACTATTTTCATCTATTCTTGAAACTAATTTCAAATCTTTAATGGCTATGTAAGATCTATATTTTAGATATCATACTCCATTTTACAAAGACACTCAGTGAGATCAATTGACTTGTTCCCATTCTCAGAGCTAGTCAGTAAGAGATTTGGTTCTGAAATCTAAGTCTTACCATCAATGTTTCCCACTCTATGGCTTCTTTTTATATATTGTCCTTCTGTGGTATTTTGTTCACATTTTAGCTTAAAATATTTTGTTTATTAGTTTATCATCTAACAAAGTCCTCTATCCTCTGCCAAGAATGCAAAAATACTACTGGTCTTGGTTTGTGAACTTTTGTGTAATAAAATCTGTGTAAAAAAAACAAAAATTTAAAAAAAAAACTAACCTCATGAGACTACATGCTTTCTTTAAACAAACTCTTAATTAACATCTACAATGTGTCAGTCACTGTGATAAACTCTCTGAAAATAGTGTTGAACAAGATAAAGCTCCTTTATCTATAGGAACTCAAATAAATATGAGAAGAGAGAGAATATATCAATCTATTATAAAAGCATAGGACATGCATCAGAAAAGGCACAGCCCTTACTACACTTCAATACAGATGGCAGATTGTACACGTACAACCCTGAGAGTGAGTAGGTTTTATATTTTGTATCTTAAAAACTCTTTTGTTTCAGCCCTATGCTAGTGCTGATGGCAGTGATGTCAATTTTGTTACACTGATACCTGGAATATAAATGTACATAAATTATAAGCAGTAGTTTAAAAAAAGCTATCATAATGGGTGGGGCCTAAGAAATAATATCATAAATTATGTACAAATAATTATATTACAATTTCTTTTTCAAAACACAATCCATGTTTCCTCTATTTTCTGCCAACCCCTTGGATAGTTTCTTTCTCATAGGGTGACCTAAAGATTTATTCCTAAATATTCTATCTTCATTGAATTGTCATAGTTTTCCACTGACCAGGACTATTGTCAAGAGAGCACTAAAGTTACCCTAATGACTTCATTGGTTGCCAATTAGATTCCTCCTTTTCTCCATTGGGTAGGAGCAACTTAATTTCTCCTTAGAAAATGAAATCAAGCCACTTATAGTAATCACTTTTCTGTTTGTCAGTTTGGTAGCAGAAGGACCCAAATTGATCAGGATATTTTCTTGTTTTCTAAGTTATTAAAAATGCTGCTATTTTCCCTGAGAGAAACATTATCTTCTTAAGAAATATAATCACTGGAATTCAGAAATTCTCTAAGTGAGTTATGGGATATAGCAATGAAATTGGCCTCTTCTACTTTTACTTTTTTCCTCAGACCCATGTATTCTGGTTTTGGGGAAAATGACAGCATTAGATAATTATTGGTTTAAATCAGGTATTACTTTATGTAGGACAACATTAATTCTTGAGGATACTTTTTTTCTAGCTAATGCTATAAGTAAGCTTTAAGTAGTTGCCTTGGCTGTGGGGAAGGAAACTGTGTGTGAACTCTACAATGCTATTGAACTACATGTTTATGGCTGAAGGATGACATGGTAGGACAAACAAATTACATATGCAAAAATTTTGCTTTATTTAACTTGCTATATAGTTTCTTAGTCAGAAGAGATGCTATACAGGACACTGAGGTGATGATTATGGCATTCTGTAAGTCCACAAATGTTTGTGCTGACAGAGCATGGATCCTTATCATCCTTATCCAAATAGGATCCCCAAATACCTGTTCCCAAGAATACAAATTGCTACTATCTCATGATGGAGGGGATCCAATGTAATTAGCTAAGCATTGGTCATTAGTTACCTCAGGAAATGGTGCTATATTTGGTATTAGTATTGGCATCTACTGTTGTCAAGATAGGCATTCAGTCATTTCAGTACCTGGATCAGCTTTCATGGGGCTTATTTCATGTTTTTGTGCCCATGCATGGGCTTCCTCCTACCAAGACTGTATAATGAGCCACAGAAAAACATCAGTATATCTTGGAAAAGGGAGCTGAGATCCACAGTATAGATGATGTTATCTTACTAAAAACGTTTCCACAGCAAATGACTTCCTGAGGGCATTTAAGTAGTAAAGAATATATACCATATATACCCAATCAAAAAAAAAATCTAAGCACACAGTTCCTTCTCAGATCTTTTTGCCATTAATCTTGAAGTTTGGGTATTTTACATTACCTAAAAATAGAAAGTCAATCCATTGGTCACTGCCATCAGGTGGTGTAGACTCATTATCACATCATCTTTCATAAATAAAAAAGTGGGGGAAAAACAGATGGGTTGCTCATAATTTTGCCTATGAGGAGGATTTCCATGCATCATTGACTTATTGCCACTTGTATTATTTGATTCTTATGGATCTTCTCATAGTCTCTTGGTCAAACCTATTTCCAGGACCCTAACTTTATTCTGGACCCTATAACAAATGATTATATAGGCACAACCTACAAGCATACCACCTCATGCTGACGCTGTACAGTTTTTACCACCTGACCTGACGTTTCCCTGTTCCTATTGATATGTGAGAGATGACCCAATGTCCACCCAACTTGAAAGTACAGAACAATTCAAACTTTATGAGTATAACTTTGACCAGTGGAAGTTAATAGATAGTGACAAAGGCTAACATCAACTAAGGCAGTGAAAAGTTATAGTTTCCCTTCTAGTTTCCAGATTAAAGTTTGTCATAGACTCCCCAAGCCACCTAACTGAAGCAGAACCAGAGCTCCTTAGGAAAAGACCCTGTGATGGCATCACAATTATATAATAAATATTTATATCACAATTTTACAAAAGCATTTTTAAATATTTATTTATTTTAGAGAAATAACACAAGTCAGGGGAAGAGTAGAAGGAAAGGGAGAGAAACAGACTCCTTAATGAGTGTGGAACCCACAATGCAGGCTTGATATCAAGACACTGAGATCATGACCTGAGCCAAAATCAAGAGTATGATGCTTGATACCTGATCCAATCATTTACCCCACAAAAGCCCTTTTAACTTCCAGGAAAATTGAACTTAAACCATTCAGATTTTTAGGACTATTGGATACAAAGTTTGTATGTTATTTGTGCTCACCCAACCTGGAAGTGTCCTCGTGGTCTTTTGGTTTGAGTGGGAGCTTTTAGAGGCAGAGAAAAATGGAACCCATTTCTTATTGCATCTAATGAATCTGAAGACCTAGTTCTGGTTATATTCCTGGTTTCTGAGTATATAAGTAGGAGCAGTGCATTTAACAGCTAACAGTCTTCATGTTGGTTCTCTGTCCTATAGAGTGAGGGTTATTATTATTATGTTGTATATCTATATTGATTCCTAATATTGACATATGACTTGAATAGTGATACAGGAGACTGGATGGAAGAAGGATGGAAGACCATAAGCAAGAAATTCTAGGCAAGTGGCATGTGCATGAATGAATGAGGTTTTAGCATATGGTATAAGTCAGGGCTTTTTAAAATGGGTATACCTTTTTTCCAACTCCAGGTAATGAACAGTCTTATTTTTCAACACTAACGTGGTATATTGTCTGTCATATACTAAGTTTCCATGTATAAAAAAAAGTCTTTTTCTGGACACCCTTTCTATTTCATTGATAAAATTTCCATCCTCCACCTGCATCAGTACTAAACACTCTCTTAATTAGATCTTTACAGTGTTGATATTATGCCTTCTCTTCCAGTCCTCTCTTCCTACTATAATGTTTTTGTTTGAATTTTTTTGTATGTGTGGATCAAATTGGACTTTATTTAATTATTTATGCCATTATGTCTTTCTTAGGATTAAAGTGCATATATATCCATTTGGGTCCCCTCAGGAGCAGGCAAAACACCCAGTGAGTTGAACATTATTAAAAGTCAGAAAAATAAAGTTTTTATCAAGATTCCTGGAAGAATGTGAAAATCTCAGTTATGCACTGAGAGACAGTAGAAATACTTTTAACCATAGCAAAAATTTGTATCAAGATTATATAACAAGAATGCTAATAGCCCAAAGAAAAAATGTGCAAGAGACACAAAGATGTATTTCATAAGTGACGAAACACATACTAGTAAATATATGAAAATGGAAGGGGGATGGACACCCTTATTAATAAACCAATATTATAATGACGCATCATTTTGCATCTATTGGATTAACAAAATTAAAATAAAATCACAGTGCAAAGTGTTGGAGATAAAACATATATTTTTGGCGGTTATAAAAAATGGTAAAATCACTTTGGAAATGGCTTGATATTATTTCCTAAAATTGTTAAACCTTTTGATCCAGAAAACCTATTCCTGGGATAATACTGAAAACAAGTCTTACTCATGCATAGCAGAAGACATCTATGATAAAGTTTATAGCATTGTTATAATGAATACTATGATGAATGCTATAATGAAAGCCTGGACGCTGCCTTGAGTCTGTCATCACGGGAGTAGATGAATAATCTGTGGAATAGTCACCCAGTAATATTACACAGGGTTAATGTTACAGCAATTGGATGGACATTTAGTGCCCTAATACTAAAGAATAAAACTAACTTTTCAAAAATTACTTGCTACTTAATTTTTTAAATGTACACACGTGTTTTGCATATAACATTTAGGAATCCAAGTAGATGGCAGCATATTAAAAAAAAAAAAGAGAGCAAGAGAATTATAAATACAGGGTTCCCACTGATATTTATATCTTGTTAATAGAAGAAGAGATCTGAACTGAAGGGAAAAACTTGCACTGAGGTGTAAGATATTGTCAAGATTCCAGTTTGGTTTTCCATTTTGGGTTGTCCTAAGTTAGTTATATTATTAAAATTACCTAAGTAAATGTCTAAATATAATTGGAGTAAATAGGAAGAACATGCACCTAATCTAGCACAGCAACCAGGGAAAGGTTTACATCATAAATATATTCTGGGATCACATTCACAGGATTATAATAAAATGTCAGTATGTAATGTGATGTTATGGGACATAGGCTCTGGCTTATTCAAAGCTTGGAATTATCAGTTATTTTGGTAAATTCCCTAACCTTTCTTGGATTCAGTTATTTTATAGATAGTAGTTGTCTATTATCAATGAGAATCATAATAATATCTAACTCATATGGTTACTTTTTTTAAGATTATTTATTTATTTGACAGACAGAGATCACAAGTAGGAGAGATCCAGGCAGAGAGAGAGAGGAGGAAGCAGGCTCCCTGCCGAAGCAGATAGCATGATGTGGGACTCGATCCCAGGACCCCGGGATCATGACCTGAGCTGAAAGTAGAGGCTTTAACCCACTGAGCCACCCAGGTGCTGCTCATACGGTTATTTTTTTAAAAAGATTTATTTATTAATTTTAGGGATAGTGAAAGAGCAGTGGGGAGGGCCAGAAGGAGAAAGAGAATCTCAAGCAGATCCCTACTCAGCATGGAGCCTGACTACACAGGGCTCAGTCTCATGACCATGAGATCATGACCTTAGCCATAACCAAGAGTCAGATGCTTAACTGACTGAGCCACCCATGTGCCCCAAACTCATAAGGTTACTGTTAAGCATTTCATAAGTGAATATTCATGAAGTACTTGGTAAATGCTCATAGTAAGAACATAGTGAGCCAATACACATGAAATGATCAATAATGATTTTGCATGTTCACATAGGTAATCTCATTTATATTTCACAATAAACCTGTAAGATTATGCTTACTTTATTTATGACATTCATACTGCTTAAAAGACTTTCTAAGTCTTTTGATTTAGAATTTGAACTCAGGTCTGTCAGACATCAATGTATCTCTTGTGCTTTGTCTACATTTTCTAAATATTAATTTTTGATGATCTTCAGAATGATGGGGAGTAGAAAAGACTAAGGTTGGCTTCAAGTAATTTTGATTGAATGTAAGATAATATCTTATACATATATATATATTTTTTTTTTTTCCAGCCTGGACTTTATTATTGAAGATCCTGGGGTCACACTGAACAGATTTTATGTGGTTGTGCCATTTAATGTAGGGGGAATGAATTATACTTGACCCAGGGAAGTCAACCTGGAGAAGTAAAGTATTTCCTCAGTAGGGGTTACAGCAGAATTTTTAAGATTTTGCTTAAATTCTGAGTACATTTGATTGTAAGCCATGCTGCCTGAGAACACTTTCCAAATACTTTCAATTGACTGAGACTTCTCCCCACGCCCTGGTGAGTTCTGAGAATCATGAATCAATAGTCAATTGTTCACAGTAATCAAATTCTACCTGAAAATGTTGTAAAATACAACTCAATGTGAAATGCCATATCTTGTAGAATGGAGCCATTTTCAGATTTAATCTTTTTATTACCTACCGAACTGGGAGCACACACACAGATACACACACCTTTACTCAGAGCAACAGAAGTCAACATTTTCCCAGTCAACAGACTTCATTTTCAACAACCAAAAGAACAAAATGCCAATTTCATTCAGTCCCTTGAGCACCAAGGTGAGTTTTATAGAACTCTGTGTTGGAATTTTTAAAAAGCAAGATGAAAATGATCACTGCAATAGAATAAACAAAAAACAATTTGTTTCTCTAATAGACTATAGGATTTTGAGATTGAGAATTTCTTTGATCAATCTAAGTGGATGAATGACATGCCTGATGTGATGATTTTGGATTAGGCATGCCACTTTGATTAAAATGCATGTGTGTTACTTAGAGTCTCATAGATTATAAAAAATCACTTGTTTCTAGATGTGAGCTTTCATCGAAGAACTGCATCCTACAGGAACATTCAAAGAGGGGAAAGGGTTATGCATATTGGTCCCTAAAGATGAACCATAGAATTCTTCCTTCCAATTCTCTCATTTTCCAAAAGAAGATAGAGAAACTCAGAAAATTGTCAAAGTTCCTGGACTCCACTTGGGCAGAATCAGATCTGCTGACTCTGAATATAATGCCTCTTCCATTTCACCAGAGTGGTGAAGGTTATGAACATTCATTGTCTTCTGACCTTTGTGATTACTCTCTGTGCTGCCACTTCTCTCACTTCCTGACAATTGCTTCCTCTGGAAGAAATTGTCTGATGATCCAGTTGGCAGATTTGAGCCCTCGTTACTGACCCCATACTCTGTGGCAGCTTTAGCATCTCTCTATTTACTGAGCTATTGCCTTTACATATATGTTTAATTTCATTTTTCCTTCAAAAAGACCTTCCACAGGTTCTATTTCCTGTGTGAAGTCAGCACACCTTTCCTTTCTTATAGTTTTAGCTGTTAGGATTTCTTCTTCCTGTGTTGCTACTCAGATACTTGCCACTCTTTTTTGGGTGTTATGGTTTTGTTTGCTTGCCATTTTCTCCGGCAGATTTCAGATTATGTCAGAGGAGGTGATTCCATTTTTTCATTGGTGTTTTTGTACTCAAGACTTTTCTCCCCTGAGCTGGAGTGGGCGTCTGGGTTGCATCATCACCCACTGTAGCCTCCTGCCTTGTAAAGGTGCTATAATTACTTGCACGGGCACCCATCTCCCCAATATACTTACTGTGAGCTTCTTGCAGACAGGATCTGTGCTCTTCAGTGTTGCATTGTCTGCAAAGTTTCTGGTACCTATGTGTGTTCTTTGAATGAATCACTTGATTTATTTCCCTTTAAGAAAGCTAGGCTGGGCAACCTGAAAGCTCTAAGACCTCTTCATTTCTTCCCTGAAGCCCAGGACAGAGCCAGGAATACTCATCTAGAATCTTCTCTTGTTGTCTCTCTTGAGCCCCATCTGCCCGAGCTTCCCTCATTGTGTGAGGTAGATTAGGGGAAGGATACTGGGTTGCATATGAAATAAAGTATCTTGGAGTCCAAGTTTGATGTGGATGTAGCACATCAATGTGTAGCAACCTATAGGCATGTTGAGTCAGAAGTCAGGTAAGCAATCTGAAGGAATCATTAACTACGTGAATTTAAAAGGGAGAGTGAAGTTAAAGGCAATGAGGTAGAAAATGACAGTGCTACCAGAGGCTGAAAGTTTGAAACTGACCATGGGAAAAGTCCTGAGAAATCCACAGGATGAAAAGTTTCCCAGTTATTTGTTCTAGAGATCCTGAGTCCTGTGTGGAGCAAGTGAGGGATCTTTGAGGCTCTGGCACGATATGATAACTTTGTTGCTTCTCTCAATTCTGTATCAAAGCAGTTCCAATCAAAGATTCCACCAACCCTAGTTCTCAGGCTTATGTTTTGTTTCTTGAGTTTTTGTTTTGTTTGGTTTTCCTTTGTTGTTGTTGATTTTGTTGTTGTTGCTTGTTCTTTTCCTTCAAAGGCTGCTCACCAAATGGGAAAAGAAATATAAATGTTTAAAGAGATGAAGTGTACATTTCATAATTTCTCTTCTCCTCCCACCCAAAGCCTACTTTGAGTTTGGTAATGTTTTCTTACCCAGGGGGTAAATCATTGCTATTCTTTGAGAAATGTTCAGTGTCTCACAGAGATCTCCCTCAAAGACAGAGTCACATTTGCAGCAAAAATCCCAAAAGACTATGCAGCATGCCTCTGGCAATGATAAAACTTGACAAAAAAGTCTGTCTCCTTCTTCCTTGCTCCTTACCCATATCTCCTGAAACAAATCCCTTATTGGAACCATTGCTAAACCGAGTAGACTCTTTTATGTTCTCATCCAGATACTGCATCTTCATGAGTTAATACTGAACCAGCACAGCGTCTGGCACATGGTAGGGATTAAATAATAGGAGAGACTCTCTCTTCCCTTGGCTTTCAGATCATGAAAACTATATTAGGTCATTTTTCACTTGTCAGATTTTTCCCTTTGCTTTCTTTCTCCTCCAACCTCCATAGTTAGGACTTCTTTCACATCTCACCTTCACTAGTTATGAGACAAGGCAAAACCTTGCTCATCTCTTTCCCTGGTCAAAGATGACTGACTACATGTCCAATATTTCACTGAAACTGGTTTAGGGATGCGCATATAATTAGATTCTGCCAATAGACTGTGTGTGGGCTTTTTTTAGTTCTAGTGCTCTGTTCCTGGATTGATGGTCCTCCTTGCTCTCTTCTTCCTACAAAAATGACCATATAAGACAAGTGTTAAAAATAGGGGTATCATATGCTGAAAGGAGCCTGAATCCTTGAGTCTTTCCTTAAAAAAACAATTACTCAGAAGTGCAGCCAACCAATGGTGGATGTTACTTGTATAAATAATAAAATTTTGTTCTGTCAAGAGGCTGAGATTTGGGGGTTGCTTGTTATTAATTTAGATAAGTTGCTTACCTGTGAACCTAAATTTCTTCAAATGATGGAGGCACTCACATGAATCCTATATATGCTATTGTAGTAAGAATTTTAAGAGGAAGTAAATGCATCAGGTAAGTGCAGTGCTTTTTAAGTACCAGTCCTAGTGTCTCAGGTGGAGGAAGGGTGCTCATGTTTTCTGGGACCCACAATGGGCTACTCACTGTGTTGGGTCCTTCTCATGCTTGTTCATTAACTTCTCACAGCGACCCCAGGAGGAGATGGAGCTTACCACCTTGATTTTACTTAAAGAGAAAGCTGAGATGGGGGAAATAAAGAAACTTGCCCAAGTCACCTAGCCAAAAAGTGTTGCAGTCGTAATTCAAACCAGCCACAATTTATCTCAGTGGCTCCACTCTCTGTGCCAACGGACTGCGTAGTACTTAATATGAGATTAAGTACTTCATACAGTGGTGGCTATTTTATGTCACTTTTCCTTGGATTCATCCTGTTTCTACACCCTCTCAAGCTGTATTTTTCAATGCCATATCAACAAGAGTGGCTCTCACAGCTGCGTTAATTCCTATGCTCTTTCCTTGTCCATACGCTACTCTGCTGGCTTCCAGCTGGACGCATCCACCTGTGTGACCATTCAGTGCCTCCAGCTCAACATGTTCAGAGGAATCTCATCAGCCTTGCTAATCCCTTTCCTTTTCTTTTTCTTTAAATGACAATTTTTCAGACTTTCAGATTCAAAACTTTAAAGGCTTCTGATTTTTTGAACTTTCTTTTCTCTAATTATTCCCTAACTCCTGTTGCATCTGATCTTGCATCTTTTCCCTCCTTTCCCATAAATGCCAATAGAGTAAAGAGCATTTTAAACTCAACGTTGAGGATTGCAGTAGTCTCACAGCTAGTACTAATCTCTTCATTCCTCATCCTTCTTCCTTCTTAACACTGTGTGTACTGTTACCTGTAGATCAACTTTGCTCCCTGCCTTCACAGTCCACTAAGTAAGTGCCAATTACATGACTGATAATACCAAGAACTTAGGATGTTTCAGGAGAGTATGGGCCCATGAGCTGTGGAAGTGGTTTAACTGCAGTGCCACTCAATCGGTTGTAAACCAAAGAGCCATAGAAGAATGGAGACACATAATTGACTCTCTCTGCTTGACTTATTTCACTCAGCATAATCTCTTCCAGTCCCATCCATGTTGCTACAAAAGTTGGGTATTCATCCTTTCTGATGGAGGCATAATACTCCATAGTGTATATGGTTTCACTTATTTGTGGAGCATAACAAATAGCATGGAGGACAAGGGGTGTTAGAGAGGAGAAGGGAGTTGGGGTAAATTGGATAGGGAGGTGAACCATGAGAGACTATGGACTCTGAAAAACAATCTGAGGGGTTTGAAGTGGCGGGGGGGTGGGAGGTTGGGGTACCAGGTGGTGGGTATTATAGAGGGCACGGATTGCATGGAGCACTGGGTGTGGTGAAAAAAATAATGAATACTGTTTTTCTAAAAATAAATAAATTGAAAAAAAAAAAGAATGGAGACACATTAGCATGTGGGAAGGCTGTTCTCAGATAGGTAGGTAATCAACTGATATGGATAATGTGACAGGCTCAGCTTAGGGAAGGCAGCTGGTATAAGAGAATGGGATGGATGTATGGTGTTTAATGGTTGAAGTTAACATTCTTGATTCAGATCTGAGGTTGAGTTGTCATTTTAAAAGAAAAGCCAGTGATCTCTCTTAAATATGAAATCGTGCTGCAGATTCTTCAGTGCATCTGCCAACAAAAGGGGGAATCCCATACCTTAGTACCCAAGGCGCTCCATGCTTTTAATCTCATTGCCTTCAGTCTCCTGCTCCATTACATACATTCTGCCCTAGCACCCACCCTGTACTTCAGTCATACTAAGCTCCTGCAGCTTCTTGAACACAGTTTTCTATATATAATTTATTTATTAATAGATTCACTTACTTAGTCATGAGACTTGGCATCTAGGCCAAGAGCACTGACTCTCCAGTTAGACCACCTGATTAAATCCCAGCTCTTCTACCTACTACTAAGCAAACTTGAGCAAGTTACCTACCTCTCCTATGCTTTAATTTCTTTATCTATAAAATGCCTTACTATCTATCTCCTTATGAAGCTAAGAAAAATAATTGAGGTAACTATTTGTAAAATCCTTAGAACATTGTCTAGCACACAGTAGACATTCAGTGAGTGTCAACTGACAATGAATTCATTCACTCAAATTATATGTTAAGGAATGGTATTGATAAAAATGGCTTGTTTAATAATATATCCATTCATTCAAAATATCTTAGTGAGGATTGATTATGTGCCAAATACTGTATAAAGTACAGTGTGTACAGTAGAGAACAAACAGACAGGATCCTAGCTCTAAGAAGCTCACAGTGCAATGATAGAGATGGATATTAAAAGTAACCCATATTGAAACTAACATTACAAATTGTGTTTAGCACATGGATAAAAATGTATTGTCATATGAGAGAAATTAAAGAGGGTGCTACTTAGACTGGGAGCAGGCTGAGCAAGTTTCCTGTGGAAATTACATTTAAGGTCAAGTGTGAAAAATAAGGATACCATCATGTGAGAGGAGGTAGGAACATCTTTTAGGGGAAGGATCAACATGTGTGCAGGTGAAGGAACTAGAAGAAGTAGAGATTAGAAAGTGAGGTGGGAAATGGGCAGAAGGGCTTCTTTCCATATTATCTCCCTTTATCCACCCTGACCCCTCCTAAATGTTCTCTTGTGCCTCCATATTCATGCAGTATCCTGACTCAAACATAGAAACACAGGCCATGAATCACCCCAGAATGAATATCCTGACATCCTTTGTCCCTTGGTGAATTTAGAAGATTTTTGTGCATGACCTCCTAATCCTGGGTCTTCAGCGTACCACACCATAAGAGTTTTCAATTTTGTCTATAGTATTTGATTGAATATCTCCTTTCTCCACCAGACAGTAGACTTCCAGAGTTCTTTTTAATCTTCAGTACCTACTGAATTGTGGCATATGTGCATTTAATGAAAAAAGGATTGCTTCTTAAGGAAAAAAAAAAAAAAAAGGAGACACACAGACCTGGTAGGCAGGGACTACCATTTTCTGGGTCTGGTGCTGTTTTTATGTGGTTGAAAAGCAAAGCTCTCTCTTCAAGTTTCGGATTCTTCATTCAGTACAATGAAAGGCAAAGTATGTTCTCTGTGTTTTCTCTCCCTAATCAAGCATCATATAATTTTATGAAAATCCAAGAATGCCATTAAAATGCAAAATGCCATTTAGAGAGCTTGTGTTTTTGAGTTCACACTGCAAGCTGGAGGCAGAGCTGGCCCAGCATCTGAGCCCTCACACTCCTAAGACTGAGCCACTTCTCTGTCTGGCCCCTAGCCTCTCACCAGCTTGCGTACTACAGCGACATTTTAAAATGTCAGATTAAATTCTTGAAGTGTTTTGAAATCATTTTTCTAAACATTAACAAGATAGTTCAAGTTCCAGGTCACCAGAGTTATATATTCAGTTAACTTATCATTCCCTCACTTATTAATATTTATTTATATTTATTTGTTAAGTGCTCTCTAAATGCTGGGCATTGAGCTAGCTACAGGGAATACAGTGAAAAATAAAATAATCAGGCCCTTCATTTCCCTACTTCTGAGGAGTTTTGAGTGTGAGTTTTGTGAAGTCTACAAAAACAAGTAACATTTCCAGCATGGCACTCACTGTGATGAGTAATATCTAGGGTACTAAGGGCAAAGGTCATGGGAGTGAAGTGGGAGGTCACCTTATTATAGAAATAAAGAAGGACCTTTCCAAAAAGTGGGCTCAATAAGTAAGAGTGGGGATCTATTGCACTCAGATTTTATTTAAATTTAATTTTATTCCTTCAGTGTTCCGAGATTCATTGTTTGTGCACCACACCCAGTGCTCCATGCAATACCTGCCCTCCTTAATGTCTATCACCAGGTTCACCCATCCCCCACCCCTCTCCCCTCCAAAACCCTCAGCTTTTATAACTAAACTGTAAGAGTTTATCAAAAGTAATCATTCATGCTTAGAAGAGAATTCTAAAGATAGGGATTTTGCTCAATACCTTTCCTCTTGGAATTTCAGATTCAATTCAGACACATACATAGGAGTTAAGTAGGGATGAGAATATCAGCTTTACTATTAGTTAAGATGGATTGGAGAATGTGTCTTGGACCTGCTGTCCAATTCTGGCCTTGGGCATCTTTCTCCTAAATCTCAGAGGCCATATGTGGGAAGAGTGAGGTTTTTAGACCAGACAGGTGCCCAACATGCCACATGGCATTAGCTTCATGCCTCAAAGCTGTGGGCACAGAAGTCAGTCTCTTGATCTGCCTTTAGAAGGCAGATCCTTGGTCCTTTTAATCAGACATGCTTCTCATATGGATGAAGGGGTGGAGAAAATAAGGTCTCTATTCTGTAGAATTTCACATACTAAGTGAAAAGAAAGACCTGAAGAGGGTATACCAGGCGTTTTTGGTCTTCTGTCCCAATCTTGGCATTAAGACAAATCCCTCCTGATCCAAGAGAGAAAACAAAGTGAAAGGTAGAGAGAAGGCAGGATGCTTCTCTTGATACTTGCAAGAGGGTTCATGCTTGTACTTGTGGCTTGGCAGGAACACAGGGAAAGGGAGATTGTGAGTCTCCCAAGGACACATCATCATATGCTCTGGAAATATTTAAATGCAACTATTCACTTGAGATAAAGGTCACTCATTGCACTGTTTTCATTCATTCACCAGAAGCTTAAAACATCTGTTGTAGACACAGCAGATACAAAGATGAGTAAGATGTAGCCCATGCTTCAAGTTGTTCACATAGTATGAGACGAGAATAAACACTGATGTTTTTTACAGTGAAAGATCTTTGGGGAGAAATCAACATGGCCTTTCCTAATGAATAATCCAGAAGGGTTAGAGGACTGACACAGTTTTCCACCCTTACCCCAAAGGTAGTTTAATTTAAGGGGAGAACACCATAGATTATTTGTGGGGTCTCAAACCAGACTACCTGGGCTCAAATTCCAGCATCACTCTAGCTTTATGGATTACTTTGGGTCTGGCTCGGACTTCCCTGCTTCCTCATTTGTGAATGAAGAAAGTTATGTTAACTCTTTCATAATGTTGTTTCAGCATGACATAAAATAAAGAATCAAAAACACTTGGCAAAGACCTTGTATATAACATGTGCTCACCACACATGTGACTAAAAAATAAATGAGTAAAATGGAAGGGAAGAAGCTCAAAGTGAGTTCTGTTTCCTTAGTATGAGAATTGACCATCAAAATCTGGGACTTGGCCTAAACATCTGTGGCTCCCCCAGATTTGTCACTTTAACAGTGTGCTACCCTTCCCCTATAATGATAATGGAAGGTTTTGATGGACTTGTATTTAGAAACAGGAAGGCAGTTAAGCTGAAGCCGCAGCATCCCATCCTGTTGTGAAATTTGGGGAAGGTTGACCTAGCAGTAGTAAAATGGAGGCCCACACCTTCTCTTTTTTTCAGTAATTATGTCTTAATGTAGTAAAGATCACAACATTGCATTGATTTTACCTGACTTGTCCAGGTTATAGATTTGATGACAGCAATTTCCTTCCTCATTTTTCATTGTTTAATAATTTTGACTTATTTTTAAATAATTTAATAATTTTGATTAATAATAAAATCTTGACATCAAGAATTTGTAATGCCATATCCACTAATTCTATGTGATTCCTATCACGTGAAATGTATTCACTTTTATTATTTCTAGTTCTAAGCATGCTCCCTTTTTGAAAATTTTTCTTTTTCTTTTCTTTTTAGCTTTTTTCTTCTCTGAGCTAAATTTTCATCCTTCTGAATTCTGTTGCCATCTGAATTTGCACTCATTTTAAATGACTTAAAGGATTGGAAAGTAAAATATAATTGGATTCAAAGCCTACAAAATTTTAATAAATGTTCATCAAAAATGTAAATTAAAATAAATGTAGCAATCAAAAGATGAAAATTATTTTTGTTTATTTTTCATTTTCTTCTAGAATATACCAAATAACTTAAAATTTTTTAAAAAACTCAAATTATAATTATATCAAAATATCAAAACTTGCATTTAGATTACTTAAATAAATCTGAGACATTTCATTTGATTGTTTGCAAATTCTATGAAACCTTATTCGTTTTTTAGCAGTAATACTACTTATGATACTAGTATGTAATGTCCATCTAGTTACCCATGTAAAGAATCCCCATCATGCCACGTACTGCACGCCCATTTTGTCCATTATGCAAACATATGAAACTTCCAGAGCAAGAAGAGTAGTTCAATATTGCAAAATGTTCCTTAGCTTTCCTGGGGAACTGATGTGAATAACTCACCAGCTCATGTTTACCTCTGGAACTGTGAGATGGAATATGAACCCAAAGCAAGAAAATGGATGCTTCGCACTACTTTGCCACATGCAAACCTATTGCATTTGTACTACTTGCAAGAAAAAATTTCACTAGTTATCGATTTCTCTCCTCTGTTGCCTAAGTTGTTCCTGTTGCTCAAAGCTGACAGTTTCTATCTCTGATGTTGGCATCAGCCTACTTGCGAACCTCCATGGTATTATTTTTAAAGATTTTATTTATTGAGAGGGAGAGCATGAGCAGGGGTGAGGAGCAGAGGGAGAGAGAGAAGCAGACTCCCTGATAAGCAGAGAGCCCAATGCAGTTACTTGATCCCAGGAGGCTGGGATCATGACTTGAGCCAGATGTAGATGCGTAACTGACTGAACCACCCAGCCGCCTACCTCCACAGTATTTGAAAGCACTTTACCTTTTGTTTTGAGCACCTCTGGAAAGGGATATGGAGACACATTTTCTGGGGGCTTAAACACTCACAGAAGTGGAGGTTCAGGATTAGAGATCATGCTGCACCAGAGCTGACAACAGGATGCCAACAAGCAGAGTTTATTCTTCAATAAATGCATTTTCTAATGTATTTGTAATATAAAGCCCCTCTAAAGCCTTGGGCCCAGAATGGAGGTCTTGTTGCCTAGATCTAAGAGTGGTGCCATACAGGGTCAGCTTGGATGATGGCCACACTTATGAAATACGTGCTCATCTTCAATTTCATCTTAAATGTAGCCAGGAAGGAAGGAAGGAAGGAAGGAAGGAAGGAAGGAAGGAAGGAAGGAAGGAAAAAAGAATAATAGGGGGAAAAAAAAAGGAGAACTATACCTCATTCCCTTGCACCCTTACTTAAGTAGAACATCAAAGTACTTGCAAAAAGCCCATCCAAACTGATCACTAACAACATCCCCGTGGAGACTGAGTCAGCAGTTTCTCAGAATCACCATATTTTAGAGACCTTCAAATTTTCAGGATGATTTACCAGGTCATTAAGGTAACACTTAGAATTGCTAAATAATGAAGATTGCTTGCCGTCTGCTACCGAGAACTATCCAGGCAGATTTTCCAGGCTGCTACTGGAAAAGACACTAGACAGGCAGTCAGAGACTCAAGGCCCCTGAGTCTTTCATTCAGGACTGCAGTCTATATGCCTCGCAGCCGGAGGGGCCACCCCTGCCCGTGTGACCAGTGTTCAATCTGAAAGGACACCTGGCCATAACTTTATGCTCTTTTATCACTGAAAGCATTTATTGAGCTCCTTCCATATGTCTAACACATTTCTTGCTTCCAGGGAACATGTTAAATTCCTGCCCTTATGGAACTGACATTCTGTTTGGGACAGTTGACAATAAACAATTACCAGTATAAATTCATAATATGTCAGATAATAGAGAAAATAAAGAAGGCTCAGGGGAATAGGATGTACTGGGTGGCATTTGCTACTTGGGTCAATTGGGAAGACCTTAGGGAAGGTCTTCCTGCTAATGAGATCTTTAAACAGAGCACTTCATGGGGTTGAATGGACAGTTTGTGAACATACCTGGGTAAGAACATTCGGACAGAGAGAACCACAAGTAAAACACACCATCATGCTGTATTAGAGGAACAGCAACATCCAGCCAGGGAGGGAGAGGCAGCGTGAGTGAGATCTGAGAGACAAGGGGGCCCCACCAATGTGAAGCCCTTGCTTTTGCCAAATGAGATGGTAATTCATTGGAGGCTGCCATGATTTATTTATTGAACACCCTTACTCTGGTTCTTATATGAAGAGATGCAAGGAGAAGGGTTGGAAGCAGAGAGAGCAGAGAGGAGCAGCAATCCAGATGAAAGAGGACGACAGTAAGGACACTTACTTAGCACTCACCATGGGCTGGAATCTAGGCATCTTTTGAAGTCCTTTACATGTGTGTTAATTCGTAAGTACTTCCAACAACTCTGAAAGGCTGACACTGGTAATGCAGCCATTTTACATGTGAGAAAATGGAAGCACAGAGAGTTTTTAAACAGTAGGCTAAGGCCGGTTGTTGGAGATGGCCAGGTGTTTGGATGCAAGATGCATCCTGAAGGCTAAGCCCACAGGTTGGGCTGTGGAGTATTTTCAATATTTCAATAATCATAATGCTCATTTATTAATCAAAATATGTCAGATTCAGGGCTAAGCGTTTTAAGATGATCTCATGTCAACTAGCACAAATACTTGGTAAGTTAGCTACTTCTGTTCTCCACAGTTTATAATTGTGGAAATCAAGACTTAGAAGGTATGAGTGAAGTGTTCATGGTCACAGCTGAATGTGCCTGAAGTCTATCTGCATCCATAGCCTGAGCTCAGCAGCTGGATTCTCCTGCCTTTCTCCCTGTCTGACGAACTACTCCTTGATTAACTTGGGGCCTTTTGCCTCAGTCTGTGGTCTCTGGCTCTGTGTTTTTCCTTTGAAAAACTTCAGATGTTACTACCTGCAAGAACATTTCTCTGGCTTTCTCCTTCCTCTTTCAGTTCTTAGCCAGTAGTTTTCTATTTTATCATACCACATTATATATCATATTTGGTTGTATATATGGACTGAATTGTGCCTCCCTTCATACATTGAAGCCCTTCCTTCCAGTGTGATAGCATGTGGAGATGGGGCCTTTGGGAGGTAATTAGATGCATATAAGGTCATGAAGTGGTTTCCCCATGATGGGATTAGCAGCCTTATAAGTAATGACAGAGATCTTTCTCCACTATGAGGACACTGTGAGAAGGTAGCTATCCACAAGCCGGGAAGAGAGCTCCCATTAGACTCCAACCACACTGGTACCCAAATCTAAATAAATTTCTGCTGCTTAAGCCGCCCAGTCCATGGTATTTTGTTATGGCAAGCCAAGCCAACTAAGAAAATAGATATCATATAATATCACATATAAATTATAAATGATCTACTGACTATATAATATTATATTACATTATATCTATTTTCTGCTAGCCCATTTGTTCTCTTCTTGTCTGCCTGCTTCCATCCTTTATCAGCAGAAACTTGCTCAATTTCTTGGACACTGAAGGTATGCATGAAAAAATGGAGGAATATAATTTCAGTCATCCTGAATATCTACCCTGGTCAATGAAAAGATTCCCCAACCTGGTGCCAGCCTACTTGATCAGTGTCTCTAGGGGGCTTCCTTTGGGTCCTTGGGGGCTCCAAACCATTATTTCCTTCGCCCACCCGGTACACTCTGTCCATCAACATTTCCCAAGCTAATCCTAGCTTGGCAGCTACCTTCCCCAGGGATCTTGGGCAAGTCATTTCTCCTTGCTGAGCTTTAGCTGCTTCATTGAGTCCGAATGTAACTCTGGCTCCCAGAGTCTCTGACAAAATAGGATTTTAAAGATCATCTTCGGAGACAAAATCAAAGTTGCGAAAAGAAGGTTGCATCAGGAAATCTTCCAAGTCAGTAATTCAACCTGGGAATAGAAGAGCAATGCTCCGCGTCCAGCATTGTGGGTGGTGGGGACAGAGAAGCCTGCCTGATTGTCTCCAGCTGCCAAACCCCAAGTCTGGGAAACTTGTCAAACTCAGAGCTGTGTTTTGTAATCTCTTTTAACAGGCTGCTCACACAGAGGCGCTGTGGATCAATTTGCGGTGCTAAAGTGCTTGCCTCCTTTCCGGAGGGGCAGTGCCCCTGAATATTTAACAAGGCAGGTAATAGTCCTAAATGGGGGTGGGACTGAGTTGGGTGGTTTGGGTCAGCCACGACCTGGATTATAAAACTAAAAAAGAGAGGATGGACAATTTTTATTGATTCAGGGCCAATTTTTTCTTACTTTATTTGCTGCATTAAATCTATGTACTTTTCTCCCAGCAGCTTCCTGTCTGGATAATAGAAAACACTTTCTGTAAGTGGTTAAGTTGACAGGACCTCATTTGTACCTAGGCTGCCGGGAGTCACTTATAACTCCTATCCTGCATGTTTACCATTCTTTCTATATCTCAGATTCGTCAGTCTGTCCATCCATCCATTCATCTTTATTGAATTCTTACTATATGAATGGGAAAACACTCTTTGTAAAAGAGATGAATGAAACTGATTTTTTCTCTGAAGAAGTTCCCAGTCTAATAGAATGGGCATTTAAGGCAGGACACGTTGGCAATAAAACGTGTGAAGTGTTATGATGATGGACATGCAGAACCCTCTGAAAAGAATGGAAAGAGCATAGCTGGCTTGGATTAGCTGTCAAAGAAGCCTTGTCCTCATATGAGTCTCTGGGTTGACCTCTACTCCTTTTATCTCAACATTTGGTATCTGAGTAGGCAACCTGTTGACTATCTTGGGAATTCTGTTTTGGAAAGTGAACTTGGTAAGACAAGGTTTTAACAGGCTTAGCGTGCTGTTTGACCTGCATACTATTCCCTTACAGCTATCTTCTAGGAGGCTAAGTTTTTCCCTGCCTGAGAGATAATGTTTCCAAGTGACTAAAAGACTGACTTTGGAGTCAGATGGCTTGGATTCAAATTCCTGAACCACTCCATAGGGAAAATGTTTAATCTCCATGACCCTACGTTTCTTCCCTGTAAAATGGTGTTCATAGCAGAAATGCCTTCGTAGTGTGCCTGGAAAACAACTTTAATCAATATCATCCTTAACTGTGGAAATATATTAGAGGCTCTACAAAAACCTATCACATTTGCAAGAAGAGACCATCAGTATACATAAAATAGATAGCCAAAATATAGAATTAGGTCAGTGGTTCTCAACCATGTCCCAGAGGGAATATTTAGCAATGTCATGAGACATTTTTGGTTTTCACAATTCGGGGAGTGGGGTGCTCGTGACACAGTGAGTAGAAGCCACATCTTACGCATGTGGCTGATACACATCCTACAGTATTAAAGGCAGCCTTCCTAACAAAGAATCATTTGATCCATAATGTAAAAATTGCTGTTGAAAACCCTTAGGTTAGCTAAGGTGTCTGTTTAGGATGACAGGAGACATTTTAGAGAAGGAGCTACTGTGATGACTTCAAAGCATAGTTGATAATATTTATTTATTGATTCCATACTTATTTATTTAATTAAAATTGAACACATCCTTCTGACCCTGCCCTGTGTGCTCAGGATACTGCTCCTGCAGCATGTAAATAGTGACTTATGGGCCCCTGGGATTAAGAGGAAGTTTGAGCTTGACATCTTTGGGGGATTCATAGGGAAAAAAATGAAGATTTAGCCTAGAGTCAAAGGAGATTTCATGAAAGATTGGGAGTGCTGTAGGTAGGCATGATAAAAGCACGGTTAGGATCAGATTCTTCTGGTCATCGTGATAGGGAGGGCTCTGATAGGGAGGGCTCATGAGAAGCTCCTGTGACTTGACTTTGCCTCTAATTTGACCAGCCCCCACCCACCTGCTTGCACATACTCTGCATCCAGACACAGTAAAATCCCTTAATAGTCTATTCTCTCTGCCTGCAGCACCTCAGCCAGGCTTTCCATTAAATTAGAGTGATGCAGTTTTTGAGATGTCACTTGTGAGCCATGTTTTCTGACTCCTTAGCAGAAAAAAATTCATAACTTCATCTTTCCTTCACTATGCCCTTAATAGACACCCAGCATGTTCTTGTAGCCCTGTAATGTGCATTCTGACCTGCCTGCAGTTCTTCACTGTGCTGTGAGTCACCTAAGGCCAGGGCCTCTGTTCTATGTCATCTTTGTTTCTCAGATCCCTAACACAGTTCTGACGTGAACTGGATGCTCTGCAAATATTGGCTGAATGAATTAAAGCTGTTGAAACCATTTCTGCTTCTAAAAGTCTTGTAGTTTGCACATTGGAAAGAACCTTGCTGGCATGGAAGAGCAGGTGAAAAAAAAAAAAAAGAACTAAGATGGATAGAGTTTTATATTTATGTTTCCACCCATCACACTGGAGATTATTTCCCTCATCACGTGGATGACCTCCAAGGCCCCTGTGGTGGTTGTTAGATTCATGTTGGTTTGACAAAATGGCTGCTGGCTATACTTGCATAATGATATATATTCATTAATTGAATTGTTCATTCATTCATTCCTGAGATATTTGTTGACTGATGTTCTGTGCAGGCCTTGTGCCAGTGATGGGGATTGCATGGTACATGATACAGATGCCGTACTTGCCCTCAGAGAACACAGAGTTTTCTCGGGGAAGGCTGGAACAAATGCATGAGGAATTTGATTTTGTGATAAGAGCAGTGGAAACAAAGTACCAAGAGCTATGATATAGTTTTGTGACTCATCCACTTGGTTGGGCTGTATTACCTTCCCCAGCATTCTCCTTCTGCTGCATGCTCCAGTTAGGTAGGGCTCCAAGGAATATTTTCTCAGGAGAATTAGGAAGTGGGAAGCAAGCGTGCATACCTTTTTCCAGATACTCAATCTAAAGAAGGCAGACACCTAATGACTGAGCCACGCAGGTGCCCCAAGAAATATCTTCTTAGGAGTCCATATTGAAACATGGGTTTAATGTCCTTCCTACACAACACCATTAAATACTTTCATAGACTGTAGAAAATCTGGAGTTTTATTTATTGTATAGTTTTATTGGAGAATATAAACAGAGACCAATGCAGGTACTTGCCCAAAGAAAAACTTTTCATAGTTTCAAACTTCAAAAATGTTAGTATGGAAAAGCTTCACTGACCAACCATGAAGGTATTTTTCCCATGTCTTGCCAATTACAGAGACAATACAAAGAATCCTTCTCCCTGCAAACATTTTATCTTTGTAGACCCAACAGACCCAACCCAACATACAGTGTGAATGAATGAAGCATTTTTCTCTAAAAAATGGCAAATATACTGTTGTTACCATATATGTCCCACATACTGAAATAGCATGTTCAAATCATAATATCATCTTATTTAATAGAAGAACATTTCTGCAAGTAAAGTGTGTAGTAGATAGTTATAACACTCTTTAGAGTTTTGTTCCTTTCAAATATTTTTACTTTTGTGCTCTATAAAGTATTAGCTTAAAGACTGATCAACTTTTCGACTTTTGCCCTATCAAAAAGTTTGTCTCTACAAAACCAACATCTGCATCTTTTTTTTAACTGTAGTGTCTCAGTGGAAACCAAAGGAACTTTGGATCATGAACCCTAGTTCATACTTGTGTTGCATGATGAGGTTGAACCAAAGAAGATTCTTCAGCTTAAAATTCATAATAATCCTGAATAACACTGGGACTCTTTAAAAATGAAACAAAACATTCAAAAAATCAAGAAACAAAAATCATTCTTATTGACTTCCAATAGAAAGCCTTATATACCTCAAGAGCTAACATTTTACTGAGTGCTTGATTTATTCCAGACTTATTCCAGACACTGAATTAAGCTCCTTGCATCCGTACATTCATTTAATTCTCAAATCAGCCCTGGAAAGTATGATTCCCATTTGACAGTTGAGTCAACTGCACCTTACTGATAAAAGTTGCCTGAGGTCACCTGGCTAGAAAATTAAGAGTTTGGACTAGAGCCTAGAACTCTCTGACCCTAAAGTCTTTGCTATTTACCAATACTAACTGTAGTCTCCCTGACTTTGGTATCTCTTAAAATAAAAAAATAATAATAATAATAATAAATAAAAATAAACTGAGTGTCCTGTGGTTGTATAACACTTGTACAAAATTGAGACACAGTGGTCTTCCTTTAAAGAAATTAAAACTTTATAACAGTGTGAAGTGTTATATCTGGTGGTACCTGAAAGTCCTTCCATTTGTCATCCTACCTTGCCTCTTTTCTGTGTCTGTGACACCTTTTAGATTTTACAAATAATGATACTGAAAAATTTTAGAAAGGTAATGGCTTGGGCTGCTAAACACAGAAATTCACTGTAAAATTTCTTACAGTTTGTTTGAAAGTCTCTGTGTCCCCTCTGGAAATGGTGGATAAAGAGAAAATGTATACACTCAGATCTGTGTAACTCCATTATGGATTATCCAGGGCCATTCAGAGACCATCAAGTGTTTCCTTTGCCTCACCTTGTCAATATTTGATCCTTGTAAGAGGTGAGGGTGGGGAGAAAGCCAGCTTCATCTGCCAGATTGCTGGGTCTCAGCAATCTTTGTAATGACTAATGACAGAAGTAAAACCAAAGGGGAGTGAAGCATGGAAGCTGCTGGGTATCTGAATGTAATGGTTGATTCAGTGGCCAAACGGTGGTAGGAAAGAAAGGAGTATCAGTTATGTCTAAGACCATTACCAGGTGCCTATTTAAAGTCTTTGAGGCTGGAATTAAAAACAAACAAACAAACAAACAAAAACAGATATAGGACTACTGACTCAGGTTCTAGAAGCCTCAGTCCTAATAGCATAGAGATATTAAGGTAGCCATTTAACTGTTGGCTAAGTCACAGTTCCCAAGACTTTGTTACACATGTTTTCACACAGGTTTGATATGAAAAGCCCCTCAGAACTGTTAGCAAACAGAGTGACCATAATAATGTAAGGTAGAAAAAAAAAATTATCTTTACACGTGAAGTAAAGGACTTTGTCTACTATTTTGACTGTATGAACTTGGAAAAAGCTCTGTTAGCATTGTATTTCTCATTTGTCAGATGGGAAAATAAAAACCTGTCCAGAAAGGTCATTATGGGAATTAGGGAAACAATGCAGGTCAATGGAATTCATATTTTAGATGCTTTATTTGATAGAGTGGAGGTGGCTCAATGTCTGACTGCTTCTATGAACCATTTATTTTATTTTCTGTATTCTGAGGCTTTGACATCTAGGACCTTGCTGACTCTAGAAGGACTGCCCCTGGGCTTGCCAGTTCCTCGGGAGAGTAAATGCTCACCCACTGAGCACAATTTGCAAATGCAAGCCAACAAATCTAGTCTCAACTACAGCCACCTCCTTCACCAGGGTCTCACTATCACCTGTCAAATCACTCCAGGGCCAGATATCAGACAACCAGGAACAACACCTCTGCCCCAGAGCCCACTTAAATGATTCAAACTAGCCAGTCCTAAACCTGTTGAGCCTGCCTTTCCTGTTCCTTCCCCCAGAAACCATAGTAAAGTCTCCTGATGTGGTTTCCCACTCTCTGCTGCCTCCTGACTAAATTCAGTGTCTCCCCAGGCATGCCCTCTCCTCTTGGGATCTGTCAATATAAAAGCTTTTTTCAATAGCAGCTGTCTCCCAGTCCGCTGGCCTATCACACCAAAATAATAATAGTAAAGCCTATATGACAACACTGCTCATCCCCTCTGCCTCTCTGTTCCCGCACCACCTAAACAGCTGCGGCCCGATCTGAAACCACAAAGGGAGTGCAAAGTGATATGCTGATGCAAAGACATACGCTAGACCCAGCAAATAGGAATTCTGTCTTGTCAGAACCACTATGGTTAATGGAGTCTATTTCTCTTCACCGTTCTTTTCACTGATGCCATTATTCCCAATAGCCTTCTTATAGACAGGTCAAGATATCCTGCTATGAAATCATTTTTCCTGGTCATTTTATTCTTTCACTCTATATGGGCCAATGTGAAACTTAAAAGAACCCGTTAGAGAGGCACACTCCTCACTTCCTGTGACGTTCTGTCAGTCAAAGTGATCCCTGTGGATGCCTTTTCTGAAAGAAGCTCATTTAATCCAAGACTGGCAGTCCATATCTACAGTCCAGAGGGACGTGGCAATGAGATGCTGGCAAGCCTTATGTAGCAAGGGTTTAGCTCTGTTGACCTTTTCCATTAGCTGTTTCCTTCCCATCTCCATGGCACACTCTATTTTTAAAAAAATCATTCACTCACTTTAATAAAGCATGCTTCTGTGCCCGGCATTGTGCCCAGGACTAAAGATGCATATACAACTGAATTACAACCATTGCCGTCCAGACTGGTTGTTACGGTTGTTTGCCCAAATGAATAGCCATGTACACAAATATTCCCCTATCAATTCCCAAATAGTAAGACCTGCATTTGGCACTGCATGGCGTTAAAGTTAAACCATCCAGAGACTCTCCGCTGTC
Organism: Neogale vison; assembly: GCF_020171115.1. Classification (NCBI taxonomy): domain Eukaryota; kingdom Metazoa; phylum Chordata; class Mammalia; order Carnivora; family Mustelidae; genus Neogale; species Neogale vison. The sequence continues at coordinate 58,462,744 of NC_058101.1, read as the reverse complement.
TATTAAGAGAAGGAAAAAAAGTACACATGGTATGTGATATGAAGTAGGAGGTAAATGTCATGAGAAAAATGAAAGCTAAGTATAATGGATATTTGAAGGAATAGAGTATTTTTGTTGGGAAGCAGGAGAGATCAGGAGAAAACAGACTTTATGAGGAAGATTGCACTGAACGACTGATCTGATTTCAAAGTCATGAAAGGAAAACAGAAAAGAAGATTGGGGAGCAGCGAAGAGGAAACATGTAAAAATAGTGTTTTGGCTTAAACTGTGTCCCCCTCCTCCTCCACCAATACATATGCTGCTAGCCCCAGTACCTTATAATGTGACCTGATGTGGTAGAGATGGAGTCTTTTCAGAGGTAATCAAGTTAAAATGAAGTCATCAGTATGGACCCTAATCCAACAAGACTGCTAAACTCATTAAAAAGATGAAAGTTGCACATAGAGACATGTAGGGAAGATGATGTGAGGAAACACAAGAAAAAGTTGGCCATCTGCAGGCCAGGTAAGAGACCTGTGACAGATGACTCCCTCACAGCTATCAGAAGGAAATAAACCTGCTGACATCCTTACTATGAACTTCTGGCTTCCAGATCTGAGATAATACATTTTTGTTGTTTTGGCTATCCAGTTTGTGTTAGTTTTTAATGTCAGCTCTAGCAAAGGCATATACACGGAGATTGGGAAGCTCAGATTGGGAGGAGGCAAGTGGAGCTTGGAGCATTTGCAGAGGAGAATATGAATAAACCTGATGAGATGGGTTGGGGTCGACTGGGAATACCACAGAGGAAGAGTAAAAATTTAGTTCAGTGGGAAGATGGCATTTTTTTAAATTTTCATTTTTTTAAAGATTTTATTTATATATTTGAGAGAGAGATCACAAGTAGGCAGAGAGGCAAGCAGAAAGAAAGGGGTGGGGGCAGAAAGCAGGCTCCCCGTTGAGCCGAGAACCCAATGCTGGGCTCCATCCCAGGACCCTAGGATCATGACCTAAGTTGAAGGCAGAGGCTTTAACCCACTGAGCCACCCAGGCGCCCCAAGGGAAGATGGTATTTAAAGACCACTTTTAAGAAGGAAAGAGACATATTAAAAGAAGTTTCTTGTGTTAGAGCTACTACTAGAATTTAGAATTACTACTCAGGATTCTTGCTGCGTGTATAAAGGGCATTGAAATTTATATTTAGCTATTGTCTTAGATTGGGCCATCACTACCAAATACCATAGGCTGGGTGACTTAACAGATATTTGCTTTCTATCATTTCTGGAGGTTAGAAGTACAAGATCAAGGTGCCAGCATGGCTCATTTCTGTGAGAACGCTCTTCCTGGCTTGGAGTCAGCCACCTTCTATCTGAGTCCTCACATAGCAAGGAGAGAGAATAATCGATAGAGAACAGACTCTTTTGTGTCTCTTCTTGTGAGAGCCCTGATACCTTCATGAAGGCCCCATCCTCATGACCTCATCTAAATCTGCTTGTCTCCTAAAGGTCCCATTGCCAAATCAACACTGTGGGTAAGGTTTCAGCCTACTAATTTTGGAAGGACATAAGTCAGTCCCAAATAGTTATATGTAAATGTGAAATGGCACGATATATTTCCAGCCACTGACTTCACTGTGTTATATTAAATTATTCTCTACATATCTTGAGATCATTTTTGGTTTTGTATAATTTAATGACCATTTTTTAATAATGGTATTAAAAGTCAGCCCAATCTAACAAAAATTATTGTCATGTTTAGTTTAAAGCTTTCTTCCCCATCATGGACTGTTAGATTATGGATTTAAAGGCTAGACAAAGGGTAAGATGATGGTCTTATTCTTGCAGTTTCCTCCCCCTCTCTTTTCAGATTTGAAGCAGGTAGATATGTAAGGAAGGACTTGGGGATGTCCGAGCAGCTGACTCTATGTCAGTGGTGGGAGGCCTCTGGTATTTGGCTTGGTCTATCAAAAGTTTGCTGAGTTCCATTAGAACCTGGTGGATTTTGCTAATGTTCTGGCCTAGAACAGTTGTTGGATATATTTAGAAGTCTTTAGTCTCATTCCAGGGTTTCACTCTCTCCTAACCCTAACCCACTGTTACTGAAGACTTTATCATCTTTTATATGTCAACTGTTTTGATGCATAAACTCAGTTGGGTTAAGGGCATATGGGGCAGCATATCAATAGCATTTACTATATTGGCAAGGTGGTATTATGCTAGGTTGGAAATCAGAAAATCTGGGGACAAATTGCAACTCTATATGTAACTAAGTATGATTAACTTAACTGAATAGATAGTAATCAAGCACCTTCTAAATCCAGATAATGTTCTAGACCGTTAAGGACAGAACAATGAACATAACAGTGCAGCACAGGGAATATAGTTAATGATTTTGTAATATTGTTATACGGTGAGAGATGGTGACTACCCTTATTATGGTGATCAATGAGTAATGCATAGAACTGTTGAATCACTGTGTTGTACACTTGAAATTAACATAATAACATTGCATCATAATTATACTTCAGTTAAGAAAAAGATAGTGTGCAGCGTGCTCTCAGCAACCACCTCAAGTGCCCCCCCACCATTTTTCCTCTTTTCTGATGATGGTTTTCTTCTGTGAACAAGAGGGCACAACCCAGGAGTGTATAACCCTGTAAATATGCCAGGAAGCAAATGTCAACTAATGTGTGGATGGGAACCAATGGATAAATGTTCTAGTCTTCCCATTCTCTGGTGAGGTAGTTTTGAGATGTGCGTCACATGTCTCAGAGGAGCTGGCGGGATAACTGAATGCAATTTTCCACAACAGTTCCATGTTTAGAGATGTTTGGGGGAAACTTTAAACTAACATACCTGTGCCTTTTCCCTAAAGCTCATGTGATTTCAACTTCCTATAGTGGAAAGACTCAGCTATCCCAAAGCTTTATATATATTTTAGGCCCCCAAGTCCTTGTGAAATAACTGCTATTATTCTTAATTTAGAGATGAGGAAACTGAAGCTCAGAGAGCTTAACTGATTTATCCAGTTTAATACCCACAGGTAGAGTTGTGGCCGGGATTTCCGTCCATTTCCATCAAAACGCACATGCCATCTGCTTTCAGCTATAAAGTGGTGCATTCTTGCATTTCCGGGTTTAAGGTGGTCAAAAGTCCTAAATTAAATTCTTGGTTCAATAGTTTATTTAAGAATCTCAATTCATCCAGTTCATTAGCGAACATCTTATTTTTCACCATTCTGATGCTTGCATTGAAGAAAAGATTTATATCCTATAGATCACTGCTTCTTGTCTTTTTGCCATTTCTCTTAACTTCTTAAGGGGCAAGATGATGGAAAATGAAAAAAAAAAATAGGAAAAAGAAATAGAGAAAGATAAGATTAAGCCTTTTAACAGTTTCAGACCTCAAAGCTATTTTGAAGATAAATGGCCCTCCAGAGAGACAGAGTTAATCTTGGACTTAAGACAAGCTCCTTGTGGGATTTTCTGCTTGCTTGTTTTATTTTTTTGATTTTTGCCTGACAGTGTTTTGTACCATCAGACACATTTTCAAATCTCTGATTATATACTGTCACTAACCATGTGTGCCTTTATTGTTGCTGTTGTTCTAGAGTAATATTAAACAACTGAAGGAAATAATATTAACAGAATGACTAGGGACCCAGCTGCAAAGGAATCAGAAGTGATGGGGCCATGATGCAAGGTAAGAGGGAGCCCAGAAAGGGCTTATTCTAGGGGAAGATGTGAGACTCTTGGCGTCTGCGTAAATGGCACAGAAGATAGGGAAGGCTGGGCTTCTGTCATATTAATGCTTGGATCCATTCCATTTGTCATTTCAACACTCTTTGGGACTGGAAGCAGGTGAAGCCTAGGGAAAGGAGGATTCCATTAATCACTTCCATTTTAAACTGGAAGGATTTTTCTCCCGCTTACTGCTTTTAATTGGAGACTCTTTCCCTTTATCCTCAGTAGTGGTTCTAAAAGTTACCCACTCTCTCCAAGCCTTCTCTACCCTCTCCTAAGCTCTATTTTGTTGCCTCTTGTCCAGAACTATACAATGTGCTTTCTTTCAAAATAAGCAAGGGGAAAGAAGGTTCATATTACTAAGGAACTAGAAGAGTAATCATAAGTTTTCCCTATGTTTCCTTTATTCCTACTAAATTTTCACTAGTTTCAAGATTCTCTGTGTGAGACTGATCTTCTTTTATAAATACCTGAGAAGATTGGGAAATTTCTCTCACCTGATCAAGGGGGCACAGAGGCTTTACCTCCTGGAAATATTTATTATTTTCAACCCATTTAAAGATCTGTCTTGGAGGAAAAATGATCACGTGAGTGCTAACCACTCACCCTGACCATATTTCCACATTTGAGGTATGTCTATGGGCAAGACAATTTCAGGAGCAGTATTAAATAGCAGTATAACTATAAAATTTTGTTAGAGTGATTTCTCACTGAAATGTTGCTGGTTTCAATTAACATTCCTGTCACTGTAGGTTTAGTGCTATCATTAGGTATCTAGTGTATGGAATCACAAATGAGGTAACTTGTCTCCTCTGCACAAGTCCAGAACTCTTCTGAAACTATCTGAAATATACAATAGACAATATGTGAGAGGCACTCTATTTGAAGAGTTATCTCAAGAGACATTGAGGGGTCGCTGGGTAGCTCAGTCAGTTAAGCACCTGCCTTCAGCTCAGATCATGATCTCAGGGTCCCGGGATCAAGGCCCGAACTGGGCTCTTCACTCAGTGGTGAGTCTACTTCTCCCTCTGCCTCCATGATCCCTTTCACTCTCTTTCAAATAAATAAATAAAATATTTAAGAGAGAGAGAGAGATTGAATAAGTCACTGGAAATGCCATAAAAAAACACACATGGTTTCTATTCAATCAGAAGTCAAAATTACAGATTCCTCAGAGTGGATCTTGGAAGTGTGTACACATGCAAGTGACTACAGGGGCAGAGTATCTACTTTGTTTGTTTCCTCTGGGTTCCAGTTTTGACTTGCATCCTCTATCTACTATAATTTAGAGCTATTCTGTCACTTACTACACACCTTCCAAGGTGTGCTTCCAGTGTGTTCTCCCTAGGTGTCTTTCTCTTATTGAATTATAATTGTCACACAGTAAAGTACAAAAATATTAACCATATGATTCCATGCATTTTGACAAATACATACATGCAACCAGGTATTTCTGGGTTAAAATCTAAAACATTGCCAACACTTCAGAAAAAAAAAAAGTTGTGCCATTTTCACTAAATTCTTAGAAATCTTTAGTCTTCTAGAAAAAGTAAGAAGGAATAAATTTGCCCTTGGATGCTTGTTCATGTCATGTTTTGTTTTGTTTTGTTTTTTTAACTCTAGTTAGTTAACATACAATACGATATTGGTTTCAGGAGTAGAATTCAGTGACTTATATCATGTATTGTTAAATTAACTTTAAGCTTTCCTTGGGTTTCCTTCTCTTCCATTTTATTTCTCTTAAGATTTTTCTATAGAATCAATCTTACAACCTCAACTAGGCATTTCTGGTAAGCAGAATTCTGAGATATTGTTCAGGAATCCGGATCCTGGTATTAATATGCTCCACATAATCCCCAGGACTGTGATTAGGATTGGTTTTACTCCTGGTATTAGGTTATATTTTATGGCACAGTTGGCCTCAATATGTGGAGATTATCTAGGTGGGCCTGCCCTAATCATATGAGCCTTTAAAAGTAGGGCTGTTCACGGAAGAGGAAGTCAGAGAGATTCAAACTGTGAGAAGGGTTTAATAAGAATGTCATTCTCCATTATTTTTTTTAAGATTTTATTTACTTATTTGACAGAGAGGGAAAGACAGTGAGAGAGGGAATACAAGCAGGGGAAGTGGGAGAGGGAGAAGCAGGCTTCCTACTGAGCTGGGAGCCTGATGTGGGTGGGTCTCAATCCGAGGACACTGGGATCACCACCTGAGCAGAAGGCAGAGCTTAACCACTGAGCCACTCAGGCACCCCATATTCTCCATTGCTGAGATAGAAAAGGCCCCATGGTGGATAGCCAACAAAACAGGATAGCCAGCCAGGATATGGGGATCTTCGTCCAACTGGAAAGAACTTAATTCTGCCAAGAATGAGCTTGAAAGTTGATTGTTTTCAAGAGCCTTCAGATGAGAACTCAGCATAACGGACACTGATTTTATCCTTGTGATACCTTGAGCAGAGAACCCAGCCGTACCAGGGAGAGCTTCTACAAAACTATGTGCTCATAAATGGGTATTGTCTCAAGTCATTAAATCTGTGGTAATTTATTACACAATTATAGGAAATGATTACACCCTATAGCAACAGTATATGAATGTATTATAGATATATTATTTGCAAGAAACCAGATACTCATATACAATTATTATCTCTTTTTTTAAAATTTTATTTATTTGACAGAGATCACAAGTAGGCAGAGAGGCAGGCAGAGAGAAAGGGGAAAGCAGGCTCCCTGCTGAGCAGAGAGCCAGATATGGGGCTCAATGCCAGGACCCTGAGATCATGACCCGAGCTGAAGGCAGAGCCTTTAACCCACTGAGCCACCCAGGCACCCCCATTTATTATCTCTTATTCCTGAATTTAGTTGAGTCAGTTAGAGGACACAAGATCCACTTGGAAAAGAAAGTGAGCTTAGCAGTGGGTTAAGAATTGAGGAAATTTTTGCAATCTACCATAATATGGAAGATGTGGTTCTAAGAATTGTGTATATATTTGCCTTATCTTAGAACCTCGATACCGTTTGGCCCCAAATGGAAACTATTTATAGGATCACTTTGACTACCTTGATGTAATTATATATGTATTTGGGACCCCCAACTTTTACTTCTTATAAAATGCTTAAAATGTCCAATAATCAAAAGCTGATTGTCCCTTGGTCTGTGAACATACATCTTATTTTACTATGTTTGCTTTCTTGATTGCTGAACAACAGCTATTTCTGCTGTGCTTGTTGCTCAAAGAACATTGCTCCTTACATGGCAAATGAAAATCTCAGAGATGCCAGAAGAAAAAGGGAAAAGGATTATGCCACTAACTAATCTGGAAACCTATAACTTTCTTCATTTAAAAGGTGTATTTCAAAATGAGACATTTTCTAGGATTAAAATTTTCTCAAGAAGCTCTCACATAATATTGCATTCTGATTTAAATGGTCTCACTTGATAAACACAAAGAGGTCAGATTATGACTCACATTTTGAAGATGAAGAAACCAGTACACCAAGAATTAAAAATATTTTGTCTAGGTAAGACACCAGGGTAGAACTCAAATGGGGCACTGGGCTTTTTCTAGGGCACAGGGTGGCCACAGTTTTATTGACGTTTTTTCTCACTTCCCATTAAGGTTAGATGATTTTTCTATTATAATTCAATACAAGACAAGGACACAATATTTTACAAATCCAAACCAAACTCCAGGACACTGCTGTTGCCTCTAGAAGGATGAGATGTTCATCTGTGAAGAAGAAAATATAGCACAGAGGTCAACATTAACTTCTAATTTTGAGTTGAACATTCTTAAAAATACATTTGGAGGGGTGAAGCAAGGAAAATCCAGGAGAAATTATTCTGTAAACTCCTGATATTATTCCTATTCTGACTTGAAATTTTATTTTCATTAGCCAGCTTCAAAAGTGTATTGAAATAAGGAGAGGTGATTTCATTTTTAGAGCTGATTCAACAAACATTTGTCATGTACCAGCTAAAGGCTGGATATAGTTTTTGGATAATAAAAGTAAAAGAGAAGAACAAAATGAGGTTGTTTTCTTTTTTTTTTTTTAATTAACATATAATGTGTTATTTGTTTCAGGGGTACAGGTCTGTGAATCATCATTCTTACACAATTCACAGCACTCACCATAGCACATACCCTCCCCCATGTCCAACACCCAGCCACCCTCTCCCTACCTCCCCCACCCCCAGCAGCCCTCAGTTTCTTTCCTGAGATTAAGAGTCTCTTATGGTTTGTCTCCCTCCTCGATCCCATCTTGTTTCATTTTTCCTTCCTTCCCCTCACAACCCCCGGCTTGCCTCTCAAATTGATGAGGTTGCTTTCTTAATAAAAATGTGTGAAACTACTATGAATAATGGCTAGCATGTATTTAATACTATATACCCTCTTGAGTCAAGATTGTTTATATGTATTAATTCATTTAATCTGGAAAACAGTCCTATGAAATAAATACTATAATTATTCACATTTGATATATAAAAGAGGGGGCACAGAGTGGTCAAGTGACCTTGCAAAATCACTCTATCAGTAAGTAGGAGAGCTGGGATCCAAACCAAGACAGCCTGGTTCCTGAGCCTCTGCTTTACTGCTTTACAGGGCTGCTTAGCACACTGTATAAGCTTGAGCACAATTATCCAATATTATTGATATTTGAGTACAATTAGAGAGGCCTCAGCTACTAATGTAACAGAGACATTCCTCAAACTTCTTTTTTCCCCCTCATTAAGGACATTAAACAGATGATTGCCAATTACCAAATTGTGTGTTGTCTCTCATTCTCCCTTTGTACTCCCCACTCCCTTTCTCAAGATCTTTCCTTTATTACTTCAGTGAAAGAACCATCTTTTTGTTAATTCCATAGAATGGATGCATGTTTGGGATTGAGATTTCCAACCCTTCTTTCAGAGTCTAGCTAAAGTTCTGATTATTCACTGAGGGGGATTGAGGTATTTATGCTCTGTGTTTGGCCAGGATAATAAGACAGCAAATGATGACTCTCAAGAGCTAGTATGCCCTGTGGTTCTTGGGATTTTCTACAGTTCACAGAAAGCTGGTGATGGGATTGCTCACTGGAAGCAGCTCTTTTAATTGCTGGAGGATTTGCATTAATGACATGACCGTCCAGCTGTCGAGAAAAAGTACACTCTTCAATGTTCCTTTTCAGTGCCCTTGAACCAGTTCTAGAACTAAGTCCCTCATTCCCAGAGTGCCACATTACACATGCTCCATCACTCCCACCTCTGCACTGTTGCTTGGCAACAGCAGTACTCATTCCACTTGCAAGATGGGAAAGAGACAAATGGATAACCAGGAAAATGCCAGCCTTGTAATTTCTCATACCATTGTGGAAATGTACAAAGTGAGTACTCAGCCTTAATGCTATCTCAAAATTGCAGCCTGAAGATATTTTTGTTACAAGAAAGGAACTATTAGTATCCACCCCACTTAAAATCAGGGTTCCATTTAGCCCTTAAAGCTGCAGAGGTTCAGGTAATGATCTGTATTTGTAAATCTGATTATGTTGCTAACTACTAGGGCAATACTAGTAGTAAATGATCTGATAGTTAAGTGCTGGAAAATTGATGTAGAAATATTGATCAATCACTCATGCAAACTTTAGTGAGGACTTATTAGTAACACTAAGAACTATCATTTAGTGAGTACTCTCTTTGTGTGCAGCTTCACGCTAAATGCTCCATATGTCACCTTGTTTAATGCTATGACACTCTTGTGAGATAGCATCTATTATTGTTGACTTAGAGATAAAGAAATTACTGTTCCAACAGGTTAAATAAATTGTTCCATGTCATGCAGAGTGTCAGATTTGAACCTAGAGCTGTTTGATTTCAGTCTCTTAACCTCTAAGACCATTTGTCTTCTCTACTTGCTACTTACGAGTCACTGCACCAGTATCTGATATATTTTACCCAATACTAATCATTCCAAAAGTGCTTATCACACACCTATTACATGACAGAATACAACTGACAAGTTGAGGTTGTCTGTCTGTTTTATTAATTCTATTCCTCTCCTTTAGCTCTTTTTTACCTGCTTTGATGGTCTGGAAGTCAGGTAGATCTTTGTCCAAATATTGACTCTATGACTTATAGGTCTGCATGAACACTGGTGTGTCAAGTTGTATTGCCCATATCTGTCATCCTATAACTATTTTAACAGTTATATTTGTAAAGAGTTGTGACGGATCTAAGATTTTTCCATTTGCAAACTAGTAAGTAAATTGGTGACACGTAGATGCTGGTGGGAGATACGAGACTTCTTGGTCACAGGTAATGGACTTTATTGTTCATGGAATAGGAAGCAAGCTGAGCTTCAAGTTCGCAGTGGTTTTGCTTGTCCTCAGGTCCCATAGGGGTTCATGTGGAGTGGCCCAAATAGATGCTGTATACTCAAGGAGTCTGCAACACAGCTGAGGAACTCCAAACTTGGAAAATCCAATGCTTTTAAAAGGGATTGCTAATAAATATACCCAGTAATCTCCTCAGAGGGAGAAATTGTCATTATCATCCTGGCCAGAAAGAAATCTTCCCTTTGCACAGGAAGGAAACACTATCTCTATCTTTCAAGAATGTTTGTTGTACAGACACCCTTGAAATTCTAATCTAGAACAATGGATGACACAAGACAGGAAGATACATAAGATGTCATGGAGAACTGTCTTCCAGTGGTATCATCAAATCATCACAAAAATTATAAGAGAATTGCCTGCATAGCATCTGCCATGGAGAAGAAAACTAATATGTATTTCTTGAATGAATGAATGAATGAAAGAATGAGTGAATGAATGAATGAACAATTGACCGATATTGGAATTCAAATGAATGAGGGTGGGAAACAGTAAAATAGGAAAAACATGCTCTTGAGAATCAAAAATATTTCAGTTTCATACTTGGTTCCTTACTTTTTGTCTATGGGATCTTAAATGTGTTATATCACTTATATGAGTCTCTTATTTCTCATTTGTAAAATGGAAATCATAACACAAACACTTTAGAGTATGGTGATACTTGCGACTGTGTGTGTACACACACACACACTTATCTGTGTGTATACACAGTCATATATATCCAAGCATATATCATCTGTGTAAATTTATAATATATATTCATAATATATGTTTCATAGAAAGCGAATGATATTTTATTATAGACTCTTACTATAATGTAATCAAAATAAAATTGAGTAAACTTAGCAAACAAAAATGAAGGAGGCATATGGATATCTAATGGAACACAAGTACAAAAATATTTTTAGTTATGGGGAAAGATGAAGAAGGAACTACAAGGACATGCGAATCCTTTCTGTTTCTTGTTACTGTTATTATTTTTTTTCAGTGTGTCAAATTCCTTATATTTTCATTTCTCTAGATTGTCTTCCTCTGCTCCTGGTATACAAGACAGAAGATGCCATCCCATCACACCAGAGATTTTATGTTTGGGCTCAGCCAAATGTAAAGATATTCTGGTTCTAATTCGTTTCTTGATAAAGAGAAAGTTCTTGGTTCATTGGGTTAGATGTCCACCTTGGATCAACCTACTATAGCCCAGGAAGGTGGGTGACATCATACATAGGAAATCTAGCTCCATAAGTCCACTACTGTGGTAGAGGGATGAGTGATAATGAAATCCTCGAGAGGAGTAGGCAGTAACTTTGATATGATGCTATTAATTTTATCATGCTTTGAGATGGATTTCTATGACAATAAATCTAAGAGTCTTGGCCAATATACAGAACTGAGAGCAAAACAAGAGTTGATATGCATGTGGTGGCTGAGGAGTCATGTTTAGGAAGAGAGAATGATCTGTGTACTGGCCTATCTGGGAGGGGAGCAGGAAGGAACACATCCTTCAAGAGCAGTTACTTTTCATATATTCAAACAAGTAAAGAAAGTAACCAAAATTTGCATATCTTTATAGATTCTCTCTCACTGATAGTAAAATCCTGTTATGTTTCTGGGTCTGTGTGAAGGCAGACAGTAAGGGAGGGACTGTCAAGGGGAGGGAAGAACCAAAACTGGAGAAACAAGGAGTGCCTAGATTACACACAGTTTAGAACTCTGCATAAGCTGTTTCAACTTGATCTAAGAGCAATTAGAAACCCCTGGATGGCCTTACTCAGAAGCAAACATGATCATGTGCAAACTTTGGAAATGACATGCTGACTACAGTGTAGAGAAAGGTTGAAAGGGAGAAAGAAGACATGAAAGCTAGTTAGTAGTTGTACGTGAGAGATAATGCAATGGGGGCCAAAACAGGGGCTGCACATGTTCAAGGACATGGATGGAGCTAGAATATATCATGCAAAGTGAAGTAAGTCAGTCAGAGAAAGACGAATACAGTAAGATTTCACTCATATGTGGAATTTACGAAACCAAACGAAGGAGCAAAGGGCAAAGAGAGAGACAAATCAAGAAACAGACTCTTAGCTGTAGAAAACAAACAGATGGTTTATTTTCAGAGGGGAGTATGGTAGGGATGGGGAAACTGGGTGATGGGAAAAAATGGTGGCAGCAACAAGAAGAGAAATGGGTGGACTTCAGACTTGGTTGAAAGGTAGCTTCAGCATGACTTGATAATTGGATGTGAGAGGAAAGGGGCAAGGAAGAAGGCAATGCCTCATTTCAATCTTTAGTAATTGAAAAATGCAGAAAGCATATTACCTGTGATGAGAAAACCAGAAGGAGATTTGGTGTGGGGATTAATGAATTCAGTTATGGGTGAGCAGACAGCAACATTCAAGTAGAGATGCCCAGTTGGCAAGATTAAATCTCAAAGATGCTTATTCAGGACATAGGATCAAGACATACAAAGTATGAAAAGTGTAAGAAAGAAGAGGACAAAAAGCCACAAAAATAAAATGGGGATTGGGATTTAATACGGAACTATGAAAATAGTGCCAAAATTTGAGGAACTAGTATAAATCTTATTTCTGTTTCCATTTAACTATAAGAATGCCTCTGAAGTCTCAAACCTGGGGATAAATTTAGCACATAAGTAAACAAATGCGAAACACTAATTCTAGGGCATTCCATTGGCTAGCCTTGGTTTTGTGTATGAGACCACTGAGATCTGAGAACTGGATGAATGACAGTAGGTCTCCAATCTGGCCACTTACTATTCCCAGCGTGCCAATGGGCTCTTTTATGCTGCTTTATAGGATTCCTTATCTATTATACTTTCAGTGGCTAGGACAGAACATTCTGAGCCTTGCCTGTTCTGTCTTGCGTGTTTAGAGGGTGCTTCTACCTTCCTTGTGTTGATTTGGGTTTGCTTTGTGCAAACAGAAAGCAATGAATGCAGTAAGGTTCTACACTAAAGCCTTGCTCACAGATCACATGGTCTTTATTTTTCAGAATGCATACTCACAATAGCCAGCATTGTGCATAATGCTGCAAGAGCATAGCTCACAAAGCACAATAGAAGTTTGGGGGGGGGGCAGGACTGGAGCAGTGGAGATAGCTACGGTATTGGGTGTGACAGGGGCTGTGCCCACTGCAGAATTCAGGGGCTAAAGGAGTTAGAATTCAGTGCCTACTCAAAGCTTTGTAGAATATATTATATCTGGGTAAACTCATATGAAGCTCCATTAATCTTGAATACTTAAAAAAATAAAATAACAGAGAACTTTCCTCATGAGGCAGCGTGAGTCTCATGAAAAGACAGTGGGGTGAAGAATGAAGCAGAGGCTACATGCCCAGCGAGGTCATGGAACAACCTTGCCATTTTTATCTCTCTGGAAGCCAGTGTTTACTCATTTTTCAGAAAAACAGAACAGAATAGCTGGACTTCATAGATTTATGCAGGTAAAAGAACAAAGCTTTGGAATAGGATTGTTTTGTTATTTTCTAGTTACAGGTTATTCAAGGATTTTATTTTTCTTTACCTTTATAATCAAGATGATAATACTTATATTGATTCCTGTTAACTGCACAGAGAAGTGTCACTGGTATAACAGTAAGGGCTTGAAAAATGTTAGCTATGAGTATTATCATCTTTCCATTATGAATGAGGAAATGGAAATTTAAAGCATTTAAGAAATGTTTTACTGTCTTGTAAGTAGTAACTAGAAATGTTAGAATTAAATCTCAGATCAATCAGAAACTGTTCTCTCCAACACTAGGCAAACAGCTTTTTTTTCTAGAATTCAACCAGAACAACATAGGTGGTGCCCTTGCAACAGTCTGCTTGTCACCAGTAGATCCTGGGTATTTAGATGTCTCCCACTGATACTCCCTGCCCATATTGGTCTCCTTGGGACTTTTATTTATCTTGTGCTCATCAAGTATAGAAAAATACATGATATTAATTAAAGCCATTATAAATGCAGTTTAGAGGCATCAAGGTGGGAACAATTTATTTGTCAGCTAAAGGAAAAGCAGTTAGAACGCTGGCACAGGCTTCCATGCATGGGTGATAGAATGGAAATTAATGATTACCTACTCCACAGTTCATTTACCCAAAAACCTCCAGGCAGTCATTTGGATCAAGTATATAGAAAATGTTAATCTGGCCTCTAATCTGATGGCAATGATTATTCATGAGGCACAAGAAAAGGGTAATTTTTGAAGTAAATTTCTATCTATCTGGGCAATGGGGAAAATGTCATACATTTGAGTGAGTTCAGAATTCAAGGGAGATTCATCAAAGAAAGAAAACCAGTTTCTCTCTTTTAATTAGTCTAACATCTACATGGACTCCAGTTGCATTTTGTTGAAGCAGAGTGGTTTGGTAGAAAGAGTGTTGGGGTAGATATGCAAACATCAAGATCTTAAACTTGGTTCTCCAAATTGTGTGACTTCGGAGAAGTCATAATCACTCTGTGTGTTTGTCTCATCTTGCAGCAAATGAAGTAGCTGGACTTGATTGGAGGATTTTGAACTTTTTACTCACAGATCATGTGCATTTCAAGATTTTTGTTTATTGAGTAAATGATACTAACATGTATTTTTATTAGTCAGGCATAAATGAAACTGCCAATCTGGGCTTCTGGTCTTAGTGAAATAACCCCTATGATTAAATTGATTTTTCCTTCTTTTTCCTTTTTTAATCATTCTGGGCAAGTGCAAAGCAATTATATGTTAATATAGTCCAAGAATCTTTATGGTATGTAAACAGAAGAATCCTTTTGCAGATTTACCAACTCTTCCTCCCAACTTGCAGAGCTCCACAGGATATGACCTTGTAGTCCAAGTGCCTGACATTAACTTTTTGATTGTAGTGTCAGTGCCTGACATTAAGCTTTTGATTGCTGAGGCATCCGTTTCAAGACATCCATCCTGAATAAATATATTTGCCAGAAATATGACACAACCACTCACAAAACAACCAGATAAGGAACCAGGGAGCCCTGACCTTGAAGTTCCCCTTCTAGAAGGGTCTGTGTGGCCTAGATAACTAACCCCCTTTTTTTTTCCCTTTCCACACCCTAATTCCTGCTCTATGCTTCAAATTTGTCAATAAAAATAAGCCCACAAAACCATAGACACCTCACCCTCAGACACAAATAAAGGCAGAGCCTTTTATGAGTTCTTTCTCCACCTGTGACTTTGCTACATGCTCCCCAGGACCTATGAATAAGTCTTGTTTCTCAGAGTTCCCTGAGGGTCTTTGCTGAAGTATGTCTTAAAGTCATACTAAGAACCACAAGGGGTGGGGGCGCCTGGGTGGCTCAGTGGTTTAAAGCCTTTGCTTTCGGCTTAGGTCATGGTCCCAGGGTCCTGGGATTGAGCCCCACATCTGGCTCTCTGCTCAGCAGGGAGCCTGCTTCCCCCTCTCTCTCTGCCTGCCTCTCAGCCTGCTTGTGATCTCTCTCTGTAAAATAAATAAATAAAATCTTAAATAAATAAATAAATAAATAAATAAATAAAAATTTTAAAAAGAACCACAAGGGGTGGTCCTGCCCCAATTTTGACCCTGGTTGGGGGGGAATATCTTTGGGGCCTGGATATGTGGAATATGGGTCCAGTTGAATGCCTTAGGCATCCCAAGCAGGAGCATCACCATCAATAGCCTGGAACAGACCCAATAAGTGTCTTTCTGTATCTCCCACATTATCTATTGCTGCTATCCCTCACCCAGGGCCCTATATTCACCCTTGCTTCCTTTCAACTCTTTAGTCATTAAGTCCTTTCCTGTCCTAAGACTTTATTTACACTGTTCTCTCTGCTTAATATGCTCTTTCTCTAGCTTTGGTTTAAATGTTACCTCCTCAATGTGGAGAAAAAGAACACTTGTACACTGTTGGTGGAATGCAAACTGGTGCACCCACTGTGGAAAACAGTATGGGGGTTCTTCAAAAAATTAAAAATAGAACTACTATATGATCCAGCAATCCCTTTACTGGGTATTTACCTAAAGAATATGAAAACAGTGATTCAAAAAGATATGTGCACTCCTATGTTTATTGTGGCATTATTTACAAATTATGGAATCAGCCAAGTGTCTAGTGACAGATGAATGTCAAAGAAGATATGATTATATATATATACACATATATACACATACATGTATGTATGTGTACATATGTATGTATGTGTACATATGCACACATGTGTATATATGTATATATGTATATAATATATGTATATGTGATATAAACATATATGTGTGATATATACATAAGCACACAATGAAATATTAGTCCTAAAAAGAATGAAATCTTATAATTTACAGCAACATGGATGGATCTAGAGAGTATAATGTTAAGTGAAATGAATCAGTTAGAGAAAAACCAATACCATATAATTTCACTCCTATGTGGAATTTAAGAAACAAAACAAATGAGCGAAGAAAAAAAAGAAACAAACGAACAAAAAAACAGACTCTAAAATACAGAGGACATACTGGTGGTTGCCAGAGGGGAGGGGGGTGGGTGGAAAGGTGAAATAGATGATGGGGATTAAGAGGAGCACTTGCTATGAGCACTGAGAAATGCATAGAGTTGGTGAATCATTATATCTTATACCTGAAGCTAGTATAACATTATATATTAATTATACTTGAATTAAAAATAAATAAATAATTTAAAACCCCTCCACCTCTTCCAAGAAACCTCAATGATCATGTTCTCCAAGCTGACTTTCCGCTTAAATTCTAATGTTTAACCCAGCTTTTTGTCCTTTATTGTCTCTCTAATAGTTTAAATCTATGGATTTTTCCATTAATTACTTATTTGTTGTCTGCTACATTTGCATGAAAAATCTTGAAAGCTCGCACCAATTTTTTGGAGTATTTTTGTGTGTTTGTTTTTGAATGTATGTATCTGGTATGATACCTAGAATGGAAATGGCAATAATTATTTGTTGGATGGAGAAAGACTTAAATGTGAAAGTCTTAAGGTGCCAGGGTGGCTCAGTTGGTTAAGCATCAGATACTCAATTTTGGCTTAGGTGATGATCTCAGAGTCATGGGATCAAGCCCCAAATTAGGCTTTGTGGTAGGTGTGGAGTCTGCTTAAGATTCTCTCTTACCCTCTCCCTCTGCCCCCACTCTCGCTTGCATGCATGCTCTCTCTCTCTCTTTCTGCCTCTCAGAAACAAAAAATAAAAAAACAAAAACAAAAACAAAAACAAAACAATGTAAACCTCTCTAAAACAGAAAAATTAGTTGGGGTATCTCCTCTAAGAACTTTGAAAATCTCCAAGAGGTTTTTGGTTTTGGTTTGAGGATCAAAGTTTAATATTTTAAGGACACCCAAAATAAATTACTGATGAGGTTACAGAAGTTTCTGTTTATGCCACCACAACGAGAATAAGAAATTCTGAAAATTAAAGCAATGACTTTTCTGGATACATAAAAACAGTATAATAAAGCATATCACAAAAAATAAAGGAAGAAACAAGCAACAGGCTGATTGTCCTAATAAGAGGACAGAGATGCTCCTTATGGAGTTCACAGTCCCAGAAAATAAAACTGCTCAGCCATGGACTTTGTTGGCCTTCTAGTCCATTGAAACTCAAATAATCTAAGACAGGGTTTTTGAACCTGCACATTAATGACATCCTGGGCCAGATAATTCATTGTTATTGAGGTTGCCTTATGCATTATAGCATGTTTAGCAGCATTTCTGACTTCTATTCACTAGATTACAATAAGAAACTTACTCAGATGGCCCTTGGAGGACACCATGGCCCCTGGTTGAGAATCACTGATCTAAGGTGACAAATCGAACCAAGCACATTGTAAATTACATTGATGCTGAGACCATTTCTCTTTGCCTATCTTATGAATAGATTTCACTGACAACAATATTTATAATGATTGCTTTAGGAATGTCCCTTATTTTGCCATGCAGGTGAGGGACTTAATCAGGAAAGAATTTTAATAACAATAACAGAAACATTTTTGGACTGATGTAAGGAAAAGAGGACTTTATTAAGAAGCTGTTAGAATATTATAAAGTTGTCAATTTTGGCTGGAAAACCAGGGCAAAAGGTAGCCCAAAACAAGGAAGGCTAAGTCACTAGAACCCCAGCCAAATGCATGCTCACTATGAGTTTGACCTGGCACTGTGGCCATTGTCCACAAATGCTCCACATCCCTGGTTAGTCACTTCTGTGGTCATCTTCTATACTGTTCTCCTTGCATACAGACATTTCTACCACCACTGCCCCCAGAATGAAATCACTGAGGATCCTGCTTCTCTGTATTCCTTTTTCCTAGTTCAGAATGAGTGTTGTATGCATCTGATTAGTTGAGATATGTGCCAAGTCCTGAGATGCAAGAAAAGCTAGAAAAGTGTGATCTGGACTTTTGGCTTCTAAGGTGGAAGGCGGTTTCTGCTTTTCACCAGGCCCATATGGTGGGAAACTCACTAAGTGTAAGTAAAGGGTTTAGATTCCAGAAGGCTCCAAAATAAGTCATATGCACTAATTAGGAGATAAAATTTGGCAATGATCAAAAATGTTCACAATGGAATGGAGCCAGTGTAGATCCCTCTCATGTGTCAAAGGACTGTTGATGTGATGTGGTGTATTTATCCCTTTCCAAGAGGCACATGGTAGTCTTTACATCTGAAAGTAACATTCCACAAACTGAGCGTCACTGTCCCCCCTTTCCTTCCCTTGGCTATGTCTGGGCAGTCTGGGTGAGATATTGGGTACAGTGATTCTGTGAATATCTAGTAAGCCCTGGAAGGCCCATTTCCTTGATCCTATCCCCCAAGGCATATTGAGATAGCTCCTGAACTCGGAAAGGCACATGAAGTTCCAGCTGCCAATGTGCAGCAATGTTTGCTGGGTCTCCAATTTGACCTCATTGCATTTCAATGTGTAAACTAGCCCTCAGTGGGCCAGGCTGCATGACAAATAGGCAGCACCTTCATGGATAATTCAAGCTCCAGTAGTTTCTCAGCTCAGATGGAACAGTACCGGCTTTGCTAGAGTGGAAAATAGATTATAAACTGCAAACTCATTTATTCTACAAATGTTTGCTGTACTTAGAGAAAGCAGTTTTCCATAATTTTCTTCATTTCCTTCTAAAGTCAAATTGGCTCTCTTTGAACATTTCCTAGTAAAATAGCTCCAGTGAATGTTAGGGCTAGAGATGATGGCAGATCTGTGCTTTGTCTGTATGAACAGAGTGGGGACCTTTTCCGTGCCTCGTTCTTCATTTGGAATATGCTAAACACAGTTTTATTCAGAATTAGCTAGGTTGTGCTGGGGATAACAATTAACCCCTGAATCTATGTCGCTCAACACTGCAAAAGGTTACTGAAAAAAATATATATATATTTTTGTGTTCCAAGATTCATTGTTTATGCACCACACCCAGTGCTCCATGCAATATGTGCCCTCCTTAATATCCACCACCAGGCTCACCCATCTCCCCATCCCTCTCCCTTCCAAAAACCTCAGTTTATTTCTCAGAGTCCAGTATCTCATGGTTCATCTCCCCCTCCAATTTCCCTGATTTCACTTTTCCTTTCTTTCTCCTAATGTCCCCCATGTTATTCCTTATGCTCCATGAATAAGTGAAACCATATGATAATTGACTTTCTCTGCTTGACTTGTTTCACTCAGGATAATCTCCTCCAGTCCCATCCATGTTGATACAAAAGTTGGGTATTCGTCCTTTCTGATGGAGGTATAATATTCCATTGAATATATGGACTATATCTTCTTTATCCATTCATCTATTGAAGGGCATCTTCGCTCTTTCCACAGTTTGGCAATTGTGAACATTGCTACTATGAACACAGGGGTACATATGGCCTTACTTTTCACTACATTTGTATCTTTGGGGTAAAGCAAAAATGAACTTTTGGGACTTAATCAAGATCAAAAGCTTCTTCACAGTAAAGGCAACAGTCAACAAAACAAAGAGACAACACATGGAACGGAAGAAATATTCACAAATGACACTACAGACAAAGGGCTGATATCCAAGATATATAAAGAACTCCTCAAACTCAACACTCAAAACACAGATAATCACATCAAAAAATGGGCAGAAGACATGAACAGGTACTTCTCCAAAGAAGAAACATGAAAAGATGTTCATCATAATTAGCTACCAGGGAGATTCAAATCAAAACCACATTGAGATTCTACCTTACACCAGTTAGAAAAGCCAAAATTAACAAGACAAGAAACAACAAGTGCTGGAGAGGATGTAGAGAAAGGGGAGCCTTTTTACACTGTTGGTGGAAATGCAAATTGGTGCAGTCACTTTGGAAAACAGTGTGGAAATTCCTTAAGAAATTAAAAAAAGGTTACTTCTTACTCACCTGAGATGTTCAACATGTTTTGCCAAGGGATTTTGCTTTATACCATTCAAAATCACAAATATCTAGATGGGCATGGGCACAAGATAGGCATCGAGGAGCTTAACTCAAATTGAGCAGAGATATAGACACTTTCTGGAGGAGGCGAGGCCTGATGTAGTGCAAGTTAGCTATGGTGTGCTTAACTTCCCTTCAATGAAGCACCAAAGCAAGAAAGAATAGGGTGTGTGCAGAGCAACATGAAATTAGAGACACAGAGGGGGAAGGAGTCAAATTTTGGAAAATCCAAGACATCTCATAGTGTTTTGACCTTACCTTGTGTACTATGGGGAGTCTTTGAAGGAGTTTAAATGAAAGTATGAAATGGTCAGATGGTTGCTTCTGAAAAAGTCAGTTTGTCAGTATTGTGGTGAGCAGATTTACCTGGGAAGGAGGTTCATAGATTTTCATAACCCAGCATAGAGAAACAAGTAGTAAAACTAGTAATATTGGATAGGAGAGGACAGGTGCAAGATACATTTAGAAGTATAAAGGTAGGACTTATTTAGTGGTTGATGAAAGAGAGAGGGATAAAGGGAAAGGAATAAGACTCCTTCATTTTTAGTTGGATCATTGTATGGACAATGACCCTGACATACAGAGTATCTCAAGGAATAATGAAATAGATTAGGACTGGTCAAGTTTGAGATGCCAGTAGACATTTTGACATTTGACTGAGCTGGCCCCAAATTTTATAACTCAAGGAAGAAGTCTAGCATTACTATATACTTTGGAAGGTACCAGCAGATGGGTGGGAGTAGAAGTTTCTAAAGTGGATAAGTTACTCTTCTAAGAATGTGAATACTGAGAGGATTGGTAGCCCAAGGACAAAACTTCAGGGAGCACCTCCACTTGGGGGGTGCAAAGTGGAATATGAAGGAGGCAATTACATAAACTGAAAGGGACCCATCACAAAAGTAGGAAAACCACTAAGAATTTAATAGATCAAGGACATCAGGGGATTAGATTATCTATAGAACATGGGTCATCCATTGGTATGAAATGTAATAGAATAAGCCATGAAAGTAAAGTCAGAAATGTACCCATCACATTTATTTATTTATTTATTTATTTATTTATTTATTATTTTAGTTTGAGAGGTAGAATTTAATGATTCATGAGTTGCATATAACAGTGCTCATTATATCAAGTGCCCTCCTTAATGCCCATTACCCAGCTACCCCATCCCCCCAACCCACCTCCCCTCCAGCCACCCTCAGTTTGTTTCCTACAGTTAACAGTCTCTTATGGTTTGTCTCCCTCTCTGATTTTGTCTTATTTTCTTTTTCCTCCCTTATGATCCTCTCTCTTGTTTCTTAAATTCCGCATATGAGTGAAATCATATGATTATTGTCTTTCTCTGACAGACTTATTTTGCTTAGCAATGTGCCCTCTAGTTCTAGCCACATCATTGCAACTAGTAAGGTTTCATTGTTTTTTTTTTTGATGGCTGAGTAATATTCCATTGTATATGTACACCATGTCTTCTGTAAAACTGTATGGAGATTTCTCAAAAAGTTAAAAACAGAGATACCCTATGACCCAGCAATTTCACCACTAGGTATTTATCCAAAAGATACAAACAATGATCTGAAGGGGTACCTGAGCCTCAACAGTTATGCCAGCAATGTCCACAATAACCAAAATATGGAAAAAACCCAGACGTCTGTTGAGGGATGAATGGATAAAGATGTGGTATCCATTATATTTCTTAATGATAATATAATTGATCCTTATAATCTGCATCAATGACAGTGAGTCATCAGATATTTACTTATTTGTTTTCAATCACCAAATATTTATGAATCAGGTACCATGTATCAGGCTCTGGGCTTAGTAATGAGAATCAAGGTGAATAAAAAATATGTAATCAGGTCCTTGTAGAATTTGAAATTGAAAGTGAGATATAGAAAATAAATGGTCCCACATAACAATATATCTTCAAATATTGTTAAGCATTATAAAAGACTAATATTTAGAAATAAGTTGGAAGTGAGTATGTATTATTCTTCTAAGACTGTGATGAAGGTTAAATGCAGAGACTGAACTGTACTCATATACAGGGTGCAATCTGATTGTCAAGGAAGGGTTTTAGGATGAAAAAGATCTGAATGAGTTTATAAACTAAAGAAACAAAAATACACGTGAATAAAAACTTAGGAAACAGAGGCAATAATTAACAGATCAAAGTCTAAAAGAAACAAAGGAACTCAATGCTTCCTATAAAAGATTTGGCTCTATTTAAGACAATAGCTGCCTTCTGAAAGGATAAAGAAAAACTGAAAAGGAGAATGAAAAATTTTCTGGTGGGGCTAATATTCTCAATGACAGGAATCAAGTCTATCTGACGAGGGCAGGGCAGGCAGCATTTAAGTAGAAAGAGAGTTTGGGAAAAAAGAAAAAATGAGTTACTATTTAAAACCAAAGAGCCTGTTTGTTTTTTAAAAGAAACACATAGCTTGCTGATGCATTTAAGCTGAACTTAATGACCTCTGATTCAGAAACAAGGTTATGTCTTCTTCACACTTGGGTCCATAACAAAGCAACATATGTCAGTATCACTTATAGTTGAGTTGTGGACCATGTGACTAAGTTTCTGGAAATGGAAAGTGGACAGAAGTAATGTAAATTACTTCCAGCCTTGGGAACTATGCTACATGACTCTTCAGCCCTTGGAGAACACCAAGTTCCAGATGTTGGGTTCCTGAATCATCATCAGGAATTCCAAGAAGAGCCTCCAAGAAGAGACACAGTTATTCAGTTGTACTATGATGTGAATGAGAAACAACTTCTTTTTGGCTTAAATTACTGAGATTTACTAGTGTATTTGTTATTGTCACATAATCTAATTTGTCTTAATATAACCACTGCTAAGATGCTGTATTAATTTACTGATAGTATTTTCATGCAACAATTATTATAATTCTAGTATTATTATTATTTGCTTTACAGCTGTCAATTCTGTTTTTTTTTCAAAGATTAATTTATTTATTTGAGAGAGAGAGAGAGAGCAAGGAAGGAGAGGGGCAGAGAGAAAGGAAGAAGGGAAGCAGACTCCCTCCTTAGCACAGAGCCTAGAGGGGGCTCCATCTCAAGACCCTGAGATCATAACCTGAGCTGAAATCAAGAGTCAGACATTTAACTGACTGAGCCACCCAGGTGGCTGTTTTGCTGTTTTTGTTTGTTTGTTTGTTTGTGTTTTAAATCATGGAAGTATTTAACATGAAACTGTTGTGCTTATTACTTATATTTCTTAATATTTCTTTTAGAAAACAATGGATAAATGTCTGATGCATAGGGTTTGGGCAGACAAAGACAACACTTCTTTTTTTTTTGTGCAACATAAACTTTTTATTTTTATTTAAATTTTTTCCAATTTATTTTTTTCCAATTTATTTATTTTCAGAAAAACAGTATTCATTATTTTTTCACCACACCCAGTGCTCCATGCAAGCCGTGCCCTCTATAATACCCACCACCTGTTACCCCAACCTCCCACCCCCCCGCCACTTCAAACCCCTCAGATTGTTTTTCAGAGTCCATAGTCTCTCATGGTTCACCTCCCCTTCCGACAACACTTCTTAAAAGCACAATTTGCCCTATTGATAAGCTCCTACCCTTTGCTACTTGGACCCATTTCCCAATGGATTTATTTTCCAAGAGCAAATTGCTCCCTTCTATGTGTCCATCAGTACATGGGTTTCCTCAAAGAGGCAGATAATGATTGGCAAAGACAACAAAAGAAAATAATTTTACTTCTTGCAACAGATAATAGTAATTCTTGATTGTCTATGATGAATAGAATATGTATTATGAGGCCTTTCAGAATCCAAGAGTCCAAGGTGATAGGACTTAGAGGTTATCTACTCTAGCTCTTGATTTCTTTACACACAAGGGCTTTCCCTACTTTGTTCTCTTCCCAGCATGAAATCCTCAAGATTGTTTGTCTTCCCTTTTACCACACCTGGAAATTCCACTGTCCTCAGTGCAGATAAAAACACACTGCTAGGCATAGAACATGCAGGTTAGTGCTCAAGCAAATAAGTATTTGAAACCCTTTTCTGAAA
Organism: Neogale vison; assembly: GCF_020171115.1. Taxonomy (NCBI): domain Eukaryota; kingdom Metazoa; phylum Chordata; class Mammalia; order Carnivora; family Mustelidae; genus Neogale; species Neogale vison. The sequence goes on along the minus strand of NC_058101.1, from coordinate 58,438,166 downwards.
TTTTTCCTCTGTGATTTTGAAGACATTCCTAAACATATTAGCTTTATAAAATTTGTAACCTTGGGAAATGTTTTAACCTTTTTAAGTCTCATTTCCTCATCTATGGAATGAATTTTCTCATTCTCATTCCCAATGGGAGTAAAAATTATGTAAATATTATTTGTAACAGACTTTGTGTGCATTTTGACAATAGTCTTAAAGATTACTTATAATTACCAAATGTTATTTATCATATGTGAATGCCTAATATACGATGAGGATTTTTTGGATCTGTTTTAGGAGATTGTTTCTAATATCTTAAAGAGTGCTCTCAAATAAAACTTTTTGTGTTGCTGGAAGCGTTCTACATCTGTATAGTTCAATAGGATAGCTCCAAGCATATTCATGACTAGCGAGCACTTCAAATGTGGCTCGCACAACTGAATAATTGATTTTTAATGTTATTTAATTTCAAATAACTTAAATTTCAATAACTATACATGGTTAGTGGTGACTATATTGGCCAACACAGCCTCAGAGTGACAATCAAAACAGATGTCCTCTTCCTTTTACAAAATAGAAAACAGTGTCAGAAATGTGAGGTAAGTTGTTTAGGGTAATTCAGCTAGCAAATAAATGAGCTGAGATATGAATCTACCCATTCTTTATCCATACTCCTGTCTCTTCACCTTATTGCTTCTGAGGACATTAACATTTATGAATACCTCAGTTTCCTCATGTGTATTTATTTTAGGTAGCTTCACTTCCCTGAGACCATAACCATCGACTCAAGTGAAAGACTTGAGAAGTAACTTAGTTCAGTTTATTTCCATCTAACTCAGAAATATTCTCTTTATTTTCCCACAGGTGATCTTCTAGCCTCTTTCCAAATTCCACCAGTGTCAGGTAACTTGTGACTTCATAGCATCACATGTGGGGTTATTAAAGTGCTGCCTTATCATGTATTCAACTGCAAGATAAATGGCCAAGATCAGATGAAGCTACTAAGACTGTGCCTTCTCAGTTCATCAGCATCTCTGAACAGCAGCCAAAAGCATGTGTGAGCCTGTTAAGAAGGCTAAAATGGAGAAGAAGTGATGAGTATAGGGAGGTTCAGATCCACCAGCAGCCAATCCAGGAAACTTATGATGATGGTGTGTGCTGATATGAAGACATTTTGTTATAGCAGAACTTGCTCACTCCTATGAATGTGTTCCTGTTATGATTAACATACCTGCCAGAAAAGAAAGTCACCGGCTAATTCAAGTAACGAGTGAGGGAGTAATCAGAGAAAGAGATTAAGGCTGGAAAAATAGTTGTGCAGTTATTCAGAAAGAGAACCAGAACATTCTGTTTTACTAACAAACATACTACTCCCTCTTAATTTGGAGGGTGCCGCTTCCATCATGTCTCTATAAGAGACAACCTGGGGAGATACAATGTTTCAGCAGAAAGGGTTCAACACCAGAGTCAGAAAATGCAGCTCTGCCTAACACTTCTAGATTCCCATGTTCAGCCCTCTCTTCATAATAGCAGTTTCAAACTTCACCGATTCTTTTCAAGTTTTGAAATTTTGTCATCTTACCCCACAACACTTAACAGATGCTATTTTGTCTACAACAAAAAGAGATCTGAAACTCTTGAAGATACTAGAAGTTTTTCTAGTATTTCTCACTGAATATACAAACCCATGCTCTGAAACTTTTCTTCTTGCTTCCTGTCAAAATGGTGATACTTACCTTTTTCTTCACAAGGGTGATTCCTCCTGCCTTCTCAGGGTCCTCACTGTGCTGATTTGACATCCTCTCCCTTGTTCATTTCAGTATTTCACCCTTTGTAGACACGTTCCACCACACTCTGAACCTGCTCAGGTCTTTCTCATTTGAAAAATCCACCCACACCCACATCCACACACGCCCCCCACCTCAAAACTTTCAACCACCCATCTCTTTCCAGCTTATAATTCTGCTGCTCCTGACCATCACATTAATCTTCTTAAAGGCATTGCACAAATTGGCTGCTTCTATATCCTTATTTCATACTCCTTCTTCAACTCAATACAATTTGGATTTAATAACACCAGTCTATTAGAACTACTCTCCTCACCATCACCAAACACACCAGTACATTCTTAATCAAAAGGGTACTTTTGGTCCTTTTCTGAATGAACCCCATTTATATGCCCTATTTACTACCTTTTCTTCTAGGAAATGCTCCTTTCTGTGAACTCACACACTCTACTTTGTTTTCCTGGCTGTTCTCTGGTATTCTCTATGAAGTTCTACTTGTCTAAATAGACCTAATATCAGGACATAGGTCTTGGTACAGTCTGCCCGATAAGTGCAGGGACTCTATCCTACAAGCTTCCCCACTACCCACATATCTTTTTTGTTTGTTTGTTTGTTTCTTTTAAGTAGGCTCCACAATGTGGGACCTGAACTCATGACCCTGAGATCAAGACCTGGGCTGAAATCAAGAATCGGATGCTTAACTGACTGAGCCATTCAGACACTCCTATACATCCTATTCTTAAGGCTTCAATTTACTCTCCCAAGCTTTGTATGTCAGTATCTTTGCCTATCTAGATCCATTCCAGTCCCTACTGAGTTCTACATCCATAAATCAAATTATTAGTAGACATCTCTTACTTTAAAAGTTCAAGTGTCTAAAGCAAACTTATCATCTTTTGAGCCATAAAAAAAAAAAAAAACAAACAAACACCTCACTTTCCATATATTTTCCCAATTTGAAGTTTGGGAAAGATTTTGACCTTTACTTCCTTTCTTATCTCTACATTCAATCAGTCACCAAATTTTCTTGATTCTACCTCTTAAGTATTTCATAAACCTCTCCATTCTCAGTTTCCACCTTAGTCTAGACTACTACCATCATTCTTCATCTAGACTATTGCAGCCCTCTATCAACTTTTCTTTGTTTTCTTTATTCTCTCTTGGAAGAGTCCAGTCTGCCCTCCACATTTTTTTTTAATGATTTTTAAAGCAAAATTGAGCATGCCATTCTTTCCATAAAATACTTCAGCAACTTCCTATTGACTTATTGTTGACCAGTCTTACCTGAAATCTATCCTCTCTCTTTCATGACAGCTTTGTCTCTTTTCTCCTACATGTACTCTAACTTCTAGACACCAAATATCTTTAATTTTGTCTATCACAGGTTGACTCTAATTTCTTAAGCTCCGGTCACTGATAAGAGAAGACCTTGGAGGGGGAGATGAACTATGATAGACTGTGGACTCTGAGAAACAAACTGAGGGTTTGGAGGGGAGGAAGATGGGAGGTTGAGTGAGCCTGGTGGTGGGTATTATGGAGGGCACAAATTGTATGGAAAAAACAACAATAATAACAACACTACTCTTTATGCTTGTTTCAGCAAGAATATCACAGAACTCAATAATGATAGGCTCCTACTTGAGGAGGAAGCTTACCAGTTTATACCACTCCCCTTTATTCCACTGATGCATAGTTGATGAGATCAGGTATTCCTTTTCTGCAATCAAAGACAAAAAGAACTCAGAGTCTGGTGCTCTGGCAGTGAAGTGACAAAGAGATGTCCTTGACCCTGGCAGCGCTTAGTTTCTCTGAGGTAATTTCATAGCATTGGCAGAAAAAGAAGGCTATATTTCAAAATGGCACCTAGCCACTTACTCACTGGACAAATTAAACTAAACATGGAGACTTCAAATGTTAGCCGGAAAAGAGAAAGTAATGATGCTAGTTACTGGCTGGGTTTCAGGCAGGAGGTTAAAAATCTGGCTTTGGCTATTGATACTAACATAGGTAATATTGTTTGGCATAGAAAAGAGGAACTATACATAACTAAAGGAGAGAAGTGACTAGGCACCAAATGTGTCTTTGACACTTGTCTCTTAGCTGAAATATTCTCTCATCTCCTGAATCATTTCCATGATAATCAAGGCAGTGTGAATGTACAGCAGAATTCAAATTTTGTCACTACATCATACTGTTCCCTATCAGGTTAGGGTCTTAATGAGTTCTTTGTTTCCTTGTTAAGTATCTCCTATAATTGATCTTGGCAGGAAAATGCCACCAGAAGAGCTCAAAAACCAGACTAGGTACAATAAATTTAAAACCAGTTTAGATGAACAAGCTTTATAAAAAACAAGGTTCTTTTATTCTATAATCTGTGCCTTCTGGAAATCTGCAACCACTTTAAGCAGACATAACTAACACACAAGATGTAGCTGAAGAATGATGTGCAGGAAAATCTTCTCTTGAGCCTAGAAAACTTATGACATGTTATAGTAACTGGGGGATGCACTTGCAGGAAGTATTTGTATTTGAAGCTTTGTATTTGAAGCAAGAGTTTGAGCCTGTATTTGAAAGAAGGGGCCTGAAGTCAGAGTGAGAATGGCAAATATGGTAGATGTCTTTGCCTTACTCCAATCCCATGAGCTCCTCCCTGAGATCTCTGTAAAGGCAGTATCGTACAGTGGATATAAATGGGGGTTCTGTAGTCAGCTTGCCTAGGTACCAAATTAGGTACACAGTCATTGGTTGGTTGGGAGTTCTGGAACAAATAGTTTATACCTTCTGAGTTTTATTCCTTTTCCATTAAATAGAGATAACATATCATAGGAACACTTTGAGGCTGAAACAAAATCTTCCATGTTTAGAGTGTAGCACAGAACTTACAATAGCGTATGCACGTACTCCACATTAGCAGTTAACATTAAGGATTATGGAGAGAGCACAAAAAGCACAAAACGAAGTGGTTCCTAAGAGGATCTCTAAGAGGCAGAGGGATGGTGGTGACTGCTTCAGTACTAAAGTGACATTGTGTGAGAGAAGGATTTTCAACACCTACTCCTGGGAACATAGCTCAATTCTTCTGTCACAGGGGGAGATATCATCAGAAATCCAGGAGAAACCCCTACTTTGGTAGTTCTTTGGTGTTCTCTCAGGGAGCCCTGTCCACACTGGCAGGGATGAGCACGCTGAACTATTTGTGGACAAATAACACGAGTAAGGGGGAAGGGGATAGGGATGCAGATCCATGTGAGCATTTTCTCTTGATTCCTTGGTGGATTTGGGTGTCATTACCAATCCTGGGCAAGCCATTGTGGTGAGAATCAAAGGAATTTGATTAAGTGACTCAATTTAACCCCATAAGTGAGAGGTTTCAAAGATAAAAACCAGAAAACAGGTGGTACATGATTTAGCATGTTGCAATGCTCTCTCTACCAGATGATCCAGTGTCTCCAGATGAGATTTCTGAATTAGATATCTACTTATTCTCTTGCTTCAAACCCTCCATAATTTAACACAAATTCTTCTCAATCTAGCCCTAACCCTGACTTCATAGCTTTATACTTTAACACTTCCCCCCTAAAAATTTATGAAGTAGCCACATGTATCCACAATGCAATTCTGGGGAACTGTCTTGTGCTTACGCATTTCTCTCAAAGGTCTTCGCATATGCTATGTTCTCTTTTGGGTGTACTTAGTCTCTCTCCATGCTTTAGGTTGCAATGCAGGAGAGACCCAACACAGGAGTGAATTCTTTCTGCCAGCAACCTTGATCACTCCGATGCATCTGGATCTGGAGCTGTCCCCCTTGTCCCCATCCATTACATGTACAAACAATGTAACTACTTAGAAGCTATCTCCTTGCGAACAAGTTATTTGCAGGCTTGAGCTCTGTCTCAGGAATATTGTATTTGGTATTTCTTCTACTAAAATGGCATTACTCCAGATGTTTCATATGGTTGCCTCCTTCTCACAATGCTAGTATTAGGTCAGTTGTTAACTTTTATAGAGAAGTGTTTTACAATTTAAAATAAAGTAGACCTGCCCCACACCCCGTTATGTCCAGGTATTCTTTACCACTCTCTCTTACATTACCTTATTTTACACCAGCATCTGATATCATCTCATTTATTTGGTACCAATTTATTTTCTTTCTGCCACCAGAAAGTGTCTTGAGGGTAGTGATCATCAGGTTTATTTATTACCGCACCTCCAGCACCTTAACAATGTGTAATGCACAGTAACTGCTCAATAAACATTTGTTGACTGCCATCCTCACTTAGACAGTGATTTTTTAGGACAGAGGCTGTGCTTCTGCATACTGACCACCTAATACAAGTTTTGTTACATGTTAGGTGCTAAAATATATATTGATCAAATGCATGACATTTTTAATTAGCCTATCAAGAACTGGTTGTGCATTGGGAGGTCAACAAGGCAAGCAATTCTGTGGAATGTAATTATTGGGGAGGGTGTCCAGTAGAGACTGGCCAGAAGAAAACAAGGAATTGATTAAGATACCAAAGAAAAGAAATGTGGTGCCTGCACAAATTACAAGCTCAACATATGTTCATAACATTGACTTAACAAAATGAGTTTTATACTTCAACACTAATTCACTTTTTAAAAAAAATACCATTTGAAACCTGTCATAGAATCACCTGCTGCTTCATTCAAGTAGGGGGTGAGTTGTTCTGTGACAGGTGTCCGACAACATGCTAATAGCCAAATCTATTCAATGCACAATGTTGACTTTCAGTAATGCTTTCTTTTTCTTCCTCACCCCACCCCCACTTCATAAAAAGAATGTCACTCTCCTGAGAGCATCACAATGGCAGTCCACAAATGAACCTCTTCCTTTGAGAGAGACTAACTGTAGGGGAAAAGATAATTACTTAGTTCCTTTATCTCCAAATTATTTGTAATAAAATCTGAAATCACACCACAAGGTCTTTCATGAGGATGTCATAAATTAAGATGCATCGGCGTATCTGGTGCATCTGTTCCAATCTCTGGCCCTTTGTCTTCTGCAAAGAGCACACCAACCTCAATACCCAGCAGACAGCATTTACGCAAATGATGTCGTGGTCTATAGCATTAATATTCAGTGATTGTCTGTCATAGACACCTTACTGTACATCTGTTATGCAAATGTATGTTAATTCCGACTCCCTGACAGCTGCCTAGCTTCCCTCCCTAAAATGATCTTTTCCATTTTGAAGTTTGCAATCTGTTCCCAAAAATGTTAATCCAACAATTAGCTGAAATTGCTAAACAGAAATTGTACATGTTCAGTCTAAAATAGAAGGTAGCATTTTAAAATAGATGGTGAACCTTCTTCCTACATAGTTTATTTTATATGTGCTTCCACACAGTGTAAACATTGATCTCTACGCAGTTTGGCTTGGGGCAAGTTGTGGGTTTACCTACCCCAATCATAGGAGTTTGACAAGAAAGATTGGTATCATCATTACTGTCATTCAAAGCACTTTGTCCTCAAAGATGCTTTCAGTGATGTGCAGTGTTTTTCTCTGTGTCTGAAACTTCTCCATTTTCCCCAACAAAATGATTAATATTAAGCACTTGGATATTAATAAGTGACAACACAAAAACATAAAGTGATGAATGATTGAGGAAAGAGATCTAAGAGAAAATCCCATGGGATACAAAATACTGTAGACAGTCTCTTTCTATACATGTTGGATGAATGTTAAATAGAAGATACTTTCCTGTTTACTATCTTTATTCATTCTTAGGAAGAGGGGAAGGGCTTTGGAACAATAATAAAAATATCCATTAAGACCTCAAAAGGGATTATGGCACTTACGAGGATGAAACAAGATAACTTGCACTAAATATTAAGTGAAAATTAAGATCAAGTAAGAACTTGTATGTGCTAGTCACCACGCAGGACATGTGAGTGGACACTCAACAGCATACTGAAGAGATGGGGATCATTATACAGCCCATTTTCATAATGAGAATCAGAGAAAGGAGTGACTTCTGCAGGTCCATAAAGTTTTCATGACCCTCATCCAGTGTTCTTTTCCAGGTCTTTATCATGAGGAAGAACATCGGCAAAATGGAGAACTACAGAATGTGTTCAGTGAAGCAGAATTCACAGGCTTCTGCTTTAATGGGACTATTTCTGACTCTGTTCCAAATGGATATCTGATGCTTGGCCTTCTGGAAAATCCAAAGCTTGACTAAGGAAAATGAATTTGAGTTGGCTCTGCTCCAGAGATCCTGAGGACAATTTTCTTCAAGGATATTTATAGATGGGGCTCATCTCTCACCATAGGAGTCAATTTCTTTTTTCTTTCTTTTTTTTTTTTTTCAATTTCTAAGATGATGTTGCTAACCCAGGTGAGTTCCAGGGTTCTATTCTAGTCTAAAACTTTTTATTTGCATTTTTATGCATTAGTAATGAGCAGTGAGTGAATAAAATATATTAAGGATATCTTGGCTATATGACACACCTTCACTGATTTTCAGTGACACAATCTTTAAGATGGATATGGTAAGACACTCGTTAGTTCCAACAGTAGTATAATATAATACAAGTATTGTATACTTATATTATGTATACAATTATAAATTATAAAAATATTAATTATAAAAATATATAACTATAATATATTAAGTATATATTTCATCTAAATGTTATATAAATGTTTTATTTCCACATCATTCTAATAAACTTGATATTCGAGTCTATAATCAGCAGTTATAGCTTCTTATTTGAATGCCATCATTTGAGTAGGATAGGGTAGCAAAATCTCACAAATTATTCTGAAGGACCAAAGGCTGCTTTATGCAACTTTATCTAGATGTTGAATTTTTTTGAACTAACGTATATGAATAACTCATTATAAGGCACATCCAATTAAGTTCTAGTATTATATATATATGGAAACAGACACATAAAGAAGTTAAGTATTTTGTCCAGGTTTGTCTGGCTTGTAAGCAGGATAGCTGAGATTTGACTCTAGACCAAATCTCTTCCTCCTTTTTTATGTTGTCATCCTATAAGTTATCAATTTTCTTTCAAAGAAAAAAAATTATACTAAATTGTCAAGTGTATCTTCCAAATATTGGGTGGTATGATATTGTGTGTGTGTGTGTGTGTGTGTGTGTGTGTGTTTATTATTTTGACCCAGTGTGGAGGTCCTGGCTGGAAGCTGATTAGTTGTTCCTAGGTGTCCATTTCAAAACCCATCCTCTTCTTTATCAAGATCTCAGACTTCAGGCCTGCCTTAATTGCCCCAAGGCCATATACCAGACTACCAAGGGCAGCCCTAAGTCCCCAGAGTCTGCTGAAATTACTTACATTATAGACCTTAGCCAATCCTAAACCTGCTTGTCTTGCCTTGCTCATTCCTTCCTGCAGGGGCCAGGATACAAGTGTTTGCTCACAGTCCCTCTGTCTTATGACTGACCCTGATGCTTCCCCATGTGACCCTTCACTCTGTGCTGTTTTCTCTCCCAGGCATGATGAATATAATGAAACTAAAAACTTCTTTTTGATTTCTCTCTCTTCATGTACATCTAACTTCACCATATGTCACTTAAGGTTAAAATGGGTGGTGGGAGGTTTAGGGATAACAGTCACTGTTAATAACTATAAAGTAAATAACTTTACTCACTGGAACTCAGTCAGAATCTCTGAGAAATAGCTACATGAAATAGCCCCATGCCCAGTGAAGAATAACCCCCCCAAATTTATTTTGTTCATCTGTAAATTCATGGCAATAATTTTTATCTCAAAAGAATTGGTGTGAGATTTCAGTGAAAGAACACATGCTACAAAAGCTGGACAGTATGCTTGGGTCATATGAGGTGCTCAAAAAGCATGTCCAAAGAAAGGAAGAGGGGCACATATCTTGTCTTAAAAATTAGAATTACATACATACATATGTAATTACATAGGTAATTACACATGTAATTATGTACATATTAGGTAATTATGCAATTATGTACATGTGTATATTTTATTAGGTAATTATGTAATTATATACATGCATATATGTAATTACATACATATGTATGTAATTGTAATTTTATATATAATATATAATATATATATTTTATATATAATACACACACACACACACACACACACACATACACATTTCTGCTTTGTACTTTACAAAGAACTTCCCAAGTTATTTATCTTATTTGCTCCACCAAACTCCTTGCTGAAGCAAGAACTGCTCCATTGAAGTCCATTTTTACACATAGGGAAGCTGAGGCATAAGATAATTGATTATATCGTCTAAGATCTCTTTCTGGAAAAACAACAACAAAACACCTCATATTTGCTCAATAAAAAGAGTAGAGGTCATCTAAGCCATGATGCCTCCTTGGTGAAGGTCAGAGGAGCTGTTTGGTAGATACAACATTACAGGGTCAAACCAATAGGGCCAAGATCATGGTTCTACATTTTTATTAGAAATTGATGTCTCCTCCTTTCCCTTTTGCACCAATTCACAACACTGAAATAATTTTACTTATCATTTGTATCTAGTTATTCTGTTTTGACCTGAAGAAGTTATTTCTTAAGTCATATATTCTCTGATCTTCCCTTTATCAGATGACACATAAAATGCATATCATTGATATTTTATTTCATGATTCAAGGCTCCATATATAATGGAAGGTAGAATGTAGACTGGAGGTGGAATTTATTCCCTTATACCTCATCTTTAGTAGATAGAAATGTCAGGGCCCCAAGTGAGGCCACAGAGATCTACCTTTCTAAAGAGAGAAATTCTAAATCAATTTACTACCAGCAAGGATGAAGACCACATGCAGATATTGATATTTAAGTCTCACTAGTAAAACATGATTCACTAAATGTCCCACATTGACAAATTAGCACCTTCACATCACTCTGAAGACACTTTTAATGGAAGAATGTAGAGAGATAAAAGCATGGGGAGAAAGGCAGAACTTCTCTCTAGAAGAGATGCAGGGAAGTTCTCTGTTTCCTAAATTCACAAAAAGCTTCTAAGGCGGAAAGAGTAGAATTGTTACGTTAGGCCTGTTTTAATTTATAGGTGAAGAAAATTTAGACTTAGAGCAATTTTGTGACTCATCTAGAAAATTCCTGTTGGAAAGAGTCACAGCCAAGCCTCAAAGCCAGTTTTTCTGACTCCTGCTTCCCAGATTCTTTCCACATCCCCAGATGGTGTCTGTGGGTTGGGCTCTCACTTTTAAGCTTCATTGGCCCTGGATGATGGACGAGGATTTACTCTGGACATCTGGGACCAGGCAGAGGTGCAGGTGCCAGACACACTGTGGGTCTTCTAGCCCCTCTTGCTTCAGTTCAATGGACCCTCCAATGCACTGCCTACAATGGAATTTGGATTTATTGCAGAAACAAAGAATAAAGTTTATGTTTTCTGTGAAGGAGCTCTCAGAGGGTAAGATCCCTCTGCACCCAGCTGATCTGAATGACATTCTGGAGTCCTTGAAGTGAGAGAGCACCTGGAAAATGAATGGAAGGACAGAGTGAGCGCATCCACAATCCAAACATCATGCTGTATCTGTCCTTATTGTAGATTCGACCTTGTGGATTTGACCTCAACTCCCTTTCCTTTAGCATCAATTTTGGAAACTTTTAATTAATTAATTGATTTATTTTTTTACACTGTGGTAGAAATCCTTTTACTTGACACCAGTCCATTGATTGACCAATCAGAAAGGTTAATTAAATGAAAGAACCATAATAAATTATATATGGCTAACTTAAATATTTTATTTAAACTTAGAATAATGTACACCCATTCAGCAGTGTTTTGGTGTAAGGGCAAGAACTTGTACTTAAATATGAGTCTTTTGATTGGATTTCCACATTAGATTTCCTATGTGAACTCATTTCTGATAAATTCTTTATGATTTCCCATTCCATTTCCCTTAAAGTAGATTACAATTTAAAGACATATGTGTGGTAATCTGAATTCAAACTCCCTTAGATTAATACTATTTATTTACCACATTTTTAGTGATAGTCTTTCCATAATTTAATCTGATGTTTTTAGTGACTTTCCATTAATCATTCCATGCAAAGCATTGAATTAACTTGATTTTAATAGAAACAACATAAGTAGATGAAACAAACTTGTTCTCAAGAGAGGAATGTGGATGGGATTTATAAGTCTTTGAAAACATTGGCTTCATTCTTGTCCAAGAGAGCATGCTTCAGCAAGGTGACAATGACAATGAAGAACTACTGCCTTGCAAAAATGATTATATAGCTTCAATGAGTTGATGCCTGTGAAAGAATAGGGATGGTTGAAGGCAAAAAAATGTAATAAATGTGGGACAGAAGTGGGGCAAAGCAGGAAGTTGTCACTGGGGCCTAAGATGGTTGTCCCTCTGTAGATTTCTCTCTTATTCTAGTCAGGAGGCCAGAGCTACAGATATTGACCACTAGCGAGATGTGTCATTCATTCATGCCGAGTATCAATGAGTGCTGCAGAGGTTCAGTGGCTGAGACTTTAGTAAGTTCAAATCTTGGGCCACTGGACAGAGTGGGGAAGTGTGCTCTGTCCGGAGCCCATTTCTTACCTTAGGTTATACCAGGAAGAAGAATCAGTATCGTAGACTGAATAAATCTGAAAGATTTATTCAAGAAAGGATTCATGACTGTGGCCATTAAGCATGAGTGGATACGACTGGCATTAGGGAATTGATGATTCCCTACTATAATTATTTGATACTTCAGATAATTATAAGGAAACCAAACAAGGATGCTGTACTACACATCTCATAGAGAACCACTAAGCCAACTGTGGTGGTGTTCTTGAAAATCTTTTCTCTCCCATCTCCCCAACCCCCACCAATCTTTTCGGTGCAAACTCAACCTTTGATTTACTCTATTTATCCCCCATCTCTCCATGGGGCATAAACAAACATGAGTCTGACTCACAGAACTGGTTGTTTTTCTAATGCAAGAGATTGCTGTGGAGAATAAAATGAACACTTACAGAGCTGGGAGGTGTCATTGACATTTCATGCAAATTGACAAGGGGCTAATTCATCCTATGTTCCTATTCTCCAAAGCATGCTTTGGTATTGAAAAGCAAATAAACATGTCCAAGAAAAGCCAGAATCCTCATTTGTTGTTTAGCAGGGGAATCTGGAAAGAAAAGAAAGAAATACCATTAGATCCTCTGCCAAATCTGTGTCTCGCTCTTTTGACCCAGGAAGTGAGGGTTCTTGATAAGCAAGCTCACTATTATTCAAAGAAACTGAGAAATTTCTTCAGAGATTGTTCCTGGAGGTCCCAGTTCTGAGGAGCTGAGTCATTGGCTTCTTCCTAAATGATCATTAATGGGGCACTTGAGTGGTTTAGTTTCAGCTCAGGTCATGATCTTAGGGTCATGAGATCGAAACACCAGTGGGCTCCCCTCTCAGTGTGGAGTCTGTTTGAGTTTCTCTCTCCCTTTCCCCCTACACCTTGCCCCAGCTCTCTTTTTCTAGAATCAATCAATAAATCAATTAATCACTCTATACTAACTCTTTTTATTCATTTATTTATTTTTCCTCACCATAATACATACCCTCCCCACTGTCCATCACCCACCCATCCCATCCCTTCCAAACACCTCCCCTCCAACAAACCTCAGTTTGTTTCCTGAGATTAAGAGTCTCTTGGTTTGTCTCCCGCTGTGGTTTCATCTTTTTACTTTTTTCCTTCTCTTCCTCTATGATCATCTGTCTTGTTTCTTAAACTCCTCATATCAGAATCAATCACTATCTTAAAAAGAAAAAAAAAATAAAAGCAAAGGCAAAAATTATCTACATTTTTTTAAAGATTTTATTTGTTTAATTTCAGAGAGAGAGACAGAGCACAAGCAGTGGTTGCAGCAGGCATAGGGGGAAGCAGGCAGAGGGAGAAGCAGTCTCCTTGCTGAGCAAGGAGCCCAATGTAGGAATGGAACACAGGACCCTGGGATCATGAGATTAGAAACCCTTGAGCCTACAGAAAAATGGGAAATTAAAAGAACACATTTTTGGAAGATTCAGCATCTATGTCTCATGCTTCCTGCTACTCTTAACCTTCTGTGCACCTGGGAGCCATTTTCAGCCCCTTTCCTCCTACAAAGCTGATTCCTCAGGAAAAAAAGTAAATTATCAGGTTTACTGATTTTTTTCTTCTCTTAAAGACATTTTTATTTGACTTTGACACCTACAAACAAGTGGGAAAGGTATTTTGTCAGGGAACACAAGTGATCCCAGCTCTTCTGCTGGCATAGTGTTTACCCCATTAGCTCTTCTTGGAAGAATGTTTGATGTGTGCTTTTTCCCAAAGCACATAATTTAAATTGTGCAGTTGAGGGAAATATATCTATTGCTCAAAATTTGTTAACCAGGGAGTTGAGGAAAAGAGATACCCATAATACAGTAATAGCTACCAGCTACTAAATACTTTCTCTGTGCCAGATGACTTTTATACATCATCTCTACCAAGGCTTTCCCAAAATATGCCCTGGGGACTATCATTAGGTATTAGTAAATACTACTGGGCAGTCTTTACCCTTGGAGAAAGGATCTTTGAAATGGAGAACAATACTATGTGTATTTCATTATGATTATTCTCCTCCTTCTGGAAAAGTCACATGGGAGCCTTCCTCAAATTTTCACTATTAGAATGTGTTGGGATTCTTGGAAGGAGAACTCAGGAAATTGTGGGTTTCCCTATAACTCTGGGATCCTTAAGAGTTTCTTTCTCATATTAATCTACACTTAGCTTTAGCAATTAGTCAAACCATTATTTAAGTTTTATTACCAGTTTATAGCTCCAGTTTATAGTGGCTTCTGCTCCAGACAAGGAGGTCTCAACTGTGAATCTGCAAATTTGTCGGTCTTTCTAAATTTTGGGGTAGTAGTATGATGTCTATTCAATGATGGATTCAGAAAAATTCATTGATACTCAGTTTGTTCAGGTTTTACTTTGAAGGATGGAAATGACAATTTCCAAGTTCTTTACATGTTGGAGTTGAACCCATAACTTAACTATTTCAAAGATATTTGAATTTTATTTTATTCTTTCAAAGATATTTTAGGGGCACCAGGGTGACTTAGTCATTGAGCATCTGCTTTTGGCTCAGGTCATGATCCCAGTGCTCTGGGCTCAAGCCCCTCATTGGGCTTCCTGCTTGGCAAGAGGCCTGCTTCTCCCTTTCCCATTCCCCCTAGATGTGTTCACTCTCTTGCTGTGTCTCACTCTGTCAAATAAATAAATAAATAAATAAAATATTTCAAAGACATTTCTACTGAATATAGAATTCAGGGCTAACTTTTTTCCCTTCTATTATTTTAAATGTGTTCACTCCATTGACTTCCTGCTTATGTTGATTTCTAATGATAGATCTGCTGTAATGCTTAAAAAAGTTTTCTTTCAGTAATGTCTTTTTTTCCTAACCGCCTTCAAGATTTTCTTTGTCCTTGAAGTTCAGCAAAAATAGTAGAACCAGGTGTAGTTTTATTGGTGCTGATTCTGCTTTATTTTTCTCTGACCTTGGATTTGTGGTTTCATGTCTGTTACTAATTTCGGAAAATTCTGTGTTATTATTTCTTCAAATATTTACCTCTTTTCCATCTGTTATTCCAGGTCCAATTAGGTAGACAGTTTTATATCGTTCCTCATCTTTTTAATGTTCTCTGTTTTGCTTTGCTTTGTTTTTACTCCTTTTTTTTTCTCTTTATATTTCAATTTGAGTACTTTCTATTAGTTTCTTTTAAGCTGACTGATTCTTTCCTGTCTGTGTTGAGTTTACTGGTAAGCCCATTGGAGGCTTTCTCTGTATCTGTTACTGTGACTTTTGTTTTTATGTTTACTATCACGATTTATTTTTTTTTCTTATGGCATGTATCTCTGATGACATTACTTTTCTGATCTTATATTCCCCCCCCCCTTTTTTTTTCTAATAGAAGCTTTAACAAACTATTAGTAGTTACTTTAAATTTCTTATTTAATAATTTCAACATGTGTGACTATGTGAGTCTGGTTCTGATGCCGCTTTGTCTCTTTAGACTATGTTTACTCAGCTTTTGTGTTTTCTTCATAGGTTTTGTTGTTCTTTGGGTTTCTGTTTGCTTTATTTTGTATCTGGTTTTTTGTTAAAAACCTGGCATGTTGTGTAGGACAGTTAGTATGAGTATAAATTGTGTTTATACTTGGAGACAATCATGCCTTTTCTTCTTGTAAACTTTTTTAAAAATTTTTATTATTATTATTTTTAAAGATTTTATTAATTTGACAGAGAAAGAGATCACAAGTAGGCAGAGAGGCAGGCAGAGAGAGATGGGGAATTTAGGTTCCCTGCTGAGCAGAGAGCCCTATGGGGTCTAGATCCCAGGACCCTGAGATCATGACCTGAGCCTAAGGCAGAGGCTTAACCCACTGAGTCACCTAGGTGCCCTTGTTGTAACCTATTAATGTGGTATTTGTGTTCATCTACTTAGGAATTGGACCGGTTTAGAGTTTTCTCTCACCTTGGTTTTGGGTCTACCCATGCCCCTCGATTTTCCATTTACTCTACTCTCCAGAGAAAACCTGTCTCTTGAACTCTCTCTGTTGCATCCCAATGTTATTTTCACACAGTGTTTGTTAATGTGTGGGAGGGAGTCCTGGGGCATTCTCTGGTGTTTTAATTAAAACTTTGTCTTTGTCAGGCATTGTGAACCTGAGCCTTGAGAGTACAAACTTTTCAATTGCCGCTGCCTTCTTCCAGGTGCATACTGGGTTTTGCATTTATTCTTCCTCATTTCTCAGGTATGAGATTTGGCTTTCTGCTCTTAACTTATATCTGTAGTTAAAATTTGGTTACTTTACCTTACGCGAGTCAAGTGCAGAGGGTCAGCAATAACTCTTACTCTCCTCTAGCAAGTATCATTGTGAAAATGTCTTGGGATTTTCCCACACCTTTCTTATGAGTACTTAGTGTAAAATCCTGGAAGAGTGTATGAATTCTCCTATGTTCATGGCCCAAAGCAATTTCATTCTCTTTCACTAATCTATACTTAGCTGAGAGCAATTAATAAAAATTTTCTGGTTGAATCTTCTTACCAGCTTATATGGCATTCGGTGGCAATATTCCAGGTAAGTAAAAACTTAAGTCTTACTTTTCAGTACTGATGCCTGTCTCTATCCATATTTTAGGTTAATTATTTGTCCTTGTGACCTCAGTTCTCTGCTAAATTTTTAAAAAACCTGTTTGCCTAGCAATTTTCTTATTGTAACTGTGGGAAAAATGCCTATTCTAGCTATTTCTATCTATGAACTGCAATTGCTGGACATTCACATTTGACTTGACTTTCACCAAAATTTTTACTTTCCTGATTTTTACTCAATCTTTTCTTTTAATTTCTTTTTTATTCCCTTGCCCATATGATGGCTAGCAGCTCCCCTAATCCAGACTCTTAGTTGCCTATGTGTTTCAACTTATCCCCAAAGTAAAGTAAAAACATCTAGACTTTCTGAAGGTCTATTTTCTTTTTAGCATATATTATTTCTATATTTCCATTGCCCATCTTGTTTTCTGGGTTACAGATTTATAATTCCATAAATTTTGTATTCCTACCATATTGTAGGAATCAAGGCAAAGCATAGTACAGAAATCATAAATTAGGTTGACACAGTTCTTACTCTTAAGGAGGCCACATTCTAATTAATAGTACAATGTATAAACATAATCTGAAACAGACAACTTGTAATACAAGCTTCAAATGACAGAACAAAAATGTTATAGGAACCCAGTTTTATAAGTATACAACAAAATATGTGCATTTAAAATAAATATACTATGAACATATGTTAATGTTAACTATAATAATATGGCATGTTTTATATCTTAAATTGTATATGTATATTTTTGCATATCTGATCATATAGTTATGTCTTTCCTTATCTATTCCATGTAACAGTACTAGTGAGACTACTTCAGGGGGCAAATCTGAACCATAAACAAATTGGACACTCTATTCTTAGAACAAAGTTATTTCAAACATAGCTGAGATTATGTGAGAGAAATTTGGAGCAGAAGAGAAACTCAAAGAATACTGGACATTGAAAAACTAGTTTAAAAGTGTACTGTAGGGATGCCTGGGTGGCTCAGCTGGTTAAGTGTCTGCCTTCGGCTCAGGTCATGATCCTAGAGTCCTGGGATCAAGCCCACATGGTGGGGTGTGGGGGTTCTCACACTGTTCATGCCCCCCCAAATAAATAAATAAAATATTTTAGAAAATAAAATTATACTCTAGGATGATTTTCATTTCTTTGAAAATGCAAGTGATATGAGAGAAAGAAGAACAGATATTTTATTCCCTAAGGAGCTCTTCCCAAAGAGGGGAGAATATTTCTGAAAGTCTAGCTAGACTCTTCTTAGGAATTCTCTCTAGAACCAGGTTGGAGATATTGTTAGTAGTAAGAATGATACAACAACTGCTACTGGATTAAGGATGCACACGGACACTCATTTCTATCAGAATTTAGTAGCACCAAGACCTACGTACCTTGAACATGACTACTGGCATTTACAGAATAAGTCTTTTTCCTAGGAATACATATTACCTTCACAGTAATGGATATATTTGAAAAAGAAGGAAAGACAAGGGCTCCAGTGTCAACTATGCATAATCATTTTAATAAAAAGATCCAAAATTAACATCTCAAACTTCTTATCACATATTAGATCTCTATATTGGGTACATTGTTCTATTATCCTGTATAATTCTCCATGCGTTTCAAATTCTTATTTTTATTTTTATTTTTATTTTGTCAGAGAGAGAGAGAGAGGGAGAGCGAGCGAGCACAGGCAGACAGAATGGCAGGCAGAGGCAGAAGCAGGCTCCCCGCCGAGCAAGGAGCCGGATGTGGGACTCGATCCCAGGACACTGGGATCATGACCTGGGCCGAAGGCAGCTGCTTAACCAACTGAGCCACCCAGGCGTCCCTCTTATTTTTATTTTTTAAAGATTTTATTTATTTATTTTCCAGAGAGAGAGAGCACAGGAGTGATAGTACAAGGGGGGGGGCAGCAGGTTGAGGGAGAAGAAAGCTCCCTGCTGAGCAAGGAGCCCAATACACCTCTCAATCCCAGGACCCTGGGATAATGACCTGAGATGAAGGCAGAGGTTTAACCGACTGAGCAACCCAGGTATCCTTCAAAATTTTTATTGTAAATATGGAGAATTCAGACCTATTTCTGTTTTCCAATCCTGCTCATATATGGAAGGACAGGTTTTTTTGGTGAGGTATGAATTGGCATGAAGAAAACACATGCTCACACAAACACAAGTGCAAAAACACTGAAGTATGATTAGATTAAATGTACATGCTAGTTATCCCAAAATACAAATCCTATCAGGAATGATACAGACACACAGGGCAAGAACAGAGATAGCACTAAGTCACATGACTTCCCTTGGTTCCCAAAGTCCCTATAGTGGGTACCAAAGTTGTCTATGTTACTTTCTTACAAGGAGGGGTATTAAAAATATATATGCATAGAGTGCAGTTCTTACCACATCATTGCCCTTTTTGTACATGACCTTACATCGTGATTCTAAAAATACTTCAGGCAATATTGTATGTGCTTCTTTTTAAGAGATGTTTTCCAGTGTTGAGCTTTCCTTGTCTGTCTAACACCAAGTTCTGAGTCTATAAGTTTACAGTTTTGCCCAGGAGGTTAAATTGGGCCAGTCTCCAAAGTCCCAAACTAATTTTACCTTCATATAAAGGTTTGGGAATCTCCTTTTGGAAACTTTTTAAAAAAGGTTTTATTTATTTATTTGACACAGAGAGAGACCGCCAGAGAAGGAACACAAGCCGGGGGAGAGGGTGAAGGAGAAGCAGTCTTCCCACAGATCAGAGAGTAGGAAGCCTGATGCAGAGCTATATCCCAGGAATCCAGGATCACTACTGGAGCCAAAAGCAGATGCCCAATGATTGAGCTATTCAGGCACCCCTTAAGCTAAAAGTTAACAGGGAAACGCTTAGATTTTTAGGCAAGAAATACTGGATGAGAGACTGGATAAATGAAGGTGTCACATGAGTTTTGTGGAGGATTAGGTTTGGAAAGGGAAAATTTTAAAATTGTGGTTCGGCCATGGTTTTGAGAAGACTGCTTAACATCTTGGAAGAAATTTCAAGTATATAGTTAGAGATAGCAAGTTATGTGTGGAAACAAATACTTTTGGTTCAAAAGAGCTAATATCACAATGGTGTCTTGAAAATTGGCCATGCATTGGGTACATTTGCACTAGTCATTTAATGCTACAATCGTTTTTGTTTGTTTGTTTATTTGTTTGTTTTAAGATTTTATTTATTTATTCGACAGACAGAGATCACAAGTAGGCAGAGAGGCAGGCAGAGAGAGAGGAGGAAACAGGCTCCTTGCCAAGCAGAGAGCATGACGCGGGGCTCAATCCCAGGACTCCGGGATCATGACCTGAGCTGAAGGCAGAGGCTTTAACCCACTGAGACATCCAGGTGACCCCCCCCCACTTTTTTCTAATCAGAGAGAAGGTAGGAATACAAGGTTCAGAGAGTTGCAATGAAGTAGAACAGTCAGACCTTAGATTGACTAAATCTGTTTATAAATAGTATTTAAATTAAATGAGGTTATCTTGGGAACAAACATAGGCAGAGAAAAGACAAGCTTCAGAAACTAACATCTGAGACCCTCCAGCATTCAGATGTTTGAAAACTGAGAACATGCTATGTTGAAAGTGAAGAGAGTACAGTCGGACCAACAACTGTGTCTAATCCTGGTGAGAAGTTGTGTAAAATAGTGATTGAACCTCAACTGTCTTTTTGGTAATGTGGAGTCATTGGTGACACTGATTAGACTGGGGGCCTCACTGGAACATGTTCAGAAGATAAAAATGGCTTGCTCCTCCCTCAATTCACTTTACTCTTCCAACTTTTCTCTAATGCATAGGCTTTGCTGGACTCTCCAATTAACTAGTTAGTTAATTATCCATTCATTTTTCTTATTTTATTCATTGATTTTTGCACTTTATTTAAAACATTTCACTTCATAATGTGAGGAAGATATTAGTAAAGTATGACACATTTAAGCAATATGAGCCCTTGATGTGGTCCTGTGGGAAGAATAGCTTAGATAAAGCTTCAGCATATTCTGCTTCCTATAGTCTAGACTTGCAAGCAACAGAAATGTGTGTGTGAGTGTGTGTGTGTGTGTGTGTGTGTGCGCGTGCATGCGTGAGCACATAACAGATTTGTTAAAATGGGTTTTCAATTTGGAGGGTGAGTTTTTCGATAAAAGATTTTTGCAAATTTTTACAGCAAATATTCGAATAGAGAAATCTCAGGTAGTAAGGGACACGCATAAAACAAATGAAAACAATCATGTTTCGTGTTTGAAAATATTTTTAAATGGAAACAAGGCAAGGCAATGTAGTAGCAATGTAGTCTTTGCAGTTTAAAAATCTGACTTGAAAGTTTGGTTCTGGAACTAGATGCTTGAGACTACCTGTGTGATCTCAGCTGGAAGCTTAGCCTCCCTTTCCAAGTCTTAATTTTCTTTATTGTAAAATTTGTTGTAATATTAACATCCTTGGATCATCATGGGGATTAAAATGGAAAATGTACAGATGGGGGTTAGTATGTTATGTAGGCAGCTAGTAAGTGTCCCATACATGGTAGCAAAATAAAAAGGAAGACAGCATTGTAAGAAACAGTTTTTTTTTTTTTCCCTCCATATACTAGTGACTTAATCAGAACATGTTTGTATTAACTCCAAGAAGTTGTTGGTTGGTGAAAGAGATCACACTGAAAATACAATATTTCCTATTACTGCTCATGTTTACGTGCGCCCTGAAAAATGCTGGAGTCCTCAGCTCTGTTTCTTTCTTTTATTTTCTGTTCTCTTATCTGTAGGCACTGGTATGGTCAAGATTGACTGATCAGAAAGGAGGAAAAAAAAGTGTTCTAAATATTTAGCCAAACACTTTTGGTCAGGACAATGTTTATTCAATAGATGAATAAAATCATAAGCTAACCAAAACCAAAAAACTTTCCAACATCAAGGTATCCAATCTCATTTATCTTGAGTTCATCAGTCACATGTCTCATTTAAAATGAACTAAGGGTATCTAGTTCAATTCCCTTATTCTACAATTGGGGCTTCTGAGACCCAAAGGGAAAAGGACTTAGCTAAATTCCTAAGCCACCTTGCTTCTGAGAGTATAAAGCAGATAATCTATGTGACCTGCTTTGTGCAATTCAATATAAAGAATGGAGTTACTTGAATGTCTCACTCTTAAAGACTTATTTCTTTCAATATATGGAATCATCGTATGTGAAGTCTGAAGGCATTATAGAGATTATCTAGATCCAAGACCTTGTTTTTCAGAGGAAGAAATGAATGCATGCGGAGAAGAAATGGATTGCCCCAAGGTCAGCTAATGATACTACTGAGATTGGAATCTATGCCTCCCTAACTTTCAAACCACTTCTCTGTCCACTGAAATAGAATACTTGGAGGATGCTAAAACTCCAAAGGACATACAATTGGATTGTGAGATGATGTCATATATTAAGAATGAATAGTTGCAAGTTCTTCATTGAACAATGGCAAAGAAACCCATCTTGCTTTTCCTTTGAGAAATATCAGACTAGAAACTGGTTTTGCAAATTTTGCCTCTAAGGTACAGACTCCTTGACATCTCTTCTTTTTTTTCCTCTGAAAGCTGGTCTAATGCCTAGAGCTTTCATTAAGTTTCCAGCCACATTTCTCTGTTAATTTGAGAAAGAACAGTATCTGTTTTATCCTGAAATGTTTTTTGTTTTCTAGGAAATCTTGCTTACACTTACCAATATCAAAAAAATGCAATTTGGTCATAAGGGTGGGATTCACTGAGACTTGGTTTATTAAATGTTTATTTCCTGGAGTAAGAAAAGATTCTCCCCTCCCTTCAAAGAGTGTGGTTACCATTATCTAAGTAGTTTTGGAAGTTAAGATTGCTGATGTATCTGAGAAAAGCCTCAAAAACACACAATCACCTGTACATTTTCAATCCTCAGTTCTTTGGCCTCAGTTCTTTCCCTTTCTGTGTTTTTCCCAGATTTTGGTCATCCTTGGGTAAGATATACTGTACCATTTTGGAATCCTGATAAATTTGTCCTGTTTTAAATGTAAATGTGATTTGTGATGTTACTTACTTTTTCTCTTAAAAGGGTAATGAATTTTATCATTTCATTACTTTTTTAGATGTATATGTTGTTTTGTGTATCACATAGTATATCTATATCTATAAAAGTATACAGTAAAAAGTTTTCTTCCTACACTCCACATTCCATCCACTCAGTTTCTATTCTCTCATACTTCAATAAATGCTCAATAATATTAGTCTCTTATGTATCTTTAGCTATTTGTTATAAGATTAAGTACAAATATGTATGTCTTAGAATTCCATTTTTATTAATGTTAACTAACATCCTTACACTTCTATCTGCACATTGATCTTTTCACTTAACAATATACCTTGGTTATCTCTCCACGTCATTTGGCAAAAAACAACCCTCCACAATTATTTGAATTAGCTTAATATTTCATTTTAGACTATAATCCTGCTGATGGAAATTTGGATTCATTCTAGTCTTTTGCTATTAGACATGATATAGCAAATACTATATTTTGTTTCACTGGTATAAGTTCCTAGAAATATGATTTATGAATCAAAGAAAAAACATTTATTACATTGACAACTACAGAAAAATTATTCTTCATGCACCTTATACCACCAACATATTAACATATCTTTCTTCACAGCTTTGCAAATGTAACAAACTATAAAAAATGAATTTTCTTTTTTTAAAGACTTTTTAAAAAAATTATTTGGTGGAGAGAGAGAGAGCAAGCGAGCAAGCAGGAATGGGGGAGAGGCAGAGGGGAGGGAAAAGTAGACTATTCACTCAGCAGAAAGCCCAACATGGGGCTGGATCTGAGACCCTGGGATCATGACCCACACCAGAGGCAGATGCTTAACTGATTGAGCCACCCAGGTTCCCCAAATTTGAATTTTCTTAACAATTTGATGAACCAAAATAATGTCTCAGGCTTGTGATTTTAGAGAGGATGAAACAGTTCTTAACATGTCAATGCTTCCAATGCACAAACTAGGAAAAAATAAATTTCACATTTCACATTTTGAAGACAATGGAGAGTTGTAGAAGCAATAAAGTCAAGATGAAATAAAATTTCATATAATAGAGAGCACTTCATAAATAAGTTGATGATTTATGGCTATTTTCTTCCCTGAGTCATGTACTTATTCTGAATGTAGCCTGAGAATCATGTTTATAAATATAAAAAAGACCCTACAAAATAAAAGAAAATCCAGAGGTGACTCTACTAAAGGAATGAGGAACCTGTGAAATATTTGGCAATCAGACAGTGCTGTGTGACAGACTGGAAACCAGAAGAAGTCCGAATTCATAGCATTGGTTCCCCTGGAACATTTATTCCATTCTTGGGAATCACAGGAAACTGAGCCAAAAGACAGAGTCAAATCCTCTGCAGTCTCATGGAACAAGGGACATAAAGTCTTTGTAGAGGTAGTATTCTTGCCACAAGCACGTAGCTGTTTTTCTCTTTACACTTCTCAGCTTATGAAACTGTGTGAGTCAAGAAGCTAAAAAATCCAAAGAGCAAAACTGTCTCTCCCAGTTTTTTTCAGAGATGAAGAGACAGGAACTTTCCAGTCTCTACCAATAACCCAGAAAGGCCATACTTGAGGTACAAAGATGAACTTGAGGTAGGCTGACTCTTACTTAGAAGGTGACCTAGATGTAATTACAATCAGCTGCTCTTTAGATTGAGGTCATTTTAAGTCCCTACTCCATCTGCCTAATAGAAGGCAAGAGGAATCCCCCTAATGGAAGGTGTCATCAAGAGCATTTACAGTACCTGATACCTTAAGTCTAACAGACAATAAAATTAAAAAAAAATGACCAGATACAAAATATGTATGAAAGGGTATATGATAATGAAGACAAAAGTAGGTAAATTAGAAACAGATCTATATATGGATCCAAAGAGTGGAGTTAATAGTAAAAGATTTTATAATAATTGGGGTTCCACCAGGATCAGGAACAAGGCAAGAATATCCTCTCTCACCACTCCATTTCAACATGGTACTGGAAGTATTAGATACTGCAATAAGAATGAGGAATAAAAGGTAAACAGATTGGGAAGGAAAAAATAAAACTGTCTTTGTTCACAGATAATATTATTGTTTATTTATAAAATCCAAAAGAATCAACACACACACACACATACACACTCCCCTCCTGGAACTAATAAAGGATTATGGTAAGGTTGTAGGATTCAAAGATGCTATGAAAAGTCAATTTCTTTCCTATATACCAACAATGAACAAGTGGATTTTGAAATTAAAAAGACAATACCATTTATACTGGCACCCACAAAACTGAAATATTTAGATATGAATCTAACAAAATATGTACTGGAGGAAAACTACAAACTGATGAACAAAATCAAGGAGTAAGCAAATAAATGAAGAGAACATCTATGTCCATGGATGAGAAGAATCAATACTGTCAAGTATTCTATTCTTCCCAACTTGATATACAGATTCATGTAATCCCAATCAAAATGCCAACATGCTATTTTATGGATATTT
Organism: Neogale vison; assembly: GCF_020171115.1. Classification (NCBI taxonomy): domain Eukaryota; kingdom Metazoa; phylum Chordata; class Mammalia; order Carnivora; family Mustelidae; genus Neogale; species Neogale vison. Next base: position 58,412,718 of record NC_058101.1, on the reverse strand, counting down.
GTAAATTGATTATACAGTTTATGCAGAGAGACAAAGACCCAGAATAGTCAACACAATATTGAAGGAAAAGAACAAAGTTGGAGGATTGACATTGCCCAAATTCAAGACTTAAAATAAAACTTTGGTAATCAAGCAGTATAATATTGCCAAAGAGTAAACAAATAAATCCATGGAACAGAATAGATCAATATATACTCAACTCATCTTTTATTGAAGAATACAGGCAATATAGTATAGCAAAGATAAACTTTTCACCAAAGGTGTTGAAACAATTTGATATCTACATGAAAAAAAAATGAAGACACACATCAAGCACATTTCACACACACACACAAAAAAAACAACTAAAAAATGAGTCACTGATGTAAATGTATAATGCAAACTCTAAATCCCCTAGAAGATAATACAGAAAAAAATATTAACACATCTTCGTTATGACAATAAAATTTTAGATACATCATTAAAAAATGACATAATTGATAAGCTGGACTTCATTAAAATTTAAAACTTCTGCTTTGTGAAAGACAATCTCAAGAGAATGAGAAGACAAGTCACATACTGGGAAAAACATATGCAAAATACACATCTGATAAAGGACTATTATCCAAAATATACAAAGAACTCTTCAAACTCAATAATAAGAAAATAAAGAACTTGATTTAAAAAATTAAACAAGGGCCTTAACAGATAGTTCACCAAATAAAATATACAGATGGTGAATGAGCATATGAAAAGATGCTTCACATTATGTCACAGGGAACTACAAGTTAAAACAACAATGAAATACCACTACACACCTTTTAGAATCGTTAAATCCAGAACACTGGCAACACCAAATACTGGTGAGAATGTGGAGAACTGTTACACACTGTTGGTGCTAAATGAAAATGATGCCTCTACCTTGAAAGACAGTTTGGTAGATTCTTACAATACTAAAAATACGTTTACTATAAGGTCCAGCAATCACATTCCTTGGTGTTTACCCAAAGGAAGTGAAAACTTATGTCCTTACAAAAGTAGGCACAGAGATGTTTATAACAACTTTATTCATAATTCCAAAACTTGGAAGCAACCAAGATGTTCTTCACTGGGCAAGTGGATCAGTAATTGTGATATATTCAGATAATGGAATATTATTGAGTGCTATAAAGAAATAAGCTATCAAGTCATGAAAAGACATGGAACAAACTCAAAAGCACATTACTTAGTAAAAGAAGCCAATCTGAGAAAGCAGCATTCTGTGTGATTCTAACACTATGACATCTGGAAAGGCAAAATTATGGAGACATAAAAAGATCAGAGGTTGCCAGGTTTTGAGGGTAAGGAAGAGGAGTCAATAAACAAAGCATAGATCATTTTTAGGACAGTGAAGATATATGTATTTTCATACATATTGAAATGCATGATGGATATATGTCATTGTGTGTATGGATAATGACGGCTACATGTCATTATATGTTTATTCAAACTCATAAAATGTACCACATGAGTTAACTATACTGTAAACTATGAATTCTGGGTGATGACTATGTGTCAGTGTAAGTTCATCAATATAGCAAATGTACCACTCTGGTTGGGGATACTGATGATGGAGGAGGCTATGAATGTGTGGGGGCAATGGGCATGTGGGTGGGAAATTTGTTTACTTTCCAGTCAATTTTGCTGTGAATCTAAAACTGCTTTTAAAATAAAGTCTTAAATTAAAAAAAAAAAAAACTAATAGAAATCAACTAGAAAAAAATTTAAAGCTAGAATTACATGTTAAAGAAAATAAAGGCAAAGGTAGATAAATTTGATAAAAAGATAAAGAATTCAATAGATGAATATATGTATATATATATAACTCAAATAGGTATCCTAGAACTGAGAAAATGCATATAAAACTAGCATTAAGAACTCATTGGATGATATAGCAGCAGGGAAAACACTGAAAAAAAAGAAGGATTGATAACCTCAAAAATAATTGATAATGTACCAAAACTAAAGCACAAAATGAAAAAAAAATGGATAAACAAAAAAGGTGCAAGAGACACATGGGACACAGCTAAAACATTTTGCATATATGTGAAGAGAGACCTAGATGGAGAGGAGAGAATAGGTCAGAACCAGTATTTAAAAAAACTAATAATGGTTATAGTTTATAAAAACTTGTTAATATAATTATCCTACAGATTCTAGTAGTTCAGCAAACCCCAAGCAGGACATAGAAAATGGGTCTTGGGTACATTATTGTCAAACTTTTGAACACCAAAAATGAAGTGAAATTTTTTAAGTGAATAGAAGAAAAAAAAAAAGTCCTCATTTTGTCATCATAGGAGCAAATAACATGACACTGAAGAGTAAAATTGCTGAGTCATAATGTTAGTTTAAGAACTCTACTAGAAATATCCAAAAAGTTTTTTTTTTTTTCCAAATGGTTATACTCTTTTGTATCTACCAGCAATGTAAAGAAGCTCTACACTGGGAATGATATGTGAGCTGAAACTTAAATGGACATCACCAGTCACTTAAAGATCTGAGGGCCAGAGAATTCCAGGTAGAGTGACACCAAGTTCAAATAACCTGAGGCATTTCTATATGGCTATTTCCCTGAAACATCAAATTTAATATATTCTACATTTTCACACCATATACCTCATTGGCAGACCTTAAATTTGAACAAGTTTTATCAAGATCTATTTTTTTTTAAAGATTTTATTTATTTATTCGACAGAGAGAGATCACAAGTAGGCAGAGAGGCAGGCAGAGAGAGAGAGAGGAGGAAGCAGGCTCCCTGCTGAGTAGAGAGCCCGATGCGGGACTCTGAGATCATGATCTGAGCTGAAGGCAGCGGCTTAACCCACTGAGCCATTGATGAAGTAGAGGATGCTAGTCTTTCCACTATTTTAGGAAGTGATGGAGCAGGATTTACTAATTATTATCCAAAACACCATTAGATAAAATTGTCTTACTTCTCTATTTTATAGGTGCAGCATAATCAGTACCATATTGATAGACATTTAAATTACTTCTACTAAGGGCGCCTGTGTGGCTCAGTCAGTTCTAGGCATCTACCTTCAGTTAAGATCATGATCCCAGGGTCCTGGGATCCAGTCCCACGTTGGGCTTCCTGCCCAGTGGGGAGCCTGCTTCTCCCTCTGCTTGCTGCTCTGCCTACTTGTGATCTCTCTTTCCTGCTCTCAAAAATAAATAAATAAAATCTTTAAAAAATTCACTTCTATTTTTCTTTAAACCAAAATATAAATATGACCTTATAATGTTATCTTGAAAGTGTGTTAGTACAGAAGTTGCATACACCTAGAAATGCAATCACTGAATTAAAAAAAAGAAAACACTTGCAATTTGATAGACATTTAAAAAATGAACTTAACCAATGTGCTCTCCAAATTATGTTATCAAGATCTATTGAACAAGCTAGAATAGAGTGAAACTCAATATGCTGTTTTTAGAATGGGCCACTCATTTTTTTTTTTTTTTAACCTTTACCCAACATTCATTTTTCAGGCTGTTCTAGTATTTCAAAATATATTTGGAAATATCATAACAGTCTCTACCTAAATCATCAGAAACTATCTCAATCTCTTACTTCAGCTTTATAATTTCTAAATACAAAGATAATTTGATATAATGTAAAAAAAATACTAAAACTTTTGGCTCTTTACCAAAAGCAAGACTCTAAACCTTAAGAGTGAATTAACACCAATATGCCTTGAACACTTGACAGTTTTCTCCTTGATTTGTGAGTCCTTTTAAAAAAAAGATCCTATTCTTTGCAGTTCCCATTGTATGGTCCATCTATATTTTACTAACATAGTTCTCAAACACTCTTAAATCCATGAATATTTGGCTCTATCATGAGAGGGAACATCATTTTTTAAAAAGATTTTGTTTATTTATTTGACAGACAGAGAGACAAGTAGGCAGAGAGGCAGGTAGAGAGAGAGAGGAGGAAGCAGGCTCCCTGCTGAGCAGAGAGCCTGACTTGGGGTTCGATCCCAGCACCCTGGGATCATGACCTGAGCCGAAGGCAGAGGCTTTAACCCACTGAGCCACCCAGGTGCCCCAAGAGGTAACATCATTAAACATCAACTGTGTGTCAGGTATATGCTAGATATTACATTTTTTCATATATAATTCTATGTATATATAGTACATACATTTATAAGATATAATTCTACCCACAGTCCTGTGAAATAGTTGTCATTTTCACTAAGTACATAAAGTACATAGATTTGCAAAGATACAATTCCAGACACAGTCCTATGAAGTAGTTACTATTTGCATATATCGCATATGGGAAAAATGAAATCAATTCAGAAAAATATAAATATCGTGAAATTTTTGGGTAGTTGAAATAAGACTCAAGATCACATATTCCTGAAAGAGATGATAACCAGGATATATAATTACTGATTCAAAAACCAAAGTTATAAGATTTGGGGAAGTATAGTAATTTCCAGTAATTTCTTATAAAAATTTTGTAGGATATGTTACCATCAAAAGATCTAATACCGAAATTCTTCTCTGCATATTATATCAAAGACAGAAGGCAATGTCAGTGCAAATAAACAGCAGACAAGCTTCAAAATGAACCTTTAGTCGAACCTATACTTGCTCTATTTCTATGGCAAAAATGGAATTAATTCAAATTCTATAAAAGTGGAAGGTCTGAGAAAAAAACACGTGTTCTGTCCTTTCTTGCTTAGTGACTGTGGAAGCACATTTTCCAGTTGGAGTTTATATAATGTGGCAGAACTTCTATAAACCTGGGTCCCTGAGTGATTGGTTCAGTCCTTTGACTATCCTCATTAAAAATGCATCATGAACGAGAAATAAAGCTTTGTTGTGTTACATACTTGAAATACTGGGTTAGTTATCATAGTTTAACCCAGCCTATTCTGATCAATGTTCTACAACAGAACTTTTGTGAAAAGGAAATGAGTTTGTACAATACCTATCAAGGAGCCTATGTTCAACAAATGTTAAATACTAATATCAAAAATGCATATTTTTTAAGTTATTCTGCACACTTTACAAAGACCTTTAGAACAAAGTTTTGAAGAAAAAAATCCATTTAAAGATTTTATTTATTTGCGAGACAGAGAGAGAGAGAGAGAGAGAACACAAGCAGGGGGAGGGGCAGTGGGGAGAGGGTGAAGCAGACACTCTCCTGAGCAAAAGCCTGATATATGCGGCTCAACCCCAGGACCCTGAGATCATGACCTGAACCAAAGGTCAATGCTTAACCAACTGAGCAACCCAGATGCCACAAGTTTTGAGAATTTAATCTAAAACCAGAAGGATAGTTATAAAATGTACAAAATCTCCTTCTAGCATAGTTTCTTATGAAAATGTAGGTAAGGGGTGCCTGGGTGGCTCAGTGGGTTAAAGCCATTGCCTTTGGCTCAGGTCATGGTCCCAGAGTCCTGAGGTTGAGCCCCGCATTGGGCTCTCTGCTCTGCAGGGAGCCTGCTTCCTCCTCTCTCTCTGCCTGCCTCTCTGCCAGCTTGTGTCTGTCAAATAAATAAATAAAATCTTTAAAAAAAAAAAAAGAAAAAGAAAATGTAGATAAAATGATAAAATAATGATTTCACATTACTGAAACTCACCTCCCCAAATCCCCAGTTCTTGAAATTCAACCAAAATTGATAAAAGTAATGAAGAATTCTTTTAGTCAAAGGGTTTATCTTATGTGAAAATGTATTTATTTATTCATTCACCTATATTTTATTATTCAACAATTTAAAAATATATGTTGAGCTACGGTTGGTTATTCCTACTTTCCAAAAAAGATTTACTTATTTATTTTAGAAAGAGAAGGAGCATACGAGTTGGGGGGAGAGGGCGAGGGAAAGGGAGAGAACCCTCAAGCAGACTCTCCACTGACATGAAACCCTGTATGGGGCTAAATCCCAGGACCTTGAGATCATGACCTGAGCTGAAATCAAGTCAGAAGCTCAACTGACTGAGTCACCCAAGCACCCCCCTACTTCTGTTTTAATGGGGATTCCTAATGATGTTGGCCATCTGAAGTTGATGGAAGATATAATGAGACATCTATGCAAATTAAAATGGGTGAAACAGAAAGAGAGGAATGATCTCCTAAGTACCACATTTGAGAGAGCAAGAAAGGCATGGCAGAATATGGCAGAAAATATGGCTGACTGTTGCCTATGAGAACAACATAAAACATACGCAAGAGATTCCAAGGACAAGGGTGCCCAGAAGAGATCCGTGGGTATGGGGAGCTTTGATGACTGTAGTCAAAGGGTAGGGAAAGCTAAGAAGTCAAAGAAATGGGGGTTGAGAGTCCAAAGTTAACAAGTAGGAGGGTGTTGGTAAAAATGATGAAGATAATCTCTGCTGGTGTCAGTGGAGTCTCTGTACCTCTCGTGGTGCTGGCCCATTACAGCATGTGCCAGACCTATCAAAGACGTGCCTACTAGAGTCTGAATGTGTAGCAAACAGTGCATGCAATTGGAAATCAGCTAGTCATACCACAGAGATATTGGAGGGATAAAATGATATTTTCTATTTATACAAAAAATATTTTATTATATATACAAGGTGTTTTACATTTATTTATTCATTTGCATATTTAAAATATTTTGACTACATTTTCTGTGTTAGAAATAGTTCTAGGTTTGGGTGATTTAATGATGAATAAAACAAATGAGTCAGCTCTACCCTCTGGGAGCTAGTATTCCAGTAGGAAATAAACACAGTACATCATTGTAAACAAATAAACATATGATGTAATGTCAGGTAGTGATAAAGTCTGTGAAAAAAAAAAAAGAAATTGTGATGAAAGAAGAGGGGCAATAAGATGTAGGGATTATTTCCTGTGGGGCACTGGTGGCTCAGTCAGTTAGACATCTGCCTTTGGCTCAGGTCATGATTTCAGAGTCCAAGGATCAAGCTCCGCATCTGGCTCCCCACTTGGTGGAAAGCCTGCTTCTCCTTCTGTCCCTCATCCTGCTTGTTGCTCTCTTTTTCAAATAAAAAGAAAAAAAAAAAGATGCAGGGAGTATTTTTACAAATGGATATTGTCTAGGATTGAATGAATATTATACAAATATACCTTGATAAAAGAAGAATCCTTTCAAGGTCAGATCTCTCATGATGAAGAGGACATTTTATAGTAAAGAGAGTCCTGAGTCAGGGAGAACAGTATGACATGGTAGAAATGTTCTCAAGTAGAATGCCTCTGGTACAATCCCATAGAGACCACACAGAATGAAGAAGCCCTATTCTGTCCTTTAAACTCTCCAAATACAGTCTAGTTAAAATGCTGCTTTGTAACACTTCTTCCATTATTTTCTCTAAAGGTTCTTCAAATCTTTGAATGCTATTAAACTAGCTTATTGACTTTTGGAAAGAAGGAACAATGTTTTACACGGTTTTACAGTTAAACATCTATCTGCAATGATTTTCATACAGATAAAGGGCAGAAAATACAAATATACAAGATAATTTGATTAAATATATAATGACAAATCCATACAAAGTAACATTATTCATAAATTGAAGGTGTACTTTAACAAAGTATTTAGTCACAGAAGAAATGCTCAAAAATTAATGTTAAGTGAGAAAACTAGATATATTTTTATGAACTTTTAAAAAAAGATTTTATTTATTTATTTGACAGACAGAGATCACAAGCAGGGAGAAAGGCAGGCAGAGAGATGGGGGAAGCAGGCTCCCCACCAAGCAGAGAGCCTGATGTGAGGATCAGTCCCCGGACCCTGAGATCACAACCTGAGCTGAAGTCAGAGGCTTAATCCACTGAGCCACCCAGGCACACCAGATACATTTTTATGAACTTTTGGTTTGTGGTTTCACATATAAGGAACTTGGAAATTGCCACTACATCTTAACAAGTACTCATAGTACAAACAAATTCTCATAGTAAATATGGGAGAAAACTTTCTCATGATTTGGCAGGAGGAGGGGAAAAGGAACCATTCTGAAATACACCTGAGTACTCTGTTCTTAACAGGAAATGCCCTCAGGAGAAATTAATCAGAGCTTTACCTGCTGGGCTATTACAGAGCTTAAGACATTGGGAAAGGAAAATCCTAAACTTCAGTCAGCTATAGCCTTCCATGTGGGAGAAGAGAAGTAACAATTCTAATCCACACTAGCCATCCTATAGCACCTATGTGGGGAGAAAAAAAACCCTGAGAAACACTCATGAAGTTCATTGACTAAAAGCATAAGCTCACTATAAGACAGAGATTTAATCTGAGGTTACAGAATGATCTACCCTTACACTTTATTACCACATTAGTAAAGGCTTATTCATGGTAGTTCCCTTTACTTTTATGTCCGGCTATCAAGAAAAAGAAAAAAAAAAAAAAATTACAAGGCATACTAATAGGCAAAACTGAGATTTGAAGAGATAGAGCAAACACCAGAATCAGAGGTGGCAGGGATTTTGGAATTATCAGACCAGGAATTTAAAACAACTGTGATTAATATGCTAAGCATTCTAATGGATAAAGGAGACAACATCAAGAGCAGATGAGCAGTATAATCAGAGATGGAAACCCTAAGAAAGAAGCAAAACAGAAATTCTAGAGATCAAAACACTGTAACAGAAATAAAGAATGCTTTGATGAACTTACTTGTAGAATGGACATGCCTAAGGAAAGAATCTCTGAGTTTGAGGATGTAGCAATAAAAACCTTCAAAACTGAAAAGGAAATAAAAAAAGATTGAAAAAAAAAATCTGAGAGCTGTAGGACAACTACAAAAGGCATAACAAACATCCAATGTAAGAGAACAAAGAAAGAAAAGAACAGAAGAAATATCTGAAACAATAATGACTGAGACTTTCTCCAAATTAATGCCAGACACCTAACCACAGACCCAGGAAGCTCAGAGAACACTAGAGAAGAAAAATGTTAAAAGAAACTGCACCTAGACATATCATATTCTAACTACATAAAATCAATCACAGAGAAAAAAAATCCTGAAAAAAGCCAGAGGAACAAAGATAAGAATTACATCTGATTGCTCAGAAACCATACAAGCAAGAAATAATGGAGTGAAATATTTAAACTGTGGAGAGTAAAGGAATCCTAAAAAACTACCTATCTATAATTCTATCCTTTGTGAAATTATCCTTAAGAATGAAAATAAATAGAAACTTTCTCAGGCAAACAAAAATTAAAGGAATTTGTTGCCAGTTGACCTGCCTTATAAAAAATATTAAAAGAAGTTCTTTAGAGAGAAGAAAAATGATACATCAAAACACAACCCATATAAAGAAAAGAAGAACATCAAAGAAGGAATAGGTGAAGCTAAGATAAAACTTTTCTTTTTCTTTAAGATTTTATTTATTTATTTGACAGAGAGTGGCACAATGAGAGAGGGAACACAAGCTGGGAGAGAAAAAAGCAGGCTTCCTGCCAAGCAGGGAGAATGATGTGGCGATTGATCCCAGGACCTTGGGATCATGACCTGAGCCAAAGGCAGACACTTAACAACTGAGCCACCTGGGCACCCCAGAACTCTTGCTTTTTAAATTTTTCTTATTCTGAATTCATCCAGTATGCTCAAAATAATAATAGCAACAATGTATTTGATTATGTATGCTTATGTACACATCATATATAACTGTACATACATGCATGCATGTACATACATGTAATGCATGCATATGCATATACACACACACACACACACGTAAGTGAAATGAATGACAGCAATGATATGGGGACAGGAGGGAGGAAGAGTTAGGATTATTTTGTTATTGTATGGTACTCACACTACCCATATAGTAGCATACTGTTTTTTGAAAGTAGCCTTGGATCACTTGTAAATGTATATTGCAAATTCTAGGTCAACCACTCAAAAAAGTATTAAAGAAAATATAACTGATAGTCTAAGAAAGTAAATCGATTAATGTAAAATTCTCAGTTCAAACTACAAAGGTAGAAAGAGAATGAATGACAACGAGAACAAGGAATAAGGGCAATAAATAGAAAACAGTAACAAGAGTGGTTGGTCTGAATCCAACTACATCATTAATCACCTTGAACATCAGCAGCTCAAATTCACCATTTAAAAGACTGAGATTGTCAGAGTGGATCCAATACAACCTAAACATATGTTTTCTATAAGAAACCCACCGTAAATGTACAGACACATACAAATTAAATATAAGTGGGTGGAGATAAACTTTCACACACAATTATAGCTTTGTTAAGAATTGCATGTGTGCATGAATATAATGCGTGGGTTTGAGTGGGTTTACAGCCTAAGACTGGAAGAATAGGAACTGACATACTACAGTTGTCATCTTCATGTAGTAAATTTATAGATGAGATTTTTTTTACTGATTCATTTTTATGTGTTCTAAAATTAGTCAATTAATTATTTAATTATTATTGAACACATTATTCATAGTAGCTTTATAATTATACACTGTAAGATGTTATTAAAGATTCTAGCACCCAGGTTGATAAATGGACATAGTATATGAACAAAAACTTTGCAGCAGAAGAAATACAAATTACCTATAGACATATGAAAAAAAATTCTTCAACATCACTAGCAATGAAATAAATATGAATTAAATAATCATAAAATGACATATTTTCTGTCAAAGTGGCAATTGGAAGAAAACTAACAGTCACATTGAAGATGTGTATTGATACAGGCCTCATTCATGACTGGTGAGGATGTAAAATTATATATTTAAGAAAATAATTTGATGATATATGTCAATGTCTTATATATATTTTTTAAGTAAGTAAAAACCCTTCTTGAATTCCATCCTGAGGATTAATTTGAAATTCAAACAAGGATGTTGTGTTTACCAGAATATTTTTTTATAATAATGAATGATGGTAAACATTCCACATATCCCCCATTCGGGGAATAATTCAACAAATTATCTTGTATAGATATGACAAATGCTATGCATATTTTCAAAATAGAATGAAGACCTCATGGCTTTTTAAAATTTTAGTGTTCATGTTATTTCAATTTTGTATATTTGGACAGAAATATATCAACACATTAAAAGTGGTTAACTCTGCAAGAAGGAAATAGTACTACTCTTTTACAATGGTTTTTTCTTCATTTTTGGATTTCTGAAACATGTGAAATAGGGTTCTGGAACTGAGATCAATGATGTTATGTGACCTGCACAGAAAGTCTGGGGCTCCTTCCTCTAAAGCTCTCTCCCATGTCATACTGCACCCACTATATAATGCTGTGTGCCAAGGTTGGATATGTTGCCTACACAAACCCATGTGATTTGCAGGAACAGAACACATAGCAATTAAACATTTAGTTTTCATGAAGATGGTGGGTGTCTTCAACCTCTCTCTAGCCTTATCCAATTCTTAAGTGTCACTTGTGTCTAGCACCTGACACTGAGAATGCTTGGGGATAAGGGATGTTGTGTGAACTGCAGGGATAGTTAAAGGGTTGAGGGGAATAACATGGCTGGGGTTATGTTAAACATCATCTCGCAAATAGCTCCTTGACCACCACGGTCCATGCCCATCAGGTCAGGATTATGAATTTCTCAAGTGAAGCGTATGTTATTCTCTATGGATTTACTTTAACACCTAAGGACAATATCACATTACTTGGAGATTATAATTTAAAGTTATAATATGATACTTATTCATATTTAATTAATACATAGATTTGGCCATTTAATAAAGAAAAACTTCTGTTTTATGGCACCTCTGCTTTTTCCTAAACTGCCTAATTAGTCCAGTCAAACTCAGATGGGCATATGAGATAAAGAAATGACCTTTTAATTTGTTCTAGACTATGCAGGCAAATTTCAAGAATACTCAGGATTATTTCAAAAGTCTTACAAAGATACAAACATCATATTTAATATTCTGAAGGCCCTTAGGACAACAATTTTGGGGGACAAAGTGAAGAACTTAAATTTTAATCCAACTCTAATAGAGTTTATTTTTTTCTATTTTTAAAATTATAAATATGTATAATGTTAAAAATTTTATTGTTACAGAGAAACACTTAATTATTTATGTAATATAAATGGTTTTCTTTTATTATTTATTTATTTAATTTCTTTTCAGTGTTACAGAATTCATTGTTTATGTACCACACCCAGTGCTCCATGCAATACGTGCCCTCCATAACTCACACCACCAGGCTCCCCCACCCTCCCACCCCCTGCCCCTTCAATATTTTAAAGATTTTATTTATTCATTTGACAGAGAGAGACACAGCAAGAGAGGGAGCAGTTGGCTTCCCGCTGAGCAGGGAGCCCAATGTGGGGCTTGATCTCAGGATCATGACCTGGGCAGAAGGCAGATGCTTAAGGACTGAGTCACCCAAGTGCCCCACGAAATATTTGCATAATATAGATCTTTAAATGTAATTCATATGTGGCATGATTCCAGTTTTGTCAAGAATTTTGTGTGTATGAATTTTGTGTTTGTTAATGGTATAAGACAAAAATCCTGAATCAACATATTAAGTTATTATCTCTTTGTGGTGAGTTTATAGATACATTTTTATTACTCATTTTGTAATTTCTAAAATTATTAAATAATTTTATGTTTTATTTTAACAATGATTTTATAGACATATATAAACAATGTAGGTGTTTAAGATATAATTTTATAAAAAACAAAAAACTGTATTTCTTATATATCCTGTAAACAATATAGAATTTAGTAAAATAAAAAATGAACATCTCACAAACTGATTTGTAGATTGAGGAATGGGTAATATTCAGAAATATCTATTGTACATATTTGTTTATTATAAGAAATAGTAAGTTTACACTTTAACCTTGTTTTCATAGTTTATTGCCTCCAATACTTCCTTTGTCTTCAAGACACTCTTCTATAACAGTGGTTTCCTGCTGAAGTTCTCAAAGGGTACACTGACAGGGAAGGTACTGGGAAGGGGAAGAAAGATGGTGATCATCACCATGTAAGCATGAACACCATCTGGATGGGAACCAAGGCTTCTCTGCAGACCATTCAGAACAGACGCCCCTTCGTCATGTATCCAGACCTGACAGATTTCTAATACAAATAGCCACCTGGAAGCAAAACACTGCCCAAACCCAGCTGAGCTTTCATTCTGTGGTTTCATTCTCTTGTATTTCAATGTCCATCAGCTCTTTTCTCTGATGGCAGCTTCTGAGTTCCCTGAATTATGATCCCCACCAGAGAACTGCAGCGATGGCTCAAATGATTTCCAAAAACCCACCCACAGCATTGGATGCATTCTTGTCTTTCCTGGGTCCTCCCTGTTCATCAGTTTCCATTTCTTTCTCTGAAAAAAAAAAAAATCTAAGCCTTTACTCCCCTTCATTCTTAAATCTTAGAAATTAAACTCTCAAGTATATTTACATTTAAATGAAATGTTGGGGGTTTGATATTTGAAAAAGCTTTTGAGATTTTTAAAGAACGTATAAAAGGCTCTCAGACTGAAGTTTTGCCAAGACTGGGTCTCTTCTGAACAATGGGAAGCCTGGATTCAATTTAGAACTACCTGGTCATCAATCCAGGACACACTGGAGCTTTCAAAAATCTGCAATTGCTCCCTGGCTTCTTAACCTCACATTCAAGACATTTGCTGATGGGACCCTGCCTACACAATGGAGCTCATCTTTCACCCTACAGGAGCCAAACTAGCCTGCCCATTCCCCATTCAGATGCCCTTGCATTCCTATTAACTTTGTCCTGTCTCTTAATTTTACTGAGCCCAGAACAACATCCTCCCTCAACACTCTATCAACTACCTTTTCTTTTTTTTATTTTTATTTTTATTTATTTATTTATTTTGCCCTAAAAAACACCCTATTTATTTATTTTTAAATTTCTTTTCAGCGTAACAGTATTCATTGTTTTTTGCACCACACCCAGCGCTCCATGCAATCCGTGCCCTCTCTAATACCCAGCATCTGGTTTCCCCAACCTCCCACCCCCCCGCCCCTTCAAACTACCTTTCTAAAATTCAGGGGTTATATTCAATTATCAGCTCCATCACAAAACTTCTCTTTGTTGTCTGTGGATGATTTAGGGGAAGTGCAAACCTTAACTCCAGAAATGCCTGATTTGTTATTTTATATCAGTCTTTAGAAGCCAAATAACTAAGACACATGTATTATAGCTCTATTTTCAGTAAGAAAAAACTGATGATGTATTTGCATGACTTCTGTGTAAACAAAGTCATGCTTATGAATCTCTTGGGACATAATCAGGGTCTCCATAGCCAAGGAAATAAGGGGAAGTTACTATCTTCTCTCTGCCCCAGAATTCTCACCTGGGCCACAGGTTTAGTCATAAAGCAATCCTGAACAAATTGTGATGAAAACTGAGTGAGGAAATCTACGTAAAAATCTAAGAACAATACCTGACAAATAACAGCTTAAAAAAAAAGGTTAATTATTCTTATTAACAAATGTTCTCTTCCTTGCCCCATGCTAGTTTAAATAAGCTCTATATGATATACAGTCATATATACCTGGGCAGGTTGTTCACCTTCCCTAAATATCATATGCAACATGAGAGAAAAGACAAGATTTCCGCAAAGCTAAAGACCATACATGGTACATTATAAACTTTTAGTAAACTATATTGCAATACAATTAAATTTAACCCATAAAAAGGCATAAGGTCTCTCCTATTTTTAATGGTTCCATCCTTGCTCTTCCATCAAAGCTTCACCAAATAAATCATTAAAGAATGTAAATGCCAAAGTAAGTTTGACAAAAATCACTATCACTTACTTCTCATTCTACTACCTCTTTTGGAAAATGGGAAAAGAACAACCACCTTGCCCCCAAAGAACATGCTGGTCCCTTTAACTTTGGGCTGCTTTATTTTTCTTTGGAAGTCAGGCCACAATAGGTCATATGTTATAGACAGATGACATTTCTTTTTCTAATTTAGATGAAAGAACTATGAAATATTGGTATTTGGTTGGGTATACAGAGCTGTTCCAAACAAAGACTTTTGATCCTGAATGTAGACCTGCCAGGACTCTGTACTTCAGATTGATGGATGATATTGCCAGCATCATATTTTCATTATTTTTTGCTCCCCTGTCCTATGTGCCAAACCACCACTAAATCACAGATACTAAATGTTGAATAGAGTAAAACATGTATGAATTAGAAATGAGTCCTTTCATTTTTTTATTCACTTTTCTCATCCCACGCTACATTTTTCATCTTTCATCTGGTTTTCCTAATCTCCCAGCACATCCTTCTTTTTGACCTTTCTTTAGATTCCTTACATTTTAAGGAGGCGACATGGGGAACCCAAATGGCTTTAAGCCGAGAGCCACAAAACCTGGCCTTGGTCTCCAGTTTTCTTTCAACTTGCTTTTTGACTTTCAAAACTTGTTTTCTCTCCTTTCAATAAGCAAAATATCCACATGGCCTAAATTTCTTGCACTGTTAGCTCTCCATGTTTCCTGATGTTTATCTCTAACCTTGTTCCCTTAATATTCTATTCTGAAAAATAAATATTTTCTCCACTTGTTTTCTTTTTTTTTCATTTTCACCAGTATCTGAAGTATATCCCCTCTCCTCTATGCTTCCTTTACCTAAGATTGTTTTGAAGATTAATGAAATAATCTGCATTAAATATCTAGCATGACCTCCCTTCTTTTTTAATCTTCTCTTTATTCTGTCTTCTCCCTTTCCTCTAACACATCCTTACTTTTGTTCTTTTTTCTACCCCAAAGTCCTCTTTGATTTTCCATTATTTTATAAACTCAAGTTTAATTAAATAGTAAATTTTTTCATAAATGTGTTTAACAAATATATAACTACAATAAGCCAGAGATGAGATTATTGTGTGGAGTGACCAATAAATAAAATTCCTATTTTCTGTCTAAGATTGAAACCAGTTGAGAGTTAGATGAAAGAAACTGAGAAGTATGGATCAAAATATCTTCATAAATCTGTTGGAAGATGCTGTTTTCAGTCTGTTAGTCAAATGCCCAAAAGGGGGAGAGTGGCCTTTCCCCAAATTATTCTCCCAAATTCTTCAGTCAGCTGAGTTTCTTTTCTGCCCCTGAGAAAGAGGAAGTACAGGAGCAGCATGGAGGATGGGGTAACAGAGAGATCAGGATGTTACTTTTGAAGGCCCTGCCCCACAGCAACATAACAAATATGTGTGGTGGGAGTTCTATTTTCTACCCCATAAGGAGACACGACCACAAGGGACTAGATATGTTACAATGGATAAGACAGCTCTGACTATCACTCTTCTAGCATTATAGTTTGGTGGAGAAAACAGTTCTTAAAATGGAGTAAGGGCATACTGCAGAAATAGGGAATGCTGTAGGAGCATAAAACAAGGAAACTTACTTCTCCAGAAAGTCAAAGAATTTTTTTTTTTTTTTCAAGAAGGGATACTTGAACAGAGACCTGAAGATGAAAAAGAATGAGACAAAAAGCTAGCTGGTGAGATGAGAAGAGTGTCAGAGGAAACTGGAAAGGCTTATAGTTCATTTGGAAAGCTGAAGTATGGCCAGGGAGTGGATGATGAGGATTCAGGCACTGGTGAGGATGAAGAGTGAAACAGAGACCGGATGATGCAAGTTGGAGCTTAAACTATGTCCCAACTACAAGAGGAAAGTTCTGAGCAATTTTAAGCATCTGTAAGACACCCAAGTGAAAAGGGTTGGTTGACAACTGGGCCTTAACATGTAAAGAGAAGATTGTATAGGATGTGTAAACTTGAAAATCATTGGCAAATGTTGGAGATTCTCAGAGGTCACTCACAAGTGGATCTCAAGAAATAAATATAATTTCCTGCTAAGGAAATTCTAAGACCAGAGGGGAGTCGGTGAGTGATCCCTGAGACTCTCCAACATTTAATGTCTTCGTAGAGGAAACTAGGCAGCCAGGACTATATCAAGAAGCAGGGCAGAGGGTTTGGAGATGGGAGAGATCACAGCTATCTAATTCTTCCAAAAGGTCATGGAGGATGAGGAAGGACAAAACTATACATCCTCACCTTAATCTGCACTGTTTTTCTTTTTGATCATAACGGGAAAGAGACAGATAGTTTTCCTTCTTATTTTCTATGTTCTATTTCTTTATTACTCATCCTAAAATATTTTGAGTAAAAATTTTGTTCCATAAGCATTCTTAAACCTCATCAAACTTTGGCTCCCTCATGTCCACTGTTTTATTGATTAAGATGGACTTGTGATTTAATAATGGAAATTGTGAATATTTTAAATTTGATTATTTGTAACTTTTTGTAAAGTAGAAGAAATTGATATCTACTAAAAATGAGTTTAAAAGGGGGGGTCTACTTGGCAAAGATTGGAAGAACAAGAAAACTAGAAATACATGTTAAGGTATTTCTGGACAGGGTTTAAAATTCTAACCAGGATGAGGTTCATTGTACAGTGGCAAAACTCATCTGGTTGGAAACTCCATGGATTAGATGAAGGCCAAGTATTAGAATCCATCCTATTTAGAATTTTTCAAAAAGAGATATACAATGAAAGGACAAAATTTCAAAAACAAAACAAAACAAAAGAAAACAACAACAACAACAAAAACTTACCTGTAAAGTTTGGTGTGAAAACAGTATAAAGAGAGGTTCTTTAAAATTATAGTCTGGAGGGAAAGCATAGTAGATGTAGTAGTTTACCATGGATTTCAAGGTATTATATATTCTGACAAGGTAAAAAATTTAAAGTAGATTACCAAGCATACTGTAAAGTTAGTAGATTATAAGTAGAAAGTATGGGGTCTGCACAAGCTCAGAGGCAGAGTAGTTTCCAA
This sequence comes from Neogale vison, assembly GCF_020171115.1. Taxonomy (NCBI): domain Eukaryota; kingdom Metazoa; phylum Chordata; class Mammalia; order Carnivora; family Mustelidae; genus Neogale; species Neogale vison. The sequence goes on along the minus strand of NC_058101.1, from coordinate 58,394,948 downwards.
GTACAACATGCTACCAGATGGTCCTGGGTGATGATATGCGAGATGGGACTGAAAGGAGAGTGAGACAGAAGTGTATGTTCATGTTGATATTTTTCTATGTCCTTTGACAGACTTTACACCAGAGTATGAGGTGAAGTAAAAATATTGCAAACCATTTGCCAAATTCTTCAATGAAGAGGGAGTTATAAAATTTTCCGTGGTTCACCCTCTCCATCATGTGTTAGTAGATCCTCTGTCTCTCTCCACGGAGACAGCACTAATGTGAGTGCAAAGGAGCACTATCCTACAGACATATATCAGGAAGGAGGAAATAGTTTTGGTCATTGTCATTAGGATGGTGGTAACTTTCTCCTTACCATGGCAGCAGACAAATCCAATATGCCCTGTCCTTGAATTCTAGTCTCTTTCTCTTACCTTAGCAGTGGAAACTTCCAGGGAGGTTATCAAGAGGGTAAATAAGAGTAAATGCAACTAATGGCAACAAGTGTGAGGGTGGGTGAGTGAGCCATCAGGGGCAAGGCAGGGGTGTTCTGCCAGGTAGTTCTGCAGAACAGAGATGAAATGCAGGTGGTAAGATTTACCTTGTATTCTTCTTTAGGATGGAGCATGCTAGTTCCTGAAAAGATGACAAAAGAAAGCCAGTGAACCCCAAGTTCATCTGTTTACTTATATGTATATGCAGCTAATTTTATAGGTTTGGCATTCTGTGGTGAGGATCATGGGTCTCATTATAGTAACAAATTAATTGGTTAACCAAATAAAATATAATTAAACCTTATAATAAACCTTATAGGGTTCTTTAAGGTCTTATGATAATAGTACACTATGAACCAAAAATTATGATAACTCAGCTATGTAAATGTGATGTCTAAAAATATAAAATGAACAAAGATGCTGTGATCACCTGCAAGACTGTCAGAGGGCCAAGAGTTAAGTGGAATACTGTTTTTATATGACTATAAGGAAGAAGGCACATGCATCATACATATGGCTCAGTCATTAAAGCCACTGATTTTTGGTTTCAGCTCAGGTTATGATCTCAGTCCTGGCATTGAACCCTGCATGGGTTCTGCACTCAGCATAATCTGCTTGAGATTATCTATCACCCTCTCTACCTGCCCTTCCAACCAAATAAATAAATAACATCTCAAATGCATTTCTTTTAACATCTTAAAAAACAAACAAACGAACAAAAAAACAGAAATGTAAAATGATATGCCTTGTATATGGCTATGATTTTAGATAGTCACCATAGTTCTGATTATAGTCACCATGATTGGAAAGCATATATATTTTCATACAACAATTTCCTTATCCAGCAAATGTTCCACCAGATGTTTGAAAATTTGTGTTGGTGTGTGTAATGTGAGTATCTATATACACACTTCACTATTAGATTTCAACAAATTGAAGCCACCTAAGTATTCATAAGTGAGATATTAGTTAAATAAATTAGTATAAAAGCCTTCAGTGGAATTCACTAATTAATGGAATCCTTAAAATTAAGGAAGTTGTTTACGCAGTGTTCATGAATCTGAAGATGCATTTTAAGTGAAAAGAGAGCAATGCAGGGGTGCCTGGTTGGCTCAGTCAGTTCAGCCTCTGACTCCTGATTTCAGCTCAGGTCATCATCTTAGGGTTAAGCTTGAACCCTGCATCTAGCTCTGTGTTCAGCACTGAGTGGGTTTGAGATTCTCTTTCCCCTTTCCTTCTTTCTCTCCCCTTGCTCGTGTGGGTGCGTGAGCACTCTCTCTCTCTTTCTCTAACCCTCTAAAATAAATAAATAAAATCTTAATTTATTTGTTTATTTGAGAGAGAGCAAGAATGAGCAAGTGAGAGAGCACAAGCAAGGAGAGAGTAGGAGGGAAAGGGGGAGGCAGATTCCACACTGAACAGGAATCCCAATGCAGAGCTTGATCCCAAGACCCTGAGATCATGAACTAAGCAGAAAGCAGATGGTTAACTGACTGAGCTACCCAGGTGCCCCAATAAATAAAAAAGGAATGCAGTGCTAAAAGATGTGTCTAGTATTCATGTATAATATGTTACCATTTATATAAAAAGGATGGAGAAAGGAAATATGGACCTGTTTGCATATTTATAAAATATCTCAGAAAAAATATAGATACATAAAAAATTGGCCTCATTGATTGACCCCACATGGCCATCTCTTTTAAACACTGAAATATGTGGAGATGATCAATTGAACAAGAAATAAAATCTGTTCAGGCAAGAAAAATCTCCACCAAAGTCAGCTTTATATGCTGATGAGGTTTTCTTCCTCCCCATCTTCTTCTTATATTTCTACATTTCCTTTCTCTTCCATTCCTTGTACTTTCATTCCCTTCTTTCTTCTGCTTTCTTTTGTTCTCTATTCCCTTCTCCCACACTCCTTCTTCCACCATTCCTCTGTGCTGCTTTCCATCTTCACAGCTGGAGGATTATGAGGCATTATCGGGGACTTGGGCAGCAGCTCAACTCACATGATTTTAAGGAGTTTGTTGTTGTTTTAGATTTTATTTATTTATTTAATTTTAGAGAGAGAGAGAGAGCATGAGCAGGGAAAGGAGCAGAAAGGGAATGAGGAAGAGTGAGGGAGGGGGAAAGAATCTCAAGCAGACACTGCTGAGTGAGAAACCCAATGTGGGGCTCAATCTTACAATCCTGAAATCAAGACTTGAGCAAAAACCAAGAGTCAGATACTTAACTGAACCACCCAGGCACTGTTTAAGGAGTTGTTTTTTTAAGAAACTCTGCTGGTTCTCAGAATACTTGTCTTTAAAGAGTGCACCTGCTTGAAGCTTTGCAGCTGCCTTTTTCTTCACAAAATTGCCATCTCCCTGGCACTGCTTCTCTCTATTATGTCATGTGACACATGTCATTTGAAGAGTTGGGCTCAGTCCCATCATTGCATCATCTATCTTTTTTTTTTTTTTTAAGATTTTATGTATTTATTTGACAGACAGAGATCACAAGTAGGCAGAGAGGCAGACAGAAAGAGACAAAGAAGTAGGCTTCCCGTGGAGCAGAGAGCCCGATACAGGGCTCGATCCCAGGACACTGAGATTATGACATTAGCCAAAGGCCTAGGCTTAACCCACTGAGCCACCCAGGTGCCCTGTGTATCTTCTATCGTTTTATCCTATTTCCTCTTTTCTAACTATTTTTCCCTCTAAATAACCCCACTGGTCCTCTACAATGCTATATGTCTCTTCCTACAATCTCTTTCATCTTAATACCCAGAATCATTCTCTTTTAGTAGTATTCAGTCCTAACTTACTACAGATCTCTAATCTGAAACTAGAATGATTCATACATATTTTTTGTTTCACCCACAAGATATACAAGGGAGGCTTTAGAAACCCAGTTATTTATGGGAAGCTACTCTGCTCCAGACAACATATTATGCAATGGAGTGACAGACAAATAAGACACAACCTTAACCTCAGTAAGGGGCATAAAAATGGGTTTAGGGGAAGATGGGGATAGGTGTGTGTGTGAGTATGCAGAGTGTTATAAATGCAGTAATAGGAAAATCCACTGAATTTGAACAAGTACAAAGGAAGCAGCTATTGGCACTGCTTGTGAGGAGAGAAGAATTCACAGAAAGAAGACACAAAGAAGCAGAAAGATTCCATGCTCATGGATTAGAGGAAAAAATATTGTTAAATTGTCTATACATGAGACAGGAATCCATCAGAATCCTAGAGGAGAACATAGGCAGTAACCTCTTCGATATCAGCCACAGCAACTTCTCTCAAGATATGTCTCCAAAGGCAAAGGAAACAGAAGCAAAGATGAAGTTTTGGGACTTCATCAAGATCAAAAGCTTCTGCACAACAAAGGAAGCAGTCAACAAAACAAAGAGGCAACCCAGGGAATGGGAGAAGGTATTTGCAAATGACACTACAGACAAAAGGTTGATATCTAGGATCTATAAAGAACTCCTCAAACTCAACACACACAAAACAGACAATTATATCAAAAAAATGGGCAGAAGATATGGACAGACACTTCTCCAATGAAGACATATAAATGGCTATCAGACACATGAAAAAATGTTCATCATCACTAGCTATCAGGGAGATTCAAATTAAAACCACATTGAGATACCACCTTACACCAGTTAGAATGGCCAAAATTAGCAAGACAGGGAACAACATGTGTTGGAGAGGATGTGGAGAAACGGGAACCCTCTTACATTGTTGGTGGGAATGCAAGTTGGAGCAGCCACTTTGGAGAACAGTGTGGAGATTCCTCAAGAAATTAAAAATAGAGCTTCCCTATGACCCTGCAATTGCACCACAGCGTATTTACCCCAAAGATACAGACATAGTGAAAAGAAGGGCCATCTGTACCCCAATGTTTATAGCAGCAATGGCCACGGTCACCAAACTGTGGAAAGAACCAAGATGCCCTCCAACGGATGAATGGATAAGGAAGATGTAGTCCATATACACTATGGAGTATTATGCCTCCCTCAGAAAGGATGAATACCCAACTTTTGCAGCAACATGGACAGGACTGGAAGAGATTATGCTGAGTGAAATAAGTCAAGCAGAGAGAGTCAATTATCATATGATTTCACTTATTTGTGGAGCATAACAAATAGCATGGAGGACAAGTGGAGGTGGAGAGGAGAAGGGAGTTGAGGGAAATTGGAAGGGGAACTGAACCATGAGAGACTATGGACTCTGAAAAACAATCTGAGGGTTTTGAAGGGGAGGGGGTGGGAGGTTGGGGGAACCAGGTGGTGGGTATTAAGGAGGGCACGGATTGCATGGAGCATTGGGTGTGGTGCAAAAACAGTGAATACTGTTACGCTGAAAAGAAATTAAAATAAATAAATATATATACGTATTTTTTTAATAAATCTTAAAAAAATTGTTTATACTACCCAAAGCAATTTACAGATTTAATGCAACCCCTATCAAAATATCAACAGCATTTTTCACAGAACTAGAATAAACAATCCTAAAATGTGTATGGGACCACAAAAGACCAAGAATAGCAAAGCAGGCTTGAAAAAGAAGAACAAAACCATAGTTATCACAATCTCAGATTTCAAGATACATTACAAAGCTGTAGTAATCAAAACTGTATGGCCACAAAGAGACACATAGATCAATGGAACAGAATAAGGAGCCCAGAAATAAACCCACGATGACATGGTCAATTAATCTTAGATAAAGGAGGCAAAAATATGCCCTCCAAAATAATCTGATTTTAAAATGGTCAGGGGACATAAATGGACATTTCTTCAAAGAAGACATAGAGATGGCCAACAGACACATGGAAAGATGCTCAACATCATTCATTATTAGTGAAATTCAAACCAAAATTACAACAAGATATCACCTCACACCAGTTAGAATGGCTAAAATGAAAAAACAAGAAACAAGTGTTGGCAAGTATGTGGAGAGAAAGGAACCCTCATTCACTGTTAATAGGAATGCAAACTGGGGAAGCCACTCTGGAAAAGAGTATGGAGGATTTTCAAAATATTAAAAACAGAATTACCATACTATCCAGTAATTCCCCTACTTGGTATTTACCCAAAGAATACAAAAATCCTAATTTAAAAGGAAATATGTACCCCCATGTTTATTTCAGCATTATTTACAACAGCCAAACTATGGAAGCAGCCAAGTGTTCATTGATAGATGAATAGATAAAGAAGATGTGATATCGCATCTTCTTTATGTGTATATATATATGTATGTATGTATGTGTATATATATACATATATATATATACACACAACCATAAAATATGTGTGTATGTGTGTGTGTGTATACAGCCATGAAAAATAATGAAATAATCAAATCTTGCCATTTGCAACAACATAGATGGATCTATCAAGTATATTGTTAAGTGAAATAAGTCAGTCAGGAACAGACAAATGCCACATATATCATTTCACTAACATGTGGAATTTAAGAAACAAACATATGAAGAAAAACTGAGACAAATGAAGAAACAGATACTTAACTATAGAAAACAAACTGATGGTTATCAGAGGGAGATGGGTAGGGGGATGGGGAAAATAGGTGAAGGGGTTAAAGAGTACATTTATCACCATGTGCACTCAATAATGTATAAAATTGTTGAATTACTATTATACATATATATATATATATGTTGAAGCTAACATAATATGGTATGTTAAGTATAATGAAATTAAAATAAAAAAATAAGAAAGGAAGTCTTCATGGAAGAGGAAATCCTTAATTTGAGTATTTAAAAATGAATACTTGTTGTGCAATATTTAAACCACATTGAGATATCACCTTACACCAGTTAGAATGGCCAAAATTAGCAAGACAGGAAACAACATGTGTTGGAGAGGATGTGGAGAAAGGGGAACCCTCTTACACTGTTGGTGGGAATGCAAGTTGGCGCAGCCTCTTTGGAGAACAGTGTGGAGATTCCTCAAGAAATTAAAAATAGAGCTTCCCTCTGACCCTGCAATTGCACCACAGCGTATTTACCCCAAAGATACAGACATAGTGAAAAGAAGGGCCATCTGTACCCCAATGTTTATAGCAGCAATGGCCACGGTCGCCAAACTGTGGAAAGAACCAAGATGCCCTTCAACAGACGAATGGATAAGGAAGATGTGGTCCATATACACTATGGAGTATTATGCCTCCATCAGAAAGGATGAATACCCAACTTTTGTAGCAACATGGACGGGACTGGAAGAGATTATGCTGAGTGAAATAAGTCAAGCAGAGAGAGTCAATTATCATATGGCTTCACTTATTTGTGGAGCATAACAAATAGCATGGAGGACAAGGGGTGTTAGAGAGGCGAAGGGAGTTGGGGGAAATTGGAAGGGGAGGTGAATCATGAGAGACTATGGACTCTGAAAAACAATCTGAGGGGTTTGATGTGGCGGGGGGGTGGGAGGTTGGGGTACCAGGTGGTGGGTATTATAGAGAGCACAGATTGCATGGAGCACTGGATGTGGTGCAAAAATAATGAATACTGTTATGCTGAAAATAAATTTAAAAAATAAAGTGAAATAGAATAAATAAATAAAAATGAATACATTTTAAAAATGAATACTTCAATTCAAATAAAGAATGCGTGTTAGCTTTTCTCTCTCTCAGCAATTAAAGATACCTGCTTTGGCATAGAAAAGGGATTTAGCAAAGAATATTCTCAAGTCTTTCACTCTCTCAATTTTGCAGGTCATATTAAGTAATCCTGTATCCTCATTTTAGCTTGCCTCAGGAGAAATCACAAGCCTTCCAAACAGAGACAAATTCTATTCCTTTGAACATATCTGATAAAAGAAAGTTGGAAATTTCCTCAGCCTTGAGCTGCTTTAAATCTCAAATGGAGTCACAGACCTAGAATCAATGCCTTACCTTCCCTGACCATCCTGTTCTTGTTTTTCTGACTTAATTTTAGATCTTATATTTGATACATCCAGACTGAAAATGAAGGGATGGAGAAGCATCTTGCCAATGGGCCTCAAAAGAAGTCTGGGGTAGCAATTCTTACATCAGATAAGCTAGATTTTAAACTAAAGACTGTAGTCAGAGATACAGAAGGACACTACATCATTCTTAAAGGGTCTATGCACCGAGAAGATCTAACAATTGTAAATATTTATGCCCCTAATATGGAGCAGCCAACTACATAAGACAACTATTAATCAAGATAAAGATTCATATTGATATGAATACATTAATAGTAGGAGATCTTAACATGCCACTTTCAGTAATAGACAGATCATCCAAGCAGAAAATCAATAAAGAAACAAGGGTGTTGAGTGACACATTGGACCAGATGGATCTCCTAGATATATACAAAACATTCTACCCTAAAACAACAGAATACTCATTCTTCTCAAGTGCACGTGGAACCTTCTCCAGAATAGGCCATATACTGGGTCACAAATCAGGGCTCAACCGATACCAAAAGACTGAGATTATTCCCTGCATATTCTCAGATCATGATGCTTTGAAACTGGAGCTCAATCACAAAGAAAAGTTTGGAAGGAACTCAAACACCTGGAAGCTAAAGACCACCTTGCTTAAGAATGCTTGGATCAACCAGGAGATCAAAGAAGAACTTAAACAATAAAACCAATGCGAATGAAGACACTTCAGCCCAAAACCTACGGGGATACAGCAAAGGTGGTCCTAAGGGGGAAATACATAGCCATCCAAGCCTCCCTCAAAAAAATTAAAAAACCCAGAATACACCAGCTATCTCTCCACCTTAAAGAACTGGAGAATCAACAACAAATTAAGCCAACTCCATACACAGGAAGGAAAATAATAAAGATTAAAGCAGAGATCAATGAGATGGAAACTAGAGATATAGTAGAACGCATCAATAAAATGAAATTTTCATCAATGAAAATCAATGAAACATCAATGCAATGATCCTTCTTGAAAGAATCAAGAAGATCGATAAACCACTGGCCAAACTAATCCAAAAGAAAAGAAAGAAGACCCAAATTAATAAAATTATGAATGAAAAGGGAGAGATCACAATTAACACCAAGGAAATAGAAACAATCATCAGAAATTATTATCAGCAGTTATATGCCAATAAATTAAGCAACCTAGATGAAATGGATGCATTCCTGGAAAACTATAAACTTCCAAAACTGAATCAGGAAGAAATTGGCAACCTGAATAGACCAATATCTAGTAGTAAGATTGAAGCAGTGATCATAAACCTCCCAAAAAACAAGAGCTCAGGACCTGATGGATTCCATGGGGAATTCTACTAAATGTTCAAAGAAGAAATAATATTTATTCTCCTGAAGCTGTTTCAAAAATCTGAAGCAGAAGGAAAACTTCCAGACTCTTTTTATGAAGCCTGCATTACCCTGATCCCCAAACCAGGAAAAGACCGCACCAAAAAGGATAATTTCAGACCAATATCCCTGATGAATATGGATGTTAAGATTCTCAACAAGATCCTAGCTAATAGGATCCAACAGTACATTAAAAAGGTTTTCCACTATGACCAGGTGGGATTTATCCCTGGGTTGCAAGGGTGGTTCAACATTTGCAAATCAATCAATGTGATAGAACAAATCAATAAAAGAAGAGAGAAGAACCACATGGTCCTCTCAATTGATGCAGAAAAAGCATTTGACAAAACCCAGCATCTGGTCCTGATTAAAACAATTCAAAGTATAGGGATAGAGCGAACATTCCTGAACTTCATGAAATCTATCTATAAAAAACCCACAGCTAATATCATCCTCAATGGGAAAAAGCTGACAACATTTCCTTTGAGATCAGGAACACAACAAGGATGCCCACTCTCACCACTCTTGTTCAACATAGTATTAAGAATTCTGAGCAACAACAATCAGACAACAAAGAGAAATAAAAGTATTCAAATTGGCAATGAAGAAGCCAAACTCTCTCTCTTCGTAGATGACATAATACTTTATATGGAAAACCCAAAAGACTCCACCCCCAAACTACTAGAACTCATTCAGCAATTCAGTACTGTGGCAGGATACAAAATCAATGTACAGAAATCAGTTGCTTTCTTATACACTAACAATGAAAATACAGAAAGGGAAATTAGAGGATTGATTCCATTTACTATAGCACCAAGAACCACAAGATACCTGGGAATAAGCCTAACCAAAGAGGTAAAGGATCTGTACTTGAGGAACTACAGAACACTCATGAAAGAAATTGAAGAAGACACAAAAAGATGGAAAACCATTTCATGCTCATGGATCAGAAGAATAAGCATTGTTAAAATGCCTGTACTGCCTAGAGCAATCTATACTTTCAATACCATTCTGATCAAAATTCCATGGGCATTTTTCAAAGAGCTGGAGCAAACAATCCTAAAATTTGTATGGAATCAGAAGAGACCCCAAATTGCTAAGGAAATATTGAAAAAGAAAACCAAAACTGGGGGCATCACATTGCCCAATTTCAAGCTTTACTACAAAGCTGTGATCACCTAGATCTTAGATTTGAGAAACAAAGATGCTTTCAAATTTATGGAAGACCACACATCATCCACTTTAACAAGTAAAAATTTTAATTGCCTTTGATTCATTAAAAGAACAACTTTAGTTTTGCAATGCTAAGGGATATTAGAAGTTTTAGTTCAACTCATCTGGTTTATGGAAAAGGAAAAAGGAAACACCCTGAGTTCTGAGATGAGAACCGGGTCATGAGTCAGGAGAACCAGATTCTATGAGTAGCCTTGCACACAGGTAAGTAGCCTTATCTGTGTGACATTTGATAAATTGCTTTCTTTTCTGGACCTCAGTTGCCTTACATGTAAAGTCGTACATTGGTTTAGAAATTCTTTGTGGTTCGTTTCCGTGCTACCCTTCTTTAAGTCAAAGTGTTTGTTTATTGTCTGTTTCCCATGTTCTGCCTGGCTTAGATGTTCTTTACGGTCCTCTTCTATGCTGTCCTTCTGAGTTTAAGTGTTTGTTTGTTCTCAGTTCCCTAGGTTCTGGTTGTGTAAATATGAATATTTTTTACCTCTATATGCCAAAGAGTGGCTTGGGCCCTGTAAGATTTCTAATTCCAGCTTTAGAAGATCACCATCTATTCATTCAATCTTTAGGATCCAAGAATCCTCTTAAATTTCAAGCAGAAGTGCATCAGAATATGCAATTATCTGTAGCAAGAATATATTGCTTACAAAAGATGCTTAAAGAGTAGCGATCTCTTTTCGAATAATTATTACTACAAATTATTATGCTCATTTTAAAAATTAGGGGGAAAAGTAGGCTTAATGATGTTAAGTAATTTGTCCAAGATTACGGTGTTAGTAGGTGGCTATCTTCACTCTGCTTACAGGAGATTTTCATAAATTGAGTGGCTGTTTTTACCATAATAACCACCAGTGACTTACCACAAAGTCAGTAGGGAGGATACCACAGAGACAGGGGATAACACTCCAACCTCATGTCAACCAGACATCAGCTTACTCCCTCTTCCCTTTAAGAAAAAAAAAAAAAAAAAAAAAGGATGGCTCAAATGTCAGTCTATTTTCTTTAGAAATTTTATGCCCTCCTCAAGATTTTGGCAAATCCCAGGGCCATGTTTGCTCACTGCTCATTATCACTTCTCCAATTGATTCTCTATGAAATATATATATATATATATATATATGTATGTATACTCATCAAGTTGGTACATTAAATACATACAGCGTTTGTACATAAAAATTATATATATAGAGAGAGATATATATATGCCACAAATGACCACAAAATGCCATTCACAGAAGGCATTTGCATGGATGAGAATTTTATAGGGGATTCAAGGGCCAACAGCAAATATGAGATATAAAGCAAGAGGAGAGCCAGTCATAACTGAATATCAAATATCAAATAGTACTGCTATTTATAAGCTCTCTCCTTCACACTTGCCACCCATAGTTCTCAATGCCCTTCCTTCCTTCCATCCATCCATCCTTCCATCCTTCCTTCCTTCCTCTCTCTCTCTCTCCTTCTTTTCTTTCTTCTTTACCATCTGGCTTCAAGCTTTCATCTTCATTTCCTTCTTGAGCCCTGTGCCTTCCTTTTCTTCAGCCACTTCTTAAACTATAAAATTCATCTGTAGCTTTGATGCAGGTATGACTATGTGCCCAAACATGCATAATAAAGTGAACTCTACATAAGAGAGATTTTGCTTCCAGGAGGAATCCTGCAATCAGCCTTGAATTTTGTGAGTTTGTTCCCTCCTATATCTCTTGTTACTGGCTTTACTTCCTTCCTTCCTCATTTACTATATATCTATAATGTATTTTGGGGGGAAATTAAATACTGTCCTTTGATAAGTTCATTGAGACTGTAATCCTTTGCTCCTATTGTTCTACCCACAAAGCTGAGTTTTGATACCTTTTGGCTATACCTACGACCTTACTCTTCATCAAGTTGAGATAAAAATAAGCTTGTAAAAATCCTACAACTGCCTTGTGAACTACAGCACTGTCAAGCCAATGTGACTCAGCTGTCAAGTTTAATGTACCAGACTGGGACAAGCCTGTCCTTTGGTTTCATGCTGTCCTAGGTAAGGATGGTACTAGCATTATATTTGTAAAGTTGTATATGTATCATAAGGAAATGTCAGCCTTAACCCTATCCACCTGAGACTTTGCCTCCCCACCTTCCAGTCTTTTCTATTTTTAGGCACCAGATAAATCCTCCTTAGATGCAGCTATGATTTTCCCATTTCTGAATTCAAAAACTTTTTGTAACTTACCCACCAAACATGGAGCCCAACAATCTGGCATTATATCTTGGCCCCTTCATCCAAGATCCATGTGATCTTGGGCAAGTTACTTACATCACCAAGTTTAGTATTCTTTGCTGTGAAATGGGCACATGGCCTAAGTATCTCTGCAGATCTACTTTGGAAGTATGTGAAAGCTTATAAACTCTAACATGCTACTATAAGTTGTGATTCTGCTCATAAAATGAAACTCAAACTCTAGTCTGTTGTTTAAGGCCACAGTTAGTTTCCTATTTGTATCTTCTAATTTTCATCTTTTTACACCCAACAGAAAAAAATCTTTGTGTGGAGGGCAGAGTACTGGTAACTGTCACTTACAATGACATTTACAATGACCCATTACAATGATAATATGATTGTGAATGTAGTGTAATTTACAATGATCCATTATAAGGGATCCTATCATTCATAAGGCATGGGACCTTGGAAGTGCTGACCAACTCCTCTGAGCATTGATCTCAATACTGACAAAGTGCTTACTCTTCTGGACATGCCTACCATCTGGTGTTATTTCTTAAATTACACAAAATAATGGTAAATAATAAAAATCTAGCAAAAAACAAAAAATAAGCTTTATATTTCCTTAGAGGGTTCCACTGTGCCTAGAAAGTCTTGGATACAATAATAACATCTCAAACTCAGTACATCCAAAGTAAGAATTCACTTTTTTTTTTTTGCCAAGCTACTATTAGATTCTCAATCTCATCAAATAAATTCAGTCTCCTAACACTAAAGACATTTACACTGTTTTTCACTCTTTCCTCCCCTTCCCACATTTTGACAGTAACCAAATCACATTGATTCTACTGACTAGATAATCTTTGAATGCTCCCCCTCTCTGCTGCTACTTTTTAAATTTAGATCTTTAGAATTTCTTTTCTGGATGATTGCAGCAGCTTCCTTTCTGGACTTGCCCATTTCAATTGCTTTTCATTATGCTATTCCATATGACACCTAGTTATCAGAATGAGTATTCTCAAATAGAAATCTAACATGACTCTTTGCTACTTGAAGTTGTATTATGTTTAAAATGAGTTATCTGAGGCAGAGTGTCGCTTTTTATCTCTGTGACCTCAATGGAATTGTCTTTGAGTTCTTCAGTTTCTGTATGTGGTGGCCATGAGTATGTTCCTCTCAGATCTCTGACTGCAGGGATCATCACATGGGCCAATGGCCCCAGATGTGCTCTGAAATATACCACTACATTCATGCTGTAGCCATGCTTCCCACAGACTCTGCAGGAAACAACTGAAGACAGCAGAGATACCAATGCAAGTCCCTTTCTGGGACACAAAGGACTTCTCTGATAGCTGCCTCCTCTGTCTCTGGTCTGAGGACTTCCCATAGGCCTTATGGGATTTCCCCAGACTCACTGTGGTTTTAAACATGTTCACTCAACATTTCTTCCTTCCTTCTCTCCTTCCCCAAAATTTTAGACTTGTACTGTGGTCTGACAGTTCTCCTGATTTCCTTAGTCCCTCTTCATTTTCTTTCATGGGTATTTCCCTTGATAAATCTCCTACATATTTAGCTTTGTCTTGGCATTTTCTTTTAAAGGATCTAGAATAATCTACCTCATCTGTAAAATAAATGTAATAACAGTGTCTATTTTATAGGATTACTATGAAGATCAAATATAATGTAGAGCACTTATAACAGTTTGCAGTATCCATCTGTGGTCTAAAATAGTTTGCTGTTATTGTCATCATTATTAATTTGGTACTCATTCAACATAACATACTCTCTCATGGATCAGTTTATGTATATATTCTCCTCAGAAAATAAAAAAAGAAAGGAAAAAAAAAAACAACCTTTCATTCCAACAATGCAAAGTAATACTTACCTGTCAGAAGTCAGCTCTCAGCTCTGAAATCTCATCTTTGTAATGCCTTCTTTAATCCATCTCCTTTTTCCTCCTATAGTCCCATGTACACCATCCTTCCACCCCCTTTATAAGTGCTAATCTCATTTGGGGGCCATAGATGATTTATCTGTTGCTACTTCTAGAATCTGAGGTCTTCAATGACTTCTATCTTGTCATGTCTATTTTTGGTAACCTTTAATGCTTTGTACAATATCTGGACCATTTCAGAGGTTAACATAGGGTTGTTGTTGTTGTTTTTTTAAATGTATCGAGTAAATGGATCTTTGTACATATGTATTAAGTTGATATGATAGCAATACAAGAATAAAAGAAGCCACAATATTACTCACGCTGGGACATCTGAACTTTTTTTACTTGACTGAAATCTCTAACACCTGGAACTTCTTAAGTTTTTCAGTATCAACCCAGTTGAATAGCTGTCCTTGATTTTAGTGGGAAGGCACCCTTAAGGAAAAATAGAAATAGATGCCATTCCTCCATAAATCACTTGGTCCTTCCACAGGATGTAACTCTAAGCCAAAGTTAAGCAAAAACTATGAAAAACTCAACATTTTAGATTCCAGTTTTATATATTTCTTTCATTTAAAAAAATTAATGTATTATTTGTTTCAGGGGTACAGATCTGTGATTCATCAGTTTTATACAATTCACAATCCTCACCATAGCATATATCCTCCCTAATGTCCTTCATCCAGCCACCCCATCTCTCCCACCCACTTCCACTACAGTAACCCTCAATTTCTTTTCTGAGATTAAGAGTCTTTCATGGTTTGTCTCCCTCTCTGGTTTTGTCTTATTTCATTTTTTCCTCTCTTCCCCCATTATCCTCTGCCTTGTTTCAAATCTCATATCAGTGAGATCAAATGATAATTGTCTTTCTCTGATTGATTTATTTCACTTAGCATAATACCCTCTAGTTCCATCCACGTCATTGCAAATGACAAGATTTCATTGGTTTTTTTGATGGCTGCATTATAGATAGATAGATAGATAGATAGATAACATCTTCTTTATCCATTCATCTTTTGATGGACATCAAGTCTCTTTCTGTAGTTGGGCTATTGTGGACATTGCTGATATAAATGTTAGGGTCCTCGTGTCCCTTGAGATCACTACATTTGTGTCTTTAGGGTAAATACCTAGTAGTGCAATTGTTGCATCATAGGGTAGCTCTGTTTTTGACTTTTTGAGGAACTGCCATACTGTTTTCCTGAGTGGCCACACCAACAGTGCAGCCCACCAACAGTGCAGAGGGTTCCCCTTTCTCCACATCCTCGCCAACACCTGTCATTTCCTGACTGGTTAATTTTAGCCATTCTGAATGGTGTGAGGTGATATCTCAATGTGGTTTTGATTTGTATTTCCCTGATCCTAAGTGATGCTGAACAATTTTCCATGTGTCTGTTGGCCATTCAGATATCCTCTTTGCAGAAATGTCTGTTCATGTCTTCTGCCCATTTCTTGATTGGGTTATTTGCTCTTTGGGTGTTGAGTTTAAGTCCTTTTAGACTTTGGATACTAGTCCTTTATCTGAGGAGTCATTTGCAAATATCTTCTCCCATTCTGTTGGTTGTCTTTTGGTTATGTTGACTGTTTCCTTCACGGTGCAAAAGTTTTTGATCTTGATGAAGCCCCAGCATTTCATTTTTGCCCTTGCTTCCTTTGCCTTTGGCAAGGTTTCTAGGAAGAAGCTGCTGCACCTGAGGTTGAAGAGGTTGCTGTTATGTTCTTCTAAAGAATTTTGATGGATTTCTGTCTCACATTGAAGTCTTTCATCCATTTTGAGTCTACTTTTTGTGTGTGGTGTAAGGAAATAGTACAGTTTTATTCTTCTGCATGTGGCTGATCACCAATTATCTCAATACCATTATTTTGCAGAGACCGTCTTTTTTACATTGGACATTCTTTCCTGCTTTGTTGAAGATTAGTTGACCATGGAATTGAGGGTCCATTTCCGGGCTCTGTTCTCTTCCATTGATCTATGTGTCTGTTTTTGTGCCAGAACCATATTGTCTAGATGATTATAATTTTGTAATAGAGTTTGAAGTCTTAAACTGTGATGTGGCCAACTTTGGCTTTCTTTTTCAACCTCTCTCTGGCTTTTTGGGGTCTTTTCTGGTTCCATATAAATTTTAGGATTATTTGTTCCTTTTCTTTGAAAGTAGTTGATGGTATTTTGATAGGAGTTGTGTTAAATGTGTAGATTGCTCTAGGTATCATAGACATTTTCACAATATTTGTTCTTTCAATCCATGAACATAGAATGTTTTTCCTTTTGTGTGTGTGTGTGTGTCTTCCCCAGTTTCTTTCATGCATACTTTATTGTTCTCTAAGTGTAGATTCTTTGCCTCCTTGGCTAGGTTTATTCCGAGGTATCTTATGGTTTTGGGTGCAATTGTAAATGGGATCAGCTCCTTAATTTCTCTTTCTTCTGTGCAGTTGTTGGTGTGTAGAAATGCAACTGATTTCTGTGCATTGATTTTATAACCTGTCTCTTTACTTAATTCCTGTATGAGTTCTAGCAGTTTTGGGGTGGACTCTTTTGGGTTTTCCCCATTAAGTATCATATCATCTGCAAAGAATGAACTTAGACTTCTTCTTTGCCAATACAGATATATTTTATTTCTTTTTGCTGTCTGATTGCTGAAGCTAGGACTTTTAGTACTGTGTTGAACAGCAGTGGTGATAGTGGACATCCCTGCCATGTTCCTGACATTAAGGGAAATTTTCTCAGTTTTTCCCCATTGAGAATGATATTTGCTGTAGATTTTCATAGATGGCTTTTATGATGTTGACTTTTTTATGATGTTACCCCTACACTGTGAAGAGTTTTAATCAAGAAAGGATATGTACTTTGTAGTCAAATGCTTTTTCTACATCTATTGAGAGTATCATACGGTTTTTGTTCTTTCTTTTATTAATGTATTTTATTACATTGGTTGATTTGCAGTTGTTGAACCAACCTTGCAGCCCAGAAATAAATCCCATTTGGTCATGGAGAATAATTATTTTAATGTACTGTTGGATACTACTGGCTAGTATTTTGGTGAGAATTTTTGTATCTGTGTTCATCAGGTATATTGGTCTATAATTCTCCTTTTTTGTTTTAAGATTTTTATTTATTTATTTGAGAGAGAGTGCATGAGAAGGGGGAGGTCAGAGGGAGAAGAAGACTCCCCGCCAAGCAGGGAACCTGATGCAGGATCTGATCCCAGGACTCCAGGATCATGACCCAAGCCTAAGGCAGTCACCCAACCTGGGTGAATTACTCGGAATTACTGAGTCACCCAGTAATTCTCCTTTTTGATGAAGTCTTTGTCTGGTTTTGGAATGAAGGTCTCATAAAATGAGTGTGGAAATTTTCTTTCCATTTCTATTTTTTGGAATGGTTTCAGAAAAATGGGTATTAATTCTTCTTTAAATGTTTGATGGAATTATCCTGGGAAACCATCTGGCCCTAGGCTCTTGTTTTTGGGGGGATTTTGGTTACTACTTCAATTTCCTTGATGGTTATGGTTCTGTTAAGATTTTCTATTTCTTTCTGGTTCAGATTTGGTAGTTAATACATATCTAGGAATGCATCAATTTCTTCCAGATTGTCTAATTTGTTGGCATATAGTTGCTCATAATATGTTTCTATAATTGTATTTCTTTGGTGTTGGTTGTGATCTCTCCTTTTTGTTTATGGTTTTATTTATTTGGGCCCCTTCTTTTTTTTTTCTTTTTGATAAGTCTGGCCAGGAGTTTATAAATCATTAATTCTTTCAAAAACCAGCTCCTAGTTTCATTGATCTGTTCCACTGTTCTTTTGGTTCCTATTTCATTGATTTCTGTTCTTATCTTTATTATTTCTCTGCTCTGCTGGGTTTAGGCTTTATTAACTGTTCTTTCTCCATCTCCTTTAGGTGTAGTGGTAAGTTGTGTATTTGAGACCTTTCTTGTTTCTTGAGAAAGGCTTGCATTGTTATATACTTTTGTTTTAGGATGACCTTTGTTGTGTCCCAAAGATTTTGAACTGTTTTGATTTCATTTTTATTTGTTTCCATGATTTTTAAAAATTATTCTTTAATTTCTTGGTTGATCCATTCATTCTTTAGTAGGATGCTCTTTAGCGTCCATGTATTTGATTTCTTTCCTACTTTCCTCTTGTGATTGAGTTCTAGTTTCAAAGTATTGTGGTCCAAAAATATGCAAGGAATGATCCAATCTTTTGGTACTTTTTGAGACCTGATTTGTGACCCAGGATATGATCTATTTTGGAGGATATTTCATGTGCACTAGAGAAGAATGCATATTATGTTGTTTTGGCATGGAATATTCTGAATATGTCTGTGAAGTCCATCTGGTCCAGTGTGTCATTTAAAGCCCTCATTTTCTTGTTGAACTTTTGTTTGGACAATATGTCCATTACAGTGATGAGGATGCTAAAGTCCCCTATTATAATTGTGTTATTGTCAATGTATTTCTTTGATTTTTGTTATTAATTGGCTTATACAATTGGCTGCTCCCATGTTAGGGGTATAAATATTAAAAATTGTTAGATATTCTTGTTGGGTAGACCCTTTAAGCATGATATAGTGTCCTTTCTCATCCCTTATTATAGCTTTTGGTTTAAAATCTAATTTGTCTTATATAAGGATTGCCACCCCAGTTTTATTTTGATGTCCGTTAGCACGGTAAATGGTTTTCCAACCTCCTCACTTTGAATCTGGAGGTGTCTTTGGGTCTAAAATGAGCCTCTTCCAGACAGCATATTGATAGGTTTTTGTTTTTGTTTTTGTTTTACCAATCTGATACACTGTGTCATTTGATTGGGGCATTTAGGTCATTTACATTTGGGGTAACTATTGAAAGATATGAATTTAGTGCCATTGTGTTGTCTGTCGGGTGACTGTTACTGTATATTGTCCCTGTTCCTTTCTGGTCTATGCTACTTTTGGCTCTCTCTTTGCTCAAGAGGACCCTGTTCAATATTTCTCGTAGGGCTTGTTTTGTGATCACAGATTCTTTTAGTTTTTGTTTGGCTTGGAAGTGTTTTTATCTCTCCTCCTATCTTCAATGACAGCCTGGCTGGATATAGTATTCTTGGCTGCGTATTTTTCTCATTTAGTGCCCTCAATGTATCATGCCAATCCTTTCTGGCCTGCTAGGTCTCTGTGGATAGGTCTGCTGCCAATCTAATTTCTACCCTTATAGGATACAGAACTCTTTCCAGTGCTGCCTTCAGCTCAGTTTTACATTTTTGTCTTATTCCCTCAACAGGGAATTTAATGAATAAAGTTTTGAGTAGGTAAGACCAAAACAGTGCAGTTCCTTTATATCTATTCACATCTTGTGTCCCATATCTGTATCCAACAGATCCCTTTTCAGTCTGTGTATTTTCAGATGTGAATATTACCTTCTCATATCAGTACTAGTGAGAATGACCCAAAAAAAAGAAAATTTCCATTTTTGTTTATTCACTAAACAAATATTTATTGAATATTATTACATGTTATGCACTGTCCTAAGGACTGAGAAAATAGTAATAACCAAACAGACTAAAACAAAACAGTAAACACTCAAAGAAAAATCCGCCTGCCTTCATTGAGCTTATATAGTAGTGGGGGGAGGCATACAATAAATAAATATAGGTGTAGGGTGCCAGATGGTGATTAGTACCATGGAAAAGAGAATAAAAGTAAAGAAATAGGAAATATGAACTCCTGAGGGTCTGGAGAATGTATTAATTTTAAAACAAGGTGACTAAAACAAGCTTCATTAGGAAGAGGACATTTGAACAAATACTTGAAATAGTGGAAGAAGTGAACCATAAAATATCATAAGAAGAATGTATCAGACAGAACAAAAAGCAAGTGCTAAGTCTAAAATGGAAACATGTCTGGAATACTCCAGTAACATCAGAAAGGCAGAGTAGTTGGAACAGAAATATCAAAAAGGAGAAAGTGGTAGGAGATGAGGTCAGATAAGGACTCCTTTTCCTTAACAAGGAGTCAAACTGGAATGTGGGAAGGATTCTGGATTGTACCCTGAGTGAGATGAGGACACATTGGAGTCTTTAAAATATGTTTTCAAAGGTTTCCATATAATTAAAGATTTCCATAGAATCAAAGATCTTTCTGTGGTATTGCATCCTCAGTAGGAATAACATGTAGGTCCAAGAATTAAGTGGTGGGAGCAAGTATGTCACTCTGGCTCTTACTCCCAATGATCTACTTGGTGAGCTTGATATTCTTGTTCCTACAGCTCTAGACTTTGAAATGTTACAGGTCTTAATCCCCCAAAGGGGAACATTTCCACAGGGGACAAAACAAGAATTGTATATGAACTATGGCCCTGCCTGGACACTTCAAGTATCCAGAGACTAGTGGGCAAAAATTGTCACCCTCCTCATAGAGAAAATTGACCCTGGTCATGAGGAGGAGTAGTGGTCTTTTACACAATGGAGATAAGTAGGAATATCTTTGGTATCCAGGTTATCCATCACCCAGTGTTGGTGGTAAATGGACAAGAGCAGAACTTCTGGCCTAGGAAGTGCATAGTAACCAGGGGGTCATGTCCCTTAGAAAAGGGTCTAGATCTTATTATAACAGAAGCCTCCAAAACAAGTACAGGTGATAGCTGAAGGTGAAGATGATAGAGATTGAATAATAGAGGCTGGAGAATATGGGTATTTGTTGTACTTCAGAGACTAACTTCTGTGGCAAATGTGGCAGCTCATTCACTAAATTTTTCTTTTATGTCACCTCTCAGGAATACAGAGGAGCTATTGCTCAAATGAATATGAAAAAGTAAATGTGAGTCACACAAAGGATGTATTTTGGGAGATACAGTGATGCACCAACCAGATCTCCCTTCAAAGGACTTATTGCCTTAGCCTCTGGAAGTGCCGTACATAGATAGTTTTCAGTGTGAGAGTCTTCAAGTCTTACCTCAAGGGATCAAGCTTGCTGAAAGTCCCTTTCTTCAGAAAAGCTTATATTTAATGGCTTACTAAGGTAGCGGTACAAAGATCAAGCTATTTCTGTCCAGTGCAGGAAAACTTTAACAAGTCATTTTATGCCCAGAGTACCCAGTGGGTTGGGTTGATTTGACATTACAGAACTTATATTTTAGTTTTACTTACCCCTCTCTCTGCTCTTGCTTCTTTCCTCTCCTTTCTACAAGTGTTGAGTTGATCACAAGGGCACTCTGTAATAAATATTATGCTTGATGAACATTGTCTGAGTCTGTTTTCCAAGGAACCCAACCTGTGACAGGTAGGTATTAATGAATGGTTATTTTGCTATGTAGACCACCCAGACTCATTTCCATTCAAATCCTAGAGGTGAATGGGTGTGGAGATAGCTCAGTTGGCCCAACTTAAAATAGCTGGATAAGGTGAGACTTCCTGGAGTTAATTTTAGAAGGAAAAAGTGATGAGAAGGAAAAACAAGACCCAAGAAGCAGAGAAGAATCAGAAAATGGTAGAGACAGGGATTACATGGAGTAGATCAGCCCAGTGAAAATATTCTGGTCAAAGAATTTTTACGAAACAAACTGTGGGTTGCTGGGGGGAGGGGGGTTGGGAGAAGGGGGGTAGGGTTATGGACATTGGGGAGGGTATGTGCTTTTGGGTAAATTGGAAGGGGAGATGAACCATGAGAGACTATGGACTCTGAAAAACAATCTGAGGGGTTTGAAGTGGCGGGGGGGTGGGAGGTTGGGGTACCAGGTGGTGGGTATTATAGAGGGCACAGCTTGCATGGAGCACTGGGTGTGGTGAAAAAATAATGAATAATGTTTTTCTGAAAATAAATAAATTGGAAAAAAAATAAAAAAAATAAAACCAGAAAAAAAAAAGAATTTTTTTCAGTAATAAGGATATTTGACATGCAATTTTACATAATTTTATCTTATGCAATTTTTTTTCATTTTTTAAAAGATTTTATTTATTTATTTGATGCAGAGAGAGAGAGAGGTCACAAGTAGGCAGAGAAGCAGGCAGAGAGAGAGGGGGGGAAGCAGGCTCCCTGCTGAGCAGACAGCCCGATGCAGGGCTCAATCCCAGGACTCTGGGATTCTGAGTCAAAGGCAGAGGATTAACTTACTGAGCCACCCAGGTGCCCCAAATTTTCTTCATCTTTAATATCCATTAAAGTATGCCATATTCAGAATCTTTACATAGTATTTCTTTTAAAGTTCATGTCCAGATTAATGAAGTGTAGAACAGCTAGCAAGTATACTCATTAATGCATCAAATTCATTGAATAAAGGGCTCATAGCTGACCATGGTAATAGAAGATCCTGTGCTGGGTTTTAACCTTCTCTAAATTAAAGCAGTATTTGGGTTAAAACTGTCTACTTGTTTGTTTTATCTTTTAGATTGCATTTTTTTATGGAAAGGGACAGGGACCATCATGCAACACAATACCATGTTCAGAATTAATACTCCTTTCCATAATAAATATATATGGGAATAAATGAATTAGTTTATGTTGTTTAGTTGTACAGATATCTGTTTCCCCCACTGAACAATGTATCTTTGTGGAATAGAGTCATTTAAAATATTTTTTGGTATCATTCAAACTGCTTAGAACAATACTTGACTCATAGTAAATCAGTTATTTGTTAAATAGAATTTCTGAAAGCTGAAAGCTCATGTCATATCAAAACAAGACAAAAACACCGGTTTTCAATTTATTGCTTCTCAACACTTAATCTTTCCTTCATTGACTGGTCTATGACAATAGAATGGGTTCTGTAAATAGTTCTTTGTTATGTGGCGCAGTGCTAGACTTTTTAATTTTTAAATTTAAAAAAATTTTTTTAAAAATTTTTTAGTAGAGGGCACTGGAAAGACATTGCAAGTGGAATGGAGTTTCCTTCCTGGTTCTGGCTTGCTCATTTGACTGACTCCTATAGTGCACTTGACTTACCCAGTGCCTGGACCTTGTAGTGTGGGGTGGTCCACAACCCCCTGTATCCAGGTCTCTTGGGCAGGCTTATAGTGTCTTTCCTCTGGTGAGACACCTACCCATAAATTGTTTTCTCTAGGTCCTCAGAGGTCCAATTTCTAGCATGTTTTAAGAGGGATTTCCAGGAAGTTCCTCTGGCATGCCAGCACAGAGACTTCTCTGTCATCTATGAGTAATCAATTGGCATGCCCTTTATTTCTTTCTTTCCTTTTTTTTAATATTTTATTTCTTTATTTTAGAGAGAGAGAGAGAAAGTGCACACAAACAGTGGGTAGGAGCAGAGGAGAGAGGGAGAAGCAGACTCCCCGTAGAGTCAGTTCTGAACAACAGGAGGCTTGAACCTGAGAGCCTGAGATCACGACCTGAACCAAAACCAAGAGTCAGATGCTTAACCTTCTATGTCATCAGGTGCTTCAGAATGCTCTTTCTAAGAATGTCTACATATCAGCCCTGGGGTGTGAGGTTCTGTTCTTTGTGCCCTATATCTAAGCCCTGGGGATAGTAATTTATTTATATCTGTAACTTCTATAACTTCTATATTCATCAGTGTCCTCTTTCTTAATAATCCTTCATTATTCCAATCCTCTTTCAGGGCAAATGATTCTTTACCTGAAACTTATCCTGTTTGAGGTGTTATGAGGTTTCTCTCTCTAGATTGGACCCTGACAACATTTTAGCAATCTAAGGACTAGAGATCAAGAACAACTCTGAGTTGAGAGTTCACCTTCAAACATATTGATTTTATAAAGTCCAGACATTTTCCAGAGTACACAGAACTCTACAAGCTTAAAACCTGGAGAAAGCTTAGATTTTTTTCACTGTTCTCTACAGTCAAAATGGTATTCATATATCAATTATTAGAAAATATGTCAAAAAGGTTAAAAAATATGAGTGTTATGTATAATTAAGTTTTTTCCTTTTGACTATGAGATATTCCTAAAACCTGTACCATGCCAATGTAAAATATGCATTTCCAAGAGGTAAATGGAATATCAGCAGTTTCCAATATCTGTTTAAGCATGCTGTCTTTACTTGGAGAACATCTCACCAAACATGTAGTTTTCAGATTAATGTTGAAGAACTGCCTTTAGGATTATTTGGTTTTGTGGTTCTCAATGTGTGGTTCATGGACCAACAACAGCATCTTCTGGGAACTGGCTAGAAACACAAATTCTAGGTTTAGACTTACCTTCTGAATCAGAAACTCTGAGTGTGAGTCTTAACAATCTATATTTTAACAAATCCCTCTAGGGATTCAGATACACACCAGAGTCTGATAAACGTTGATTTTCCTTAGTACTACTCTTTTATAGGTGAGGAAAAAAATCTCAAAAAAACAAAACAAAACAAAACAAACAAACAACAAAAAAAAACGAAACAGACTGTCAGTTTCAACTTGCAAATAACAAACAAATATCCTGTGTTCAAAAGAATTTACATTCTTGGTTCTGTTTTCTGTGCCCACCTTTAGTTGTGATCGCCTCTGAAACCTGTCTTTATCAAACCTCTGCTTCTTGGGTATGTGACAGGAAAACAGTAAATGGGTTAAAATAAACTGATGATAGTATCTTATATATATTAAAAAGAACAAGCAAGCTATATAAGTATAGAATAGTGTCTCAGTTATGTGCTCAAACACAAGAGAAATACTAAACACTAGTGGAATACAGAATAGAGGATTCAAACACTGAATAAAGTTTGGATGGGAATAGATGGTCTTTAAAGGCCATTCATTCATGAAAGCTTGTAATTTTATTATTCCATAATATGATGTTTGCTATCTTATCAAATAACCCAAAATTTTTCTTGTGGGAAGAGAAATATTTTGAACTGAGATAAAATCCTACTCAGCTCTGCCTCCTCCTTCTTCCTCTTTCCACAAAATTTGTACTTGGCCAGATGCTTCTCCTTTTCATTTTCCATTTAGGTGGCATTTTCAAATATAGAAAACAATTTTGTAAGCTCCCTGCCGTTTCTGTTTTGCCTGGGCTCCACAGAGGCCCAAATAATTTATGGAAAAACAGCACCTGTGTTTTCACCACGAATGGCTTTTGCAACATTGATGAATTTCAAATAAAGGGCATCTACCTCATCCAAGTTAAATGGAAGAAAGTTCTCTCTCCATTTCCAGAAACTTATTGTAGAATGGGTTCCAAAACTATTTTCTTGTCCCATAAAAAAATTAAACCAGTTGTAAATATTTCATGCCAGGCTCTGCCTTTTGAAGGAAAGGAAGACGGTAGATTTAAACAATTTTATCAGAAGAAGAAATTCTGAAGTTGTTTCCTGAGGATTTATACAACTGGATTGATTCATTATTTCATTCATACAACAACATTTTGTGGTGTATTCATTCATTAATTAAACAAATATTAATTCATTCAATACCTGCTATATCAAGAGTAATCATAATAAATAGATACATTTCATTGGGGGGAATCCCAGTGTACTTTCAGTTCAACTTGGAAGATGGAATGCATCAATTTATCTCTGGTTTCATTAAAAATTGTGGTCAGAAAACTATGGTCTGTGGATGACTGCTTATTTTTGTAAATAAAGTCTTATTGAAACATAGCCACAACCATTCATTTACATATTGCTTTATTTTTATGTTTGATTCTCTTTTTTTCATATGTGTTTCATTTTGAGGAGTTTCTAGTGCTTTGTCTTTGTTCTCACTAACATTTGCTCCTAAAATGTTTAATCTGTCAAGGGTCTTATTCATTAATTTGTTTCATTTCACACATAATTTTTTTTTCATCTCTAGAGGCTAATTTTTTTTTTAATGTCTCCCATGTCCTTACTTAACTGATTTAGTGTCCTTCTCTTTACTGTTTTTTTCTGCTACTTTTTATATTTATATCATTTCTGGATCACTTTAGATTGGTCTTTTTTCTTCATTATGGATCTTGCTTTCTTGTTTCTTTGCATTTCTGGTAATTTTTAACTGCATAATATACATTGTGAATTTTACCTTATTGAATAATAGATTATTTTTGTATTCCTTTATTTTAGAGTCCTTTTTAAAAATTTTATCAAGTTATGTTAGTTACCATACAGTACATCATTAGTTTTTGATGTAGTGTTCTGTGATTCATTGTTTGCATATTCCTATAAATGTTCTTGAGATTTGTAATTAAACTGTCTAAGGCTAGGGAAAGAAGATTGCAGGGAAGAAGATGAGAGAGAATTATACGTGGCACTCACTCCACAGGGCTAGGATTCACCTTCTGCCTGACACAAACAAAATAAGTAAATAAAGCACCAAATACGCAAACTTATGGTTTGTTTTAAAGACACTGGACATGAGGCAAGAAAAAAAAATAATCTCTGAAAGTTACACAACAAACAAGGTGAAGCAGAATCAGAAACAAAACTGTCTGCAGATCCATTCATTTCAATTCAATTTAGATTGATTTCCTTTATTACAGTTTCATGGGTTTCAAAGTATTTAATCTTTGGCATCTCTGTTTACCACTGTGTTCTAGAAAATATGAAAAAAATGACTTTATTATGAATAGAAAGCCATTAACTTTTTAAAAATCTACAAACATGGATAACAGAGAATAAATCCATTCATTCTGTGGACCTCATATGCAATTTGTAAAGAAAAGATTATGAATCTAGAACTGAAATTACTACTGAAAAAAGAAATATTTTGCCATATATAATTCACATATATATTTATATATATATATTTTTAAGAAGCTAGATGTGTACATTTCATAAATAATACTTGGAAATATGGTTTCTAGGATCAACCATGTGAATGACTAGCCAATTTTTGTCAAATGTTTTAATGGTCAAAAAAAAAAAAAAAAGAAGTGGAATCTTAGAATGACTTTGGTTACAGGAAGAGAGCTTGGATGCCATGCTAAGGAATTAGAACATTCTTCAGTTCAAAGTTTCTTACCTTGTGCACTAAAATGTTGCTAGTCATCCCTAGCCACAAGCAGATTTGTATGTTTGTCCTGAGTGTCATACTGATATTGCCAGTTTCTATGAAAAAGTCATGGAAGAACTTTCTTGGACTTTGGGGTTCCAGAGATGGTTTTGAAGATAAGGGGCAAAAAACACAGCTGGTTTCATAAAGACCATACTTTACACATATATTTTAAAGTTGCTAAGAGGGTAGATATTAAAAGTTCTCATCATAAGAAAAAAATATGTAAGTGAGGTGTTGCATGTGAACTAGACCTATTGAGGTGATCATTTAACAATAAATACAAATATCAAATCATTCTGTTGTGTACCTGAAACTAATACAATGTTGTGTGTCAATTATAAATACACACACATGCACACACATATATACATACACATATACATACATACATGCATACATGTAATGGGATGGAAAAGAGATTTGAGGGAAAAGAGAGTGGAATTAGGGAAAAAAGGTAAAAAGGATTACATAATGCCTAAAAGGTCATTTTCCAGACTCCTGGGTAGATAATCAGAAAAGTAAAATCCTTAGAAATTTTTATTTACTTTTATCCTTTTAAAGAAGATTGCAAGTTGCATAATGTTTTACTTCTTGAGGTGTGTGGACAACATATCCAAAGGAATAGCTGATTTTATTTTGCACACAAAGGTAAACAGGTGAGAAGGGCTCATTGGGCTAGATAAGACCTTCAGAATGATTATCCCTTAGGAATAATCTGTTAGCACTCAGAGAACCAGATCCCTTCTTTCTAAAATCCTCAATAGTTTTGCAGAAATCTAGCAAATTAATTATCACCTCTAATAGCTTCTAATTAAACTGTTTTAGTAAAGCTGTAGAATTAAAAAAATAATCAATGCATAATAACACCTGTTAAGTATTTTTATATGTTATACACAGATTCTTACAGAAGTTATACACACATGCTTTCTGGCATGTGGCCCCACTTCAAGTGGAGGCACCAGACAATCCCTCTGGAAGGGACCTCCATGAAAAGCGATTGCTTGGGGCATAGTGAGCATCTTGTTTTTGGCAATATGCCAACAGGATATAGAGAGGCTCTGGATGACTCTGCCAAAGTGTCTACAAAACAGAAAATCTCTAATAATCCTCACTGCAAGTTTCCTTGTTTCTGATAATCTGGGTAGATATTTAGAGACATCATGAAAAAACACAATGCCATGTTATGGTTTTCCAGTACCCTAGAACTTTAAACATAAGTCTATGTGGATCATTTAATCAATCAGCAATAAATTATCACATTCTTATTCTGCATCTGGCATTGTGCTCCACTCTGGGAAAAAAAGGCAAGCTCATTGACCTTGAAAAGCTCAGACTCTAATGGAGAATAACGACCTACCTGAAGTACAATGAACTAAATGTGATCATTTCCTTTGGTCCCTCAGTAGCCTTTTCAGGAAGGCATAGTGAGTGATTTTCAGTTCTGTTTTGTTTTTTTAAGGTTTTTTTTTTGTTTTTTGTTTGTTTGTTTGTTTAATTTACTTGACAGACAGAGATCACAAGCAGGCAGAGAGGCAGGTAGAGAGAGAGGGGGAAGCAGGCTCCCCACTGAGCAGAGAACTCAATGCTCAATGCGGGGCTTGATCCCAGGACCCTGAGATCATGACCTGAGCCAAAGGCAGAGTTTTTAACCCACTGAGCCAGGTGCCCCTGATTTTCAGTTTTTACTACAGCCACCCATGGTATTAATGCTTGACCAATGTCAGAAAGTTGGTAAGTAGCCAAATTTGAGCTAGAACAGGGTTATTTGGGACTTTTCCTTGGTTCTCTTTCCTCTACAGCTGCCTGCTTTCAACAGCCTGGTGCTCATCAGGGTGTGGTCGTGCCTATCAACAGAAGGTCAAGAACACAGAAGATAGCAGCTGGAATTTTCCATCAAGGGAACTTGAAAGAGTGGCTAATAATCCCCATATCTTATTTACCTACTTTGAATTTATTACAATCCAGACCAAACACGGCTACAATTCTCTGTCCTTAATGAAACCTGTGATTTATTTTGGCTAGGCATTAAGATAAGACTGCACCTTAATTCCTAGCACCTTGCAAGAGACAAAGGAAATGGAAGTAGGCTTGGTGGGGGTTTGGGGAGAGTCTTTTGAAAGCCTCTCAAAACATAAGTGAAGAAGACCATTCTGATGTCTTTAGGGAAAGTCTCTGTTTCCAAAGAAAAGGAAGAAAAACAGGCATTACTGAATGCTATTTTTTGAGAAATGGATTAGCCCTTGGGTTTGACTAAGGTGTGCAGCTTTTCCTGGCAGTGTTTACATCATTTTTTTTTTTCCTGGATGAAATTCAAAGGAAAAAGAAGCAGATTTTCTTGGCCCTTGGTAGACTGGACTCAGCATGAATTCTATCCCAACACCAAGCCAGCTCAAAATAACATTTACTGAGTACTCTCATTATTCCTTGCTTATTGCCCAGTGCTTGTGTGTGTTTGTATCTTTATCTATCTATCTATGTATGCATATTGTGTGTTTGTATGTGTGTGTGTGTGCACACACATACAGGCACACATGCATGGCAAGGAAGAGAAGAGGAGATATGGTTGCATATCTTATATCATATATTATATATTATATCATATGTATTTATTTTTTTTCCAATTTATTTATTTTCAGAAAAACATTATTCATTATTTTTTCACCACACCCAGTGCTCCATGCAAGCCGTGCCCTCTATAATACCCACCACCTGGTACCCCAACCTCCCACCCCCCCGCCACTTCAAACCCCTCAGATTGTTTTTCAGAGTCCATAGTCTCTCATGGTTCACCTCCCCTTCATATGTATTTATATTATATTATATTATATTATATTATATATACACATACTGCATAAGGGGCTCTGTAGACCAGACTTTTTCTATGTATTTTTTTATACATTAACTAATTTTATTCTGAAAAGAAAAAAGTTCAGAAACACAAACATAGCTCTGAGATAAATACTACTAAAATTATATCCAATGTAAAAATGGGCAATGCTGGCATGGAGATGTTAACGTGATCAAGCTCTCCCAATTAGTAAATGTCAGCACAGAGGCTCTGACCCACCATGCCCAGCTCCAGAATGCATACCTCATACCGTGTGGGGAGCAAAAGCCCCAGTGTTTGAGTTTCCCATTGTTGCCATAACAAAATTTGTCTTAAATTTAGCAGCTTAAGAACACAAATTATTATTCTGCCGTTCAGGAGGTTAGAAGTCTGAAATGGGTCTCACTAGGCTACAGTTAAGGCTGACTTCCTTCTTGGAAGCTCGATGAGAGGATCCACTTTACTGTCATTTCCAGCATCTAGAGGCTGCCTTCATTCCTTGGGCGGTGGCTTCTTTCCATTTTTCCATTTTCAAAGCTATCAATAGCCAGGGAGTCTTTCTCACATTGTTTCACTCTGATACTGACTCTGCTACTTTTCTCTGTCACCTTGTGGTTATGTTGGGCTTGCCCAAATAACGCAGAATAAACTTTCCACCTCCAGATTTTTAACATAATCGCATCTGAAATGTCCCATTTGGTATGTAAGGTAGCATATTAACAGATTCTGAGGTTTACATCATGGATATATTTGTGGAGTCGTGTTTTTACCTATCACACTAAGTATCTGATTTCAACAGTTTTGGGAGAATGTCAATATGTCAACATTTTTCAAAATTTAAAATGTGTGTGTATTTTCATACAGTAATTCCATCTCTGGGGGTTTATCTTACAGAAATATTTAACTCATGCCCATAAATATATTTATCAAGAAGTTAATTGCTGAATTAACTATATAGTCACTTGTTTATATATTTATTCTTTAATCTGTCTCCACTAAAATGTAAATTTCTTGAGGGAAGGAATTGTCCTACAATGATTATTGTTTTATCTGAAATTTCTGGTATGATGACTATATTTAGTAGGAGCACAGCAAATAAATTTGCAGAATAAGTGAATGAAAGAATGAATATAACCTTTAAAAATGAAGCATATTCAAATGCACTGAGTTGAAAAGATATATAGGATGGATTGTTAAATAAACAAAAGGGCAAGATGAATGTGTAATTATATCATTTTTTGAAAATAATTATGCATTATGTTCTCTGTCTCTCTCTCTCTCTTTCTATATATATATATATATGTTTATGAATACCATTGAAATGATATGGAAAAACATCTAGAAAGATAAATCTAGCTGTATTTTATTTATAACCTTTGTTATCTATATTATTATTTCTGAATTAAGCAATAGCTCAGTATTTTTCCACAGTCACAGAAATTTTAAAAAGATGTATAGATAAAATATCTGAATATAATTATAAAAATATAAATATAAATATAAATATCTGAATCCAGATTTCTAAGCTAAGTCAAACACCTTTCCACTCTGTATTGATTGCCTAGGATAGAACATATCATTTCAACTTTTCTACCTCTCGGATGACTGAGCAAAAGAGAAATTTTAAAGAAGGTATTTGTATCTGTCAGAGTCTGAGGAAAAAATAAGAAACCGCTCTTGGTATTTCATAGTGAAAGAATTGAATGCAAGGAATTGATTATAGTGTGATGGAAGAGCTGAAAATCCCAGCTCAGATCTGTGAGGCAACTCAGTGATTAGCCACACATGAAAGTGCTACTCAGCTTGGAAGGACAAAAGAATGACCTATTCTTACCAGAGCCTGGAATTTGGGACCATTTAGCAGAAACTGGAATCATTATGGTTACATAGAGGGAAGACTTCGCCAAAGGGATGTAGACCCACAAAAGAGAGGCAGCTACTGTTGGGAAGTGATCAAAGATAGGTAGAGATACCCTCGTTCCCACCCTCCAGGCATTGGCCAATTGGTGATGTTGTTGCTATTGGCTAGAGTTATCTAGAAGCCAGAAAGCAAGGGATCCTGAGAAATGGAGTTTCTGGCACTACAAAACAGTGTGAGGTGAGGAGTTGGGTCTAGAAATCATCATCCAATGGCCAGTGTGATGGGTAGCCGTGAGAAGCCATGAGGAAGGATTTAAGATAATGTGACCTTTTCAGGATGCTCTAAAGAAAGTATATTAACTATGCATTAACTATGTTAAG
This sequence comes from Neogale vison, assembly GCF_020171115.1. Taxonomy (NCBI): domain Eukaryota; kingdom Metazoa; phylum Chordata; class Mammalia; order Carnivora; family Mustelidae; genus Neogale; species Neogale vison. The sequence continues at coordinate 58,362,835 of NC_058101.1, read as the reverse complement.
GCCCATTTCTGTGTGCATCTTGCTTCAGTAATAAAGTACATTCAATTTGGCTACCAAAAAACATTGTGGGACATCCATTATATATTTAATTACAGAATATTAGGGCAAGTTTTTTGTGGGGTTTTTTTTTTCAAGATTTTGAATATTTATTTGTCAGAGAGAGAGAGAAAACACAAGCAGGGGGAGTGGCAGGCAGAGGAAGCAGGCTCCCTGCTGAGCAAGAAGCCTGATATGGATTTTGATCCCAGGGTGGGATCATGACCTGAGCCAAAGGCAGATAGTTAACTGACTAAGCCACCCACGTCCCAAGGCAAGTATTTATATCATGTATATTCCCATTGTAAATACCGTAAGTTTGCTCATTGAGATGAAAATCTATCATCAGGAGATATAGATATATATATATATATTCATTATCTATCAACATAGATAGATAAGGCTATACATACACATAGTCACACATACAATCACACTCATATATATAGATAGTTTCCTAAGAGAATTTCAAAATTATTTCTTTGACATTTTCAACCAAGTGTGTGTTTTGGAGTATAAAAGACTGAAATAATTGGACCTGAAGACTATGACACAAAGAGAATACTGGTAGAAAAAGGTAGCACAGTAGAAACATAGGAAGACAGACATCTATAATTAATCTATCATAGAACTGCAAAAAGTAAAATTAGAGGTATCTGATATATATTGTTACTACTAGCGGCCATTATGTTCTATACATTCTTATCTGTTGAACTAATCAATAAGTATCCATCAAAGACTGCTGACACTCACCCTCATTTATTCATTTTCCATAAAACAAATTCAATATTATGAAATCCCAAACATCCAGGACTGGAGATAGCTTTGATGGGCCAAGAAGTTGGCTCTGTCAGGAGGACTGAGGTTCACATTGAAATCTAATGGTGAGAATGAACTTAAAACATCCATGACAGAAGGTAGCTTCTAGTTTTCATTTGATTCCCATTTCCTTCAACAGGAAAGTTTCTTGGATTGTGAAGACTTTAGACCTTCTCTGTGTTCTGCCTCTGGCAAACTCATCCATGCTATGACTCTCATTCTGGAAGGAGAAAGCAACATCAGTATATGCACCCCTGACTTTGACCTTCCATTTCCAACTTTGATAATCTCCAAAATAGCTCTAGAAGCTATTCCTCCTCCTATGGTCTGCATTTTACTGTCTGTATTTTGGTTAAGGATTTCAACATCTTCCTGTGACCAGGGTCCAGTATTTGGACCTCAACTTCTCCCTCTATTGTGTTGTCCACACTATCTCACCATGCTTGCAAATTCTATCTCTAATCTCCATTTCTACCACCTTTTCCCAGTGCCACCACCCTCATTATCACCCATACTGTTGCAATAGCCTCAAAAGTGCTCAGAGAACTGCCAGACTTATTTGAAAGTCCTTTCCTCATACTGCTGTTTGGTTAATCTCCCTAAAGCATGATTAGGTTGTTATTTTGCTTAGAAACGTTCAATACTTTCTTATTTTGTATAGTTTATTTAGAATTGAAGTTGCAAAAAAAAATCTTGCCATTTGCAATGACATGGATGGAACTAGAGGGTATTATGCTAAGCGAAATAAGTCAAACAGAGAAAGACAATTATCATATGATGTCTCCGATATGATGAATTTGAGAGGCAGGTGGCAGAAGTGGGGGAAGAGAGGGAAAATGAAATAAGATGGGACAAGGGAGGGAGACAAACCAAGATTATTGATCTCAGGAAACAAACTGAGGTATGCTGGGGGCTTGGGGGTAGGGATAATGTGGCTGGGTGATGGACATTGGAGAGGGCATGTGTTATGGTGAGAGCTATGAATTGTGTAAGACTGATAATTCACAGACCTGTACCCCTGAAGCAAATAATACATTATATGTTAATAAAAAAGCAGTTAGAAAATGAAAGGAAAATCTCATTTAACTCATTCTTTTTAGAACAACAGCCATATTTATTATCAATCACCTATGATTCTATATTTGCTTCACATGTTTCCATGTAGAAAGACTCACAGCTGACAAAGAACAATTCACCCTATTTACAATGGCTTTTCTATATCCAAGCATTTATTGGATGTGCTTATTCTGCCAGACATGCTTCTTTGCTCCCTAATTTTTTTTTAACTGGGCTCAATTCTATCTATATATTTTAAAACTAATTCCAAATTGATTTCTTCAAAAAGATTCCCCCTGTTCTACTCTCTGTCCATCCTGATTGGCTTAATTCTTCCCCTTGCTGATCTCCCTCTCACTCTATTTTTTTAATAATCACACCTAACAAAATCCTGTCTTGTAATACTTCCCATCTGAAGTGGGATACATAGCCATTGTTGCCCATATCTTAAGTATCTCCAGTGCTGAGGCAATGCCATCTATGTGTTCTGTATCCCTTAATAGGTCTAGCACAACTTGGTTTATAGCAGTTGAGACTCTTGCACATTTTTTCTGTAGTCATAAGCAGACATTTTATATTGTTTTACCATCTTGTTGAAGAAGGAGAGAAATGCAGTGTCCTTAGGGCCAACAAAGTTCAGGCCTCACTGTTTACCTCTCGGTCAGGACTGATTCATCCCACAAAGGCATCAACTTACCTTAAAAACATTAGCCACAATAATACACCTATTTACTTGTTTGAAGTATCTGCAATAAAATCAATATTCTATCACTATGGAGTTGAGAACTAAAAAGTAAGAAACAAATATGAAGATGTTCTATTCTATAGTGTAGGCATTGAAAAGGTCAAGACCAATATTGTGCCTTTAGGGGTATTGCTTAAAAGGGCACTGAATTTAGTCCTAAAGAAAGTATTTATACCACAATAATCAGTAATATTGTAAATAAGGGCTTGACTTGATGTTGAGGTCAAAAGAGCTTTCAGTTTATTGAATATAATTTGTACAAGGGTGAGAAATAATTTAATAGAAGGTCATATATTATACTTAAATGTACTGCAAAAACAGTTAATGGATTTAGCTGCAACTACAGTTGTCAAATCATAGTGAATTATAACCATAAACTGTCTATGGATACAAAAGCTTGGCAATGTCAACAAATGAATTTTGTGAGAATCAATTGGTTAAAATGGTTAACGTGTACTACTATTAAAAAAGAGGAGTAGGGAATTTGGGTAAATTGGAAGGGGAGGTGAACCATGAGAGACTATGGACTCTGAAAAACAATCTGAGGGGTTTGAAGTGGCAGGGGGGTGGGAGGTTGGGGTACCAGGTGGTGGGTATTATAGAGGGCACGGCTTGCATGGAGCACTGGGTGTAGTGAAAAAATAATGAATAATGTTTTTCTGAAAATAAATAAATTGAAAAAAAAAAGTCTTTACTCATTGCTTCTTTTTCTCTTTCCTTCCTTTCCTGAAAATTCAGTCCTAAAGAGTAAGTGGAGTCAAGTTAAGTTGGTGGTCAAAGCAAGTAGCTCTGTGTGTGCATCACAGCCTGGAGAATGCTGGTGAAACCTAAACTAGGTGAAGAAGTATCCTCCTGGAGGGGATGACGCAGACACTTCTGAGCCCAAGTAAGATGTGGAGGTTGCTCAACATAAGAGGTGTTGAGGTATAGGATGTAAGATCCTGAGTATATTAAGGAGGGTAGTCCATCTTGCAGTATCAAGCCAGTCAGGGTAAGGAAGCTCCCATAGAAGGGCAGCCAACATAAGTGAGTAAAGCACAAGTATGGTAAACAGAATACCCAAACATAGAAATAACAGAGGCAACCCAGTGTGGGTTGTTGGCGCCTGAGTAGTCAAGAGAATATCCTTAAAGGAAAGGTAGTGGTAACCATGAGATATTCATTGCATATGTAAGAATTGGTCAAATAAGTAAATATAAGTAGTGGAAGCCAGATTTATCATTGTCTTGGAAAGGGCTCATAAATATTGAAATAAAGGAGACTAGAATTGAACCTGTAGTTAGATTGGCATCAGAGGCATTGTAACAGCATATAAAAGTACCCATTGAAAAAGAATAAATGAAAAAAGATGGGATCAGGAGGGAGACAAACCATAAGAGACTCTTAATGTCACAAAACAAACTGAGGGTGTCTGGGGGGAGGGGGGAGGGAGAGGGTGGTGGGGTTATGAACATTGGGGACAGTATGAGATATGGTGAGTTCTGTGAAGTGCGTAAACCTGGCGATTCACAGACCTATACCCCTGGGGCTAATAATATCTTATATGTTCATAAAAAATAAAAAAAATTAAAAAGTATCCACTGAGAACAATATATAAATGCAAATGTGTGCACATATGTATGTGTGTGAACATACATATGAACTCATCTATCCCATTGAAAGGGTCTGGGAGCAGAAAAAGCACACCCAGGAATGAGATATTAGCTTCTAAATACCATACTCCACTAAAAGGAGCCAAAAAACTTTGGCAAATTGGCTGATCCCAGTGCCAAGACAGGGAAAGTGTAAGATGAGAGTGGACTATCTAGCTGTAACAGAAAGTAAGAAAAAGCTTAAAGAATGAGGGGCTTATCACACAAGCCAGCTGGAAACACTTCCACCATCCAAATTTGGGATAATTTCAGCATGAAAATAATGAATGAATTGAATTATAACACATTAAATAAAATAGGAATCCATGACTCTATTTTTTATAAACATATAAATGGATAAGTTACAAGTTTAATGAAACTGTATTTGTGTAGATTTAGTCTTTCTCCATAAAATTATTATTCAATGGAAAGGAGAACAGAGTAGTGTTATGGTGGAGAAACTTGGAAGACACCACCTTTATCAGGTGATCAAAAGTGAATATCATCACTAATAGAACAAGTCAAAATCATGTGGACCCATTAAGAAGCATCTTCAGTGATATTCTGCCAAAGACGCAGGAATGTAGATGTAGCCCAAACCTAATCAGAGGAGTTCTACAAAATAACTACCTCATAATGTAGGTGTCAAGATTATGGAAGTCAAAGATAAACTAATGAAAGCTCTTGTATAAAAGTTGGGGTAAAGATGCTAAAAACTAAATGCAATTCATGATTCTGGACTTTACTATTTTCCATAAAATACATTATTGAGATAATTAAAAGTCTTGAATAAGGTCTGAATTTTAGATAGTAGTAAAATGTCAATATTATTTTCATTATTGCAATTTTATGTAGGAGAATACTCTTGTATATGGAAATACACACCAAAGAATTTGAGGGTGGTAGGCATCATGGAAGCAATAGGCTAGGAAAAATTTTATTTGTATCATCACTGAAACTGTTCTTTGATTTTAAGATAAACCAATAAGAACAAGAAAACACCATTCAGATGACCTGGTAGTTCCATTCCTAACCATATGGCCAAGAGAAATAGATGAATATATCTACAAAAATTATCAATTATGGTACTTATAATAGCTAAAAACTGGAAACAACCCAAATGCTTATCAATAGGGAAATGGATAAACATTATAACTATTTGTACAATGAAATACTAATAAAAAAGAACAAACCACTAATACATGCAACAACATGGGTAGTTCTCAAAAATATGTTGGAAGAAGACATATACAAACTAATGCCTACTGTATGATGTCATTTATATAAAATTCAAGCAAAGTCAAAAAAGATGATGGGAATCAGAATATTAATTGTTTTTTAAAAAGGGAATTAAGTGAAAAAGGGAGACAGGAATTTCCTAGAGTACAATATTCTGTATCTTAACCAGGTGGTGGTTATATCAGTATATGCATTTGGCAAAATACATTAAGTTGCACAATTATGATTATGTGTTTTATTGCAAGTAAATTTTGCCCCAATAAATTAGTGTGAGCATTGATACCTGGGAATAAACCTAACCAAAGAGGTAAATGATCTGTACTCGAGGAACTACAGAACACTCTTAAATGAAATTGAAGAAGACACAAAAATGGGAGACCATTCCATGCTCTTGGATTGGAAGAATAAACATTGTTAAAATGTCTATACTGTCTAGAGCAATCTATACTTTTAATGCCATTCCAATCAAAATTCCACCTGTATTTTTCAAAGAGCTGGAGCAAATAATCCTAAAATTTGTATGGAATCAGAAGAGACCCCCGAATCGCTAAGGAAATGTTGAAACTAAAACAAAAATAAAACTGGCGGCATCATGTTACCTGATTTCAAGCTTTACTACAAAGCTGTGATCACCAGGACAGCATGGTTCTGGCATAAAAACAGACACATAGACCGGTGGAACAGAGTAGAGAGTCCAGATATGGACCTCAACTCTATGGTCAAATAATCTTCGACAAAACAGGAAAAAATCTACAGTGGAAAAAAGACAGTCTCTTCGATAAATGGTGCTGGGAAAACTGGACAGCTATATGTAGAAGAATGAAACTCGACCATTCTCTTACACCGTACACAAAGATAAACTCAAAATGGATAAAATACCTCAACATGGGACAGGAATCCACCAGAATCCTAGAGGAAAACATAGGCAGAAATCTCTTCGATATCAGCCACAGCAACTTCTTTCAAGATATTTCTCTGGGGGCACCTGGGTGGCTCAGTCATTAACCATCTGACTTTGGCTCAGGTCATGATCCCAGGGTCCTGGGGTCAAACCCCGCATCCAGCTCCCTACTTAGCAGAGAGCCTGCTTCTCCCTCTGCCTCTGCCTATTGTTCTGCCTGCTTGTGCTTTTTATCTCTCTGTCAGATAAATAAATAAAATATTTAAAAAAAAGATATGTCTCCAAAGGCAAAGGAAACAAAAGCAAAAATGAACTTTTGGGACTTCATCAAGATCAAAAGCTTCTGCACAGCAAAGGAAACAGTCAACAAAACAAAGAGGCAACCCACAGATTGGGAGAAGATATTTGCAAATGACAGTACAGACAAAGGATTGATATCCAGGATCTATAAAGAACTCTCCAAACTCAACATACACAAAACAGACAATCATATCAAAAAATGGGCAGAAGATATGGACAGACACTTCTCCAATAAAGACATACAAATGGCTATCAGACACATGAAAAAATGTTCATCATCAGTAGCCCTCAGGGAGATTCAAATTAAAACTACATTGAACTATCACCTTACACCAGTTAGAATGGCCAAAATTAGCAAGACAGGAAACAACATGTGTTGGAGAGGATGTGGAGAAAGGGGAACCCTCTTATACTGTTGGTGGGAATGCAAGTTGGAGCAGCCACTTTGGAGAACAATGTGGAGATTCCTCAAGAAATTAAAAATAGAGCTTCTCTATGACCCTGCAATTGCACTACTGGGTATTTACCCCAAAGATACAGCTGTGGTGAAAAGAAGGGCCATCTGTACCCTAATGTTTATAGCAGCAATGACCATGGTCGCCAAACTGTGGAAAGAACCAAGATGCCTTTCAATGGATGAATGGATAAGGAAGATGTGGTCCATATACTCTATGGGGTATTATGCCTCCATCAGAAAGGATGAATACCCAACTGTTGCAGCAACATGGACAGGACTGGAAGAGATTATGCTGAGTGAAATAAGTCAAGCAGAGAGAGTCAATTATCATATGGTTTCATTTATTTGTGGAGCTTAAGAAATAACATGGAGGACATGGGGAGATGGAGAGAACAGAGCTGAAGAAAATTGGAAGGGGAGGTGAAATATAAGCGACTATAGACTCTGAAAAACCACCTGAGGGTTTTGAAGGGGTGGGGGGTGGGAGATTGGGGGAACCAGGTGGTGGGTATTGGGGAGGGCACATATTGCATGGAGCACTGGGTGTGGTGCAAAAGCAATAAAATCTGTTATGCTGAAAAGAAATTAAAAAAAAATAGTGTGAGCATTAAAAAAAATTGCTGGCAGAAAAATTCAACCTTCCTGATTTTCTCATTTCAGTACCCTATGAATAAAATAGTCAACCGATTTCAGCTGCTCTTTTGCTCTGCATTTCTCCTGCTGCCTTCCGAAAGTAGTTCCTCCATACTCCTCCTCAAGAAGAAAAAGAATAACTTGTTTGTAATGACCTCTAAGCAAATTCCTTCACATACATAAAACTTGCAGGAAGTCTCTGGAATTATAAAAGTTTGAACAAGAGAGTATTTTGGTCTAATGTATGCAATCCAATATAACACAATACCTTATGTCTAGGGAATATATTAGCAAAAATTACTTTTTATTACAAAGCACTAGACTTTCAAGAAATTCTTTATGATTCACTAAAGTGTTAGCAAAGTATGGAATATTTTGTTGTTGCTGCGTTTTCCAGAAGCCACACACCTTATACTGAATGAATCTATAATTGTTGGGCAATTTCTTTTTCCAGTGGAACAGCACTTTTGAGACTATGTTTTCCTGAGAGGTCGTGAAAAGAAAATTGAAAATATTACATATCTGCTGACATGACATAGAAAGGTCCCTTCATTTTGCATTTTCTTTTTACCTCTGAATGAAGACAAAAGGCTCTTTAAAGACAAAAATGTTTCCTTTAGGTTCTCCCCTGAATAAAATCTGTTCATCCCATACTTTGAGGCAACTTTTTACAAATGAAGGTTGAAGTGAAAGGTACTTGTTCTATTATTTTGTGAACGTGTGAAGTCTGTTCACTCCTTATGTAAATCAAATACATATTGTGAAAACACTAAATATTCTTATTTTTACATGCTCTTGATATGTGTTACAGTGAGTGCTGTGAATTCTGTTAGATTGATGAATCACAGACCTGTACTCCTGAAACAAATAATACGTTATATGTTAATAAAAAATAATGAAACAAAAATAAAATAAAAGTGCATATTAGGGATGCCTGTGTGGTGGCTCAGTTGGCTAAACACCCAGTTCATGATTTCAGCTCAGATCAGGATCTCATGGGTCCTGAGATCAAGCCCCATGTCAAGCCCAGGGCCCTGCTCAGTAGGATGTCTGCTTGGAGATTCTACCCCTCCCCCACTCCTTCTAAAATAAATAATCTTAAATATCTGTATCTATATCTATTATATATACTCTTGTTTTTTCAAAAGAAATATCTAGAGGAAATTGTTCCCTCCCCTTTTGTGTCTTTCATTTCAAATACAAATATTAACTTTGAGAACTTTCATTGAGTTTAGTTTTTTGCCTGCAGGTCATTGATGAGTATAACCCTTACTCAAGACCCTATGAACTCAAGCTGACTGCATCACATGATCACCATCCTTGTGGGTTTAGTGCTCAAGTTATTGTCAAAATCATGAGCTATATTTATGATCTTGCACTTCATAAGAATTTCTTATTTCTGCTGTTGAGAGCCTAAGTTTTATTAGATACAGTGAACTAAGTGAAAGTTTAATGAAAACCAGGGTCTGAACACAGAAAAGATCCTTCAATTTTAATTAGTTGCAAGAGTGCCTTTCTTTATTCCTGAAAGAGCTCAAGTCTCTGTGACCCAAATGGTGATCCCATAATGAACTAACTGGAAACTTCTTCTGTGGAAGTACCTCCTAGCTCAGATGGTTTTAGGAATCTTGTTTCTTCTCTTTCCCCTTCCAACTACTATACCTTGCCATTCATTACCAACTTCCTTGTATATTTCTTCTCTCATTGATCTTTTTCTTCTCCAAATAGCTATATGAAAATTCATTGCAATGTTTGTTTTGGTTTCTTTATTTTATGAATAGATGACTTGATTTATATAGTACATTGTAATAAAATTTTAAGAGAGAAATCAATATTATTTTCAAGAAATTAGAGGAAAACATTATAAAATATCCCAGAAGAAGGTAAGAGAGAGAGAGGGGGAAAAAAAAACTGATAAAGCACATAAATCTCTGGCAAGTAAGAATAATAAAAAAATAAATTAATCAATTTATCAATCAAGTAATCAATAAAATTGATTACTGGAAATGAGATAGTATGTATAAAAAGAGATGTGCAATTGCATGGGCATGGATTTTAATTTGTAAATTGATAATTTTTAGCAAAAGATAAACTACTAAAATCAATTTAAAAAGAGATTAAAAAATATGAACAGTTCAGAAATGTAGATAAAAGTATTACAGTTAAGAGAGAAGCCTGCTCTAACCCCCTCATAACTTTCTATCTAACCTTTAAATAAAAGATACTTCCAAGATTTATTCCAGTTTCTAAATGGTATAAGGTAGTTCCTCAACTAGTTTTAGGAATATAGCATAAGTTTGATATCAGACTTTATAAATGTAGTATTAAGAAATTGAAAAATATTTATTTTACCTCTACATATGCATGTTAAAACTGGAAAAAAAATAGCAAATGAAGTCCAAAAAATATCCCCCCAAATACACCATTACTATTCTTACAAATGGTTCAGTATGAGATAATCCATGCAAATAATTTATCATGACAAAATAGGTCAAAAGAAAAACATATGACTCTATCAATAAGGCATCTAAAAACTTACTCTACAAATTGATACTAAAAACCTTACAAAACAGAGATAGAAGAAGGTTATTTAATATAAGAGAGACTATTTTCCAATAGTAAACATCAAATGAGACATGCTTACTTTCATTAAAATTAATCATAAGGCAGAAAGGCCAGTTATTACATGATTTTGGAGATTTTAGCTAATGCAATAAAAGAATATCAGTATAAGTGTTAGAAAATAAAATAACTTTTATCTGAATGTTATATGATTGAAGACTTTAGAAAGGAAATAGAAGGAAGGAAGGCAGGCAGGCAGGCGGGCATTTTCTGGGGGTAGAGAACAAAGTACTAGAATTAAGTAAGCTGATAAGGTGCCTGGATCCAACATAAATATACAAAATTAATGTTTTACCTTTATGCTAGCAATATTGACCTAAAAAAGGAAATGAAAAAAAAAAAAAAAAAACTGCAGTACACATAACCTATGAACACCAAAGAATAAATTTAGAACTTCAAGATCTATATGAAAACAACCAAAAAATATTTTTGGACATAAAGTAAGACCTGAACTAATGGAGAGAAAACATTTGCTCCTGAATAAGGATAACTAATATCATATAAATGTCAATCATGCTAAAATTAATAAGCATATGCAATTTTAATTAGAATGTTATTTTGGCTTGACTATAATTTTAAAAATTAATATAGCAATAAATATCATTGAATAACAAAAACAAAAAAACGAAAATTAGATTAATGAAGAAGGAAATATCTTTTCCCATATATTAGAACTTTATATAAAGCCATGTAATTAAAACCATGTAGCTATTGGCCAAGAATAACCAAATCAATTACATAAAAGGAATACATAAAGCCCAGAAATCAATGGAACTCTATATTAAATATGTGGTAAAATAGCATTTTAATACCATAAAAGATAATAGTTTATTAATAAATAGTGCAAACATAATAATTACTTATCTGGGAGGAAGCACAATTATGAGTATATAAAACATTCCAAGTGGGTTAATGTTTAAATATTTAAAAAATCTAAATTATTAGAAAAAGGTCCTAAGCAATTAAAGAAATTCAGAATACATTAAAAACAAATTTGACTATAGTGAACTTATATTTTTGAAAAGGTTAAACCTATAATAGGATGGGTAGAATATTTGAAATTCACATGACAAAGATTTGTTATTCTTATTTTTTTTTAAGATTTATTTATTTATTTATTTTTAGAGTGGGGAGGGGTAGAGGGAAGGAATCTCAAGAAAATTTGGCCACTGAAGGTGGAGCCCAATGCAGGGCTCCATCTCAGGACCCTGAGATCATGACCTGAGTGGAAATCAAGAAGCAGACATTTAGCCAACTGAGCCACTCAGGTGACTTTACGATTTGTTATTCTGGGCTGCCTCGGTGGCTCAGGTGTTTAAGCAACTGCTTTCAGCTCAGGTCATAATCCTGGAGTCCCACATCAGGCTCCCTACTCAGCAGGGGATCTGCTTCTCCCTCTGACATTCCCCCTCTCATGCTCACTCTCATTCTGTCTTTCTCAAATAAATTTTTAAAAAATTCTTAAAAAAAAAGATTTGTTATTCTTAATCTGCCAATATTGCCTTCAGACTAATAAAAAATACAAAAGTCATCTAATAGAAACATGGGTAGGACATTTTAAAAGTTCTCACAATATGAAAAGCAAATTACTAATAAACATAAGAGGCTAGTCAACCTCTTCAACGAGTCACAGTAAGAAACTACTCACCCTATGGGGTTTGCAGTTTTTAAACGATATAACCAAGAACTGGTGAAATGTGAGGGAAAAGGCCATCCTCAACATTGGTAAGACTGAGAATTGATTATATCAAAATGGAAGCTTCCCCTGAACTTGAAAAGAGCCTCCTTTTAAAATAAGTCCTTTCATACTAGATGAGTTTCTTAGTCTATTGAATTGTATAAAGCCCTAATCAGTAATCCAAACACTTGTTTCTTATATATATTTTTAAATAATCAAATAGATACGGGTTTCAAATAAGCCTGAGGACCCGGCTTTCAAACACATCCAAAGCCTTGCAAGAACCATGTCAACCCCTACTGTCAGTGGCTGTCATGATTAAGACAAAAACCGATGTAAGACTCATCCTCAGAGGGCTGGGGGGCAAGTCAGACTTGTCACCTGAGATGCAGCTTTGAACCTGCAGTTGTGTCTAAGTAGCACATTATTGCAGACAGAAAGACCCAAACTGGAGACCCACATTGGCCTTCTCTGTGAGAAATAATAATGGTTTTTATTCTACAGCCATGTCTGTAGTTTAAGAGATGAAAATGTACAGGAATAAGATATGCATCTGTTATATGCATTTAGATATAATCTTATGAATAATAAATGGTTAACACATTACATGTTCTGAGGGGTTCATGTATATTAACTTGTTTAGTTCCTTACAAAAAGCCCCGTGAAGTAGTTGCTTTTGTCATCCCTATTCTGCACATTAGGAAACTGAGGTAAACAGATACTAAGTAGTTTCCCCAAGACCACAGAAGTCCCAAGGACCAAAGCTGGGATTTGGTGCCAGACTTAGTACTCTTCAACACTGTGCTCTGTTGCTTCACTGTAGCTTCCTGACATGAATCTACATTTGTTATATTTGCAGAAACTAGAATCTGAATTTTTTTTCTGATTTTTCTATTGAGGGAAATATTTTATTATCTCCTTCTTGTTAATTGAAATTCTATTTTTGTTATAATCTACCCCACCTTTCACACTGAGAGCAACTTTTCCCTGTTTATGGAAATTCCATATATTTTATTTTTAAATATTTTTGTCTAAATTTTTTTATTATTTGTTACTATAAACTTTTTAAAATTTTATTTATTTTCTTTTCAGTGTTCCAGAATTCATTGTTTATGCACCACACTCAATGCTCCATGTAATATGTACCCTCCATAATACCCACCACCATATATTTTTACATCTATCTTTACCAGAACTCTGCAAACGTACCTTGTTGTACGGAGTTCTGCTGTATTGTACTTCACAGATATTTTTTTCACAAATTAAAGGTCTGTGGAACCCTGCATCAAACAAGTCTATTGGTGCCATGTTTCCAAGAACATTTGCTCACTCTGTGTCTTTGCAACACATTTAGGTAATTCTCGTAATATTTCAAACCTTTTCATTATTATTATATTTGTTATGGTGATCTGTGATCAGTGATTATAACCCCCTGAAACCTCAGATGATGGTTAGCATTTTTTGGCAATAAAGCATTTCTTAATTAAGGTATACCTAAATTTTTTAGATGTAGTGCTATTGCACATTTAATAGACTACAGTATACTGTAAATATAACACATGTACTGGGAAACCAGATAATCCATCTGATTTGCTTTGTTGTGATATTTGCTTTCTTGTGGTGGTCTGGAACAGAACCCACAGTATCTCTGAAGTGTACCTGCATAAATTGCAAACTCTACTATCAAAGTCAAAGACATCAAATTTTGAACCATTCTGAGTGTTTCCACCTGAATATGCTTACTCTGGGTCCACTACTTTTCCTTCGAAAAAAGGACATCCAGTGGCTTCTAGTTGATGGAAAAGGGAATTGATACTCATGTGATTTCGTAAAACTGCCGAAAGAGTGGAGGGTGGAAAGCAAAGTTTCAGCACAAGGTTATTTTGTCATTGTTTGTTATTTGTTTATTTTGGCTTTTGGTTTTTTTTTGTTTTTTTGTTTTGTTTTGTTTGTTTTGCTTTCATTTACCTCATTGATTAACCACTGCATAAAATACATGATTTAATTTACATGAATTTGATTTGCAAAGCATCCTTTTAGAACACACCTTTTGTAGCATGAAGCAAAGCTGTGGAGACACTTTTGGTAACTGAACAAGTAAATAATCAGCTTACAGATAGATCACTGATGCATTTGCTTTTGTGTCTCCCTCCCTGATTTGGCAATTTTTCTGCTCATTAGTCCTTTCCTCTTGAGGACGAATAAGATCAGAAGGGAGATCAATCCCAAATCAGTCAATTGTATCTACTTGTCAGCAACAGAAGGAAAGGATGGAAGCCTGATACTCAAGGATTCAGAAACAACATGAAGGGTTATCTGCGGATTTCCATTACCCAGTACTTCCTCTTTCCATGAGAAGAAGTACTTGAGAATCCAGTTTTCCTGGGTTCTGGAGCTGGATGACACCCTCAGGCTAATCTTGCCCAGTTTTTTTTCTATTTATGGATGAAGAAAATCAGAACCAGAGAGAATCATTTGCCTGCCCAATGATGTACAGCTTGCTAATGGCAGATATGGTGACTCCCAGATACTCAACTTCTTCTACTTTGTAGTTACATGAAATAAAATTCTAATTCCCTGTTAGTCACAGTACAATTTCATTTAAAATAACCCATGGGTAACTTTATTATAATATTTCCAAAATAGGTAAAGTCTCAAAAGAAGTAGGGTATGATGGGAAAATCCCTAGGAGCCAGAGGGCTTAGGTCTAATTATGGCTTAATGCTAGGTAGAGTTGCTTATATGGGGAAGATGCCCTAACTTCTCTGGGCTTTTGTTTTCTCACCTACCAAAAAAGGCATAATTTTACCTGCCTTGACTAACCGCACATAGTTTTGGAGAAGGCTATTGGATATAAAAATAATAATAGTAATAGAGGGAATTTGTCTATGTGCCAGGTAGAGTGCTAAGTGCTCCACATGCTTAACCCTTTGACAACTTTATGATTCAGACAATGTTGAAGAATTGGAAACTAAAGCTCAGGGAGGTTAAATAATGTGCTCAAGGTCACATATATAATCATTTGGGAAATATTTTGTTAATTCTAAAGTAAATTACAATATGAGTATGTGTGTATATGTGTGTGTTGGAGTGGTGAAGGGCTCCCTCTATCAGTCTTGAGACAGGTGATGTTCATTGCTGTGAACCGCACACCGGCCCTGAATTCTAGGTTTTGGTTCACCTGAACTGGAGGCAGCACTTTGAGAAGCAGTTGAAGATATGACTTATAAAAAATAAATGAGTCAGCGAAAAGTGTGGAAGATCTGTGCGGCTAGAGGATCCTTTCAGACTGTAGCCTGGGGAAATAGCTAACCACAGACCAATTTGGAGAAGAGGTATATTATCCAAGGTACATTTAGGGAAGATCAATCAGTTGTCTGTATCTAAGACCAGTAGACATGTGTGTGTGAGGAGGGGATGGGTATGTAAGTAAGATAATGTGTTTAAAAGTTTTAAGCAATGTTAGGACACTTTGCATGGTTCTTTGGCTACCTTGAGCACATTTTGGGGTGAGTCACTAGAGAATAAAGGAAAGAAAACTGAGATAGTATTCTTCTTTTTGTCTAAATGAATATTTATCAACAGCATCTTTCAAGGAGATGATTTACATGTCTTGGATTGTCAAAGTGGGAAAGACTTTAGAAAATAAATTTCTATCATCTATCTTAATTGTAAGATAGGTTTTTACAATGACCTCCCTTGCCCAGTGTGTTTCTTAAACCCACAGCCTTGAACCTTTTTCTGATAAGAACCGAGGCTTCTATCATGATTTAGACATTATTTATTTCCCCATCCTTACATTCATTCACTGAGGTGTTCCCCAACAAATACTCATTGAGTACCAGTGATGTCAGGCACTGTGCGAGGCATAACAGCTATTAATCTGAGTAACAAAGATACTCTGCCTTCAAGGAAGTTACTACTAGCATATAGACATGTAGATAGATAATCATTGTCTAGTGTGGAAAACATCTACGGGAAAGCTAAATCTGGAATGCTGCCTGTTTTGACAAAGAAATTTCTACTGGAACACACCATCCCATTCATTTGCATATTATCTATGGCTGCTTTCAAACTATGGTATCAAAGTTGAGTATGATCTTCATATCCCCCTACAGAAAGAGGTTATAGACCTCTGCTCTGGAAGACAGAATGCCTTTCACAGCACCGGGAAAGGAGGCAGTAAGTTTGTATATATTAGTAGCTCTTAAACCCAACTACACAGTAGATCCTCTAAAGAGCTTTTAAAACACTGATGCTCATCTCTTCAAAAGGATTTGGATTCAATGATATGGCAAGGTTGGTTGGTGTGTTTTGTTTTTTAACATTCCTAAGGTGAAGCAATCTTAGGATGTCAATGTACAACCAGGATGGACAAAGACTCTTCTAGAGAAGGTGACATTCTGGTTGATGGAGACCTGACCCAAATATAGTTTGTACCAGGCCAAACAAAGGGGAGCAAGAGTTTTCTGGAGAGAGAGAAGAGCATGTACAGGGAGTGTTTAGCCCATCTGGAGAAACTCAATTATTTCTATAGAAGGGGAGCTGGCAGGGAGGAGGTGAGTTAGAAGAGACAACAAGGTCCTAATCATGAAAGTTTATATATATATCCTGTTAAAAATGTTTGGAGTTCATCTTAAAGAAAAAAAAAAAAAAAACATGGAAAGTATGTGACTAAAGGATTTTAATCTGGGAGGGTAATGTGGTTGAATTTTCATGACAATGATGTTAGCAGCTGTATGGGGTTGAGATGTTACTCTTCTGAGAAGGCTTCAGGGGTAATGATGTAAGGGGGGGAGATAGGGAAGAAGGTAGGAGGTCCATCTGAGATCCCATCAAGACCATCTACCAATTGCCTGAGTTAGGACTGGGACTCCATGCCCTGCAGGCAGATGTACTATTCAAAGCTGTAATGGGGACCTTGTGTCACTCAGCAACTTCCAGCCCTAGCTCCCCTTTGCCCGTAATGCTATCTGACTGAGTCTTGTTCCCACACTCCACACCACGCTGCTCAAGGGGGAGACAATGTTCTGCTACCTTGGACCTTCCTTTTTCTTTTTGTGAGCCCAGCAGAGCATGTTTATACATAAGAAGTGCTGATGAATAATCTATTACACGACAAACCCATTTTTTTTGAGTAAGGAAAGTGATGGCACAAGACCAGCCACAGAGCCAGGACCAGCAGCTGTGTGACCTGACTTGGGCATGGGACAATGGTGTCCTGGGAAGCTGCCTGCCTTAGTTAGCATGCAGCTCAGAATACCTGACTTCTGCTGCTTATATACCACACGATCACCAGAGATACCACAATCAGGTTGTGAGGTCAAAGTGGATGGTGCCAATGCTGGCACAGTGTTGAGCAAACTGGTGCTCCATGACAATCAGCTTTCACTGGGAACAATTTAGCAATAGTCCCCAGCAAGTGCCTTTCATTCCTTCATTTTTTCTTCTCTCTCCGTTAGCTCTTATTTTCCAATATTATCATTTACTTTTATGTCTCAGCCCAAGATCCAAGCTGTCCCGTTGAGAATGTCACATCCCTCTTCCTGCTGGAGATGATCTCACAGGGGAATGTCTGAACAAATAATTTTACTTATCTCTTATGAGCTCAACTCTCCTGGTACTGAGGCCTGCATAAAGGAAACAGAATTATTTATGCTATTTTTAAAGAAGAGAGCTAGATTTATTCTCTCTCTCTCTCTCTTTTTGTTGGGGAGATCTTAAAACACTGTAAACTTTGGCTAGCTGGGGCTGGGGCAAAGCAGTCTCTCCTCCCGCTGGTGCACACAGCCGCTGCTTAATTTAGAGTGATTCCAAAGGCAGGGGGGATCATAACGCAGAGATCATGCTGTTAGGAGCCATCACTCTGCTTGGAGACATATTTAGCCACAGAAGGCTGAACAGATCACAATAGCTTAAGGGTCTGGAAGATAAAAGGGCCAGCATCACTGATAGGGACCCTAGAGACAGCTGGCCGCCTGCACACACCACCAGCAGCATTCAGTGCTCCTTCCTTCCTCCCTTCATCTCTCCGTCCCTTTTCCTTCCCTCCCCTTTTCCCTGCTTTCTCTCCCCCCTTTCATTTCCTTAGTGAAAGTCACATGAAATGGGAATAGGAGAAGAAGATGGCAGATGGGAAGATGAATTGATCAGACCTCACAGAGGTAGTTATCATTTCACATACATGAGGCATGAAGCTAACACATCCTATTCGTCTCTTTTCTTTTAACATGGAAAATCATAAAAACAAAATGCCTGTAGGAATGCCAGATGCCACATGGTTTAGGGTAAAGAATCAACACCCCGAATCTTCAGGTGAACTTCAACACGAAGACTGATTCTGACCCCACTATAGATGTGGATGTTGGATTAAGCTCTCCGCAGCAGGCAAATAATAATCTCTAACTTTTGGGATCCTTGAAAGATTAAGCTGCATCATAAAAATGAAATACCAAGTGCAGTTATTGGTATAAATGGGGCTCACAAATCCTGCCTGGCTTCTGGTTTTCATTTATAGTGGCATAGCCTAGGGAAAGTTACTTGAGCATGTTGAGCTTCACCTTTACAAAAGGGCTAATGATGTGCACCTGACAAGGCTTTGAAAGGATTAAATAAGGTATCATGCTCACGTCTCTGTAATTTGTAATGTGCTATATGAATGTGAGGCATATAATTATTACGCCTTGTGTTAGTTTATATATAATTTATGTCAACAGGTGGCAAAAAAGCATGTTGTGGGTGGAGGATTATATGGAAGCCACTGTACTAAGATCTTTAGAAATACAACGTCCTCTAATTATTATAACCACCCTGTGCAGAATGTAAGATCATTTTTACTGGCTGGGTAGTGAAACTAGTTGATCAGCAAATGATGACTAGCATTTATTCCACACTCACTATATGCTAGTCCCTGATCTAAATGCTTTAGCTGTATTACTTCATTAATGGCAGTGGTTCCATCAGCCATACAGTGAAAGAAAGGTTATCCTCATATTATAGATGAGGAAACCAAAGTACACAGAAACTTAGTCAGGCATACAGCTGGTAGGTGATAAAATAAGATTTGAAGGCAAGCAGTCCGACTTTACAGTCTGAACTCTTACCTATAACATTATATGGCTATGTGATGACTTGGTTATAAGAATTTATTTCTTTAGTTTCTAGTTGCTGTGTTCACTTCAAATTAACTCATGAGAATATTTCATGAGATATAATATCATTTATATGTGTTGCATCATTTCCAAAGACAAGGGATATATTATTTATTCAAATAAATTTTGTTGAGGAAATAGTACCATTAGCACAGATATCACTAATTTGCCACCATTAGTAAACATAGGTCTTAAATTGGGTCTGTAACCAGCATTTGCATATTAATGCATCTATTTATTAATGTATATATGTACTCCCATAAAGCTGGGCTGCTACTTCATGATCCTTCTGTGCAGGGCACAACAATCAGAAGACATACCAGTCAAGTATCTAGAAATAACTAAATGGTGGTGTGAAATCATTTCTGCTGTAGACCTATGTTCATAATCTGTAAAAGTCTTTAGAGCTTTGAGAACCCAGATGGCTAGAGCTTTCCTTTTTCTAACCCCCACTCCTTTTCATTTTCCAAGCTATATTCTCCCTTTTAGAGAGTAGACCTTAATAGAAAAAATTACTCTTAGATCCTTGTATCTCTAGCCAGCATCCTGATCAGATGCTAAAGAATCACCATGGTAGAGATAGAGCAAGGGCGAGAGATGGAAACACAAGGAGATATTTAGCCCTGATGTGTGTGTTGTGTATATACCTGTCTACCTACACTTTATATATGTGTGTAATTTATATGCATATATATGAACACTTTGATTTAGAATTGGTGTCACTTGTAACAGTAAAAGGATATACCTCCTTTCTAAGGTATAGCTAAGATGTATGATTTATTTTCACAAACAGTTTTTTAAAAAGACTAGTTTTTAAATGATATTTCATATTATATAATGACAATGACCTGCCAGTTAACTAAAACCACATTCAGTTTTACCAATTTTCTCCATCATGTCTGGGTTGGAAGTCTCATGTATCATTTCTGTGAGTTTGCTAACAGGCAGAGCCAGCAAAAGGAAACAAGTCTTCTCCCCACTTTGACGAAAGCCTCTGTCCTTCACCAGTCCTAAATAGGGAGGCCAGGTGCGTAAAATTGAGAAATTGTGTGCCAGCAAAGGATTATATAAAGTCACTGGGATATATTTCATTCTGCTTTTCACTTTTAGCTACCTCTCTCCCTTTTCCTAGAACAGATTTTCCTCTGGCTTTGAAAGATGCTAATGGAGCGTTATTAGTCCAGGAAGAAAATTGCCCTGGAGAATCATAATGACTTCACCGCTGTGGCGACATCAAACCAGACCATTTAAGAATAATGGGGTTTTAGTTCCCATAGAGGGAGTTGGATTGGGGAGATAAATGGCAAATGTAAGTCCCATGACATGTAAGACAGAGAAGCAGGACAGCTTTGGAACTCCTTTAGTTACTGAACTTGGGTGTGTGGCCACCCGAAAGCTCTCCTGACATCTAAGATTTGAAGAAAGAAATTAAATATTTAGGGCTGACTTCAGCTCTTTCCTAACCTTTCCCTGGCTTTAGGAGGTAAAAGACTCCACAGAGAAAACAGAACAAAACAAAAAGAAACTCCGATGCACTCCTCTGTAAATCTAATGCATTTAATGTCATAGTTTTTCTAGAGGTCTTTAAGAACTAAGACATACATAGATGCCTGGACTTTATAATACGATAAAACACAAACAAAAATGGGAAGGTCACAGGTGGGGTTCTTGATGTGCAAAATGTGATTATTTGCATACCATTAGGAGATCCATATTTGGGATTCTGAGTGCTTTCTTATGTATATTTATTTATTTACTTACTTGCTTATTTTGAATTCTTAGTACTTTTTTAACCTGACCTATCAGACCACCGGAGAGCTAGTGTGTGGAGCTTTCAGGGCACAATAGCAGAGTGAGCACTGACACGTATTTAAGGATCTTTTTACTCCTGAGTTCTAAGATGGAAAGGACTCTGAATCTGTCTTTGTTCAGGGCAGGAACAGGGTAAAGATCTTCAGATCAGCTGTCCACGTCCTATAGAAAAAGACAGAGTCATAGTGAGGGAGCCAGAGGGAGGGACAGAGAGACAGAGAGAGACAGAAAGAGAGAGAAGAGAAATAAATGGGTTTCGAGTGAGATGACTCACGCTTGTACCTAAAATACTACCTCTTCTCCAAATTTGGCTGGGGGTGAAAGATTAGTTATCGACATCATGGGTTTTGGAGTTCCATGGACCACCATACTTTGAGTACTTGGCTGATGATGTATTAGCTGTGTGATTTTGGTCAAGTTACAGAACATTGCTGAGGTATCAGTTTTTAATATGTTAATCTCAGAGATTCATGAAAGGATTAAAAAGGATGATGTTTAATATAGCTTTGGGTGCATAAGAAGAACTAGTGATATCTGGTGTAGGCACTCATTTTTTTATTGAAAAAATACTATGAAACCCTTTGATCTCCTTCCATACTTTCCATGCCCACACACATCAAGGCATGTGAGGTCAAAATTCAACCTTAGGTCTGTTTGAATCCAATGTTCAAGTTTTTACCACCTGCGGATACTCAGTTTGAGGTCCAGACCCACAATTTTCACTGTCTGACCTTTACAAGTATCTCAATTTTTTTTTAATTGATTTACCTATAAATAAGAATAGTAAGAGGAAAATGTCTGTCTTCATCAGGGATTGATCAATAAATCTGTCAGACTTTATCTTCTAACATGCCTCCACCTTGCTAAGTTTCCATGTTGACCATCTCCTTTCTGATAATAGATTTCATCTTAACAACAACAAAACTAATAAAATATACAAAGCATAGAAAAGGAAAAGAAAATACTACAGACCCCTATCTTCTTGGCATCCAGATTTCACATATTAATGGACTCAACAAGTATTGATATGAACAAGCTAGGGCCCTGGGATATGGCAATTAACAAATATCCTGCTCTTGGAGAGTGTGTATTTGACTGACAAATATTAGTGAGGCCATATCTGCATTAAGGATTTCTTTTTTAAAGATTTTATTTATTTAATTGAGAAATAGAGAGGGAGAGTGCATGAGTACAGGAGCACACGAAAGGGTAAGGAGCAAAGGGAGAAGCAGGATCCCTGCTGAGCACAGAACCTAATGAAGTACTAGATTCCAGGACTTTGAGATCCTGACTTGAGCTAAACCCACTGTGTCACCCAGGCACACCCGCATCGGGAATTTTTAAAGAAGTGATCTGTTACAGATAAAGCTGGAGTCACCTGCCCGTCCCACATTCCCCCCCGTATCCTCCAAAAGAAGGTGTGCATCCCCAACTGAATAATTCTGAGTGATAGTGTGGGTCAAGCACAATCCTGTCTCATTAGACTTGGTAACATTTTTCCATTCATGTTGACTTTCAGAGACACATAGCATTCAGGGGCATTTCAGATAAAGCTCAAGGAGTTCAGGAAGTGCTTAGAAGGCATTCTGAGGTGCCCCTCTATGTTACTCCACTGGAAGTTGTAAAGATCAAAGAGGAAGTGTGTATAAAGAATTTTTCCACTGTAAAATATCCCACAGATACTATGTATTTTTCTTGTGTTGGTCATCTGGGGCACCACCACATGTTATCTCTGTCATACCTGTCTGCAGAACCTCATTACTTTCTCCACCACAAGGGGCATCTTGGCCAACCCTGGGAAGGCTCATAGTGAGTTACTCCTACTCGAGACCATGGCCAGCAGTCTTTTGCTCCTCAAACTGTTTCCAGTCTCAAGTGAAACATGAGTACCAGGGCAGGGCAGAGGATCTGGCTTTTCAGAAGCTGCACAAAGGTGTCAGATGATGTAAGTCAGAAGTACTAATGTGAGTCAGGGCTGAATTCTCTGAGAGGCAAGCTTTCCCACCTGGAGCAGAAAATGGACAGGAACTAACAGGTTAATTCCTGTTTTATCCCCACACCCAGCATGTCTGTGCAGAAGCTCCTACGTGCCTGTTGTGAAAGTGCCCCTTCCTGCTCAGCACCTGCTGGGCTTCCTGGAGGTGGGCTAGCTGGCACTGTCATCCCCTTCCACCTTGACCGCTCTCCTTTCCCTCTCACTCTGGGCGCCCTGCCCTTATAGCTCCTACTGAAATGTCTGAATGCTAGCCTCACCTCACGCTGAGCCTAGAAAATCTGGGCTCATTTTGCTACCTCCTCCACCTCCTCGTCTTCATCTCCTTGATCACAAATGCCGCCACAGTGGAAGAGTCGAGAAAGATCACAAAGCTGCCCTAACAGGAGCACCCAATATTCCAAAACACCCTCCAGTGTCTGGTGGTCTCAGTGGGTCAGTGTGTTAAGTGCCATCACTGCATCCCTATCTGAAAGATAAGCAAACTGAGACATCAAAAGGGAGCAAAAAGGAAGAGATAACAAGGAGGAACTAAAATAGTTTCACCCTTTCTTGCTCAGATTTTATTCAGAGGAAAGACAGTGTGACATGGGTTTAATATAGCGAAGGGCTGAAAGCCTTTTGGTTTTGGTCAGTAATAACATTTAGTTTCCTCATTAACCCATTGGTGCCTGTTTATAACTGTCCTTAGTGAACACCACTAAGTATTGTCTCTCTCACATTATTCCTCATCTCTAACTGCAGTTGCCCGTGTTTTGTCTATCAGTGCAGCAATCTCCCCACTTCTCACTCTCCATCTCTTAGTCCTTCACCACTTTGCGGCCAGATCATGTCAGACAGCTCAGGCTGCTATATCCAAACATCACATACTAGGGGCTCAAAGAGCAAGGATTCATTTCTCACAATTCTGGAGACTGAAAAGTCCACCTTTAATGGGATGGCAATTAGGGTTCCTGGTGAGAGCTCTCTTCCTGGCTTGTAGATGGCCACCTTCTTGCTCTGTGCTCACATGACCTCTCTGTGCACAGAGAAAGTGGGAGTGTGCTAGTCACTCTCTTTATGAGGATACAAATCCTACTGGATCAGAGCCTTGCTCATGACCTAATTTAATCTTCTTAACTACTTTAGATGCTTATTCCAAAATACAGTCACAATGGGAGTGGAGGCTTCAATATATGAATTTCAGGGGGACACAGACACTCGGTCCATAACACTCTACCCTTTGCTCCCCAGAATTCATGTTCTTCTGATGTGTAAAAAGCACTCATTCTATCCTAGTAGCACTCAAAATTTTAATCTTACCAGTTCTAAAGTCTAAAGTCTACATCAAAAACCATGTACTTCTGCCCATTTTTTGATGTGTTGAAGATATGAACAGACACTTCTCCAATCAAGAAATACAAATGGCTATCAGACACATGAAAAAATGCTCATCATCATTAGCCCTCAGGGAGATTCAAATTAAAACCACATTGAGATATCACCTTACACCAGTTAGAATGGCCAAAATTAACAAAACAGGAAACAACATGTGTTGGAGAGGATGTGGAGAAAGGGGAACCCTCTTACACTGTTGGTGGGAATGCAAGTTGGTGCAGCCTCTTTGGAGAACAGTGTGGAGATTCCTCAAGAAATTAAAAATAGAGCTTCCCTACGACCCTGCAATTGCACTCCTGGGTATTTACCCCAAAGATACAGATGTCGTGAAAAGAAGGGCCATCTGTACCCCAATGTTTATAGCAGCAATGGCCACAGTCGCCAAACTATGGAAAGAACCAAGATGCCCTTCAACGGATGAATGGATAAGGAAGATGTGGTCCATATACACTATGGAGTATTATGCCTCCATCAGAAAGGACGAATATCCAACTTTTGTAGCAACATGGACGGGACTGGAAGAGATTATGCTGAGTGAAATCAGTCAAGCAGAGAGAGTCAATTATCATATGGTTTCACTCATTTGTGGAGCATAACCAATAGCATGGAGGACAAGGGGCGTTAGAGAGTAGTAGGGAATTTGGGTAAATTGGAAGGGGAGGTGAACCATGAGAGACTATGGACTCTGAAAAACAGTCTGAGGGGTCTGAAGTGGCGGGGGGGGTGGGAGGTTGGGGTACCAGGTGGTGGGTATTATAGAGGGCACAGCTTGCATGGAGCACTGGGTGTGGTGAAAAAATAATGAATACTGTTTTTCTGAAAATAAATAAATTGGGGAAAAAAAAAAAAAACAAAAAAAACCATGTACTATATGGTGACTAACATAATCAAATAAAATTAAAAAAAAATAAAGTCTGAAGTCCAAAGTTATATCTAAATATCATGTAAATCAAATGTGGATGAAATGGGAAACGATTCATTCTGGGGCAAAATTCCCCTCCAGATGTGAACCTGTGAAACCAGACAAGTTATGTGCTTCCAAAATATAATGGTGACACAGGCATAAGCTAGATATTATTTTTCCAAAAAGAAGAAATCATAAGGAGGAAAGGAAAGGGTGACAGGTCTCAGGCAAGCAAAACTCAAGCTAGGCAAATTCCATTAGACCTTAAGGCTGGAGCATCATCTTCTTTGGTTCAATGCTCTTCCCTCCAAGCACAATGGGGTGGCGATGTCACCTCCCCTCCTTAGCTCAGTGGGGTGGTCCCTACAACATTTGGCTTGACAACACTGTCCAGCCCATGTGGCACTGGACCATGGCCTTGCCCTTGAGGCACTGGGTGGTGACATTCTAATTCCTGAAACCTTAGGGATCCTACGTGTGTAAACTAAGGAACAACCAGCCCTAACCACTTGGCCTCTGGTTGATTAGTAGCCTGCAAGTCTCTGGATCACCTTCAAGGTCCTTCTTTCTTTTTCTGGAAGGATTATTCATATTCCCAGCTGGATAGCTATGTTGTCTGGTCCTGTACAATCCCAGAAGTCAGACAGCTTTCTTTCATTCCACCCCTATGCGTTCTGTTCCCTTAAGTTTTTTCTGGCAGTGTGTCTGCTAGTATAATCCTATGTCTATTCCTGACTTCTGCTGAGGTGGTTGATTAAATGTGTGTCTCATTCCCACATCCTTATCAAACGGTTGGTCAACCAAACCATTATTGTTCTCTTCAGAACATGATTTCTCTTTTCTTATAGTATGGATAGGTTGAGAATTTCCCATATCTTCAAGTTCTAGCTCATTTTGCTTGACTTTTTATTTTTTCAATTTATTTCTCTCATCTCAGATTTTACTATAATAATCAAAAGGAACAGCACTGTTCCTTCAAATCTGCTTAGAAATTTCCTTAGCTGGAGGAATCTGGGTGATTCAGTCAGCTGGGCATCTGACTTTGATTTCGACTTGGGTCATGATCTCAGGGTCATGGGATCGGGCCCTGCGGTAAGTTCCATGCTCAGTGGAGAATTTTCTTAAGGGTTCTCTCCTTCTCTCTCTGTCCCTCTTCCTGGTCTCTGTCTCTCTCTCTCTAAGTTAAATAAATAAATCTTTTTAAAAATTTTTCTTAGCTAAATATCTAATTGAATTGATCATGGGCTCTACCTTCCATAAAATGCTGGAGCACACCTCAGCCACTTTGTGATAGGGATTGCCTTTTCTTTATTTTCCAATAACCTATTCCTCATTTCCATCTGAAATCTCATCAGAATGGCTTTAAGTATCCATAACCTATCAATAGTCTCTTCGTAGAATTCTAGACTCTTTCTAGCATGCACTTCAAAACTCCTCCAGCCTCTGCTCCTCACCCAGATCCAAAGCCACTTCCTCATTTTTAGGTATTTGTTACAGCAAGACTCCACTTCACTGTACCAAAGTCTGTATTAGTTGGGGGTCTCAGGAAAAACAACAACAACAACAACAACAAAAACACAGAACTGATATGTGATATGTATACATATATATATATATATATATATATATATATATACACACACACACAAACATATATAGTTGACCCTTGAACAATGACGGGTTAGAGGTATCAGTCCTCCACAAAGTCAAAAATTTATGTATACCTTTTGAGTCTCCAAACTATTGATGACCTGCTATTGACCAGAACTCTTACTAATAGCATAAATAGTATAATAATACATCCTCTGCATGTTATGTGTGTTATATTCCGTATTCTTACAATAAGGTGTAGTTAAAATGTTATTTGAAAAATCTTAAAGAAGAGAAAATACATTTATGGTACTATACTTTATACATTTTAAAAATATGCATAGAAGTGGACTGGTGCAGTTTAAACATGTGTTGGTCAAGGGTCGACTGTCAAGGGTCATTTTTTATATAAATAAAATAAAGAATTGGACAATTGGTTCAAGCAATATTATGTATTATATTATTATAGTATGTTATATCTGTTATTATGTCATTATAATATATTATAGGTATTACTATGTTATAGTATATTAATATTACATTATAAATATATATGAACTATATAAATATACACGTTATTGTAGTATATTAACATAAGTATAAATATATTATATACATTATATATAAATGTAAATATAAATATGTGTAACAATGTATTATGTTATATATCTTAAATTATAATAAATTAGAGAATTGACTCATGTGATTATGGAGGATAATAAGTGACAAGCCCTGACATCTTGCAATTGGCAATCTGAAGAAATAATAGTGTAGTTCAGGTCTGAAGGCTGGCAGGCTTGAGACCCAAGAAGAGCTAGTGTTTCAGTTCAAGGGCAAAAGCAAACAAAACAAAATGGAAACAAAAAAAAGCGAAACAATGTCCCAGCTGAAAGGCATTCATTTACCACCAGGCTGAGTGACTTTTCAAACACAAGTCCCTGGTGATCTGGGTGAAGTTGTGTTCCTCACAGAAGACATGTTGAAGCTTGACCCCCAGTACGTCCAAATATGACCTGATTTGGAGCAGAGTAACTACAGGTGAAATTAGTTAACTTGAGGTCATCCTGCCAAGGAAGGGTCCCTGAGCCAGGATGACTGATTTCCTTATGAAAAAAGTAATAATACAATGCTATGCAAAGAGACAAAGACACAGGGAAAGGCCACAAGGAAAGGAAAAGTGAAGATGGGAGATTGGAAGGAGGCATCTGGAAGCCAAAGATCACTAAATATTGCCAGCATGCCACTAGGAGCTAGGACGAGGCAGGAAGGCATCCCCTCCTCCCCACTGCTTCGTTTCAGACTTCCAGGCCCTGAAACAGCACAACAATACATTTCTGTTGTTTCAAGACACCCAGTATGGGGTGCCTGGGTAGCTCAGTGGGTTAAGCCGCTGCCTTCAGCTCAGGTCATGATCCCAGGGTCCTGGGATCGAGCCCCGCATCGGGCTCTCTGCTCAGCAGGGAGCCTGCTTCCTCCTCTCTCTCTCTCTGCCTCTCTGCCAACTTGTGATCTCTGTCAAATAAATAAAATCTTTAAAAAAAAAGACACTCAGTATGTGACACTTTATTACAGCAGCTCTGGAAACTAATACATTGGCTTATAAACATTTACTGACTTTCCATGTTGCATAGGCTTAAGTCCACTTAATAGTGTAACCTTCAAGGTTCCCCAACTGCGGGACCCTGTCTTCCATAGACAGATTTTTCCCCTCACAGCCAGTCAAGACTCAGCTACAGATGGCCCTTCACAGTTGCTGAAATGGGCCCCGAGTTGTCCCAGCTTGTGTCCTGATCACACCGTTCAACTGGCAAGGAGTCTCTTTCATCTTCTTCCTTCTCACTGTCAGCGCAGTTCACCAGTCAGAATCTTATTCGTTCTCCACAGCTCAGGTCAAATAAATTCACCTCTAGGAAAACTCCTGTTTGCCTCTGACTTCTTAAGAAGTAACCACTCCTGCTGTGAAGTGTGTAAACCTGGCGATTCACAGACCTATACCCCTGGGGATAAAAATATATGTTTATAAAAAAAAAAAATTAAAAAAAAAAGAAGTAACCACTCCTTCCACTGGTAGTAGAAAATTGTCATTGCCTTTGATTAGTACTCATTTCTTCCTACTTTATTTTATTCAGGTATGTAGTTACTACAGCATCAGACAGAGTACGTAGTGCTTGGTAAGTGCCCATGCATTTATTTGACAAATAGTACTGAACACGATGTTCTAGGCTTTGTTCCAAGACAGCAGAGTGTAGGTTCATGCAGAACTTACGCAGACTAGTGGAGGGCGGGGTACAGACAGTAAATAAGTGGATACACGAATACATGAATTTTTGGCATGGAGAAGCATCACAGAAATATGAAAGAGGGCTTTGTGGCAGAAAGTGGACGATGTGAGGCTTGGGGGCAGTAGGTAGGGGGGAAGAAAGTTAAGGACTTCCTCACTCCAGAGCTATTTCTGAGCGGAGACCCACATGACAAAGGGAGGGCAGCATTTGCAGACCCATTGGAGGGGCCCCCAGAAGACCATGATGGGGGCGGGCAGAGGATGAAGAGAAGAGTGGTGCAGAACTAACTTTGAGTGGGTAATGGTCATTCAAGGATCTGGGCGGGTTTCTTTGTGAAATGGAATAAGAATAGAGAAACTTCAACTCATTTCTGGAGAAAATACAGAATTGGGAGGTAATCAGAAATCTCTTACTAGTGTTTTATCTGTGTTTCTTTTGCAAGTCACTGCAACCTGTTTGCAGTATAACTGACTTCCTCTTCGTTAATCCCTGTCATTTAGACCCAACCAAGTATCAGTTGAGCTTCTGTAATAGGCCTCAAGTGGTCTTGGTTAACCCTCACACTGCCCCAGATGTGTCTTCTCACGCTGGGTGGGCCGGGTAGATCTGGTTCCTGTGCAGCAACTGAAGCACCCTGTGTCTTCATACAACTGAGGTGGCTCGTGTGTGTTTGCTCCTGCTCACGCTTCTTGCCCATCAGAGAGTGGGAAAGGCTCCATTCTACCTCCTGCACCTGGGAGGTGAGGTTCCTGCGTCAGCACAGGCCCGTCCTCCACTTTGGGAAGGAGAAACACCAGGGAGTCACACTTGCTTGTCACAGTGTCAGTGCAGAGCTTGTCATGCAGGTGAGACTCACCTGCCTCAGGAAACGTCAGAGAGCAAAAAACTAGTGGGGGAGCGTTACCACCTCTGCCCTGCATACTCATGTTCAAAACAAGTTGGTGGGAGTCCCTATGGTTCGATGCCTCATTCAAAGTCACAACCCACAAATGTATCCTACCCTGTCCTGATTCTCTCCCTCTCTTTCTGTATGCACACATGCATACATTTCTCTCTCATGGATGCTATCTGTGTACATTTGCATGTGTGTAAGTGTGTGTATATATATCCATATACACACACACACATATATATGATATACATATTATTATGTGTATTGTATATATTTACACATATTTAGTAATTCTGGCAAGTGCCAATATTTTTCTTGTGAACAAGGGAATTAATCTACTTTAAAGGTCATCTTTAAGAAAGTTCACTAAGACAAACAAATGAAACCCCAACCTAAAAAAAAGTGAATGATTACTGTATTTGAATGCTGATTTTTATTTTTTCTGTATTTTTCTTTTTCCTAATTAACTGTATTGAGTTTTCTTCCTATATAAAACTTAGAATAAGAACAAAAATACTAAAGCTATTTTCATTAAAAATTAAAAATTAAGAGCTCTTTGAAGTTTACTGGCCATGAGTCATTCCTGCTTTGGACTGCAGGCAGCTGAGGACTCATCGGTAATTACACCATGGCTACAGGGCCATGTTGCTATCTCCTTCCTGGTTAGAATGAAAACAGAGCGTGTACATGAATGCCTCACTTAACACCCACCTTTTCTTTATGCAATCATGAAAGTCTTTCATTTCCTCCCTCTACTTTGTTTCATCACACATATTGTTACTCTTACATTATATTGTTTTACCTTGTTCACCTCTCAATGGAAGGTAAGTTTCATGACAGTAGGATGCGACTTTTTTTTTTTTTTTTCTCTCCTACAGCTGGAAGAGTTCTTGGCACAGAGTAGGTACTCGGTAAATACTGTGGAATGAATGGATGACAGAAAGAAGAAACTCATTGTCCAATGAATAATAACTAAGGTGTGTTAGTTGGACATTGAGTCCTTTCAGTTACTCGGGGAGAGAGGTATGACTGTCTGCAGTTTACAGATGAGGAAAAAGATGATCAGGATGGTAGTTTTCATGGCAGGGGTGCCATCTATCTGCTCTGCTGGACTAGGAGGTCCACAGTATTTCTGTATTTGCACAAGACCTTAGCTTACTCTGTCCCTGAGCCTCACTACCATTCTCCACCCCATCTCCCCAGATCCTTAGAGCTGAACCATGGCTTTCCATAACAGTCTCCCACTTTGCACAGGCTGAAGTCTTAGCCCCCAAACCACTTGAGAGACTTTAATACAGCTTCCTTGTGATAGCTCTTCCTGTTGCAGACTATCCCCATTTCCCTCACCTCCATTCCCCCTCCTTTGCCGTGTGATCCCTGCTTGGTCCTCCAACATCCACTAATCCATCCAGAATGATTTCACACACTCCCAGCAATGCTAAAGACATCTTATCCCTTCCAGTCCAGACCTGAGACTGGCAAGCTAATAAAAAATATGGCTAAGGAGGGAAGTCATAAAAATGACACACACTTGCAAATACGTATGCTATAAGTGTTTTAATTATACATTCTTTGGCCAATATTTTTTTATTTAATACCATGGTCTATTATTTGAACTTGAATATTGTGATTGACATTCTGTTTATTCTATCTTGAAAAAAAAACACACTCATAATGAATTTTTTCCAACTTGTAACTCCCATTTCTTTCAAGTATCTTGTACATACTTGCAAATCAATCTGTGAGCGGAGCTTAATGTTTGTAATTTCCTTCCAATCTTTAGCTTCCTCGCACTACATTCAATATGAATATTTTTAGTGAGTCATCTTTGATAAGTTCTTCAACTGAATTTTCAAAGAAAAAAACATTTTCTTTTTATATTTATTTATACCTGTTTAAATAACATTTTATTAAATTTTGAAATTAACACGGAAGTACAATTATCATAGATAGTTTAGGGAACAAGCACTTGGAACTCCTAGGAAGCATATAATTCAAGGAGTTAAAGCAAAATAATATGATGTACTAGACAGTTGTCTCATTGCTTAACATTAGTGTGCCATGGCTATCAGATATCATGTTTTTCAAAAGGTTATCAGGACCTAGGTTTATAAAAATGTCTACTGGAGTGGATTTTGCCTGTCTGACTGTATTTCTTCCCAAGTCCTGTTGCTGACCATTATCCCCAGCTCTCCATACACCAGATCCTCTACTAACATGTCAACTGTCTTAAGGCATTTCTCTGAGGACTTCTAAATCTTTGCAGATACCATATCACCAGCGTCTTGTTAGACTCCTGGCTCACTCTGATTTTCCAGAAATCTCAGGCCATATTTTTTACAGAATCCTATCTGAAATGCACAAAGAGTGTCGTACACTAATTCCCATCCTAGTTGAGTATGCTGAACCTTGAAGAGAGAAAGCACATTTAATTCAGATAAATGCATAGCTCACTCTTCCGCCCCCACCCAATCAGGCAATTACAGCACCGGGCCAGAATTTTCTTCCACATTTTGTACATAAAACATAATTCTGCCACCAGCTGCTCACCAACATTTTGTTGTCTCCTCAACAGACAACAAAATGACAAAACAGATCAGCAGAGGGTGATCTGCCAGCATAACCAATGAGATGCAACCCCCCTCCAGCCAGCCTGTCATTAGGAAGCCGTTTTCTGTTTCTAAAATAAACCCTCTGAAATCATTGCCTTCCTGCATCTGTGCTTCCACCTAGAAAAGAGAGATGTTCTCCTAACTCACAGGTGCTGGAATGTGTGGAGGGAGGTCGAGGGAGGGCTCTATATCAGCAGGAAGGGCATGGGGCGGTGATTCAGGTAGGGAGTTCAGGGTTACATTTTCATATGCACAGAAGGAAGACCATTTTGATATTAAGTATCAGGAGTGTTTAGTAATATGACCACCTGATCTGGGAACTTATCTTCTGTCACATCAGCTCTCAATAACATTTTTCCATGTTATTGATTTTCCTTCTGAGTTGACCATACCCTCCATCCACATGCTCCTATCTTCCCACTCAGCCCTCTCTTCTAACCCCCACCTACCAGTGTAAGATGCTCTACATGTGTAAAAGAAGGGCTAGGAAGGAGGCAATGTTTCAAACCAAAAGCAGAAGTTGTTGTTTCTGTCCTGCAAGGAGGTGGCGTAATAGTGGGGATGCAAGTATTAGGGTCCCTTTCCTTGGCAGGGACAAAAGGACAGAGAAAAGGGAAGGGTATGTGGAGTCCTTGCCAGATCTACTGTGCCTCTGAGGTACAAGCCTAGGGTAAGGTGGTCCACCACATCCTGGAGCTTATTAAAGAGAAGAAGAAATTAGGTTTTGGGGGACCATGGGCAGTGGGGGTCAAGTGCCTTTAGCAGGGCGTAGACAGTAGCTGAAGTTCTGGGTAATGTTTCTGGTTCTGCTCCAAAATTCAATAAAGTCAACAGGCATCCACAAACCTGGCTGAGCCAAAATTTGCTGGGGGCTCAAAAGAAAAGGGCTGGATTCTGTGTGGCATGCATCAGCATGAAAGAGACTATAAGGTTATGGGTGAACATAACTCATTTAATGTGGTTTTAGGAACAAAGGTGACCCAGAATTTGTTTGTCTGCTTACCCTCACTGCATCCCAAGTAAGTCACGGGAAGTCTGAATCATGCATGCATGGGTGTGTTATAGTGCCTGGCATGGGGTCAAGCAAATCTCATCTGAATACTTAAGGACTTGGCACCATACCTGACATCTGTGCATACTCAAGAATGCCTATAACAGATTTCTGATCCTTATTTGGCAGGTGGCAAAGCTAAGACTTAAGGAAAATGTTGTGATTAACTCAAGGTCACAAAATTAAAAGCAAAGCTGTAGGGAAGCCAGGCATTCCTATTTCTACAGTGCCAAGATTTGTTAAGAAGATCTGAATATCAAAAATATTGCAGGCTCTTTAATTTATATAATTATTACACCATACCACTACCTTCATTTTACTGATTAATGTGTGTGTGTATATATATATATATATATATATATATATATATATATAAATTAAGTGTGGTTAAACACTTTACTACATGACATTTTTTTCTATGATTTTAGTCCATTTCTTTCTCATTACTAAATCCTGCATCCTTCAAGATGAGGGATAGCTAAGGCTGTGCTCTGCTTGTCTAGGGTCTATGTTCTAGAAAGAAGGCCCTTTTAAGGGAGGTTATAAGGTTTAAAAATGAAGAAGACAGGTAAAACAAACTGTATTCTGAGAGACAGAAAAAGAAAACTAGAAATCCAAAAGGTGTCACCGTTCATCTCCAAAAGAAGTCAGGGACTTTGGAGAGGAAAACATGAAAGAATTAAAGAGAGAATTTTGTGATTTTTTTTGAACCATTTTCCTCTCTGTCCTGTGATTATAAAGTCTATATACTTATTTGCATGATTAGAAATATTTATGAGAAAGTGAAAATGGCCCATGTTGTTCTATTACAGAGCAGTGAAGAGTGTTAAAGTCTTTATGACCTTATTCCATTATCCAGCAAGACACAGAAGGGAAAGAACTCACACAGATAGTATAGGTGGTGTTAGCTTCAAAGAGCAAAGAAAAACAAGGTAAGAACTGGGAATTGCAGCATAGGAGAAGGATGGTACAGGCCTGGAGAGTGGTCCTTGAGGTGAAGGAAGGGATGCACACGGTTCCCTGGTATGAATATCTATTCCTTTCCCCCTGTTTTCTGTAAGTCAATGCATATAAACAAAATTTTTAACTCTAAGTCCTCTTAATAAATGGCATGGAAGTTCCTCTTGGAAGGAAATACCATTATTTAGCAAATGAGTAGATAGTTGACCACTTAAATGTGAAAACACAGGATTCAGAGTAGAATCTAAAGGAGACTTCAGAACAAAGGAGGGCCAAATTGTTATGCCCAAGAAAATGGACAGGATTTGAAATGTTGTTGGATTCCCACAGTACAGTTGGCATGAGGGGAGGGGATGCAGCATTGGGTGGCACAGCTCGGCTATGGGGATTCCTTGGTCAGGGAAACCCAGAGATCTCCACTGGGATGGCTAGGAAGAGGTGGTCCTACTACTCAATGTCCACTGTGACACTGGCTTTTGAATCCCTCTCTCGCCAAATTCTCAGTAGAGCTGGCTTTCTACACAGAGGCCTTAAGAAAGTCATTTGAGTTGCTTCATAGTTACCAAAATCCAGAGTCAAATTAGCAGTGCCTACCTAGAAACTTTAATATAGACAAGTTAAGAACATTCACCACGGTAAAAGGCACACATGAAGGCCTTCAAGGAGTGTATGAACACAGAGGTGTGTATGAACTTGAGTAGTTCAGCACCCTGGGAATTTGCAGACATTCATTTGAAGGGAGGGCACTGGACTTTCCACATGTCATGAAATCAAGTGTTTGAAGCCAATTTTTTTTTAAATTTTATTTATTTTATTTATTTATTTGGAAGAGAGAGGAGAGAGAGAGAAAAAGAGTATAAATACAAGTGGGGGGAGGGGCAGAGGGACCAGCAGATTCTCCTCTGAGCACATAGCCAAACATGAGGGCTCAATCTCGGGACCCTAAGACCATGACCTGAGCCAGAGTCAGAGGTTTAGCCATCTGAGTCACCCAAGTGCTCTGAGGCCAATCATTACTTAACTCCTAAGAGACTAGATCATTTTAGCTGACACTAGGATTATATATATTTGAAACACCCCAATTCATTTCACAAACTTTTTTTTAATGTAAAGTGTATGTGTTATTAAAACAAATATGTAAGATGAACAAAAAGTGTATTATTAAAATAAATGATGGCATATTTATAGAATGGCATGCCATTAAAATTTAGGAAGAATGTTACTGAGATCTCCCCCTAAGTTGCCTTAGCTGGTGGCCAAGCAGAAGCAATACCCAGTAGTGTCAGGAGATCGTGTTCAGTTCTGATTAGACTCCCTGCCTCACTGCCTCAGAAATTCTATCAGTTCACCTAGAGCCCTGTACCTTGAGGTGGTGAACAAACTCCCATGGTCATCCTTGAGCATTCTGCCCAGGTGGAGAGGACCTTGAACTGAGATAACTCAGGGATACAGAGCCAGAGCACATTCTGTGAGGCTTCTACTATATACATAAACCAATCTATTTATCATCTTAATGAAAACAATTCATTTGGTAGTGGACTTTGAAAGGATATTTATTTTATCTTTTGGTTACTCTGTATCATGTTGTCTCTCTACAATTATTTACTTTTGCATTTTGAGATGCATCAACATATGTTATTTTCAGTGTAGTTTTGGGGTTCTGTGTTATTGGGTGGTCGTTGGACTCTGGAGGAAACAAAGAACATGGTGAGTGTGGTGGAGTGACATCAGTGTATGTGTCCCTATGGCCTGCCTGTCACTACTGTCATTTGTCAAACAGAGCAATGTATCCAAACCTTTCCTAAAACAGTTATTCCAAAACATAAATCTGCCATCAGAAAATCACAGTTGCATTTCCATTTCTGAAAGAGAAAAGGAATTTTATGCCTAAATGTTCAGGCTGGGCATACCAAGGGAAGCCCAGCACATGAATTATGAGCCATTCCCCATGATACAATACAGCATGAATCTCCTGGAATATACAGACTTCAGAATTACTTGTGAGTTATATGGTCACTTGCAACTCACAGAAATAAGTAGTTTCATTCTAATATCTATATTGTCACCCTGTCTCCTTCATAAAGCTGGCCAGACTAGCTATAAATTTGAAAGTCAATACATTTCTAAAGATTATATGGACTTCAAGATTTGTTTTGAACACATCTTTAACATTTTTTCCCCTCTTCAGGTTGAGTCAAAGTAAGTGTCATTTGCCCTGCAGGAAACAGAGACCCAAATTAAAGTAAATAAGTTGAGAACTCATCAACCCATCCACTCATAGATCATTCATTCACCTATCCACCTACTGAAGACTATTTCTGAAAATGAATACCACCCCTTCGATTTACTTGTAGTATGCCAAAGACACTTTCGGTAGACCCTCTGAAAATGTGGCTTATTTATCCACATAAGGGAGAACTCCTATGTCACATGTTATTCTGGGCTTTGAACTTTCCAGTGGCATAGTTGTTCCTAACTCCAGTCACAAACCCTGCAGACAGCATTCTGCATACCTGGATCACCTGGGGTGCCAACTGCAGGGAGGATTTATCCCCTCTAGTTCTGAGCCTATTGGGTCCAGATACTGCCCTGTTGTCTTGGCAACCTCTCTAATTCCAAAAGAAGGGAGATGAGACCCCACTGCTGTCTCCATTCACACCTGCCACCAGTTTTTGTTGTTGTTGTTGTTTTTCTTGTTTTTTTGGCTTTTTGTTTTTGTTTTTGTTTTTAACAAAAAGCACAATATCTCTTAAGGTTATAAGTGGTTTTATATGTGAACCAATGTCTGATTTCCCATGCTGTTACTCTTCCCGTTGAATACAGTCTTTTTCCTTTTTTTTTTTTTTTCAGTATTCAGTGCAGTGATATTAAAAAACAGATGTGACTAAAATTTAAACAATAGGCTTTAAGAAGATTGCTTTCCATAATGTAGGTGGTCCTATCCAATCAGTCAAAGGCCTGATAGAACAAAAAAAAAAAAGTCTTCCTGTGAGCAAAAGGGAATTCTGTCAGCAGTTGGCCTTCAGACTTACACTATAACACTGGCCCTTCCTTGGTTTCTACCCTTCTGGTTCACCCTCCAGATTTTGGACTTGTCAGCCTGCATAATTGCATAAGCCTATTTTTAAGATAAATATCTTTCTTTATATATATACTTTCTATGTTTTGCTGCAGAGCCCTGACTAATACAGTGGGTTGGTCCCATCAAAAGAAGAATGCCAGATAGATTTACAGCATCACCACACTGGGATAATAGTGCATACAACCCATTTCA
Source organism: Neogale vison (assembly GCF_020171115.1). Classification (NCBI taxonomy): domain Eukaryota; kingdom Metazoa; phylum Chordata; class Mammalia; order Carnivora; family Mustelidae; genus Neogale; species Neogale vison. Next base: position 58,324,820 of record NC_058101.1, on the reverse strand, counting down.
AAGGATCCTGAGCACCCATTCCATTTGGAAATGGAGGCAGTCTTTGAATTTTGATCCTATGACTCAGCCACATAGCTCTGCCATAGACTGTGATCTTGAGTAGGCTAGTCTCTTTGAGTCTCAGTCTTAACATCTATAAAATGGAGATGAAACCGTGTTCACCACATAGGTTTTGATATAGATTAATGACATAGTAAATTTAACACCCTTGTAACAGAGCCTAGCACTTAATAAGCACTCAGTAAATGTGAGCTTTACAAAATAAGATTTTTATAAGGAATAGAACATCTGATTCCCAGGATGCTTGCTGGATGTTCAGTCTCATGCTTAGTGCTATATGTATATTTATGCATATAATCAACTGTCATAACCATTTCCTCTTTTACTGCTAACAAGGAGGTTACCTGCCCTTGATTATATAGTTAATAAAGGACAGAGCCCAATGCCAAACAAGTTTTATCTTCCTCCAGAGACTGTATCCATTTATTTTTTCAAAAATATTTTATTTATTAGCTTGAGAGAGAGAGAAAGAGAGAGAGCATGAGAGGGGGGAAGGTCAGAGGGAGAAGCCAACTCCCCCTGAGCAGGGAGCCTGATGTGGGACTCGATCCTGAGACTCCAGGATCATGACCTGAGCAGAAGGCTGTTGCTTAACCAACTGAACCACCCAGGCACCCAGAGACTGTATCCATTTATGCCACACTACCCATGCTAGTATGTGTAAAACCCTTAGCTCAATGTTTAGGACACAGTTGGTATTCATTAAATGCTTATTAGAGTTGCCATTGTAATTTACTGGCTCGAGATTTATTTTCATATTTCTTGAGAAAAAAAGAGTCCTTAAATTATGGAAAACTATTTATTTGTGAATCTAACTGGGGCCATGTTTTCCTAAGACCAAATAAGGACATACTGTTTGATCAAGATGTATTATTATTATCATTATTGTTGTTGCTGTGGTTAAATGTGAATGTTTCTATAGGGAAAAATTACCAAGTTGTAAAAGTAATATTGCATGGTATTTATGGGACAACAACAAAGACGTGTTAAATTCAGTACAAATGGATCATTTTAATATAATATGTGTAGTTGACATTATAGTAATGAAAACCTGAAATACAGTTAGGAAATAATAAAGAGAGCCATACTCAGTGTAAATCAGAAAATGTTCAGTTATTATCAAGGACCCTGGCCAGAGTAGAATAGGGAACGCAGATGTGATGAAGCCAAAGCCAAGGTCCTTCACCTTCAGAAACTGTTTATAAGCCAAGTGAAACGTTAGGCAAGAGAAGACCTCTAATTTTATTGGTTCAACAAACAGTTCCCTGAAATACTCAGAGCTGAAGCTTCTGTGGCAGTTTTAAACATGCTGCTGATATTCCTCTTGTTAAGAGAGGACTACGTATTCTTCCCTTTTCATCTGGGACAACTTTAATGACTAACTTGAAGCCAACCGAATGCGGCAGACGTGGTGTTGTGTAACTTCCGTGGTTGAGTCATAAGATGTAATCCAGCTTTGGTCTGGTTTCCAGATTATTTGCTCCTGGCTCCCAAAGCCCCATGTCAGGGGTCTCACTACTATGAGTACCCCATGCTGTGAGCCCCACAGAGAGTCTAAGGGCACACTGCAAGTCTCAGCCAGTGCTGAGTGGGTAAAATCACCACCCTATGACTCCAGCCCCACCCACTGAGTCACCTCTGAAGCTGAATTTTCGAGCTGCAGCTCAGGATGTCACTGAAGCCAGCCATTCCTGTTATGCTCTTCCCATATTCCCAAAGTATGGAATCAAAGGGCATATGGGGATGGTGGCTGAAGTGGCTAGGTTGTTAGGTAACTTGCAAAAACCTGAACAACACCCTTCTCAACACATGGTCTAAAAGACTTCTCTGGAGAAATTGTCTAGAGAAGTAGAACAATGCCCAGGGCCAAAGCGATCTAAGATTATTAGTTTGATCTTCAGTTAAATGTCTGTGTTATCTGGAACATTTCTAAGGCATTTTCAAATAACTGTCTCCGTTTGAATAGTCTTCAAGTATTGTTATTTTTTAAAGATTTTTTGTTTTTCATAATTCCAAATCTGCTTTCTACCAGGCACTGAACTCGGCTCTCAGACATTTGGCCTCTGTCCTTACATAAAGCTTGTGAGGCAGGTACGATTGTTCAGGTTAGCAGATGGAAAAACTGGACACTTACAGTTAATATTTATGGAAGCCCTACTGTGTGTCAGGCAGTCTCTTAGTACTTTGTGTGGAATTTCTCATTGTATCTTCACAAAAGCTCTGTAAGATAGCTGCTATCTACCCTCCCCATTTTATCATTGAGGAAGTCAAAACACACAACAGTTATGTACCCGAGTTTCCCCAGTCAAGAGGTGGTCGTTCGGGGCAGGTTGGGTGTTAGCCAGCTCAGACGGCTAGAACAAAACACCCAGACTGCAAGATGTAAACAGACTTTTATTTCTCAGAGTTCTGGAGGCTGGAAGTCCAAGGTCAAGGAGCCAGCCAGTTCTGCTCCTGGTGTGAGCCTCTTCCTGACTTGTACGTGGCTGGTTTCTTGTGGTATGCTGGTAGGCCGGACAAAGGGAGACAGCTTTGGTCTCTTCCCCTTTGGGAGGCTTGACCCTCATGACCTCACTCAGAGCTACCTCTCATAGTCTTTGTTACATGAGGGGTTAGGTCTTCAGTGTATGAATTTGGGGAAAATAAACCTTCAGTCTGTAATAGTCTGCCTTCAGAAAGTACACTCCTAACAACTGTGTTGCATTCATTGGAAATACACCACAGAACACATGGAAAATGCTTTTTAAAAATGTGTTAAAAAATCACAGCATTATATATCTTCTCTGATTAAAAAGTAATGTTTGAAAGTATGCATAGGAAAAGGCAGAAAGGAGATATCAAAAAGAAACAAGTAAGATTTTTCGTATATTCTAATCTCACTTCTTTTCTTTAATCTTAAAGATTTTCTGTCATTCTGTTGTCTCTACAACACATAAATAAATCTCATTATAGTAATTTTATAGGCCTTACCTCAAGAGTTTACACATAAAAGACAAATCACTGTTTTTTGAGGAAGAAGATGACATGCTGTATTTCCATGGCACCGTTCATGTTTGAACACTTGCTGTATACATGCTGCTTTCTTGAAAGGTCAGGAGGGTACATTCCACCTGCATGCAGTAAAGCAGATGACTGCCACGGCCAATAGTGTTTTGACATAGGAAAGGAAGGTCGCATTCTGGACAGTGACAAGGACCAAGCATGGACCCTGGGCTCCTCATGGATAAATGTGTCCATGCTTTTCTCTGAATCTTTCCATTTTCAGGACCCAAGGAAAGAGAACAAAGGAGAAGGAAAATGAAACATCTCTCCAGAGGCATGGCAGAATTTGGTGCTCAGGCACTTGTCAGAGACTTCACAGACCAGGGAAGCAGGGTGGTGTTAACAGAGAGGGGAGGTGGGAATGAGCCACAGTACCTAAAAGTAAGCCCCACCCACAGAGCCTCGCTTTACCCCCATCTCCCAGTTTGAGTATCTGTGTGTTTTGAGATGTGGGAGCTGGGGGTGGAAACCAAACTCTGTGGCTTGAGGTCTTCTGGGAGGGAAGAGGAAGGCCCTGTATTCAAATTCAAGTCTGTGTGGCACTTTAGGCTTTGTCCAGGGCAGCACAGAAATGCTCTGTAGAATATTCACAACATCTGAATTCCAGGCCTCTTCCTAATGTAAATTAGAGATATGAGGTGGTGGGCAAGGGATTTTACCTTTTGATACCAAAGGACATCAGGAAGTCACTAGACAAAATGATATCTTCTCTTCTAGAGAATGTTTTTGAGAATCAAACAAGATGATGTCTTGGGGTAAGAATAGAAGCTTTGAAAGAAAAGCATACTTCTCTTAATTTAATTTTTAGCTTCCCTGACCTGACCTGACCTGACCCTAAAAGGGAGTTAGTGTATCGCCTTCAGGTATCACATGAAGTGTGAATTTCCATGGTTTTTTTTTTTTTTACAGCAGAAATATTAATGTGTTTATGTGTTATGGCCCCAGCCCCTGCTGGCTGAGCTGCACAATGTTGGAAGTCACAAAATCCAGGAATCCTAATGCATATTAAGCTCCTCTGCTTTCGGAGAAGGTATTGTAGACATCTATTTATTTACTTTTTAGAGCGGGGTTGGGGGAGAGGGAGAGAGAGAAACGCAAGCAGACTTCACACTCAGCATGAAGCCGATATGGGGCTTGATCTCATAACCCTGAGATCATGGACTTGAGCCAGATTCAAAGGTCAGATGCTCAACTGATGAGCCATTCAGGCTCCCGGACTGTGATCATCTATTGCGTTCATTCATATACCATTTCTTTCTCTCTCCTGGCCATATGGCAAATGTGGCGAGGTTTTTATTTACTGAAACTGTTTTTTGACTGTGACATTTAACAGGGATTTTTCAGGGAATGCTGTGTGTTCAGTATCCAAAGAGCATCTTTCTCCCCTAAGGGAAGAGAGATGGAAGAGAAGGATTCTTTTTTTTTTTTTTTAAGATTTTATTTATTTATTTGACAGAGAGAAATCACAAGCAGATGGAGATGCAGGCAGAGAGAGAAAGGGAAGCAGGATCCCTGCTGAGCAGAGAGCCCCATGCAGGACTCGATCCCAGGACCCTGAGATCATGACCTGAGCCGAAGGCAGCGGCTTAACCCACTGAGCCACCCAGGCGCCCGGAAGAGAAGGATTCTTAACCTTCCCCTCAGAGAGGAGGTTTGGACAGTGGTTCTCAGGAGCTACATGTGATTACAACTATCTTCAGGACAACAGAACTTGAGAAGTTACGAAATAAAAGATTTAGGAACTAAAAACAAACAAAAGAACAAAAACGAACCCCTTGTTTGGGGATTTAAGAAGAACAAGTGGTGAAAAAAATAATGAATACTGTTTTTCTAAAAATAAATAAATTAAAAAAAATTAAAAAAAAAAGAACAAGTAACAGTATGTGAAGAATCCAGATGCTGTCATCAGACAGACTTGGGTTCAAAACCTCCCTCTGCTCTTTTTTCCTGGGCAATAGAGTTCAACACCTCTAAATTTGTTTCCCTAGCCGTTAAATGGGAATAGCAATATGTCTCCCTAAGGATTAAATAGAATAAATGAGTCTTAGCATAGTGTCTGGCATTTTAACTACATGCAAAAATAGACATCATTTTAATTAAATGCACATGTTGATGTTATGTTTACTGTGAAGTCTTGCTGCCACAAGCTGTTTGTGGCAATTACGACCCTTACCAATGAGTCAATTTCCATGTTTTGCTCATTAACTTACTCAAAGTTGCTGGAAGTCTGACAGCCATGATTTTTAAACTTCTCAGACCATAGGTTCAGAGCTGCAAGTTTATTTTCCAATATTTTGTGAAGCATCAAGCATTACTGAAGACTCTTCCACCAAAGATCTGTGTTGAGAGGGGAGTGGTCTGCTGGTGATATCATGATTTACAGCGGCAGTATCTGGGCCAGATGACAGGAAGGTGAGATTATGGCTGCTCTTCAAAAAAATATCATCTGTAATGTGACTCCTGGGCCAGGAATGTATTTAATTGCTCAGAGCCCACAGCAGCTGAGCTGGAGCATCTGGCTGTGTTTAGAAGTTCTTCTCCCTCCTTTTTCTAATGGATGCTTATCACAGAGGCAGAAGGTCTATTAAGCCAGGACTCAGAGCCTGCTACTGTAAATTCACCATAAAATCCTGTTGACAGTGGTTGACTGTCATTGACATAAAACTGTCAGTGGCCACATTTTCAATTATAAAGGACAATTACTTTGTGCATGTCAGCACATGCACACCATAGCTCATGTGTGGGAATCATCCCATTTTCAGGCATGAGGGACCTAGTGGTTGTGTCTTCACATGGTGAGCTGGGGGTTTGAATCAGTCCAAGTAACCGTTCAACCCCGCCTATTTGTTAGTACCAGGGAAGGAGAAAATATACTGTGGTCTGTTTCAGTAGGGTTCTGGGCTTTCCTCTGCTGTAGCATATCTGAGTGTATTGGAACTGTCTTTTTATTAGTCTCCCATACTAGTCATTTGAAGGTCATAATTGCGTTTCTTGTGTTAATTTTCAGAATCTAAAATAGCACCTTCTATATAGATGGTGTTCTATAAATACCTTAACATCAGTCCAAGACCTCAGTACTTAAGCAAATGAAGCTGAGTGTGCTTCTATGCCTACACCATGTTCTGTCCTTGAGAACCTTAATCTGCTGAGCAGATACATTAGAATGGGTATGCTGAGACTCATTCTCCCTGAGCCACAGTCAAATGATCTAATTCTGATTAAAGCCAAGGCCAACATTCAAGGTGAGTTCTTACCAGCTTGCTTAGGTCCCTTGCCAAAGACGTCAGACTACTCTCTGCCATTCTAAACCCTGTCCCTGCAGGCTGACAGACATATCTCCAGCAGCTTATCCTCCTGACACAGACAGATGTGTCCTGCTAAGAACCTAACACAAAATGCTGGTTTCCAAACTTCAGGTGAACATCATTTATCCTAGCATTTGAGACCTATTATCTCATCGCTCCCAACCAGTTCTGATGTGTTTTCTGGTACAGGTGCACTCAGTGAGACAGGCTTGTAACTTCACTGAGGCTGTACAACCTATCAGATCTAAGGAGGTAGACAGACCTTCACCATAGGCTCTGCCAATCCTAACCATGACTCTCAGTGAGCCTCACTTCCTTTATCTGTAAAATAACAAATAAACGAGGTTACCTGTGGAGTCCCAGGAAGGGTTAAATGAGACATGGAATGCAAAGTGTCTGATGAGTTGCAGTGTAAAATAAATGCTAGCTCTCTTCCTATAAACACAATTTTTCTCACATATTAATTCTTTAGTGTGACCAGAAATAATTTTCCCATAATCTCTTACTATCCAAATCCTACCAGGAACATCGGAATCACAGTGCTTTACAATGCATGTTGCCAAGACTGTTCACCCCCAATACCTGTGCTCACCTATAAAACACAGAAGCTTTAACTAGGTGGAAAGATTACATATCTTGGTCTCCCTTGCAGCTCACCCGATTCTTTGAGTAGGTTCTGGCTAATGGTTGTATAAACAAATTGAATATTGTAAACTAAAGAGAAAAAGAGTCTGCACTTTTGACTTTGAAAAGTCTGTCCTTTTCTGCACTTTGTGCAAAAGCTGAAGCTTGCTCCTTTTTCACAATAGGGAAGCCTCGGGTAAGTTCATCGTACCACAGAGCCAGTATTTCAGCCTGGACAGCTGGTGCCCACGTGCACTGGGACAGTTAGAAATACTTTAAAGTCATTGAAACTGACATCTTAACTAATAAAATATGCTAAAAGTGAATAAATCAGTCTAGGTGACAGTCAGTCCCATGTTATGTTCTAGTTAAGTTCTAGTTCTAAGTTCTGTGTTAAGTTCTAATACCTTCACACCCAATAGGACACCTTGTTGACCATATCTGTCTTATCTTTTAGATGAAAAATATAACAGGGATTCAATACACTATTAGGGTGCTGATATCCAAGTAGATCTCAGATTATTTGCCCTGATAATCAGACAGCTGTGTTTTTATTTTTTTTCTTTACTTTTTCTTATTATATGTAGTGGTCTTATCAACTAGGGAAACTGAAATCCTCTTGAAGATAAAGCCATTCTATATAAGTAAGTTCTTCTATAGAGCAGTGGTTCTCAAAATATGGTCTCTAGAATAAGCATCACCTGGGAATTGTTAGAAATGCAAATTTTTGGCCTCCACTTGCAGACTTGTTGAATTGGAAACTCCAGGGCGGACTCCAGGAATTGGTGTTTTAACAAGCCTTCAAGAGGATTCTGAAGACAGTTTGCATGTGAGAATCAGCAAGACTGTGCCGGTAACTCTTGAACTTCAGGAGTTTCAGAAGAAGTAGCTTTCTGAGGAACAACTGGAGGTAGGAGATGTAGGGACAAGAGGAATTAAAATCACATTAGGCAGGAAGTGCCACAGGGGTTCCCAAAAGAAGGGACTTCAAGATGCCCCTGTCTGTAGTGAAAGACAAAATGTTTCCTTGAAAAGATTTAAGATTTGCCATAGAGAGATAGTAGATCATGACAAGTTAATAAAGAAAAGTTCTTCTGAAAGGGAGTGTGAGGATGTTATTGGGATGGTAGAGGTGGCAGAGATAGACTTCCTATATGGTCTGGGTTACTGGTAGACTCTACAAGTCAGGCTTCCAACAGAGAACAAAAAGATGAAAACATGATCAGAACTGACAATAAAATATTGACATGGGAGAGTACAAATAGGTTTCATGGAGAAAGGAGATCATATGAGCAAATAAATTTGGAAATTTGGGGGTTTAACATAGTTAAACACCTTCTCTACTGCAATATTGCTAACCAGCTATTTGAATTTCCAACAAGGGGTTAATTTAACAGGAAGCCTTTCCCAAAATTATTTGACTATCTCACCACAGGTAAATTGATGAATTGAATGCTCTTCAAAACACATTTTGGGAACAGTGTGTTAGAAACAAAATTTGTACAAATTCCAATTCATGAGTTTTGAATAGAAGGAAGGAATTGGAAGGAGTGAAGACTCAGCTCAAAGAAAGGGATTCTTGAGTAATTCTTGAGTTATCTGTGTTTATAACTCACATCTGTGACTTGGTAAGCTTATGGTAAGCTCATTCTTGAACTCTACAAGGTGATTGATAATTATTGTATTTTCATGTATGTTTGTCTTATGAGATAAATTCTACCTCATAGTCAAAAAACTGTTGACTTTTCTGATGTAGTTCCATTAGTTATGTTAGCACCGAAAGGTCTATGAAGTAAGTGAAATGTGGCATCAAGTTCTTTGAAATCAATAAGGCTTAAAAGAGACAACTGTGGAGATACGAATTCTAGATGGTTTGGTGAGTCTGGTTCAGATGCAGTCCATTGCTGAGGATAGTGAAAGAGTCTTGATCAAACTTAGCCATCAAATCAGGGGAATGTCAAAAGTGAACTTGGTCCAAGATGGAACTCAGCCAGGTAATGATATTTGGATATAGATGGGAGCCAAAGCAGACACCTAGGAGGGAAGTGGCAAAGGTCTAGGTCTCATGGGAAAATGGCTGTGGCCTGATGGAAATATATGTTCAAGGGACCTTGAGACTAGCTCCAAAGAGGCAGCTTTAACAAAAGCCCTGAGGCCTGATGAGTTCACTCTGTGTGGTAACTGAAAGTAGTCAGTATAACTGGGTAGTGCCAGAAAGGGGGTTGGAAGATGAGGCTGGAGAGATTTGCAGGGTCAAGATCAGCAGCGTATAATTTCATATAGCAAAGAGAAAAAAAATCAGATTTGCATTTTAGAAGCAGTGGCTGGGGAAGAAGTGCTTGAGAGAGACAAACCTCTAAGAGACAGGAGACACTGAAACAACATGGACTTATTCAGCATTACCATTGGATGAACCCAGTTGAACCCCAGTTCAGTCCCTTACCAATAGGGTGATCCCGGATATCTTGCCTGCCCTCACTAACTGACAATTTCACATCTGAAAATGAGAATCACAATAGTACATGCTTTGTGGGGTTATTTTGAGAAAAGAGTAACACAAGGTTTACGTGGCAGGTTCATAAAACTAGTTCCTATTACAGCTCAGATATGGAGAGCAAATAGAAATGAGAAAGACGTAGTCTGGGCTTCTTCCCCAGCCTTCAAACACCAAGTAGTAGGGAAAATGACGACAACAACAACAAAACACTCTTTGTTCACATTAATTTAGAGAGCTTATAGTAGTTTTCTGTTGCTACCATAGTAAGTTACCATAGACTTAATGGCTTGTAACAAGCTTGATTTGCTATCTTGCAATCCCTAGGGTTAAGACATCCAGTGCAGGTCTCACTGGACTAAAGTCAAGGATATGGCAGGGCTGCATTCATTTCTGGTGGCTCTGGGGGAACATCTGTTTCCTGCTCACAGTGGTGGTTGGCAGAATTCATTTTCTTGCTGTTGTTGTTTAGGCTCAGATCCCCATTTTCTTGCTAGCCATCCACTGAGGGACATTTCTACCTTCTAGAGGGCTCTGCATGGCTTGATGTGAGGCTTCTTCCCACAAGTTTCAAATCATACCATCTATTTCACACCATGCCTCTCTGACTCCATCATCAATCTCTCTTTCTGACCAGTCTAAGGTTCTCTCCCTTTAAGGAATCATGATTAGATTGGGCCCACTCAGACAATCCAAGTTAATGGCCCAATCTTAAAGTCTGTGTCCTTAATCACATATGGTGAAGTCTTCCTTGCCGTGTAAGGTGATATATTCATGAGTTCTGGGTATTAGGAGATGGGCATCTTTGTGGGAGCCATTATTCTGCCTATCACATGATTCTTCCTAGTAATGCCTAGTCTTATTTGGGTAAAAATAATGACTGTTATGGATCATCTAACTAATCTATTTCTTGTTTTGTTTTATTTTCTTGGCAAAAGCACCCTTGTGTATGTGGAGTAGGTGGGGACATCTGGTTGGGGGGACCCTGAGGTCAACTGCTGTCAAACATGTAGTCTTCTTTACCCTACCACAGTGGATTCATTTATGCTCTATGATTCTTTGGCACTCACATTGGACTTGTGAGTTGTTTTGACATTCATCTATCCTCTGGTCCAGAGAAGTCCTTTCTGTAGGCTTTGTTTGGAGTTTTACTCTGTTCCTGTTGAGGAGTCTCTCTAGAAATTGCACTAGCCAGAACTCTCAGAGACTATCATCCCTCTTATTCTGGGCTCATAGGAACTTCTTGATCCTCTCATTCCACATAAGAATCTGGAAAGCTAAACTCAGGCCCTTCTTTGCCCAGCTACCTCTCACCAACACATGTACCCTGTGTGACTGCCCCTCTTCCCACCCAATGCAGGGAGTGAAGGCAGAGAAGACAGTTTGCAAGGCAACCTCCTTCAGAGGGCTCAAAGGAGCAAAGAGGCAGGAACATTTTCTTTTCCCAAAGTATTTACCTAAAAATAGTACAACACAGCAAGTCTCCTTTCAGGGATTTGGACCCTGGGGGTAGAGCAATCAAAGCACCTTGCAGTTCCTGCCTTTCACCTAGTGCTTTCCCATACGTAATCAGATTCTCCTCTCTAGGTATATGAGAGACTATTATTCTGAAACCCTTTTTATTTAGGTAGGGACTTGTTACTATTTTCGGACAATTAAACAGGAGCAAAGTGACCTGAGCCACTTCTAGACTATGGCAGAGAAACATCCCTGCAGGATTCTTCAATTTATTTCTCCTCTACCATGAGTGGTCATGGACAACTCATGAGGATGGTGGAGTCATGAGAAAGAAGCATCCCAGTTCACTGTGTTGCATAAAGGCAGCTGTCTGGTGAGCCACCAGACTGTAGGGGACTGTCTGTGATTCAGAATTAAATGGAGACATTTGAGACTTATTGTTAGTGTAGCATATGATGACACAGCCTGACCTTTATCCTGGCCCTATTTGCACTGGTCCTGGAGCCAGAATGGGCTTGTTTCTTCCTTCTTGGCATTTGTATCTGTAACAAAGAGGCTCAGTAGTATAGGGATTAAATGGGTAGAGTGTTAAACAACCATTTGACTTTGGGGAGGTCACTAACCTCTTACACCTCAGTTTCCTATGTGAAAACAGAAATATTAAATTCTTTATCTCATAAGATTCTTAAAGGTGTATGTGAGTTTTATACACAGAGTGCCTAGAATAGTAGTTGGTATGTGGGATGTGTTAACTGTAACTATTCCTACATTCTTAATATGGAAACCTTTATTCTGGTCTTCTACTCCTGGCTTTCAAGCTTATTGCTTTGCTAAGGGGGCCAAGTCTCTGCCACCCCCTGTCTGGGAAAATAAAACTCCAGGATTGGAGAAAATAAGGAAGCTAAAATGCATCAGTTTGTTTTTTTTTTTCAAATACTGTCATTATTATCCATGTAAAAGTATCTGCCATAAAAGCATGATAGACAAATTCCAGCTATTACTGATGCTGTTTTAGATCTGTCCTTCTGCTGGTATCGCCCTATGGCTCCCCAGATTGATGTCAGTTGACCCAGACACTGGCTAAGGGTGCATCTGTAGGTGAAAAACCTCTGTGTATGCTGATGAGAGGAAATTAAGGTAACTCAGAGATTTTGTGATAGTCCCAAAGTTCCTTGCTTGCCTGGATGGTTCTGGGACCATTCTGTCTCTTAACTTGTCTTTCTACTAAGTAGAGCCAGGTCTAAGCAAAAATGAAGCTAATAAGGCAGTTACCTTAAGGACACAGATTAAGGGAAATCCAAATAATGCCATAACCAAGATAAATAATATGATACACAATATTTTAAAAAGCAAAAAATTCCACAATGAACAAAATATCAAAAATTTAAATAAAGGCTTGACAGCATACTTGGGTGACTCAGTTATGAAGTGGCTGCCTTTGGCTCAGGTCATGATTCCAGGGTCCTGGGATAGAGCCCCATGTCAGGCTCTCTGCTCTGCTGGGAAGCCTGCTTCTCCCTCTCATACTCCCTTTGCTTGTGTTCCCTCTCTCACTGTCTCCCTCTCTCCTTGTCAAATAAATAAATAAAATCCAAATAAATAAATAAATAAAGGCTTGATATACTGATGAATACTGTAACCTGAGGCAAAAGGAAAAATGCCGGGATGCTGGGTGGCTCAGTCATTCAGCGTCTGCTTTAGGCTCAGGACATGATCCAAGGGTCCTGGGATGGAGCCCAGCATTAGGCTCCTGCTCAGCAGGAAGTCTACTTCTCCCTCTCCCATTCCACCTGCTTGTGTCCACTCTCCCTGTATCTCTTCTCTGGCAAATAAATAAAATCTTTAAAAAAAAAAAAAAAGGAAAAATGGTGTTGGCATTTTGCTCATCATAGATTCTTGGGCTTAATTTTGACTTTTTTTCCCAAATATTACTTTAAAATATTATTTATTTTGATTACTGAGGTTTTGGACATTTCCTTTCATTTTACATCCAGAATTGTGCCTTACCTCTCCCTAATCTCTGTCCTTCCACTAAATCCTCGTTCACTATAAATATATAGATCCTTGCCTCTTAGAAATCATGTTTGGTTTAAACCAAGTCACATAAAAAAATCTGTTTCTGTCCTCAAGTCATACAGTTGGAGAGAAAAGTAGAAAAGAAAGAAAAGAATGAGTCCTCTCTCGTGTCGTTATCTTAGAATATGCTGTGGAGGCTGAGAAAATTAAGGCCACCCCACCTCGAGTTTAGCATTATAGCACAAGTACAGCCATCTTAGTTTTGGCAGCCATCTCAGGCCCCTGTGACCAAGGACTGAACTTTCCCCTACTTTACTTTAGTTCCAGGGACCCCCACCCTGTTTTAGTTCTAGGGACCCCCAGCCTGCTTTAGTTCCAAGAAATTACCCCACCCTGCAACACCCCGGCAACAGCTAATCAGCTTACTGCAGAAAATTCTGAAACTTCTCTTCCTCCCCGCCCAAGCCTCTTGTAATGACCCATAAAAACCCCTGCCTTAACTAGCCTCGGGGTTCAAGTCCCTACTCCGCTGCATCGGGTATACTTGGGCCCAAGCTTAAGCTTGTAAAATAAACCCTCATGTGATTGCATCAGTGTTGGCTCCTTGGTGGTCTCTCAGATGCGAAAACTTGGGCATTACACATGCCAAGTTAGTTTTCAGGACTAAAGATTATATTATTTCTTGAACTTCCAAACAGATTGGATAGATGGATGCCCATTCCCCATCAAAAGAAAAAAGAAAATACAGCTCTCCTTGCATTTGGAGATACACACTGAAAACATAACAGTCATGATTGATCTCTCCCTACATTCACTATTGTGTACAGACTGATGCAGCCTCATCAGCTGTAACCTCATAAGCTGTGACCAAGTTATAAATTAACTCATGGAGCCACAGGTAGAGTCATTTAAGGTCTATAATCTTTGGGTTTTGCTCTAGGAAGTGTCTGGGGCTGGAGTGCAGGGTTCTGTCTTTCATCTCTTATTTTGGGGCCTGGAAAATGGGGAGAACATGTGAAGAAGGTAATTTCAGGCCCTCTTGTAATTGAAATTACAATGATTCTTAGCTCTTAAGCATCACCTAAGGCTGGGTTTCCCCACACACTCGCCATGTTGATTATCTCTGCCCAGGCAGTGACTTGGAGTGGGTATGGAGATACTAAAACCTGGTTCACTATGAGCATGAGGCAGCACAGATTTGAATCAGTTACCTCCTGGGTCCAGGAAAAAACATAGAGAGCAAAGGAACTTAAAAGAGAACCATAGAGGAATGACCTCTAAGTTGCTAATACAATCCCCGTTTCATAATTTCACATGTGTATATGTGTTCATTCAACACACAATTGCTCAGAGCTTGCTCTCATCAAGGCGCTGTGCTCAATACTGAGGATATAGCACTCAGCAGAACCCCAAAGACCTACCTTCACAAAGCCTAGAATCTACCAGGGAGAAAGATGATAATAAAATAATCATTACAAAAGAAATGGCCTCCAGGGGCGCCTGGGTGGCTCAGTGGGTTAAACCTCTGCCTCTGGCTCAGATCATGATCTCGGGGTCCTGGAATCGAGCCCCAAATACGGCTCTCTGCTGGGCAGGGAGCCTGCTTCCGTCTCTCTCTCTGCTTGCCTCTCTACTTGTAATCTCTCTCTCTCTCTGTGTCAAATAAATAAAATAAAAAAAAAAAAATCTTTAAAAAAAAAAAGAAAGAAAGAAAAGAAAGAAATGGCCTCCAATACCATGAGAGTAGGTAATGCACCTTGTCCTAGGCCAAGGGTGGCATCTGAGCAATATAAAGGATAAGAAAGTGAGATAATGGGGTCCTTTCAGGGCAAAAGGAGAAACCTGCAACTATCATGGTGATTAAGATCAGAGACTCTGAAAACAAGCTACTTGGATACCAGCCTAGCATCCACAAAGAAGGGAAATAGAATCAGCAAGATGAAATACTCCTGTTTGGTTAGTAAATGGTACAGATCTGTTTCAACCCTTTGTTTGCTTCATTGGAAAGCCAGTGATCTTTCTGAGCTTTCTTACTTTGAACAGTGGGTCATTAGGAAAACATTCTGAGTGCAGAAGCTGGCAACAGTATCAGCTATTAAGGAGGAGAAGACTAAATGAAACAAGATGGGATTAGGAGGGAGTCAAACCATAAGTGACTCTTAATCTCACAAAACAAACTGAGGGTTGCTGGGAGGAGGGGTTTGGAAGAAGTGGGGTGGGGTTATGGACATTGGGGAGGGTATGTGCTATGGTGAGTGCTGTGAAGTGTGTAAACCTGGTGATTCACATACCTGTACCCCGGGGGATAAAAATATATTATATAGTTTATAAAAAATAAAAAATTTAAAAAACAAAACAAAAAAGGATGAGGATATCCACCTTGAATTCTTACTGTTTTTTATTGCTGTTATTTTATTCTGTTATTTATTTTATAGTGCTTCAGGAGATCTGTCGTTACCAGAAATCCACTGAGCTTCTGATCTGGAAACTGCCTTTCCAGAGGTTGCTGAGGGAGATAGTCCAGGATTTCAAAACTGACCTGAGGTTTTAGAGTACTGCCATTGGCGTGCTTGAGGAGGCCAGTGCAGCATACCTGGTGAATTTATTTGAAGATAGTAATCTGTGAGCCACCCATGCTAAGAGAGTTACCACCATGCCCAAAGACATCCAGTTGGCTCACCAGATACGGGGAGAGAGAGCGTAAGTGAAGGCAGTTTCTACGGTGTTTTATAGTAAATTCTGTAAAATACTTTGGTTTAATTTGTGACTTTTTTTGTAAGAAATTGTTTATATGTTGCATTTGTACTTAAGCCATTCCATCTTTCTCTCAGGATGAATACAAAAAGTGACTGTTCACAGACTTCAGTGTCTTGAGCATTGTTGCTCAGGAGCAACAAGTTGCTAATATGCAGAAGAGATGGGTGATATTTATTCTCATGATGCATGTTTCTGTATATTAATGACTAGTTGGGTAGCTATTAAGGTCCCAGAATTGATAAATGTGTACAGGACCCTTTTTCAATAAAACTGGTTATTACTTGAAAAAAAAAAAAATCCACTCTGAAAATCCACACTGAAAACCCCACCTCCCTAGCTGATTGCGTAAAAATCCAGTATCCAAAAAGGTTGGCATTCTGAACCTCTCCCTTCTACCCAACCTTACAATGGTGAAATAAGATAATGTTCTTCCATGTTGATGTCAAGAATTCTTGGCATCAAAATTAGAAATGTGGTTTGTAACTCAAAATAAATTCTACCCATATTACCACCTGTCTTCTCAGGCATGGCTGGATCTGTCTCTCTGCTATTATCACTGCTCTGGGTTTTACTGAACTCATCTCCTGGGATACATTTCTAGATAGAATGTATATTTATGACTCTGGATCACAAGTATCATCTTAAATCTATTTTTTAAGATCTTTGTTGAGGAACTTCTGACCTCTTATATAATGACTAATGAACACTTTCACACTAAAATACTTGTTAATGGAGTTTACATCAGATATTAAAGCAAGTGTTGGAGCAAATGGCTCTTATCCTAATAGAAAAGAGACAGGTTAGCAAAAAACGGTGCGATAGAACATATTAGCTTTGGAGCCAGACCTATTTGGCCTAAAATTCTAAATTTTACCTTCTTTATTTACATATTTATTTATTCATTCAATAACAATTTATCAAATCCCTATCACATACCAGGTGCTGTCAATAGCACTGAAAATATAGCAGGAAACAAAAGAAATGAAAATCCTTGATTTCATGAAGCTAGTGTTATTATATACAGAGACAGAAAGCAAACAAACAAATGAATGTGTTTTGTGTGTATAATATGTGTCATTTAGATGGTGATAACAGACACACATCACTATCATGATACAATCTTACAGCTCTGTAAAATTGGTATATTATTTTCCTCAAGGTACAGATGAGGGGAAATTAAGTCCTCAAAGATTATGACATGGATGAGGCAGTTTTTTTCTCTATGAATGCTAAGGTGGTAGGAGAGCATCTCACCAAGAACGTAACATTTCAAAACAGTTCTGAAGGATGGTTGGGAGATATCCATGTAGTTCTTAAAAGAGAGAGGCTTAAAAGCATTTTTGAGGAAGAGGAAATGGCAGAAGGAAATCAGCTGACAGGATTGCAGAAAAAGCAAAATGGTCACTGTGGTTAATAGGAAAAGCATTTCAGGGCACAGTTTGAGCATTCATGGGATGAGTAGTCTGTTTAAAATGTGCTCAGTAAGTGTAATTTCACTCTCTCTTGTTTTGAAAGAAATAATAATAAAATAACAAAGAAACCCAACCAACCATACCAAACACAACAACAGTTTTAGTGTACTAGTCTCTGGTTCCATTTTTTTTTTTTTAAAGATTATTTATTTATTTATTTATTTGACAAATCACAAGTAGGCGGAGAGACAGGCAGAGAGAGAGAGAGGGGAGGAAGCAGGCTCCCCGCTGAGCAGAGAGCCTGATGTGGGGCTCGATCCCAGGACTCTTGAGCCTGATGTGGGGCTCCATCCCAGGACCCTGGGATCATGACCTGAGCCAAAGGCAGAGACTTAACCCACTGAGCCATCCAGGTGTCCTCTTGCTTCCAAATTTAATGTTCTTTCCTTTATACTAAATCGTCCCCATAGTCCCATCCACATGATATCACTCTACTGAGGCAATCAAGGCCCTAAGGTGAGCAAATGGATTTAGGTAATTCATGTTTCTGTGGGGAGCAGGTGTGGGGGGGAATGTTTCCCTCCACATTGTTCTGTCCTACGTTCTTGGACATGTTCAGCACAATGTGTGATAAAGGGGCTAATTTTGGCCATTCTAACTGGTGTAAGTGATAGCTCAATGTGGTTTTAATTTGAATCTCCCTCCTGGCTAGTGATGATGAACATTTTTTCATGTGTCTGATAGCCATTTGTATGTCTTCATTGGAGAAGTGTCTGTTCATAACTTCTGCCCATTTTTTGACATGATTTTCTGTTTTGTGGGTGTTGAGTTTGAGTAGTTCTTTATAGATCTTGGATATCAACCTTTTGTCTGTACTGTCATTTGCAAATATCTTCTCCCATTCCGTGGCTTGCCTCTTTGTTTTGTTGACTGTTTCCTTTGCTGTGCAGAAGCTTTTGATCTTGATGAAGCCCCAAAAGTTTATTTTTGCTTTTGTTTCCTTTGCCTTTGGAGACATATCTTGAAAGAAGTTGCTGTGGCTGATATCGAAGAGGTTACTGCCTATGTTCTCCTCTAGGATTCTGATGGATTTCTGTCTCACACTGAGGTCTTTTTTCATTTTTGAGTTTATCTTTGTGTACAGTGTAAGAGAATGGTCGAGTTTCATTCTTCTACATATAGCTGTCCAGTTTTCCCAGCCCCATTTATTGAAGAGACTCTCTTTTTTCCACTGTATGTTTTTTCCTGTTTTGTCGAAGATTATTTGACCATAGAGCTGAGGGTCCATATCTGGGCTTTCTACTCTGTTCCACTGGTCTTTGTGTCTGTTTTTATGCCAGTACCATGCTGTCTTGGTGATCACAGCTTTGTAGTAAAGCTTGAAATCAGGTAATGGGATGCCCCCAGTTTTATTTTTGTTTTTCAACATTTCCTTAGTAATTCAGGGTCTCTTCTGGTTCCATACAAATTTCTGGATTATTTGGTCCAGCTCTTTGAAAAATACCAGTGGAATTTTGATCAGAATGGTATTAAAAGTATAGATTGCTTTTGGAGGGGATGTGGAGAGAGGGGAACCCTCTTACACTGTTGGTGGGAATGCATGTTAGTGCAGCCACTTCGGAGAACAGTGTGGAGATTCCTCAAGAAATTAAAAATAGAACTTCCCTATGACCCTGCCATTGCACTACTGGATATTTACCCCAAAGATACAGATGTAGTGAAAAGAAGGGCCATCTGTACCCCAATGTTCATAGCAGCAATGGCCATGGTCGCCAAACTGTGGAAAGAACCAAGCTGCCCTTCAACAGACGAATGGATAAGGAAGATGTGGTCCATATACACTATGGAGAATTATGCCTCCATCAGAAAGGATGAATACCCAACTTTTGTAGCAACATGGATGGGACTGGAAGCGATTATGCTGAGTGAAATAAGTCAAGCAGAGAGAGTCAATTATCATATGGTTTCACTTATTTGTGGAGCATAACAAATAACATGGAGGACAAGGGGAGTTAAAGAGAAGGGAGTTGGGGGAAATTGGAAGGGGAAGTGAACCATGTGAGACTGTGGACTCTGAAAAACAATATGAGGGTTTTGAAGGGGCAGGGAGTGGGAGGTTGGAGTACCAGGTGGTGGGTATTATAGAGAGCACAGATTGCATGGAGCACTGGGTGTGGTGCAAAAACAAGGAATACTGTTATGCTGAAAATAAAAATTAAAAAAAAAAAAGAAAAAAAATAAATAAAGGGGCTAAACCACTGAGGATAATGCAGTAGTGGGGAAATCTCTTTGATCTGTCCTGAGTACCTACTCTTTCCATAATCACCAAGCAAAATATTATAGGCTTAAGAATTACAGAAGCATAAAACCATTTATAATATGTATTTTATATATATATATATATATAAATTTCAGCTTCATCAAGGTAATAATTGGTATTTAAAATTGTGAGATATCTAAAGTGTGCATCATGGTGATTTGATATGCAAATGCACTGTGAAAGGCTCCCTCACCTTGCCATTCAATTAATTAGCACATCCATCACTTCGGGTATTTATCTTTTTTTGGGTGGAGGTGAGTACATTAAGTTCTCTTGTCTTAGCAAATTTCAATATACAACATAGTATTATAGCTGTAGTCACCCTGCTTTACATGAGATCCCCAGATCCTATTTACCTGATAGCTGAATTTGCATCCTTTTACCAAACATTCTCTACCTCCTTCAGTCCCCCAGCCTCTGCCAACCACTTTTCTGCTCTGTTTCTTTTTTTTTTTTCAATTTATTTATTTTCAGAAAAACAGTATTCATTATTTTTTCACCACACCCAGTGCTCCATGCAAGCTGTGCCCTCTATAATACCCATCACCTGGTACCCCAACCTTCCACCCCCCCGCCACTTCAAACCCCTCAGATTGTTTTTCAGAGTCCATAGTCTCTCATGGTTCATCTCCCCTTCCAATTTACCCAAAAGCACATACCCTCCCCAATGTCCATAACCCTACCCCCCTTCTTCCAACCCCCCTCCCCCCAGCTCTGTTTCTGAGTTTGATTTCTTCTTCTTCTTTTTAAGATTCCACCTATAAGTGCACTATATGAATTTCATATGTATTTCTTTTTTTAAGATTTCATTTATTTATTTGACAGAGAGAAATCACAAGTATGCAGAGGGGCAGGCAGAGAGAGAAGAGGAAGCAGGCTCCTGCTGAGCAGAGAGCCCATGTGGGGCTCAAACCCAGTACCCTGGGATCATGTCCTGAGCCGAAGGCAGAGGCTTTAACCCACTGGGCCACCTAGGAGCTCCACCATATGTACTTTTTATCTTTGTAATTTATGTTCATTCAGAGTGTTAAAAAACAAAATTCACAGAGATAACAGGTACAGCACAGGGAATGCAGTCAATGGTATTGTAATAGTGTTATGTGGTAGGTAACAGATGGCAGCTACACTTATGGTGAGGAGAGCATAACATATAGTCATTTCACAATGTTGTACACAGGAAACTAACGGAACATTGTTTGTTAACTGTGCTTCAATTAAAAAAAAAAGGAAAAAATCAACTGAATCTTATTGGGTTTATTCAATGATTCATGTATCAGGCAACATCTAATCTAGTAGATGGAAAGGAGTTCTGAGGAGCTGTACAAACTGAAAGACTCACAGGCAGAAGAGAGTGGGAACAAGGAAATTATAATAAGCAAAAGAGCAGGTTGGTTATTGCAAGGTTACTTTCCTTTAGGGAATGGCAAGGGTATATGAGACAGATTACCTAACTAGTGCTAGTCAGGTGATTTCTGATTGATTGGCTCAAGATTCCATTTTTGGGAAAGACAAAATTGTAGTTAAGTCTTGGTTTGATGATGTGGGACTTAGCATAATCAACTTGATTTAGGACCTATTGCATTAATTTCAACAAGAAATATGAAACTAAGTGAAAAACTAAAAAAAAAAATTCTCTCATATTTTGATGGTACCTGTCCTAAACTATTATTTGTTGATGAAGTTAAAATTATGAATCCATTGGGAAATAATCACAGAAAAAATTGCGATCAGAATATCATCATTTATAGGATGCTTGTGTTGGATGTGACTTAATTGGTGGACAGAATGACAGAATGACATTTTCTAATCCTCTGCCTAAAATTTATTTGGCATGTCCTACCTAAGTGTGGTCAGCTGTTATGAATTGTAGCATCACACCAACCGATCCTACAGACTAGGAAAAGAAATGGTTCTCGTTCTGGCACATGGCTACCTTGGTGCAGAACCAGAGGTAGATTTATCAAGTCCAAGGGCATTCCATTTTCTCAATTTCATCAAACAGATAACTTATCAGGGATTGGAAAGATGAGTAGGGTTTTTTTATTGTTGTTGTTTATTTTTTTTGTTTTGTTTTTTAACCAATACTTCCCAGAGAGTTAGTATTTCCATTTTTTGACCAAGTAATAGTAAGAGGAAAGGTAAAAAATTATATATTGTGAAGTGATATTTGGGGATCTAAATTTTCAGAAGTGTGTGCATGTATATGTGTGCGTGTGTGTGTGTGTGTGTACTCATTTTGTGGCACCTTATGTGTTTATTCCAGCATCAGTAAATACACTTCTGTATATGTACATGCATGCATATATAAACATAAATGATACATAATGGACATAACCTTAGTATTTTAAGTTATTAAAAGCCTTAAAAGTCAGCCAGTCCAATATTATTTGAGCCATACTGGGATTCTTCTAGAAATGTCTCTGCCCTGGGGTGCATAGGACTCTGTTTCTCATTTTCATCCTTCTTAAACATTGTTGAAACATTTTGCTTTGTCATTTAAACATATGGTTCTTGATTTTACTTCTTTAGCCCCCACAGAACAATTGACTTTCCATATGACAATCAATTAGAACTTTAAACAAAAAAAATTCTACAATCTTCTCTTATCTAAGCTCTAAAAATTCCTAGATTCTTCAACATAATTCTTGCCAAGAATAACCAATTAATACCCACGCTTTTGATCTCTAATAGGTGAAAGGGAGACTATAATAGAGAGCTCTTCAATTAAGAAATAACCACATGTTCTCCCTCTCAGAGAAAAGGTTTAAGTTATCTTAGAAAGTGACTTCTTATTGTCCCTTCACAAGCCAATCTCCTTCCTAATGAGGTCTCATTAATGGTATAAAAATATCTTTTTTGCACAATTTCTTTCATTAAGTATAGAAATTAAATTAAATGCACTCATTAATGTCACTGGGAGTATGAGGATATTTCTCATACTAAATTTGTACGGACCTGGGACATAATATGCATGAGTTTAGGATAAATGGGTGTAAGGGGAAACAGCAATCCCCAAACCCCCAAACTGAATGATAATTTATCTTATAAATGATGTGATATCCAATTAATAAGGCAAATTAATTTAGATCAAGCCTGGGATCCAGTCTTCAGTAGTATAACTTTATGTGGGACACAGGCCAACTAGAGCCTACTACTGAGGAAAAAAAAAATCAAGTGGGATTTCAAAGAGATTTGAATTCAGGGTCTTGGTCTAGTTCAGTGTCATGTCCTTACTGTCTAGCACATTGCCCAAGACATAGCAGATACTCAATAGATAGAAACAACTGAATGAAGAGCACTTGAAGTCCTTTAACGTGAAATGAATCAAATGAGTTGAGAAAATTGTCTTTGGTCAGAGAAGATTTACAGAGAACATGATAAGGGTCCTTATGTAACTAAAGTGTCATCCTTTGGGAAGGAGATTATTTATCTCAGTCAAAATACACTCAGGAAATGTTTTAACAAGGACTCTCATATGATAAACACTGCAGTTGGTGAAATATACATGACACCATATTTGTATATACACATATATAACACACATATTTATATACCATATGTATATTTATATGCATTTGAATGAAATATAAATATGTGTGTATATACGCTTCATATGTATACATGTATATTTATAATGTCATACATATCTCACCAGCTGCAGTGTTTGTGATGCAAAATCCAAATTCCATTCAAATATATATGTTTACACACACACATTTATATATATTTGGTTGAAAGTGTTCTTTGTCCTCTAAAGGTAGTAGAGAAGATACTAGATTTTGTCTGGTTGATTTCAACTACTGAAACCAAAGAGTAAAGAGTAGAAGCTACAGAGAATGAGGTGAAAACATGAAAAGATAAATTTTGTCATTTCTCCATAACTTTTCTTCTGCTTGTCTAGAAGGCTGTTCATGGTCATCTTTTTTCCTCAGACCAATCCCTATTTCATCCATCTGTCTGGAAAAATACTACTTTTTCATGACTCCAAGTGATGGTCACCTCTTCTGAAAAGCCTTCTCTGACTTTCTAGGAAGATCACCAGGATCCCAGTTACCTTACACACTTCCTTACATACCATCTTGGGTCTTCATTGTTTGGATGTCTGTTTCTCTAACCAGCCAGAGCTTCTGGGACCTGATCATACAGCCTGAGCCTGTCAAGGCACTGGTTGAAAACGATGCTTAATATAGTATATCTGTTGCCTGAATGAAGAACTGAATGGACAGCTGCTTGAAAGAGATAGTGGTGGACAATTGAAAAGTGGGTATGTGTGGGAGAGTGGTGATGGGGCACTGGCTGCAAGGCTTCTTACAACCTGTCCTTGGCAGTCACACATAGCCACATTGACCTGTGGCCTGGATTCTATTGCTCACACGATAGTCACCAGACTAACTGGATTCTAGGTGTGAGCACCACGAAAAGGTATGACTGACTGCTAAAGACATGAGCCACTGGAGGGTCTGGTTCAGAGGCAAGTTATCACATTTTTATCCTCTGTAACTGAAAGAATTGTAGCACATGGTCTGATAGCATTTTTTCTTGCTTCCAAAATTGTCTTAACTCATCTAGAGGATTATGAGAACTTTTCCCTTTTTATCTACATCTTTTCCTTGATCTTTCATCGATGATCTGCATTTTCCCTATCTTAGTCAAAGAAAATATTTAGTTCAGTGGTCAGCAAACTTTTTTTCCCCCCCATGAAGGATCAAACAGAAAGTAAATATTTTAGGTTCTGTGGGCCACTGGGTCACTGTTGAAGTTTTTAAGTGCACAACCTGTAGAACAAAACCAGTGTAGACAATGTATAAATGAACAGGCATGGTTGTCTTCCAGTAAAGTTTTATATATAAAACATGTGCAGGACTGCATTTAGTCCACAGGCTACAGTTTTCCAATCTCTGAAATAGTCTTCCATGTAGTAGCTTCCACTCAAATGCCAAAAGATATTTTTCTACCTGTCACAATGACAAAATCCTCACAGGAGAAAACAAAAACAACAAAACTTTGCCCAGTGCCAATTGATGACAATTCACTCTTGTAAAATATGACTTTTATATATAAAATCTTAACTGTTATAAGCACAAAGTCAAAGGCACTGCTGATAATGGATATTTTGTGCTGAGCTGCACTATTAATAATAGGATAATGATGGCATTATTCCATATCCACTATTCCTCCAGTATTTTCTGTTCCTAATTTATCTTCCATAAGATTTGAAGATAGAGTCAAAGTGCTATCTGAAAGTGACATGATCGTAGGATTGTTGCCAGCTGCCATGCCAGCTCACAGTGCCTTCAGCAACTTGGAGCCCCAGATTGTTAGGGGATATATAAAAGCAATTGTTCATGAGATAGAAGCTCTACACCCTATAAATCAATTTTAATGAAATATACATTTGTTTTCTTCAGGTTCTAATCTCGAAATAGGTTCAGATACTGGGCTAGGAGGAAGACAGATTGGATACACTAACAACACAAGGTCAGTATGAAATCTTTTCCACTTGAGCTCCTTCTGGGGCTTGATGGCTTGAAGGATTTTGGTATTTCTTCTCTCTATCATGTTGTCTGACTAGACCTGCAGTGCAGACCTGTGATTTTCTGAGGACATTTGAAAGGTAATAAGCATTTTTGTGACATAGGGTATCTATGCACACATAGAGAAATTGATACTATTTCCTGAAAAATGGTTCTATAACCCGATATACCTAACTCTTAGGATAATATATTGAATGTCCTAAATCTTGCCAATGCAGAGTTAAAGAAGGAACAAATTGTTGGGTTTCGGAAAAGTTATCTTTTTTTTTTTTTTTTTTTTTTTTCTGGATGCTCTTGTCTGCCTACTTCACTAGATCTTATATGCAGGGAGTCTTAGACTTAGATGTCTACAGATAACCAGACAGACAAAAAACAAAACAAAACAAAATGGTAATACAATTCTATAAAAAAAATAAATAACATTCATCTTTACATTCATGGAGAACATGGGCAATGATGGGAACAGTGTATCTGGAGAGGTCATACCCCATCCTTGGAGGGCGGGAACCATCATTACTTAATTCAGCCAATCCTACCTTATGCCAAGTGTAGACCCAGTGATTACATTTCATCTGAGGCTGAAAAAGAAACTGTAGATTCCAATTTTAATGTAAAAGCTTCCAATTGTTAAATGACTATTTTAAAAAATAACTTGTGGGCCAAATGTTACATTTTTGCGGGCCAGACTTACACCCTGGTCCATCAATTTGGGACAGCAGTTGAAGCTCTACGAGTAGAAGTGTCTCATTTGTATTTTGATTGTTTGATTTTGTTTGTTTGTTATATTGCTGCATCACTGCAATTATCATAATGAGTAGAACATGGAAGATTTTCAATAAATACTGAATGAAAAATCAGGCAAGTAAGTTGTGATTGTTATGGGACATCTACATAATGTTTGACCTAAGTGGAGTCAAAATATTCATTTCCATATCAGTTAGTATTTGCTGCATAACAAAATTTTCCAAAGCTTGGTGGTTTAAACAAGTAAGTATTTGTTCATAATTCTGTGAGATAACAGATTAGTCATGGTTCAGCTGGGACAGTTTATTTCAGCTCCATGAATATTGGATGGGATCATTCATGCCTTTGTCATCAGATGGCAGGTTGCCTGAGAGCTAGATGCTCCTAGGTGCCCTCACTTACATGGTTGGGACTATTAGCTGCCAGACATCCATGTGGCCTCCCCAATATATTACAACTTCTTTATGGTGTCTGGTTCCAAAACTGCAAATTCTAATGTAAAAGCATTTATCTAGCTTCTATTGGTATCACATGGGCCAAAGCAAATCATGTGATTAACCACTGAATCAATGTGGGAGGGGATTATATAAGATGTGAATAACAGGAAATGTGATTAATTGGGGATAATTAATATATCAATCTACTATAGCATGTAAGTGTTTTTTTAATATATATATATTTTTTAATGCAGCCATCAGAAAGGATGAATTTGTATCAACATGGATGGGACTGGAGGAGACTACGCTGAGTAAAATAAATCAAGCAGAGAAAATCACATGGTTGATTTTCACATGGTTTCACTTATTTGTGCAGCATAAGGAATAACATGGAGGACATTAGGAGAAGGACAGGAAAAGTGAAGTGGGGTAAATTGGAGGGGGAGATGAATCATGAGAGACTGAGGACTCTGAGAAACAAACTGAGGGTTTTGGATGGGAAGGAGGTGGATAAGGTGGATAAGCCTGGTAGCTGGTATTAAAAAGGGTGCATATTGCATGGAGCACTGGGTGTGGTACATAAACAATGAATCTTGGAACAATCAGAAAAAATTAAATTAAATTAAAAGAAAGAAAAGCAATCTCATATTTTAAAAAACTTATTACTATGTATACAATAAATATATTGCTTAAGGAATAAACAGCACAATTTCTCCCTAGGCTAAAAAGAAACACAACTTAAATGTCAGCTTCGCCACTCCCAGCTCTGAGATGACTCAAAACTGATGGTCAGGAAGCAATATTTGGTTTATCTGCTTTTCTCCTCCAAACAGAGCATCAACACTGTCTCCGTTTTGGTTGTCAAATGTGATTTTGGTATCAATGTAGTTTTTCATTTACTCTAAGACATGGTGCTCTATAAACAGAAATAAGACCTCCAACTTATTTTACATAGGTCACTGAACAACCATACAGTAGTAATGACTTATTGCTGACCTCATGAGAGAGGATTTGAACCAATGAACTACAGGTGAAGGGTTCTCTATCCCATTAGCCTAGGGATAGTTCATTCCTCTTTGAGAAGACTTCAGTTCTAAGGAGTATCTGTCACCTGACATCAGTCACACTAAATACATGAAGAAGAAGACTGTAAGTATTCCCTTTTCCCAGCACATTGAAGAACCCAGTGTTGAGCTGACGACAGGACAAATTAACCCTGAAACAGAAGGGATATGAGAAGGACAATGACTATCAGATATTTATGTGTGCCAGTTATTCAACATACACTTATTGACTGTGTTGGATGCTAGCAATACATAAACAGGAATGCAGGGTTCACATCTTCAGTTGTATTGAATCTGTAGTTACATGAAGAAGCAGATTATAGAGAACAGAATAGCCATTCTTGGGTTTGAAATAAGGGAATCTGGGTTCTATGACTGGCTTCGTCAGTAAATCACTGTTTGACTCTGATTCGTTAATTTTGCTTTTTGAGAACATTGGCTTCTTTACCTGCAAAAGGGCATTTATTAAATACCTACCATATTTTACATATGTTCTAAGTCAATTTCACAATATTCTTATAAGAATGACAGTTTTATTTCTGCCTCATAGGTAATAAATGGAGGCTCAGAAATATTTAAAATTTGATAGGATAGCGCTAACCAATAAGCAGCAAAAGCTAATGTTTGAAATTTGATTTGGTCTGGCTCTGATGTCTATTATTCATTACACCACCATGGCTCTTCTCCATTGGTTAAAGATTTTCCTAGGATATCACTATTTTTGACTTGGTTTCATCAGTCCTCTAACTTGCTTCATGGTCAACACAAATGGTCATGTCTGATCTAGCTCCTCCTTGGAACTATTGCTCTTCCACAAAGGTAATGGAATGAGAAATTTCTCATTTCAAACTAATACCACAATGTTAGTCAGTAAAGGGTAGGTGATGTGTCATTAAAATTAATCTCTCCCCTATAATCTCAGTGCCTTAATACTACAAACATTGATTTTTTTGCTCACATCACATGATGCACATGGGTTGATGATGGCATCCATTATCTTATAAGTGCTCCATATAGAACCCATGGCTTCTTCAGTTAGAGAAAGAGAATAGAGAATTATGCAAATGCTCTGCTTGGACTATGCTTAGAAGTGACACATTCATTTACGATCATATTTTATTAACTAGAATTGTTCTCATGTTCTAACCAGCTGCAAGGTAGCTGAGAAATACTACCCTCTTTGAGCCTAGAAGGAGAAACAAAATAAATGCTGGTGAATAATTTTATCAGAATTCTAATCCTTCAGTCCCTTTGACTCTAAGACTTTAAGAGCACTTAGTGCTCAATGTGGGGACATTAATCTGTCTGCTAGCTTCCTTTCTAATCGTGGTTTCTCTTTCTTCCCAGGGCAGGAGCCCTGAAAACAGAACCTTGCTCTGTGTACCAATCCAACTATCCACCTTTCTTACAGATTAGATCCATTTCTATTTACCATGCCTTATTTTCGAGATTAAATTATTGGAATAAATTATGCTATCCCTGGCCTTAACACTATCTTTAGTCTATTATAATTGGTTATCTTTACCTCAGTAAAGGTCTCTTTACCTCAGTATATAGTATACCAATGAAGATTTTTTTTTTTTTTTTTTGGTTGAAGAAGACGGGTAACAAGACTGTCTTTTTTTTTTTTTTTTAATTTCTTTTCAGTGTCCCAGAATTCATTGTTTATGCACCATACCCAGTGCTCCATGCAATATGTGCCCTCCATAATACCCACCACCAGGATCACCCAACCTCCCACCCCCTGCCCCTCCAAAACCCTCAGATTGTTTAGGCTGTCTTCTTTTTTTTTTTAATGACATTTTTTTAATATAATTTTTAAAACTTATTTATTTTCAGCATAACAGTATCATTATTTTTTCACCACACCCAGTGCTCCATGCAATCCATGCCCTCTATAATACCCACCACGTGGTACCCCGACCTCCCACCCCCCCACCACTTCAAACCCCTCCGATTGTTTTTCAGAGTCCACAGTCTCTCATGATTCACCTCCCCTTCCAATTTACCCCAACCCCCTTCTCTCTAACTCCCCATGTCTTCCATGATTTTGTTATGCTCCACAAATAAGTGAAACCATATGATAATTGACTCTCTCTGCTTGACTTATTTCACTCAGCATAATCTCTTCCAGTCCCATCCATGTTGCTACAAAAGTTGGGTATTCGTCCTTTCTGATGGAGGCATAATACTCCATAGTGTATATGGACCACATCTTCCTTATCCATTCATCCATTGAAGGGCATCTTGGTTCTTTCCATAGTTTGTCGACCATGGCCATTGCTGCTATAAACATTGGGGTACAGATGGCCCTTCTTTTCATGACATCTGTATCTTTGGGGTAAATACCCAGGAGTGCAATTGCAGGGTCATAGGGAAGTTCTATTTTTAATTTCTTGAGGAATCTCCACACTATTCTCCAAAGAGGCTGCACCAACTTGCATTCCCACCAACAATGTAAGAGGGTTCCCCTTTCTCCACATCCTCTCCAACACATGTTGTTTCCTGTCTTGCTAATTTTGGCCATTCTAACTGGTGTAAGGTGATATCTCAATGTAGTTTTAATTTGAATCTCCCTGAGGGCTACTGATGATGAACATATTTTCATGTGTCTGATAGCCATTTGTATGTCTTTATTGGAGAAGTATCTGTCTATATCTTCTGCCCATTTTTTGATATGATTGTCTGTTTTGTGTGTGTAGAGTTTGAGTAGTTCTTTATAGATCCTGGATATCAACCTTTTGTCTGTACTGTCATTTGCAAATATCTTCTCCCATTCCGTGGGTTGCCTCTTTGTTTTCTTGACTGTTTCCTTTGTTGTGCAGAAGCTTTTGATTTTGATGAAGTCCCAAAAGTTCATCTTCGCTTTTGTTTCCTTTGCCTTTGGAGACATATCTTGAAAGAAGTTGCTGTGGCTGATATCGAAGAGATTACTGCCTATGTTCTCCTCTAGGATTCTAATGGATTTCTGTCCCATATTGAGGTCTTTTATCCATTTTGAGTTTATCTTTGTGTACGGTGTAAGAGAATGGTCGAGTTTCATTCTTCTATATATAGCTGCCCAGTTTTCCCAGCCCCATTTATTGAAGAGACTGTCTTTTTTCCACTGTAGATTTTTTCCTGTTTTGTTGAAGATTATTAACTTAACAAATCATAGAAGAGTAGATGTGGCCCCAAGTGTGGTGGGATAAAGGGACTTGAATAATTCAATTCTGGATTACTTTCTTTCCATTTCTTAGCTTTCCTTCCTTTTGAGCTTGCAAGATGGCTGCCAGAAAGAAACATTTAGGGCAATGTGCATCTAAATTCAACCCCAGTGAGAAATGGTAAAACTTTTCTCAGTTTGCTTCTGTGAAGATCTTTAAATTAATTCTCTTTGGATGACATATATCATTTTATAAGAAAGACAGTATACTTGGCATACCAGCCCACATTCTCATTCTTGGATCTCTTCCCTCTTCCACAATAGAGGCTGGAAAACAGAAGCTGGCATAGGTTGGATATATAAAACTGGTATTCAGCATCTATTCTCACCTCCTTTTATTGTGTCTTTTTTTAAATCCTATAGTCTGAAAAGTAGAAACTACATTTCCAAGATTCTCACACAGCTGGGATTTTCAATGCAAGTTAGAGCTTTACCAATCACCTGTACATATCCAACTCCTGGAAGACAAAAGTCAACTAGAGGCAATTTTTCTCTACTGCTCTAGGCTGTTTGCTGGAGGTATGTTCCCCCCACCCCCCACCGCCCCTGCAGTATCCTTGTTTTCAATATCCTACTTTGCAGTTATCAAGAAAACTTTGCAAGAGGCAGTGGCCAGATTTCACAATCTGATGCCCCACGACCAGCTTTCTATCTGTGATAAGGCAATTGTAATGATGGCCATAGTTGTGACTGATTCTGGATTTCTGACTAGTTTTTGTGACTTGGATGATTTGTGTTTTAATGTATGGTTCCAGTGGACACAAGCAAATTCTATATGGGCCAATATATAATCCCTATAGTCACAGGTAACAGCAAACAGATTTTACAAATGACTGTATCAAGGAAGGGCAGCATTTCCTCATGTAACACAGTGACTAAGTACATAGGCTTAATAATACAGATCCAAGTTCAAATCCCAGGTCCACCATTAAACTGTATACATGTGTCAAGTTACTGAAAATTTGTCAATTTTAGTTTCCTTCTCTGGAAAAAAAATAAACATAGTGCTATAAATGTTGGAAAGATGTAGAAAAAATGAAATTAAAAAAATGCATGTGATATACTGTCCTTTCTGTCAACTGGAAAAACAAAACAGAATAAAACAAAATAAAACTTACTTGTATACTCTTTCCCAGATGTCTCACCTGTGGCCAGGTAACACAAGGTACTATCTCGACTGCAAGGGAGGGCTTTCCCTTGCTGTCCTGGCTCCCTTCCCCACTCAGGGCTTTTTCCCTTTCCCCTTAGTGCCATATTGCTGCTTTCCCAGTTCTAGAGTCTCATTTAGACAGTGTTTTCCTGCAAACACTTCATGGAATCAGAAATATCTTGCTTTTAAGTGATATTTTCAGGAGCAGAATTACGGGGAGGAGTAATTCAGGAGAATTTGGGCACTCCTATAATCTGGAGCTATTGCCCACCCTTCATGAAATGGTGGGCTATTTTCAGAGCAGGTTATTTTCAGAGGGGGAAACCTGTTTATCTCATGATTTCAGAGCACTCTGGCTTGCTGGTTCTGAGGATAATTCTTTCCTGGTCAGCTCATCCCCAGCCCTTAGCTCTGGGCTAGGCAATCACATTTTGTTACCTTTATTCATTTGGAAGTTTCTTGCTATTTCAATTTATTTGAGCCTATTTAAACAACAGTAAAAATGGAAAATTCTTCTATATAAATTTAATTCCAATTACTCTGTCTCCTTTGCCATCTTATGGCTATAATTTAAAGCCTTTTCCAAATGGCAAGTTTAAAAGGTGATAATTCACTTGACAGCTGGAGAAACGGGGATCATTAAAGGCAGACATAATTAACATTATTTTTAATGCACCCTGGCTATTCTCTGTGTTTCCGGAATGCTAGCAGTGCTCTTTTGACGCCTTTCAGTGTCCCTTCCTTGCTGCATGGCTGAAGATTTTATTTAGTTATTCATTTATTCAATAAACACTCACTGAGCATCTGCTATTTTCCAGACTAATCCCGTGCTAAGTATTGGGGACACAAATATGAAAAAGATATGGTGTGACCTCTCTTTTCTCTTCTTATATCCAGGTTGGATGTAAGAACACAAAAGGAAAGGAAGGAAAGGATGAAAAAGAGAGGTTGTGAAATTAGAAAGATAGGGAATAACAAGGGGAAATGGTGAAAAAGTAAGACAAGAATTAAAGGGGTTTGGAGAAGCAGAAGAGAGAAATACTGAGGAGAGTAGAGGAAAATAAAAAACAAGTAAAAGAAGTGGCAGCAGGAAAAAAAATTTTAAAAATGTGGTAACATTGAAATTTATAGACTGCTATTCTCATATGCATGTCTGTAATTTTCTGTATTTTCTGTAACTCAAGTAACTTGGTAATAAGCCCTCTGGTTCCACTTATGTCAGAAAAAAATTGCAATCTTATCATTTTAAGGTTATCTGTCTCTTCCAGTTTAAATCATAGACTCTCTTCAGGTTAATTCTGTCTATTCATGACTTTTTCCACCTCCCTCCTCTTTTGCCTTCTCCCAGAGTAGGAAGCTTATATGACATCATGGATGCATATCTCTTATCTGAATCTCTGTTTCTGGGCATCTTCTGGCTCTGCTGGTGATATAAGTTGGATCTTGTGTCCTAGTAATGGCTTCTAGCTTTACAGTCCCCTGTGGTAGACAAAGGAATGGCCCCCAAATGATGTCTACCTCTTAATCCTCAAAAACTCTGTGTTGCCTGACATGGCAACAGGACTTCAGATCACACATTGAATCAAGACTGCTAATTAGCTAACCTTGAAATGCTGGAGAGGATTCTCCCGAACTACTTGGATAGGCTTGATTAATCAGGAGGGTCTTTAAAATGGAAGAAGGTGGCAGAAGAGGGGATTCTGCAGGAGGTGTGATCATGGAAGACAGGTAAAAGTAAGGCAGTGGAGTTAGCTTTGAAGACGGAAGAAGGTAGCCACTAAGTAAGGGACATGGGAGGACTCCAGAAGTTGAAAATAAAAAAAATAAATAAATTAAAAAAAAAAAAAACAGGGGGTGGGAGGTTGGGGTACCAGGTGGTGGGTATTATAGAGGGCACAGCTTGCATGGAGCACTGGGTGTGGTGAAAAAATAATGAATACTGTTTTTCTGAAAATAAATAAATTGGGAAAAAAAAAAAAACAGATTTGACCTTAGAGAAATAAGTACAGTCATGTTGACGCCTTGGTAGTAGCCCACTGAGACCACTATCCTCTCTATACCCCTTCCTTGGGGTGGGCAAGAAATCTTGGATCTTTGAGTGCATATTAGACAAGCCATGGGAAACTGGAAAAAGAACCTTAGTCTTCTTTTTGTCCAAACATAATACTGTACCATTCCAACTTGCCCAAAGCTATTCCATGTAAGCATAGGACATCGACTAATTGTTCCCTGAGCATTTCAAAAGAGAAGAAGGTATAATCCCACTCTCCTTCCAGAGTATTTCTCAAAGCAAGGTTTCTGAACATTTTAGGTAAGGCTCAAGATTTATTGGTAGTTGGCCCATCTCAGGGAGCAGGCGTCCTCCCTCTAACTGTGGACCCTTCAACTCTGCAAACATGCCCACCAAGCCCAAAAGGGGTGTTACTCTTCTGTGTAAAGAGAATTTGTCTTGTAGGGAATCTTCTATCTGTCCTATTCTATGGTAAGGCATGCTTTTCATTAGCCAGCCTGTGGTCCCTGAAATTTAAAAGAAAGCTTTTGAGTTTTGGAAAACTCTATTGTCTTTCACAAGAGTCTCTTTCAAGCGAAGACTTTGCACAGTGTTGGTCTTTGAATGTATTTCAAGAAATTATTTTTAAAAGCAAAACACTAAATAATTCCCCCTTTCTTGTCTTAGTTGCTTTCCCTGAAACCATGATCACCTCTGTTTCAGTAGAAGGGGACTAAGGGATAGTAAGACTTTCTAAGACTAAAAATCACACTTAATCATATTATAAATATTACCATGTTGTAAGAAAAAAAATAATAAGAGAAGAAACTAAAAGAAGAACAATGAGGTGAAGCACAAGGAAGCAAAAAAATAAAGGAAATGAAGGATAAAAGGGAAGGAAAGGGAAAATAAGGCACTATGGGGAAAATTAACAAACAAAATTAATTTTCCTGAAATTTCTTTACAAAAAGGCTCAACCCTACACTGAAAGTGACAGACCCTCACTTTTACCTCAGACAGTCCCTAGAAGGGACTCTCCTGAACATTTAGAATTTTGTACTCTTTGCCCCCTTTCCTTTTTCACAGAGCTTCCTGTCTCTGGAGACTCAGGTCTGTCCCTCAGTTCAGGGAAGCTTTACTATCTCTGTCCTTCTGATGAGCTGAGCCCAGGCAGTCCAACCGTGCATCCGGAAATTGCAGCACTCACCCAATGGTTCTGTAATATTCTGCTAGCAGCTAATTTACTTAGTTTCTTTGAGACTTGGATTTTCCATCTGCAAAGTGGGGTTATGTTAGAGATAAATTTCACAGTTTATAAACAGGTCCACAGTAGTTGATGATATCCTGTTTACCTTCTGTATTCCTTTTGGAAAGGAGCTTCCATAAGTATTCCCTCTGTAACAGCAAGCTTCACAACACCTTCCCTCCTGGCCTCACGACTTCAGCTCCACACTTCTGACTCCGCTCTTGTCCTCGCATTACAATCTTTTTGGGGACACATTTTTACAAATTAAAAAAGAAAATAATAAATACATAAAATGAACAGTCACCAAGCTGTCCCAGGTTAATGATGCTCCAGAGTTAATAGGCCAGAGTGATGGAACCTTCCAGTCTCTTCTGCCAGAGAGAACCGCACCATACTTTCTCATCGCTTTTTGTCATTCTGCAGTTTAACGGAAGTGATCTCACATTACTTTTCACCAAGTATGCCCAACTGCGCACACGTATTTTCTCTCTCCCTCTCTCCACTGATCGTTTCTGCACCAGCAGGAACACACTCGCACATAGCGTCAAGCGCATAAGCTAAGTCTCAGGCACTCCATTCCCTGCCACCCCCTTCCTTTCTCTTGGTGAAATATGTAAGGATTTTTGCATGTCTCTTTCTAAAACCCTACCCATACCTCTTCTCCCTTTCTCTGTGTCCTCTTTCTGCGCTCCCTTCTCTTCTGCCCCTGCCTCACGGCTGATGCCCTCTGTGATCAGTGACGCATGCGCAGTTAGGAGTGCCGCACATGATGGGAGGCAGACGTTTTGAGACTTCTACTAGGAAGTCCGCATTTTATCCTGGGTATTAAGGAGATTCTGTAAATGGAATGTAAACAGAGGGGTAAGCTGATTAGGTCTGAATTTCATAAGATCATTTTGTCAGCTGGCAGGCTCATGGGCCGAAATGGGGATGTTATTGGAGTTAGGGAGACCAAGATTGATTTAACAATGATGAAGACCCATCTCAAATGGGGATGGTAGCTGTGGAAAAGCTAGTCTGGGGACTGAGTTCAGGGATACAAGACAGATAATAATCTCTGTTCCATCATGGTGACAAAGCAGATAAGATAGGTGTGTGAGCACAAACAGTACATAATTGTAAGTATGAGACACTTGCTGTGTTAAGTGTTCCTGGGACTTAAGTAGGTTGACTTCCCAGGATAATTGCTGCAAGGCTGAAAATTAGGTGTGTGTAGCTGATAAAGCTGCAAATAGAAAACAACAATGATGGATTTTGAGCTCAGATTTTCAATCTGGCTGTGAAGAGTTTTATTTTTTATTTTTTTTTTTCTTACATCTGACCAAAACTGTTATTCTGAAGATGAAAAGCACCCATCAGTATATTGAGGAGAAGGATCTTCCTGAAAATTCTGGAATATTCTTAGATGAAGTTTCTCTAGATCAACTAAATATGCATGATAACTTCAAGACATGGAAGAGCATGGATATAGGAAAAGTGAAGGTTATGTTATAAAAACAATAGAAATTATGACTGACATAAAAATTCTTATTAAGCTAATAGGTAAATACCTTTTAACCTCAGGTGCTGGACTGTCGAGGTGTTTCAGAAAACAGAAAACAGGTATTTTACCTCCAAAATAAAAAGGTAGAAATGTAATAGTATTACATTTGCACAGTTCAGGCTTTCTGCCTGAACGATGACATTGGTCTGCACATGACAAGAAAGTACTTCAATATCACCATTGTTATCAGAATAGCAAACTTTCAGGGGCCCTGGGAGGCTCAGTGTATTAAAGCCTCTGCCTTCGGCTGAGGTCATAATCCCAGGGTCCTGGGATTGAGCCCTCCATCAGGCTCTCTGCTCAGTAGGGAGCCTGTTTCCCCCTCTTTCTCTGCCTGCCTCTCTGCCTGCTTGTGATCTCTGTCTGTCAAATAAATAAATAAAATATTTTTTAAAAAAGAATAGCAAAATTTCAGAGATTAGACTAGAAACTCCCGATGGTTTAAACCTCCTTATTTAACACCAGTTTATATAACAATGAGGGATACAAATAGAACAGTAGATATTCAGTTATATTTGTGTACAGAAATTAATCTCTGCATTCTTCAAAGAGAGAAATCTGTGAGTGGTATACAGGGACATCAAGAACTCTGATCACAACATGCCCTGGACCCTGTCTAAAGAAGGAAGAGAAGGTCTCAGACAAGGTGGTCACTCCCTGATTGGAGTGGGAGTTAACCAGACTCGAGTTGTAGTTACACATGTGAAGAATTCATATGCTATCTGAGGCATGTGGATCTAAGGGGACTATGATTTTTCATAACTATACATCATCAGTATTGTCTTAAATATATTTGGGTTTAAGAGCAATAATAAAACATGTGGATTAGCAGTGGCAGGCTGTAGCATGCTTGTTCTGACAACAGCCCATTGTGCATTATTCCCAACTTCACGGTAGATGAAGTCAAATTGGTAGCTTGAAATTGGCCATGGTGGAAGAATTTTACCACTGAGATCTTCAAGTTGTATGAATCAGGGTTTCGTCTGTTTTGTTTTATTTTAAGTGCTGGTTGTTAAACATTTATCAGCACACCAATGCATATTGATGTTTCTCAACAAAACAATCTCTCTGAATCCCTGACACTTAGAACAAAGCCTAGTTTTCTGCATGTGTATCGAATAAATGGACAGGGAAGAGGAGGAGAGGAGATTTATAAGAACAGAGAGAGACTCTTCAAGACAGTGTTTTAGGGAGGGAAACCTGAGTTTTGTGGAATGCACAGGAAAAGGTATAGTTGTGAATGGAAGGTGAGAGATGTCTTCCAGGAAGAAAGAAGGCTTGTTAAGACAAATGAAGAACGTAAGGAATTAGAAGTACCATAAAAGAGTTGAAAATAGCTTGAAAACAGAATGTACATGTACCCATTAACAATCACTACAATCAAGGTTTTAAATCCCAGTGTTCATAGCAGCAAGATTAACAATAGCCAATCTGTGGAAAGAGCCAAGATGCCCTTCAACAGACAAATGGATAAGGAAGATGTAGTCCATATATAGAACAGAATATTACTTAGCCATCACAAAGAATGAATACCCAACTTCTGCATCAATATGGATGGGACCAGAGGAGATTATGCTAAGTGAAATAAGTTAAGCAGAGAAAGTCAATTATCATATGGTTTCACTTATTTGTGGAACATAAAGAATAGCATGGAAGACATTAGGAGAAGGAAGGGAAAAATGGGGTGGGTGGTATCAGAGGCAGAGACCAACCATGAGAATCGATGGACATCCAGAAACAAACTGAAGGTTTTAGAGAGGAGGGGGTAAGGAAATGGGATAGCTCGATGATGGGTATTGAGGAGGGCATGTATTGCATGGAACACTGGGTATTATATACAAACAATGAATCATGGAACACTACATCAAAAACTAATGGTGTACTGTATAGTGGCTAACATAATAATAAAAAAAATAGCAAGCCAAAATAAATAAATAAATAATAAACAAACATATACATCACCTTCAGAAATGTCCCCGTTTCCTCTTGTGTTTTTTTGTAATTGTGTGTGTGGTAAGAACACTTACCATGAGATTTATTCTCTTAACATATTTTAAAGTATATAATATTGTATTGTTAACTATAAGTACCATGTTAAATAGCAGATTTCTATAACTTATTCACCTTGCATATCTCTACCTTTATACACAGTAAGCATTAATTCCTCATTTCCTCTTCTCCACAGCCCCTGGCAATCATTATTCTATTCTCTGCTTCTAAAAGTTTGACTACTTGAGATATTTCATAAAAATGGAATCATGAAGCACTTGTCCTTTTGTGACTGGCTTAGTCACTTAGCCTAATGTCCTCTAGGTTTATTGATATTGTCTACTATTAATGTGTTTCAGTGAGGGACATCTGGGTAGCTCAGTCAGTTAAGCATCTGACTTATGCTCAGGTCATGATTCTGGAGTACTGGGATCAAGCCCTGTGTCAAGCTCCCTGCTGAGCAGGGAGTCTTCCTCTCTCTCTCTCCCTCTTGCACTTTCTCTCTTTCTCAAATAAATAAATAAAATCTTTTGAAAAGTACATTGCAGTGAACATGGGGTCCAGATATCTCTACTACATCCTTATTTCAATTCTTTCAAAGAAACTTTGTATGTGTGTGTATGAAAAGAAATGTAAAGACAATTGTAGGAGTCTTCTGTTAAAGATTTAGTAGTCACAAAATAACTTAATGCTGTTCAGAGTATTGTGAGCTATATACCCAGGAAAAAATATTTCTTCTTTTCCAGGTTTTCAAATAAGCTGCTCAGGAGCCACACCCAGAGACTATTATCTGACATGCAGCTACCCTAGACATGTGAATAGATGGAAACATGTCCTTGATATTCTGGTGTTTTAGTCAAAAACTATGGATGTCACACTAGCATCTGTTAAACTGTTAAAGAAAATGAGCGTTTTCCCAAAGTGTTTTGGATGATGGAACCTCAAGGGGTGAGGCGAGAATGAAGAAAAAAATCAGTCCAACTAAGACTCAGAACACTAGAGATC
This sequence comes from Neogale vison, assembly GCF_020171115.1. Lineage (NCBI taxonomy): Eukaryota > Metazoa > Chordata > Mammalia > Carnivora > Mustelidae > Neogale > Neogale vison. The sequence continues at coordinate 58,285,425 of NC_058101.1, read as the reverse complement.
TTCTCATTCAACCCCCTGTTTAATACAATGGAGGAAAAAGGAGATCAAAAAGGCAATTTCATTGGAGACATTTCCTAAATTGAGATCTTCTGTGCCACACCACTGGCCCCATTTTGATTGTCTTATATACCTGGAATGAAGTGCAGTGAAATCAATTGAATAGTGGGTAATGATAGCCTTTGGTGTCATAACTACCTGAATTTGAGCGTCCACTTCATATCCTACCTAGACAACACTGTGGAAATTTTGTGACTTTGCTGAACCTTAGTCTCCTCACTTACAAAATAAAATGAAGGATAACAGGGTCTACTTAATAGCATTGCTTTAAGAATTAAATGAAAGCAATAGGAAGAAAGCTTAGTATAGTCTAAAGCACATGACAGAAACTCAGTGTATGTTAACTTATTTCTGTTGCTATAAGATGATGATGATGACAATGACTTTATATTTTTCTTAAGATTTAATTTATTTATTTGACGGATAGAGACACAACAAGAGAGAGAACACAAGAAAGGGGAGTGGGAGTGGGAAAAGCAGGCTTCCTGCTGAGCAGGGAGCCCAGTGTAGGGCTCGATCTTAAGACCCTGGGATCATGACCTGAGCCAAAGGCAGACACTTAATGACTGAGCCACCCAGGTGCCTCAACAATGATTTCATCTTAACTTAATCTTTGGATAATGATGTCTTAACAATTGAAATGTTTTGGCAGTTGACAACCATTTTAAAAAATATTTTGCAATATATATAACTTATAAAATCACAGGAGATAATGTGCTTTCAGTTTATTTCAACTGATGTTTGAGAGTCTTGACACTAAGCCATTAGCTTTTCTTTGAAGAAGCACTACAATTTGACGAATAGCTTCAGGTTTTTAACCAGGTCCTCTCTGTCATTGGACTCAGGTGAAGTTTTACGGGAGGGGAAGACACAAAGGGTTGCAATAAAATCTAACAAGAGTCACCTGATAATTAAAAAGATTAATCACTTTGACCACTAAAGCAGTTAACACCATGACTACAGAGCATTAAGACTTAGCAACTCATGATTAAAAGTCAGGAAGGGGGCGCCTGGGTGGCTCAGTGGGTTAAGCCGCTGCCTTCGGCTCAGGTCATGATCTCAGGGTCCTGGGATCGAGTCCCGCATCGGGCTCTCTGCTCAGCAGGGAGCCTGCTTCCCTCTCTCTCTCTCTCTCTGCCTGCCTCTCTGCCTACTTGTGATTTCTCTCTGTCAAATAAATAAATAAAATCTTAAAAAAAAAAAAAAAAAGTCAGGAAGGGCATAAAAATCAGTGTCTGTGAATGTCCCAAAGAAGACTCACTTAGGTCTGTAGTATGGACCTCCCCAAGGGTTCTGGAGTACAGTCATCCAACACATGCTCCTCACATGTCCTGCAGGAAGGAGCCACAGGAAATATTCCAATGAAACCATGTGGATGACAAATGTCTTGAGATGTCAAACTCCAGATCTGAGGCTGCTATTCATGCCCATTAACAGGCCTCCCTCTTTACACTTTTGGCCATCTCTTAACCCATTCTCCACACAGGGACCAGAGGAGTATTTTAAAAATGTGACTAGGTCTCATTATTCACCTGCTAATGAACTTCCATTATGATTTCAAGTGAATCCAAACCCTTTACATTCATCCTTCCAGGCCCAGCAGGATCTGTCTCCGGTCACCTCTCCAACCCAATCTCGGACCTCCCCACTCTTATCTCTGCCTTCAAGGCACTGATCATTCTTTCAGAGCCTCAGACCCAACTCTTCCTCTCCCACTTCAAAACTCACAGTGTTTGTCCTAGATTGTTCTGCCCTGCCTCTTTATGTGACTGGCTCCTGCTCATTCTTCAGATCTCAGCTTAAATGCCATACTCTTGGTAAGACTTAAGTGACTGTTCTCCTGGGTATTCTTCATCCCTGTTTCTTTGCTTCATGGCAACTCACATTTTTAAAGAACCTTTAAATGACCTGTTTCCTTGTTTATTATCTGCTGGTGAAACTCTATGAGGAAGGGACTTGGTCGGTTTTGTTTATCAAAATACACCCAAGGTATTTCAATGCTTGATAATTATTAGAAAATCAAAAAATAATATTCATTAGTCCTAATGCTGTCATTAACATGCACTGAACATTTACAAATGGGACAGGAATTGAACTAAGTTGTGTGCATGGATGTTCTCATTTATTCTTCAGTTTAAGGCTAGAAAGACTAGTAATATCATGCCCATTCTTTGATGAGGAGACTGAGGAAAAGAATATGTATTTAATCTGGAGTCACAGAGCTAGTGATAGAAGAGCAGGATTCAAGCTCATGCAGAGTTTAGAATCTTAATCTTTACCCTGGTTTTGAAGGAGTGACTGCAATATCTTTGGCCACAGCTGATCGGCTGACACATCATGCAGTGGGACCCCTCCACTCAGTCTGAACTGGTGCCACCACTGTGATCTTTGTCACCTTAAATTCATTTCAAATCAAGTCTTTCTCACAGTATTTTGATATTGGATGATTACCTGTCTCCCCCCTACAACATCTAGAATTCATTCTCAGTGGAGACTGTCACTTTTATTCCCTTTTTCCTCCATTTATGCTTCATACAATAAGTAAATATTGAGCTAAGTCTATCTAAATTTTGTTTTCTCTGGAATATGACAGTGGACATGATAGGTAAATTCTCTACGTATGGAACTTACAATTGCAGGGGTAGGGGGATAAATACTAATTATGTAAACTAACAAATAAAATAGTTTTAGATAGTGATAACTTTTATGAAAATGAAGAAAAATAAAAAAACAATAGAATGAGATACAGAGAGACCTGGAAAGAGGGTGCTAATGTAGACACAGTGGTCAGGGAGTGCCTAAGGAAGTGACATTTTAGGGATCTGGGGGAATGATCTTCCCACGGTAGGACACAACTAATGTCCTATGTGTAGGATACAGTGTAGAAGTCCTGAGGAGAGAATGGGTCAGTGTCAAGAACAGAAAGAAGATATACTGGACTCAGGCTATAAGTTTCCCCAGATCTGTTCAGCCTCCTTTTCCTTGAGTGCAATGGTCAATTTTAAGTGTCCACTTGACTGGGCCACAAGATGCTGAGATATCTGGTTCAATGTTAGCCTGGGTTTCCCCCAAGAGTTTAGTCTTTGAATCATTGGACTCAAGAAAGCAGATTGTCCTCCCCATGTGGATGGATATCATCTAATCTGCTGACTTTGAATCTTCTCTCTGCTTGTCTGCTTAGGCCACAATATCTATCTTCTCTTGCCCTGAGCACTCCTATTTTCCACGCCCTCAGACTGGGACTGGGATCTATACCATCAGCTCTCTGGCTCTCAGCCACTTGCCTTCCAGGGCCTTCAGTTTGCAGATGGCAGCTGGTGGGACCTTTCATCCTCCAAGTACTATGAACTAACATCTTATAAAAATCTCCTCCTCGACCTGTTGGTTCTGTTTCTCTGGAGAACCCCAAATAATATCAGGCCTTAGCATGATGTGGCTTTTTGGTCAGTGTGGTTATAGCCCTTTTAAGTTGTTCTTTCTTTTCCACTTCATAGCCATGTTTTTTTTTCACTCTTGCCTCCCTGGGAGTTCACACTCAAATAAATCTTTCCTGCCTAAGATTTTATCTGACTCTCTTGTCTATGGAGCTAGAACTGAGTCCAAAAGCCAGCCTAGCAAGAACATAGTGAAAGAGGGAAACTAAGGTAAGACATAAAGTTAAATAGATGGCTAGGTTGGATCCTATGAAGATCATATTGGCTACTCTGTGGATAATAGTCTTTCAGTAGCAGAGCTCATGTTGTGCATTAGGCACTCAGTATATTTTTGTTGGTTAATTGCACACATGCATGTTCCCAATAAAGGGTTTTATTTTCCTAGTTATTCCAGGTCAAACCATTTGTCTTGTGCAATGATCCATCCATTAATAAGTGTTTGTGGTGAAGACTGAAATAGAGTATACAGATTTTTATTTTATGTAGCTGTTTTTCTTTCATCCCATAAATCCTACTCTCCTATAGCTCCCCATTCTGTCTCCTTAAGCACCATTTTTTATTGAATGTAGGCTAAGAGTCTACACTCTTAAGTTAAATTTAATTTATTTAAGAAGTGACTTAGTAAGACAGCATTTCTTAAATTGTTCTGTAGCTGAATTGAAAAAAGGAATGTTCTCTTTGTCAAGGAATTAAACTTTGAATATTTTTGTGAGGTAGTCTCTTACATTATCTCTGTTCACATGCAATGTGAAGTAGAAATGTGGCCACTTATAATGAGAGAGCTAAGAACTTAAGGCTTTCCATATAAGCCTCTAGGCCTTTTCTTTCTATTGAAGATAATTGTGCATGCTATAAGTTGTCAGTCTCAGAGAAGGACATTATTAATCTATGAGAGCCAGAGTTCAGCCATGGGTTGGTTGGGGTGGTGAGGAATGGCTAGCCAGTAGAAGGCAAGAGACCAATTGCTCTTTCCCCACAAAGGTTGTATCATTCCCTCAAATTCTTGGTAAAGTCTTTCATAATTATTTAGAGCCAAAACAGAAAGAATGAATAACTTCATAGATTTTATGCTGTTATGTTCTTTAGCTGATTATTCATATGATTCTACTTAATTGTGATACATTGCACAAAATCTTTCCTTCCAGCTATCTAAACCCCTGCCTACTACTCCTCCCTCAATATTGTGAGATGAGGCAGGCCAGACAAGAATGGGTCACCATTAGAAACTGCAGTGCCTGCTAGCAAGGTTCTTAAACCTTAAAAGTTAGTACAATTAAGGAAGATATAAAACTTAATAAAAAGATTAACATTTGCATGAATATGACTGCAATTCAACTCAATAAGTACAGGAAATTATAAATATTTGCATAGTCAACTCCATGTCTATATCTGGGACTTCCTTTGTAGGGCTTCTCCAAACGCTCTGTCATTCTTTTTTTTTTTTTTTTAAAGATTTTATTTATTTATTTGAGAGAGAGACAGTGAGAGAGAGCATGAGCGAGGAGAAGGTCAGAGAGAGAAACAGACTCCCCATGGAGCCGGGAGCCCGATGTGGGACTCGATCCCGGGACTCCAGGATCATGACCTGAGCTGAAGGCAGTCGTCCAACCAACTGAGCCACCCAGGCGCCCCCGCTCTGTCATTCTTTTTGATGCCCAAAATAGAGTCGCCAAGAGACTCAGCAGAGTTTCATTAATGCTCCATATTTGAAAATTAGTGTGGAGTATTTCAAAGAGTGAAAGATCTATACAAGACCTGAGTTCAAGTCTTAACTAGTTTCTTCACTCTGTCTGGAGCATTCCTTCTTTGCTATATTGATTTTTAAATTCTGAATTGAACATCATTTTATGCCTAAGATCTCAGGGACCCAGCATTAAATGATTGTATGAGTCTGACTTTGGGAAAAAAGAAATGACTGTAGGTATTTCAAGAAAGAGAAACTTAATATGATTACATTTTTGGAAGGTCTGGAGGATTGAAAAAAAGGTGGGGTTGGTGATGGTGGTGATATTCTTCCCCAGAACTCATAAACTGCAGGAAGCTGTTCCTATTGTAGCAGGGTACAGACCCTAATTTGCTGCTTCTGCAAGAAACCACACAGCCGCATACCTGCTGCAAATGCCCGCTGTCTTCTGATGCTTCTCCCACACAACCACTACTGTTACAGAATCCAGCACTTAAAAGACCTCAGTGTCTGCTGTGACTGCTCTTCCACATACAGAGCAACTTGTGCCTCTCTCTTTGTTTTTAATAACAGAGCCTCATTTTTTAGCAGTACTAAAACCAGAACCAGGCTGGCAAGAAAATGCAGGAAGGGCACTTTTCAGTCTTCCAGTCCTAATGATATGAGAGAGTGTAGAAAGCACCACATGTGGTTCCAAGTTTTTAGTAGAATAGATGGCACTGCTAAGGAACCAAAGTCTTTTTTTTTTTTTTTTAAGATTTTATTTATTTATTTGACAGATAGAGATCACAAGTAGGCAGAGAGGCAGGCAGAGAGAGAGGGGAGGAAGCAGGCTCCCTGCGGAGCAGAGAGCCGGATGAGGGGCTCCATCCCAGGACCCTGAGATCATGGCCTGAGCCGAAGGCAGAGGCTTTAACCCACTGAGCCACCCAGGCGCCCCAGGAACCAAAGTCTTAAGCTTTGTGGAGAACAAGGTAGAATCCAATGGAATAGACAGATAATTAAACAGATAATGAAATGTAAATTTATCCCTGACTAAATTCTTATACTCTGACTATCCAAATATTGGCTAGAAAACCTTGTGGGCTTAAATGTGAATTTCACCATTCAACCTAAAACAGCAAGTAAAATCTGTATGTGTGTGCCAGTGAAAATATTTAATTCATATGTAAATCCTGACAATAGAATGTGAATCACACTGCAGTAATATCTCAAGTGTCCTCTTAAGAAGATATAATTTAGGGTCGCCTGGGTGGCTCAGCTGGTTAAGTGTCCAATTCTTGATTTCAGCTCAGGTCATGATCTCAGGGTCATGAGATCAAGCCCTAAGTCAGGCTTTTCACAGAGGATAGAGCCTGCATAATATTTTCTTTCATCTTCTCCCTCTGACCCTCCCCCTTCTACTTGCTCTTGTGTTGGCTCCCTCTAAAATTAAAAAAAAAAAAATAGTAAAAGAATATAATTTAATGTACATGGTATTTAAACATAAAGGGAATTATTACTATTATTTTCCCAAATTATTAAATGAAAATATTTTCCAAGAAGCTGGAAGAGGAAAAACATAATGAAATACTCAAGACCAGAGCTTCTAAAAGAAATTATAGAATATTTGGATGCAGTGATTGTTCTAAATAGCATCATTAGCACATAGGCAGAAATACCAAGGTAAAAATCACAAGTATTAAGTTCACTATCTTGCTATTATTAGCTGCATAACTATAAGCAAAAGGAACACAACAAAAGCTTACATATAGATTTCCTTATTATTCTCCTTGCTGGTTCGATGATTTTGGACATTAATTTACAGATGTCTCTTTACTTCATGATTACACACTCCAAGAAAAAATAAGAGGCTTTCCATCAGTTCTTCAAATTTGTATATGGGCATATTGGAGGCATTTGCTGTTCTACTCAACCTTTCACCAGCTCTATCCCCTCCTTTTTAGTATTATCTAACAGCAACAGTGACCAGAGCCTCCATCTACCTTTACTCATCACCAAACCTCACTTGGGCAATACTTCAATGTAATGTTTTTGGTTTTTGGTTTTTTTTTTGCATGTTTTTTGCTTTTATTTTGCTAAGTGTTTTGTTTCGTTTTTTTTTTTTTTGATCATGCATTTAACATGTGTGGCTTGTTTTTCATTAGAATATGCATTGGTTGCGATAAAGGAGGAAAATGTAATTCTATCTGATACATCCAGTATCAATGCACACTACCTCTGTAATAATAAGTGATAGGCTAGACACTAACAACATCTGCCACGAGATAGGAAGACATGATTCTTCTCCCAGTTTAGAAAAAGTTAAATGTGGACTAGAGCTATCTCAAAATTTCTCATCTAACAATTTTAGGAGCAGATTAAATTTCAATAATGAGGGATGCTTTTTTTAAGGTTTTTAAATTTTTTAAATTAACATATAATGTATTACTAGACCCAGGGGTACAGGTCTGTGAATCACCAGGTTTATACACTTGAGCGATGTTTTTAATATCAAAAATGCTTATTGACTATTTAGATAGGAGACACAAAGTTTTGAAGAAGGGAGTCAAACTATTTGAATTAAGACATGAAAGATTATCATAGCATATAGGTAAAAGAGGGAAGGGAGCTTGGCATAGGGAACAGTTAAGAAAGAGACACAGTCTTCCGGGTAGAAGAAATAGCAGGTAATAAGACCATAAGCAAGAGAATGTTTTCTATTCCAAGTTGTGAAGAAGGGTAAATACAACTAGTATGTGGAATAGGAGAGGAAGGGTAGCAAGGAGAAAGGCTGTGCAGAGGTAGACAGATTGAAAGTATTTTATTTGTTATGTTGAAGAACGTGAACTTTATACTAGGGGAAAGGGAATGAGCCGAAGGATTTAAATACGAGAATAATATGTCAGTTTGAATTCTGGAAAGATTGTTTTATGTGCTCTGTGGAACACATATTAGAGGATATAATTCTGCAGTGAGGAGAACTCTTAACTAGTCATTGCAATAATTTTCCCAAAACTTGATTTTTCCTTAAGTGAGAGTCATACTTCTACCCCAAGTTTCATTTGTAGTCAACATCTTTCCCTCTTTAGTCTTTGGTAAGTTCAGTGTTATTTATTTTCATTTATATTTGATCAGCAAATTAAATTGTTGATATTTCAACCTTACAAATATTTACTCTTTTGCATAAATATAGATGTATGGTTTCCTGGAGTTCTTAGTTTTCCTGGCCTAAAATTATGCATGCTAATAATAATACCCAACATATATTGAGCACCTGCTCGTATAAGACCTTGTGCTAAGTGCTTGGAATATAGCTTCTCATTAAATCCTCATATAATCCTCATGCTCTTTTTATGGATGATAGGTTTGAGGCTTAGTGGTTGCAGCATTTGGTCAAGTTCATAGGATTAGTTTCTCATGGAGCCAGACTCCAACCCAAGTCTGTTAGATACTAAGGCCAAATCTTTTACCCACCAAGCGGTATGTTGATCGAGCACTGTTCTTTTTTCTGTGAGTCATCCAATATGGGGACATCAGAAGAACAAGTGTCAGTTAGGTCCCAGAAAGAGCACAGACTAGGGAAATGAGTAGCAATTCTATGAAAATATGTTCCAGTTCCTCTAACAATCATCTGAGTAGCCAGAAACATTCTACTGAGTGTAGATCTTCATTTTTTTTCTTTTTAACTCATCATTTTCAGATAAAGAAACTAAGATCTAAAGAACTAACTAAATTTGCTTAAGCTCATTCATCTAATCTGCAGTGGAAGTGACATTCGGGTTATCAAATATCCAACTCTGTCCACTTTGTTCATTTGGAGATGGAGAAGTTCAAGTAAGTTTAGAGCCTTAGTAATTTTTTTTTTTTTTTTTGCAAAGGGCCTTTTATTTTTTTTTTAATTTAATTTAACTTTTCAGTATTCCAGGACTCATTGTTTCTAAAACTACTTGGGGTGGTCCCCTATGTACCACCCCAAAGTAGACAGAGGGTAGTCCCCTCTGTCCCCTATGTACAGAGATACATAGGGGAGGCTCCAACTTGATGAACTCATAGTCCTACCATGTTCATGTGTACACTTTCCTCCTGCTCATATTTTGTTTTTTCATTCTCCTTTTCTCTTCTCTCTCTGCAGCAATTGCTACTCTATAGATTTTGAGGCTTTCAGGACTCTGAAGGAGTTCAAAGCCTTTGACAATTATTCACATCATTCTGTCTGAAAGCTGAGTCATTCTTTATGGAAGTATATTGAAATGGATGGAAAATGCATTATTTTAGTCATCTAACCAAATAAATTCAAGCAAGTGGAACTGCCAATATCTCCTGGAGAATACAAGACTAAATATGAATTTATTTTTCACAGTAACCCAAGATGAGAAGATAATGCCCTAAATTCTCTGATAATCTTTTGGGAAGGATAGGGGTTTGTGAAGGGCTCAGAGGGCCTTTGCACAGATTGCCATATTCCTTTCCCCTATGAATTTGTCTCCAATTCACAGCAGGAGAAATAAAGATTTCAAATTACAAGCAAAAGGATTATAACCAATACTCTCTAACTCTGCATTCTTTCACTGTCTAACTTGTGGCATTACCTTTCAACATTTAATGATTAGTGTGTCATTAGGTGGAGTTGCAGGTGATAGCAACCATTCCTGCAATTTTAGGTGAGCTTGATGTGACTCCTAAATTGCCTCTGACCCAGATGACATGCTTCTTTTACTGGGTATTTCAAGGAATTTAAAACAACTAGGACTCTTCTTAGATTATTAATCATGTTTTTATATGCAGGTGCTTAGGGAAAAAAGTTAACTAAATGAAATAGAATGAAAGGGTTATTATCAATCATCTAGTCTAATTTGTATTTTTTCTTTTTTGAGTGTGTTCAGAAGATGTTGATAATTATGCCTTTCTTAGTTATAATGGCAAGTATAGACTTCTGGATATTATCCATTGAAATACAGAAAAGAAAATGAATATTTACACCTAAATTCTTCTTACACAGATGATATAAGGATAAATTTTACCTTTATGTTATAAACAGATGTCAGGTGGGTTAATCTATTGGTTAATGATCAAACTTGTCAAAACAGTTAAATAAGAAAGTCAGCTATTAGGACATAATTTACATAAAAATCATAAGCAACCGTAACAACAGCAGTCATCTGTGAATGTGGTTTGTGAACAAAGCAATGACATAGTAACTGCACATATATTTTCTCTAATCTCTTAAGTCATGCTTCAAGGTAAATATTGGGCTCTTTCAAGATAGAAATAAATCAAATCTCAGAAAAGCCAGATCACATGCCCAAGATCACACTACCCTGGTGAAACCAAAATGGCATCAGGTCCCTCTGACTTCAAAGTCAACAATCTTTCAACAGACTAGTGCTGCTATATTAAGTAGTAGGTTTGCTGCCCAGGTGATAGCATCATTTAAAACAAAACAAAACAATACAAACAAACAAACAAAAACGATGCCTGGGTCACTAAGTATCTGCCTTGGTCTCAGGTCATGATCCCAGGGTCCTGGGATTGAGCCCCATGTCAGGTATCTTGCTCGGTGGAGAGCCTGCTTCTCCTTCTCCCCCTGCTCCTCCCCCTGCTCCTGCTCTCTCTCTCTCAAATAAATTTTATTTATTTGTATATATTTTATTTATTTGTATATTTATTTGTGTGTGTGTGTATATATATATATATATGTATATATATATATATATATATATTTTATCCATCTGTGACATGTTCAAAATCTAGCTGATTTCCTATAAATCTAAATTGGGACTATTTAAATTTTCTGTTTTCTTCAATGGTTCATTTTTTGCATTCCAAGAATTCAAAGCCTGAGGAGAAGAGACAAAAAGACTCCAGTGTTGGTGAAGTGGAAGAACTGGATGGAGAGCTGAGATTGGAGTTCTGGTGCAGCTCATCACCCACCTGAGTGAGCCTGAGCAAGCCCCTAGATCCTCTGAAGAGCACATCTTCTCTGGGAGTCAGAAGGAGATCTTCCCTAACCTAATGGCTGAGGTTGTCAAGGAGATCAAGTGAGGCAATGGATGAGAAAGTACTTTGCATATTGTGAAGCACTGTATCAGCTATAATGGTTCACGAGTCCAGAACACTGCAAAATGAGATGGAAAGTGCATCAGACACATTCTGTACCCCTGCCATCCTGTTGGGCCACATAATTTAAGTAAAGATCTCACGAGCTTCCTAAGTGTCCCTCCTGCACCAATCTCCATCTTTTTAGCCATATGGTTCCCTCTGTGGTTTTTAGGGCTTCTTATCCCAGGAATAGGTGCACCCTGGGATTATGGAAGTAATCATTGCTCACACCCATAGTGGACAGAATTGGAAGAATAAGTTCTCCAGCTTCTTGTGTTTCAGAGAAACAATTCTGAGGCACATTCCACAAGATTCCTTAGATGGTTCCTGTGGGGGTTGAGCCCCAGCTGCAAACCTCAGTGTCCATCTCAATCTTCCAGGCTTTATTGACTATTATTCTTCCAGGATATCCAGTCCTCTCTCCCTGTCTTTACTTCACTGAAATCTCCTTCATGATGGTTAATTTTATGTGTCAGCTTAACTGGTCCACAGGTTGACTAGATATTTGGTTAATTATTATTTCTGGGTATATCTATGAGGGTTTCTGAATGAGATTAACATCTGAAGCAGTAGACGAGTAAAGCAGATTGTGTTTTCCAATGTGGTTGGGCCTCATCAAATCTATGAAAGGCTGAATAGAAAAGAATTCTTTATCTGGCTGACTGTCTTCAAGCAGGTACATTGGTGTTCTCCTGCCTTTGGACTTGAATTCTGACTGGAACTCATACAATCCACTCTGATGGTTCTCCAGTTTGCTGACTGCAGATCTTGGATTTCTCAGCCTTCATAATTAAGTGAGCCAAGTCATTCTTTAATAAATCCCAATCTATGTATCTATCTATTATGTATCATCTATTCATCTACCTCATCTCCTATTGGTTCAGTTTCTCTGACAATTGAGACAAATATACCTTCCAAATCAATTATCTCTACACAAATCATTTTCTGAGGCTCTACTTCAGGGAGATATGGAACTAAGACAGATGAGTAGATTTGTTAAGCCTTTTCCATCTGATCCACTGATCCCTTTTATTTCTGAAAATGTTTATAGAACTTCTACTGTGTGTCAGGCACTGTGCTGGGGGATAGGGAAATATGACAGGTTCATGACCTTGGGGGAGTTTACAGACTAGTGAGAGTGACAGACATGGAAATGGATGATTGCTGTGCAAAGCTGTGAGGGCAGAGGGTAGGTAAGTATCCCTGCCTCCTGGCCCCATCTATTCATCACTGGATCAGCATCCATGTTTGGCTGTAGCTCCATTTATTGAATTTCTGGTCGTGCTTCCTCAATACAGACCCCTTCCCCCAGGCTTGGCACAGACTCCCAGCCAAGACGTCTCCCTTAATGATATTTCTGGGCTTGTGCGTCTGATGCAATGACAGCTGTGAAGAATGCTCCATCTCAGAAAGGTCAGGGAACGGTGTAATCCACAGACTAGCAGCCACTTTGCACAAAGCCCATTGCTGAAACACAGATTTTAACCTTTTGGTTTTGCTAAGGCCGTATTCAGCTATTATACCTGCAGGGGCTGCCAGTGATGGGAAGAGGCAAAGGTGGGATTCATTACAGCAGGCCCCTACACTAAACTCCCCATCCTGCCTTGCCGATCCATGCAAATGCTGCATCTGGGGCTTTGTACCTGGGCTTCTTGGCAACAAATGCCTCACCGAAAGTGGCAACACTGAAAATGTAAAAAGCTGGAGCACGGATATGCCACCCATGCCTTCATGCTGTGGACCCAGACGATAATATTCACCTGCTGCGGGACCAGCCTCTCTAGGGCAGCAAATCCCCTTTCTTTTGTTTTTTTCCACATGTTAAATGGCTGCTCTGACCCGGATTCTTTATTGGCACTGAGGATCTGAAGGTAATGAGACCGCATCTACTGCCCTGAGGCTCCTATGCTTCAGCGGGGAAGCCTGATACAACACAGGGCTGTCAGACATCAGGGTCTTCCTCTGTGATCTCTTTTAGAGGAAGGTGGTGGGTGAAATGGTTTAGAGAAGCATGTTTAGTGCCAGGCATACCCATATTTGAATCCCATATCCAACCCTTAGTAGCTTCTAAGTGTGGGCAAGTGACTTCACTTCTCTGGACTTTCAATTCTTAATCTGAACATAGGAGAATAGCTGCACACATCTCTCCCATCCCCTTCCTCCGTCCAGGAGAAATGGTTATTACCTGAGGCGATACAGGTATTACTTATCTACAAAGGCAATCATATTAGAATATATAAATGTATCAAATCAATGTGTTATATATCTTAAATTTACACAATGTCATATGTCAAGTGTGTTTCAATTAAAACATTTGAAAAGGAAAAATGGGACAACAGCTTATGGAGATGGTGCAGTTGTGGGAAGAATTTGTGGGAAGGATGATGCATCAGGGGTATCCAGGAGGAAGGGAATGTTGCTACTTCCATTTCTTGCCCTCCCTGCCTGCCAGTATACCCAGAGCCTCTCTCCATGTCTCTCCTCCTGTGCTTCATCTGTGCACCTGTGACACCCTGTTTTGCCCTCTCCTGTCCTGATTATAATCTTCAACAGAAATTACATCATTTAAACTCCTCTGATTCTAGGTTTCCTATCTGTAAAATGGGAATGAAATAAAGCCACCAGGTCTGTGAATCTCATTCAAATATTGAGTGCCAAATGAGGCAATTGCTGTGCCAGTACTTGGTAAACTGAGAAGGACTCATTATCCATTGAGACGACCCTCAAGAGCAAAGTCAAAGGAAATTTCCCTGGGTTGTAGGGATGCCCATCCCTCCTATTTGAGTTACATAATCTTGGGAGGTCTCATATATTTTGCTTTAAAGTTTTTTTTTCATATTATAAAAGCAATGTGTTCCCATGGTGTTGCATTTAAAAACACAAGAAAAAAGTTGAGAAGAAAACAAAAGCCAACCTCTATCCCACTCCATACAGATCTTGCTTGTTAACAGCCTTCTTTATTCCCTTCTATAATCTCTGCAGATTTTGTTTTGACCTGTCTTGGATTTCCAGTTGAAAAGCCCTCTACTAGTCTGTTCTGGAGAGCCTGGAAACCAGCTGAGAAAAGCTGAGGAGTGGGAAGTCAGAGAAGGGATGTGGGGGAACCCATAGCTCCTGGCATTTAGGCAAACAAAAATGATGCTTATGTTTGAGTCCATGGTCCGAATATTAAAGGAGAGAACTGCAAAAGGGGAGAATATATGATCTTCTTTCCAAACAAACAAACAAACAAACAGGAACAGGGTTCCAAGGCTTCCAGCTCCAGTGTCTCAACAGCGCTTTAGCAGGCATGAACTTGGTGGCCAGAACAGAGGGCCAAGATAGCCTGGGTACGCTGGAGAACAGACAATGCATATCTGAGTGTGTGTGTGTGTGTGTGTGTGTGTGTGTGTGAGAGAGAGAGAGAGAGAGAGAGAGCGAGAGAGAGAGAGAGAGAGAGAGGAGAAAGATGTGGGAGATTGATTTCTGGGACCTCAAGAGAACATAGTAAAAAAAAATCACAATGGGCCTCAGGAATAAGGGAGAGAATGTTTATCTATAGGAAGATTCAGAGGAAACAAAATAAAAGCAGGTGAGATTAGAAAAGCCCCTGGAACAGCCTTAGAGGAGGATTAAAAGCAAAGGATTTCTGGAGCAGAAGTTGGCTCCAGGCCCTTGGGAGTCTGTGGACTTGAACATCCTACCTTCTCCTTAGCTCAAGGGCCTTAACCTGAGGTCCAAGAAACTCTACAGACCACAAACCACAACAGCATAGGCGAAGCTGTGGCTAGGTCACTAATGAGAATTGCAGATCTTCTCATTACATTATAGTTGTTTCAAATTGAAAGTGTACAATACCACCACTATCATATTACAGGAGTTATTAAATCCACCAGTAAGTTGTGTTACTTAATATATTAATAAAGACACACATATATTACTATGTCAGGGTTTGTTATGTTTAGTGTTTTGATAACTAGAATTTAGTAATTGATTTTACTTGTGATTCTTTGTATTATGTTTAATGTAATAAAGATATTACTTGTGGAATGAGTCCAAAAAATAAACCATTATCTATGGGTGTAGGGATCTATGACAAAAAAGGTGAAGACCCCATTCTATAGTAACTAGAGCAGACCTAGTGAGATGACCACAAGGATGTCTAGAGACAGAACAGAGTAGTTCAGACACTTTTGGCTGCAAGAGCAGAAAACCAGACTCTGATTTAGCCACAGAGGTGCGTATTATCTCATATAATTTTAAACCCTGACCTAGGGGGTGGGTTGATTCAGTAGATCACAAATGACATGAGTGGTCCAGCTTCTATCAGTGTCTCTATTCTGCTATCCACAGTGTGAAGTTGGTGGTTAGATGGTTCCCTCAAGTTCATGACTTGGCTGCAGCCATAGGGCTACTGTCTACTCTTTGTTTACATCTAGTAGGAGTCAGAAAAAATACGCTTTTCCTGTTGTTCTCTTTTACAAGTAAGGGAAAATATTGAAATCTCTAGCAACTTCTCCTGGTGATTCATTGGGCAGAACTGGGTCACAGTTTTATTCATCAATCAGTAATAAAAAAAGAATGGTGTGATTAGAAGACATGACTTGGGTTAATCAGAAACATCTGCCTCTACCCTACCCAGTTCAAGAGTTAATTCCCCAAACTGTATATTGTGGCTATATGATGGGGAAAGAGGAAATCCTGTGTGGCCCACCATAGTATCTGCATCTTTGTGATCATCATGTTCTTGGTCTACAGAATAATGTGTTGGGGATGCAGGGTTTGGTTGTTTAAACATCTTCTATAACATTCTTCTTTGAATCTTTACATGCAGAAGCACCAGGAGGGACAGTGGGTGGATGAGCAAGGTGCTAGGTGGGGATGCAGGGGAAGTAATGTGTGGTATTCCTCTTCGAGGAGAAGTAAAGTTTTGTGCCATTTTCTAATTGATGTATCCAAAATGAGTTATAGATAAGCAGAGCCATTGAACTCTTTAAACATCAAGGCCATTGCACAAGGTCAAGGCCAGCTGAAGTCCCAAGATGATTGCCTCTAACCAAGAGCAAACTCCTCTATTTCCTGCAGTGCATCTTATAAATGTGCATCACATTTTATGTGCATGCCAGGATCAAGGCAGGCAAACACTGGCTTTATAACTGGGAACACTTTAGAGCAAGACAGCTTTGCTTCACATTTGAGCTCTCCTAGCTCTATAGCTTCTCTGTACCTTGACTTCCTCACTTGTAAAATAGCAATGGCAATAACCATGATCTTCTCCCAGGGTCATAGTGAGTTTTAAGTAATTTATTGCATGCCCAGTATGTTTTTCAAGTGCCTAGCATGTATACAGCATTAAATAAATTTTACTGTTCAAAACCAAAATCTCCTCACCATCCCTTCTTCCTCTAACTAGGGGACTACAGCAATACAAGACCCATCGTTCCAGAAATGCCTGTAATCCAAGTGGTACATGTTTTGTGTATTCAACAGGTATTTTCAAAAAACACACAAAAACATGTGAACTACCTCAACCCAGTCTTTTTCCTGGTGGGACAGGCATTGCAGGGTCTAGACATATATCATGAGCTTAAGTCTGAACTTGAAACTATAACTGCAAACACATGCAAATACACATATACCCCAAATAAAAGAAACATACACAAGAAAACCTACTTTTAATAGCAAAGACAACATAAATAATTACCTCCAGCCTGGGTGCTCAAGGCATCACAGCTGGTGGAGTATAAAGGAGACTGTATGACCACCTATACTTGCATACTGATATTATAGATTGACCATAGAAAGTCATCCTTCTCTCTGCCCCAGTACTCTGCACACAAACTAAATCAGGTGATTCCTCCAGCAGCTGGTGGGGAGTCTCACATACACTCACGAGCAACCCTTTCCATGGGGAGGAATATCTCTGAGCATCAGAAGATCTTAACGACCCCTTCAGATTCTTTCTGTATACCCTCCATCTGTAAGGGAACAAGCACTACTCTGCATGTCTGTGTCTTTCTCCAAGCTATTTCTTCTTCACACATATGCACACACTCATGCACACACACAGATCCATATTTATTCCTAAAAAAAAAAATAGATAATTGATGGTCTGATGGAGAAGTCTGGGCTCCCCACCAGTATACACATGGTCCTACTCCACATGGTCTCTCCTGCTGAGGTGTTGTGCCCTGATAGTGAGTCACATATAACTATCCAAAAGTGAGGGGAGGAAGACAGATTGGTGGTTCGAGGAAAAATTCAAAATGACAGTTGCATCAGGCAGCAAGAAAAGAAGTTATAGGAGAAGCCATATTGTTTTTCTGCTAAGAGTGCTGTGTATAAGGAATAAATTGGCAAGTGTTGACGGATTAACGATGGTGGCATATGCTAGAAACAGGTGGTGGTTCACAGGGGCCATGAAGATGCTCCTAAAATTAGGAAACCCCCCTGTCCCACACATGCTTGGCCTTCCACTTCCTATTTTCTTGTCAGAGTGCATGAGATTCAGATGTTGCACACAATCCAAAAAGGAATGGGTTGGGTGTGGTGTTAGCTGTGACATGTTAGACACACATCTTCTCCTTAATTCAATCTCTTTCTATTCCTGTATTTTCCTGTAATATGAGTATGCCAGCAATAGAGAAAAGAGATAGGCTGGCCTGTTCTATGTAATACACATTTCTGAGAAAGTAAAAGAAATGCCAGATGATACAACACCTCCTGAAGCTATTAGCCTGGGAAGCTCAGACAAGCCAAAGAAAGTATTTCCATTGAAAGCAAGGCTGGGATCCCCTTGACTTCAGCAGATGGCTGTGCTCTTGACTGTTATTAAAACAATAACAACAGACACTTCTCCAAAAAAAGACATACAAATGGCTAACAGACACATGAAAAAAATGTTCATTATCACTAACCATCAGGGAAATTAAAATCAAAACCACATTGAGATATCACCTTATACCAATTAGAATGGCCAAAATCAACAAGACAGTAAACAAGAAGTGTTGGAGAGGATGTGGAGAAGGGAACCCTATTACACTGTTTGTGAGAAAGCAAGCTGGTGCAGCCACTTTGGAAAACAGTGTAGAGATTCCTCAAAAAATTAAAAATAGAGCTACCCTATGACCCTGCAATTGCACTACTGGATATTTACCCCAAAGATACAGCTGTAATGAAAAGAAGAGCCATATGCACCCCAATGTTCATAGCAGCAATGTCCACAATTGCCAAACTTTGGAAAGAGCTGAGATGCCCTTCAACAGACGAATGGATAAGGAAGATGTGGTATATATATACAATGGAATACCATGCAGGCATCAAAAGAAATGAAATCTTGCCATTTGCAATGACATGGATGAAACCAGAGGGTATTAAGCTTAGAGAAATAAGTCAATCAGAGAAAGCCAATTAACATATGATCTCCCTGATATGAGGAAACTGAGAGGCAACGTGGGGGGGTTGGGGAGAGGAAAAGAATAAATGAAACAAGATGGGATTAGGAGGGAGACAAACCATAAGTGACTCTTAATCTCACAAAACAAACTGAGGGTTGCGGAGGGGGAGGAGGGTTGGGAGAGGGGGGTGGGGTTACGGACATTGGGGAGGGTATGTGCTATGGTGAGTGCTGTGAAGTGTGTAAACTTGGCGATTCACAGACCTCTACCCCTGGGGATAAAAATATATTATATGTTTATAAAAAAAAATTAAAAAAAAAAGATGTGGTCCATATGTACAATGGAATATTACTCAGCCATCAGAAAGGATGAATACCCAACTTTTGTATCAACATAGGAGGGACAGGAGGAGATTATGCTGAGTGAAATAAGTCAAGCAGAAAAAGTCAATTAACATATGGTTTCACTTACTTGTGGAGCATAAGGGATAACACGGAGGACATTAGGAGAAGGAAAGGAAAAGTTAATTGGGGGAAATTGGAAGGAGAGATGAAGCATGAGAGACTGTGGACTTTCAGAAATAAACTGAAGGTTTTAGAGGGACAGGGGTGGAGGGATGTGTGAACCTGGTGGTAGGGCATGTATTGCATGGAGCATTGGTTGTGGTGCATAAACAATGAGTCTTGGAACAGTGAAAAAAAATTAAATTAAGATGTAAACAAACAAACAGACAAACAACAGCAATGACAACAAAAAACAAAAAACAATGGCAGTTTGGAATCCTTCATCTTTCTCTCTCCCTGGAAGGCTAGCTGAAAGGGTGTTTGCCCGATAGCTGAATAATGTCAGCAGGTCATAGATCCTGGGATAATACTGCTATCGAGTTAAGTGTGAAATGAAGTGACCTGTTTATTGAGACATTGAGGAAGGTAAATAGGTTATTCAAATCTTTGGGCTCTACTAAGAAGTGGTATGTGTTTGTGTGTATGGGTTTTATGTGTATATATCTTCAGTGTCCCCCCACCCCCATCCTTCACTAACATGGAATGACCCCTTGCAGTTTTTTCTGTGGGTCCTATCATCTTACCACCTTGCAGTAGCTACTGCTGATGCCCACTGTGGGACTTCTGTCCTGCTGAATATAGCTGGTGATCTCTGCTCCACTGATCACTGCTTTATCTCAACCTGGCCCTGGAGAAGTGGATCACAGTGCTAACATGTCCACTTATGAAAATGTACAGAAATTGTCCAACCTTCCTGAGCTTTTGTATCCTCACCTCTAAAGCATAGAAAACATTAATTGGCAACATTTACTGAACACTCATTTTATACAGGCATTTTCCCAAGCATTTTGCATTAATCCTTCTCTTAGAGTTGTGGTAAAGATTAAGTGAATGCATAGATGTAAATGCTTAGGACATTATTTGGAATGTAGTAAATGTTTCTGCTACTATTTCTTTTTTTTTTTCCCAATTTATTTATTTTCAGAAAAACAGTATTCATTATTTTTTCACCACACCCAGTGCTCCATGCAAGCTGTGCCCTCTATAATACCCACCACCTGGTACCCCAACCTCCCACCCCACCGCCACTTCAAACCCCTCAGACTGTTTTTCAGAGTCCATAGTCTCTCATGGTTCACCTCCCCTTCCAATTTACCCAAATTCCCTACTACTCTCTAACACCCCTTGTCCTCCATGCTATTGGTTATGCTCCACAAATGAGTGAAACCATATGATAATTGACTCTCTCTGCTTGACTGATTTCACTCAGCATAATCTCTTCCAGTCCTGTCCATGTTGCTACAAAAGTTGGATATTCGTCCTTTCTGACGGATTCCCTGGGGAATTCTACCAAACCTTCCAAGAAGAAATAACACCTATTCTCCTGAAGCTGTTTCAAAAAATTGAAGCAGAAGGAAAACTTCCAGACTCTTTCTATGAAGCCAGCATTACCCTGATCCCCAAACCAGGCAAGGACCCTACCAAAAAGGAGAATTTCAGATCAATATCACTGATGAATATGGATGCTAAGATTCTCAACAAGATCCTAGCCAACAGGATCCAACAACACATTAAAAAGATTATCCACCATGATCAGGTGGGATTCATCCCTGGGCTACAAGGATGGTTCAACATTCGTAAATCAATCAATGTGATACAACAAATTAATATGAGAAGAGAGAAGAACCACATGGTCCTCTCAATTGATGCAGAAAAAGCATTTGACAAAATCCAACATCCGTTCCTGATTAAAACGCTTCAAAGTATAGGGATAGAGGGAACATTCCTGAACCTCATCAAATCTATCTATGAAAGACCCACAGCAAATATCATCCTCAATGGGAAAAAGCTTGCAGCCTTCCCGTTGAGATCAGGAACAAGACAAGGATGCCCACTTTCACCACTCTTGTTCAACATAGTATTAGAAGTCCTAGCAACAGCAATCAGACAACAGAGAGAAATAAAAGGTATCCAAATTGGTAATGAAGAAGTCAAACTCTCTCTCTTCGCAGATGACATGATTCTTTATATGGAAAACCCAAAAGACTCCACCCCCAAACTACTAGAACTCATACAGCAATTCAGCAACGTGGCAGGATACAAAGTCAATGTGCAGAAATCAGTGGCTTTCTGCTACTATTTCTATGACAATTGCAGCTCATTTTATGATTACTGTATCAGTTTGGTAAGGTTGTCATAACAAAGTAGCATAGCCTTAAACAACAGCAGTTTCATTCTGGAAACTATTGTATCTCTGTCCTAATCTCCTCCTCTTATGAGAACAGCAGTCATATTGGATTAGATACCACCCATATGACTTCATTTTACCTTAATACCTTTTTAATGGCCAATTTCCAAGTATAGTCACATTCTTAGTTCCTGTGGGTTAGGACTTCTATATATGAATTGGGGGGTGAGTAAGGCACAGTTCAGTCCTTAACAATTAGAGTACATGTCTTTGCCTTACATACCTACTGTGAAGTTCTGGAGATGACTTCACAATAAGACTTTCATGGAAATTGAGTTTGAAAATAAGAGAGAGATGAAGAAAGAGAGTATAGAAAATGACTTAAGACTATAATCTACTGTGACCGGGTTTAACAACCTCAGGTCACTTTTATTCATTTATTTATTTATTTATTTATTTATTTATCATTTATTTATTTTCAGCATAACAGTATCATTATTTTTTCACTACACCCAGTGCTCCATGCAATCCGTGCCCTCTATAATACCCACCACCTGGTACCCCGACCTCCCACCTCCCCCCTGCCACTTCAAACCCCTCAGATTTTTTTTCAGAGTCCATAGTCTC
The DNA here is from genome assembly GCF_020171115.1 of Neogale vison. Taxonomy (NCBI): domain Eukaryota; kingdom Metazoa; phylum Chordata; class Mammalia; order Carnivora; family Mustelidae; genus Neogale; species Neogale vison. Next base: position 58,263,475 of record NC_058101.1, on the reverse strand, counting down.
TCATGATTCACCTCCTCTTCCAATTTACCCCAACCCCCTTCTCTCTAACTCCCCATGTCCTCAGGTCACTTTTAAGAGCACTGGAATGCTGACTCCCCAGGATCCTTGCAGCTCATTGTTATCTCATATTTCCCAGAAGAGTGCATTCAGTAGCAGGTCTATTCCAATGGAAGTCTGGTTCTGACCAAGTCCATGAGGCAACAGAAGAGAAGGGAAGTAGTCATGTCTTATGTTATTCTAAGATCATCTTCTCCAGTTATGACTTATTGACTCAAGATGTGCAGTTTCCCAGGATAAATGTCCATTTCCTTCATAAAGAAATCCCATCCATCCTCACAGGTCTTGCTCTTTGGCTCTGGTAAAGCAATCATAGTAAAACTTAATAGGTCATTCTGAAATATTCTTTAATTGAAAAATAGTGTCAAAGAGAAACAGGCTCTGAAATTTATTTTATATTTTGATATCACATTTTGGCAAATGATTTTACATTACTTTTTTCTACTTTTTAAATATGTGATTGAGCGAAGCCTACCCTCTATCTTTGGCCTTGTTTTCAGTCATGTTTATTTAATTTTGTTCATGTTGCAGTTGTTATTTCAAGTATGATTCTCAACTCCACAGTGGTTTAATTTTTATCTTCCTTTTTTCTTTTCCTGATCTATTCTCAATTCTGCAGCTTTTTCAGTTTCAGTTTCTTTTCATTTTATCTCTATGGTCTAACCTTTGAGTTTTTTTTTCCCCCAGAGAAACTTTTTAATTGCCTGTGATATCTGATTCTTTCTTATTTTCTAGAGTAATTTTGATAAAGTTTAGGTATTTTATTGCTTAATCTTTTTCAGCAACACTATTACCGTATTTTTTTTTAAATTTTCAGTGTTCCATGAGTCCCTGTTTATGCACCACACCCAGTGCTCCATGCAATACGTGCCCTGCTTAATACCTACCCTAGGCTCACCCATCTCCCCCACCTCCTCCCTCCAAAACCCTCAGTTTGCTTCTCAGAGTCCACAGTCTCTCATGCTTTGTCTCTCTAATTGTAGAGACAATTGTGCAAAAGTTCGGAACCACTTCCTTTCTGTTACACATGTCTGAAGCTTGGAGAGGACCATTTCTTCTGAGTTAGCTATTTGCTCCCAGCAGTGGGATAGCTGGCAGAAAACACAGGGCTGAGAAAGTCAACACCTTACATTTTGATTAATGGTCTCAATCTTTCTTAAATCAATGCCCTCTGGCTTGAGGACATGTTCCTCTAGTATTCAAAAGGCTTTAAGGCTAACAGACAACTTCTGAAAATCTTAGGTGCTGTGTGCTTCTTTCTATCTGCTTTTCTTCCCTCCTTCGAGACTTCCCCTAGGTGGCTGTCTCACTAATATTATTGCTAATAACGTTGACATGTCTTCATGGGTCTTCCTTCTGCTCCATTTCTTAAGTGGTCTGAAGGCTTTCTGAGGATATATATCCTTCTATCTACCCAGTCTTCCTATACACCTTCATCTAGTAGAAGGTAATTGGATGGGGTTTTTTTGCAACACTGTGACAGATATTTTAGAGAAATATACATCTGTACATAAATTTGAAGAGGCTATCATTATCCCTATTTTAAAATACCTTATTTCAGACATTCTTTATATATATACATATATATATTCATATATAATTTCTTTGTTTTAAGATATTTTGCCAAATATATTTGTATTTATGTGATTATGTAAAATGACTCCCTCTCAGCATTTAGCATATTCATAATTAATGGTTTATAAGTAATAATGTAAGATATGGAAAATGAAGGGCCTTGTATTTTAGGGAGCACCAAGACAAGGCAAGATTTTTTTCCTTGTCATCTTTCTAGGATAAAATGAAAACTACAAGATTCATGAAGGCTGGGCTGTTTTATTACCTGCAATAGCACATTGCTTATGCTAGTGCATGGAACAGAGTAAATCTCAACAAATTTATGTTGAATGAATGAACAAAGTCCATGCCTACAGATCTTTACTGCTATTTTTATAATCTCAGCTCTACATTGACTACGAACAAACCCTCAAAGAGAAAAAATAAAGGCACTTCACAAGAAAAAAATTAGGACCTTAGATTAAGCTGAAACCACACTGAAAAAGAAATATATTTTGGTCCACCCTCCCCCTTATTTACAAAGTCTATATTCTTCTAAGATAAAAAGAGATATCCAATTTATATGAGCAGTAAGGACACACCTTCTGATTCTATTAGGTTAATTTTGACCCCAGTATGTGTCCTCTAGTCACTCAAAAGAGTGAGAATTTTCCAATTTTTTTTCATATCCAAATGGTAAATGTTATTTTCCTTTCTTCAGGAACAATAACAACAACAACAAAAAGATTTGTTCCAAAGCTCAACTTAATTTATCTTCGATTACAGGACAGAAAGTGCTTACCATTTTTAGGTGAGAAAATTTGCCAGCTTCTATTCCTACTAAAATTAAAGAAAATAGTTGCAGCATAGGTATTTTATCATGGGTATTTTTAAAGTAAATAACTGTTGAGGTTGGAGTCAATGTAGGGGTTGATGACTGGGGAATGGTAGTTAAAATGTGTAGACTGTGTATCATAGAATACTGTATTATAGGAGCTACAGGATAGGTGTATCCACAGCTTGGCTGCACCTTCAAAACTTAATGCTAAATGAGAAAACAAAAGAAACAAAATAAGGTCTAGAGGAAATACCATAAAATAGAAATCAAATATTCACAACAAAAGTATCCATATTCTACAAGGATATATACAAATAAAAGGACAGAAATAAAAAGAAAAACACTGAGTGGTCATTTTGGAAGAGGAGAGGAATAAGAGTCAGTGATGAGGATACAGTGTAATACATACATACATACACACACAGGCATGCATACTAGAGAGGTGCCTTGTAGGAATTGATAGTAAATTAAGGAGTATGACAGGCTCAACCTAAAGCAACATGAAGTTTAAAAACACACATTTTCAGGATATAAGAAGGAATGTGATGAAAACTTACTGAATTGAGTACTTCTGTATTAAAGAGGAAATATGACATGGGGTATGAAGGAGAATGGAGAGTAGAAATAACTTCAAAGTTTATACCTAGAGAGATGTATAAAAAGAAAAACAACTAGCAATGCTCATTTCAAGGTCATCTCTCAATTCCCCAGTGTTGCTCTGCATTGGAATGAGCCACATCGATGTCCCTATCATTCTAAACAGATCTGTAATACTAGGGTAGAAGAAAGTTGTCAACGGTGTGGGCAGAGCTACAAGGATGCAGGAGGTCACTGTTACTAACTGTCGGACTAGGTATGGAGAATTCTTTTTTTTTTTTCCAATTTATTTATTTTCAGAAAAACAGTATTCATTATTTTTTCACCACATCCAGTGCTCCATGCAAGCCGTGCCCTCTATAATACCCACCACCTGGTACCCCAACCTCCCAACCCCCCGCCACTTCAAACCCCTCAGATTGTTTTTCAGAGTCCATAGTCTCTCATGGTTCACCACCCCTTCCAATTTACCCAAAAGCACATACCCTCCCCAATGTCCATAACCCTATCCCCCTTCTCCCAACCCCCCTCTCCCCAGCAACCCACAGTTTGTTTCGTGAGATTAAGAGTCACTTATGGTTTGTCTCCCTCATTATCCCATTTTGTTTCATGGATTCTTCTCCTACCCACTTAAGCTCCCATGTTGCATCACTACTTCCTCATATCAGGGAGATCATATGATAGTTGTCTTTCTCCACTTGACTTATTTCACTAAGCATGATACGCTCTAGTTTAGGTATGGAGAATTCTGAGCTTTAATCTCTCAAGGTACTGAGGCAGGATTGTCATCTTGAGGAAGAAGAGTAATAGCAAGGACAGGTATGCAGACACACCCAAGCACAGAATGCAAAGTAGAAGGTAAGTAAAGACTCACCACAGGAGCCAGTTAATGGGGTTGTGGTTGCATAGCATCTATATACTCAGAGGCAAGGAGGAAGTCGGATATTTTTCCCTCAAATTTATAAGTGTTAAATATTTTCTTTAACTTAATAAAATAGTTTTTATTTAGTTTTTATTATAAGAGTAGTAACAGTTTATTGTGGAATATTTTGAAAACAAAAGCCTAGAGAAAGAAAAAATGTTCATAGTCCAATGAACTACTATGATTATTTCAATGTATTTCCTTCAGATGTTTTCCAGATATAATGTTATTTTGTAATTTTGGTATACATAACTCTAATTATACTTATTTTCTCACTTAACATCATAATTCAAGCAATTTGTTAAGTTACCACACACTTTTTACATTCATTTTAATGCCTTGAATAATGTTACATTGAGGTAGGTTAGCCAAAATTGATATAACTATCCCCATCTATGGTGTGTCTTTTTTCCCTCATAATATAAGGTAATGACTATTCTCTATACTTAATGCTTTATGTTCTCCATATTTCACAATAGTTTCTCCAAAAAGATTACCACAGAGGCACTTGGGTGGCTCAGTCAGTTACGTGTCTGACTTTTGGTTTCAGATCTCATGGTCAAGAGATTAACTCCCTCATGGGGTTCCAAGCTCAGTGCGGAATCTGCTTGAGATTCTCTCCCTCTCCCCCTACCCATCCCACTTGTGTTCTCTCTCTCCTTCTCTCTAAAACAAATAAATAAATCTTAAAAAAAGAAAGATCCCCACAATAAAATTACTAATAAAAATCATGAACATTTTAAGGATCTTGACACATGTGGTTAAGTTGATTTCAAGAAAGGTTGTGCCAAGGCATGCCATCACCAGGAAAGAATGAAAGTCCCAAGCTCATGTTTATAGCTGTTGCTGCCTAAGACCAGAAGCTGATAAACTTTGTTGTTTGTAAAAATCATATGAGCAGCCTGTTAAACTCCGCATTCCAGATGCCACTCATAAATATCCTGATTCACTAGGTCTGAACTCTGCATCTTTAACAAGCAACTCAGTGTGACTAACATAAGAATTAAAATGAATACATGTTGCAAATACCATTTTGAGATATCACTGGGGGTTCCTTTTACACCAAACTATTCTCTATAGCTAAATGAGATGTCATAAATCCAAAAATTCCTTGTTTTCAATAAAACATGGCAACCTTATGATTCTGACAATTCTATCTTGTGTCTTACCCTGTTAATGTACTTTTAAGTTTTTCTGGATGAGCCCAAAGCAGGTGACCCTTGATTAAATGACAATTTTATGAACATTAAGTAGAAATACTTCTCTCATCTTTGCATTACTTGCCAAGAAGAAAGAAATACTAGAGAAGTTGGGTTGTTAAGAGCCAAAATTTTTGATAGAAAATAAATATCTATAGGGAAAAATAATGAGTCTTGAGGCATGTGGGACTTCAGCATGTTCTGCGTCTAGGCAATGTTTCCCTCCAAATATGCCTACTATTATCACTTAGCCTAATTCAATCTTAATACACTGGGCCTCTGTGGAGGAAGAGCATGTGTGTCCACTGATCTGTGTGAGCCCTTCTCCACTATCATGGAATGATCTATTCTGCCTTGTTTCTTTGTCCTTGTTTTGTTGGTGCAAGGGAGACATGGGACCCTGGTTAGCAGTTAGAGTCCTTTCCACCAATTTTGAACATAGTGTTCTCCCATTGGATAATGAAGCTCTTGATGCTTGGGAGCTGTCTATGGTCCTGTCTGCAGTAAGGGAGAAGAAAGGTAGCATGGAGAGTAAGAAACAGATTGGGAATAAGAGAAATAGCTCTAATGGCATTAAATTCTTAATTCTAGATGTTTTTAGGTATACCAGCTTCCTTGTCCTTTTGACAGCTTAACTGTCCCACAGGATACGCCAATACCCTATGAACAATTTCCCTGCTATTCATAAGGTTCTTGGAGTTGGGTTTTTATTACTTACAGGTATAATAACCCTAATTCGTGCAATTCAGAATTTTTAATAAACACATTCTTGTTTCCTGAGCCTAACAACACCACCTTTAGGCCTTGCCAAAGAAGAATCAGGAGGCAAGGATAGCATGGAAAGGTGCTCAATACTGTTGTTAGTAGAAAATGCTTAATTTCTGTTTTGTTTGTTTGTTTGTTTGTTTTTAATAGGATGGATGTATAACACTACAATAGTTTCAGGAGTACAACATAATGGTTGTATATATGTACATATATATCACCATAAGTTTAGCTAACATCCGTCACCTCACATAGTAACATTTTTTTTCCTTGAAAAGAACTTTTAAGATCTACTCTGTCAGCAACTTTCAAATATACAAAACTGTATTTTAAATTTCAGTCACCATGCTTTACATTATATCCCAGAACTTATTTACCTTATAACTGGAAGTCTGTATCTTCTGACCCCTTTTACCCATTTGCCTCATCTCCTATCCACTAGCCTTGCCAACCACCAATCTGTTCTCTGTGTCTATTAGTTTATTTTTCTTAGATTCTATGTATAATTGAGATCATACAGTGTTTGTCTTTCTATGTTTGACTTTTTTACTTAGCATAATGCTCTCAAGGTCCATCTATGTTAAGTAAATAGCAGGAATTCCTTCTTTCCCATGGCTGAGTAATATTCATATATTCTCTTTAATTGTCGATTGGTGGATATCTAGATTATTCCTGTGTCTTGACTGTTGTAAATAATAGTTTAATGACCATAAGGTTTCAGATATCTCTTCAGAACCACATCATTTCCTTCGGCTGTATGCCCAGAAGTGGGATTGTTGGATCTTTTGAAGAATATGCATGCCATTTTCCATAGTGGCTATACAATTTGTTTTCATATCCACAGTGCAAAAGGGCTCCCCTTTCTCCACATCCTCACCAACACCTCTTTTCTCTTGTCTTTCTGGTAATAGCCACTTTAAAAGTATGAAGATATATCTCATTGTGGTTTTGATTTGCTTTTCCCTGACAATTAGCACATTGAGCACTTTTTCATGTATCTGTTGATATTTGCATATCTATTGTTTGAGGGGAAAAAAATGGCCATTCAGTTCTTATACCCATTTTTAATTGGATTTTTTTTTCCTATTGAGTAGTCTAAGTTCTTTTTTTTTGTTTTGTTTTTTTGTTTTTTTGTTTTTATTTTTTTTTCCAATTTATTTATTTTCAGAAAAACAGTATTCATTATTTTTTCACCACACCCAGTACTCCATGCAAGCTGTGCCTTCTATAATACCCACCACCTGGTACCCCAACCTCCCACCCCCCCGCCACTTCAAACCCCTCAGATTGTTTTTCAGAGTCCATAGTCTCTCATGGTTCATCTCCCCTTCCAATTTACCCAAAAGCACATACCCTCCCCAATGTCCATAACCCTACCCCCCTTCTCCCAACCCCCCTCCCCCCAGCAACCCACAGTTTGTTTCGTGAGATTAAGAGTCACTTATGCTTTGTCTCCCTCCCTATCCCATCTTGTTTCATGGATTCTTCTCCTACCCACTTAAGCCCCCATGTTGCATCATCACTTCCTCATATCAGGGACATCATATGATAGTTGTCTTTCTCCACTTGACTTATTTCGCTAAGCATGATACGCTCTAGTTCTATCCATGTTGTCGCAAATGGCAAGATTTCGTTTCTTTTGATGGCTGCATAGTATTCCATTGTGTATATATACCACATCTTCTTGATCCATTCATTTATTGATGGACATCTAGGTTCTTTCCATAGTTTTGCTATTGTGGACATTGCTGCTATAAACATTCGGGTGCACGTGCCCCTTTGGATCACTACATTTGTATCTTTAGGGTAAATTCCCAGTAGTGAAATTGCTGGGTCATAGGGCAGTTCTTTATATATTTTGGATATCAATCCCCTATTAGATATATGATTTACAATTTTTTCCCATCCTATAAGTTGCCTTTTCACTTTGTTAATTAATGGTTTCCTTTGCTGGGAAGAACTCTTTAGTTTGATGTCATCCTTCTTGTTTATTTTTGCTTTTCTTCCCTTCACTTTCAGTATGTGCTAAACTTTTTGAGCCACACAGATACGGATTCAATCCTAATGCTCCTACCTCTTAAATATATGACCTTGAATGAGTTGTAAACCTCTCTCAGCCTCTATTTCCCCCACTTACCAAATTGGGCTATTTTTTTCTCACATAATTATGGGGCTTGGTGAAATTTTACATAAATGTGCCTTATATGGAGCCTTGTGCATAAAAGATGCCCCATATTCCCCATTCTGAGTTGTAGCTAAAGAATATTCCTTGAAAATGACAGATTTGAGGTTTTATTTCTTCTGGTTCTACAAACTGCCTTTCCCAGAACCTCTGTAGCCAAAAGTTTCTTATTTCTTCCTTTTATAACAAGGTCCAGATTTTACTGGAGTGAAAAATGAAGTGATTTAGTTTTTGAAATAGCTTTGGAGAATTTTCCCAATAATTGCCTTTGGGTGTGACCCTCAGACAAGTCAAGTTTACCTAAAGATAAAATGATTATAAATAATTCTCAAAGAAAGAATCTTTTGTTTTGTACCACATTTTCATTCTGCACAGTTTCCTATTCATCATCTCTCCCAAGTTTCAGTTAAGGCAAATATTATCATCCTATAAACAGGAGTCAAACTGAAGCTTTCTATCCTTTAATTCAGTCAATATTTACTGGACCAGGCATTGTATTGGATTCTGGGTATAAATGAAGAGAATAATAAGATGTGGTCTCAGCCATCTAAGTCAAGTTGGAGGATAGACAAGCTAATGGTTAGTGTTCAAAAGGTGGGAGAAGAGGCAAGCTTCATTCTACAGATGAGCAGAGAAACAAGATCTGAAAGAGATGACTTTGCTTCAGGACCAGAACTAAAGCTAAAAATGCAAAGGATGGCTCTTTCTGATATTCAGTAATTGTTACATCATGGAAGACAGATTAGGTAGTGTGTGTTCTGGTTAATCTAATATTCTATATATTTGTGAATGCTGTCTCTAATGACAATAGACTAAAGTTTTTGAAAAAAGAAAATAGGGACAAATGTAATATGGCACTCTTGACTCTGGCCTTCAGGAATGCTGTTCTAAATATCAGTTTGCATCATAATATAAATTTGAAAGTAAATAAGGTGTGGTGATTAAAAGTGAAGGCTATGAAGTTCACACTGCCTGTCTTAACACCCTAGATCTCTCACAAACCAGGAAAAAAAAAATGCTAAAATACTCTGTAACTCAGTCTTCTCATTTTTAATGGAGGCAGTGATGATGCCTACTTCATAGGGTTCTTGTCAGGGGAGGAAGGTAGCCAACCCATAGCCTTCCAGAGTGCCTGGCACATTGCAAGAACTTAATGTTTTATTGCTAGAAGATAGCACAGTTCAGGATGGGAAAAGGCCCTCCCAGAGTCTAGAACAGGTCCTAGACTTCTCATCATTCTTCCTCAGAACTTTGCTTGGTTTTGCTCTTCAAAGGGTAAGGAAGACTCCCAAGCCTGAATTATTATATGGACAATAAAGAAGAAAAAAATCAAGATGGGAGGAATGAAATAATTTCTTTCATTCTTACCGTCCTTCCAAAGAAGGGTCTGTGGCCCCAAGGCTGAGAATTAAGCTTCTCTGGTCTTATAAGTGGGAGCTCCATAGCCAAGAACTGTGGTTCAGACATGGCTTCACAAAAATTTATTAAATTCTTATCTCCTTAAGGTTGGATAATCAAGTAGTCCACCAAAAAGTTTGGAAACCATCTTGCTCTCTTACTTATTTTGATGAGGAGCTTAATTTAAGAGTCACCTCATTCATATTAATAGTTCTCATATATTAATTAGTAGGACTGATTTGTAGGCAAATTTAATGACCCAAGATGAGAAAGTTGAAATTCAGTTTTTTCAGCTAGATCTTGCCTAAATGACTCATGTACATCTTGGAAAAATCTCATTACTCCTTACTAACCACCCTTATCAATATAAGTACTCATTTTAATTTCCTCTACGTTATCTAACACTTCATAAAAAAAACAAGAGTGTAAAGTCTACTTATGGAACCCTTTCCCACACACCATGATACTTATCTTTGAGTACCCAAGACCACATAAATCTCCTTGAGTCATAATTGTTAAGCTAATGGCAATTAGAAATACTTAAGAATTTTTTTTTCAGGTTTAATTTTTATCTTTTAGAGGAAAAATGCATATCACATTTATATTTTAATTTGCACACAAAATCCATCTGCAACTATTTTGTTAATCTAAAAAGTGTTTTTGTTTATATGTATACAGCATTCTCTTTACTGGAAACTTGGATTCTCAATCAAAATTATTTCCCTTGAAACACAAGCTAAAAGATTACTTTTCCTTGATATTCATGCCCTTATTGGGAGTATCAACTTGTATATTTTTACTTCCTGATAAAATATTTATGAAGGGAAGACATTCCCTTATCTATCAAATTATATACTCTAATTCAGCAAACGCTTTATCTTCTGGAACATAACTTTAATTGGCAAATATGGGCCTGTGCAATTCTCGCAAGATTATTTCAGATTAAGATCTCTGAGGTTTTTGCTTTTATGCCAATCTTGCAAGGAAAAAAAAAAAAAAAAACCTGTTCTAACTTCTCCCAAAGTATTTTGACTTTTTGCAAGCTGTATAACAATGGTTTTATTCAAATTGATGCAAATTTGGAAAGCCCTTGACATTTTCCCTTAACCAGGCATTTAAAAAAATAAATAAATAAAACCCCACAAAATCCAAGTAGCAGGTGTTGACTTTTATACAACCAACCATCAAATGAACTTCTTATGTTTTCTTTCTTAAGTTTCCAGAAAACTCTGAACCTACGCTAGAGTTTGAAGAAATAGGTCATTGATCCAGCAGCACATAAAACCCACTGAGTTTTTGCCCTGCAGTAGAGTATTTGGCAGATGTTTCTGTGGCGATTTGAAGAGCATCTTAAAACAGATTGTCAAGGACACTTTGGTACAAAGACAACCGTAAATCAAATCCTTCCCTCACTTCCCCTTTCTTGCTCACTTTCATCTATTTACTGTGAAATAATGACAACTGAAACTTTTTTGCCAATACCAGGAGTGCCATGAGGACTCACATTTACTGCAAAGCCCGTAAAACTCCAACCTTGTGTTTAATAAAGTGGGTGGAGAAGAAGGGGGAGAAGTCTCACCAAGTTAGGAGTTTATGAAATTCATTATTGGAAAATTCCACTGTGTGAAGTTTATAGACATGTGATTTGATGCCTGGTGCCTTTAAGTGTCTGGGTGGTTTATTTGCTTTTTGGTTTTCTTTTTAATTGTTTTTGCTTTTTGTGTTGGTGGTGGTGTTGATTTTGGTTTTTCCTCAATATTTTAGATCAAAGACTTTACTTTCTGTCTTATCTCACCATTAAAGGTCAAAATATGACTGCCTTGTCATTGTTCAATGTAATTACCGTGAAAATTCCTAACTACTTTCTTTCATCTGATCTTTGAAGATTTAGAAAAGTTGAATACTCTGGTTTGAGGATATGATACTTGCTTTGGATTGATATTTTGTGCCAGTTCATTATTTTTATTTTTTTTTTTTTTTCAGGCTCAGAAAGCACTCTACTTTCTCTCAGGCATTAGAGTCCTTCTGAAATCCAACCTTTAAGGTCTTGGCCATATTTTTACTTTTTTTCCTCCTTAAGTTCCCACTGTGCTTGATTTACATAACTCTTTAACACTTCCATTTCTGGGAGATGGAGGCAGTCTTGGGAGGTAGTTTTGGGAAATTAGTGAGAATTTGGAATATGGTATCAAGCAGACCCACTCTTACTTCTTGAGAATCACATCATCCCTATAATAATAGCACCTAGCTGGTGCTTTTATTACCCCCACTTTATAGTGTGGAGGCATGAAGCCCAGGGAGTAATAACATCACCAGTTTTGTGAGGTTGTTGCAAGAACTAATGAAAATTCATCATAAAACATGACACACAGCACACTGCGGATAAATGGTCACTCTTAGCTGAGCTCTTGTTTATCTTCATAGCTAACCAATATCTCTTCCAGAATAAAGGCAATGTCTTCATTCTTCTACCCTTTTCAGGCCAGAAGAGTACTTTGTATATAATCCACACTCAACAGATAGTTGTTGAGTGAACAAGTGATTGATCCGAAATCCCACTGTCAATTGCTTCACTTAATAACTACCTGACTCAGAAAGACAACTTGTCTGTTCAATCTACACACATGTCAACTCCCTCATTTGCTGCTGTACACACCGTTCAAGAGTCAATGTCTGCAGATCTGCCTTCCTGACATGTCAGCCTACCATTAATCTTCTTACCTCTGGACTTGACAGGCCTCTGTCCACCACCTATGTTATGCCAGAGTAATTTCTTCATACGGAAAAGGTGTAACATTCCCCAACTCAGTTACCTTTAACCAGCAAGTCTCTCTCATCATCAGGATGGAGTCCACCATCCTCTTTGTGAGATACAAGACTTCTTCCTTCCTCTGGTCACCATCTACCTCTGTAGCTGCCTCACTTGCTATGACTCTGCTCATGTTCTCCCAACATTCTTCTATTAAAAAACAAACAAAATCAAAGAAACAAGCAAACAAACAAAAAACTCTCAACTTATTTTTCTCCCCCTGAGCACATTCCTGGTGCTTGTCATTACACCACCCACACTTTCAAAGACTAATCTCTGTCAGATACTGGAGGCACATGTCTTCTAGGCTACCAGGCTGTAAAACCCACTCTTTAAAAAGTGTTTTACCAAGAGCAATCTCTTTCAGTTTGGTGGCTTGTTAATCAGCACATTTTCATGAATTGCTCAATAATAATTTGAGTGTAAAAGATGATCAGAGATGATCACATTACCCTTTATAGTGCCCTGGAATTACTGTAGACTGGTTTGCTGGGAAATAATTAAATGGGAAACCTGCCACCTTTCAGAAATCAGAGCAATGAATCAAAACGCTGGTTGAGGACTCTGATGTGCCAAGCCTCATGTAGGTGTCAGAACCATAAAGGTATTTGATACTGTCACTGCCCACTAGGAACTCACATTCTGATAGTGGCAAGACACACATGTAAATGCCTTTCTATCCTGTGCCCCCTAAAATAAATGTTAATGTTCAAAAATATGTTCAATCTTCATCTTCATTGCCCAGGTTTTTGGTTTTTTTTTTTGTTTTTGATTTTGTTTTGAGAGCACCCAGAGGGAATGACTTAGGCTCTCACTTTGTATTTTCCTTCTTAATTGAATGTCTTGCCATGAATTGTTTACGTTTACATTTAAGAGACTGTTTAGACTAGGGTGTCACAAACAGAAAGAAGAGGAATATATAGCAGAGTGTAGACACAAGGAGCTGCTTTCTGGGGGAGATGCTGTCTGACTGGAATATAAGAGAATAAAGGAAAGGATTTCTAGTAGAGGCAACACCATGAGCAGAGACAGCAGGTCTAATGCAGCCCAGTGATAGGACACTGCCAACTGTGAGCGAAAGAGAGGGGGAAGGGAGGCTGCAGTAGGAGGCAGAGGCCAGGGTTCGGGGTAGGATACCTGCCAGGACATAGCACATGAATGCTGATGGGAGGGAGTTCAACAGGAAAGTGAAAAAATCAGATTTGTATTTTTGAAGATTAACTTTGGCTTTAATGTACTGAAGGGATTGGTGTTGGAAAAGACTGGAAGTGAGGAGGCAAAATTGGGGAGCCTTTGTAATAATTCCAGAGTGAGATGATAAAGAGCCAGTTTAAAGCAATGACTGTTACTTAAAACAAAACAAAATGCAAAATCTCTTACTAGTGACTCAAAAAAATGAAACTTCTTGGCCATTTGTCCTTCTTTCATAATTGTTCAGTATCTTCTCATGCATAGGCACCTGTCTACTGGTCCAGCATCTCCCCCCTTAGCCCCTCAATGCATTAACATACGGCCAAATGAAGCAGGAAAGTATTTTTACATACAGGTAAGAATTTGAGTGATCTGGGAATGAGAGTCTTAAGAATCTTAGGGAAAATTGCTAAGGAGACATAATAGATTTAAATAAATGCATTTTTTTAATTTTTTAAAGTTTTATTTATTTATTTGACAGAGATCACAAGTAGGCAGAGAGGCAGGCAGAGAGAGAAGAGGAAGCAGGCTCCCTGCTGTAGAGAGCCCTATGCGGGGCTCGATCCCAGGACCCTGAGACTATGACCTCAGCCGAAGGCAGAGGCTTTAACCCACTGAGCCACCCAGGTGCCCCAATAAATGCATATTTTAAATGTCAAAGATGCTGTGTGAAAAACTGAAATGAAACAACCTCATGAAGTATTTGCCATAGAAGTGAAAAAGAAAATATCATTAGTGTCCAAACAGCTCATAAAAATCAATTAGAGAAGCACTTAACCTCAAGAAAATCAATGTCCAAAGAACTTGAGCAGAACACTACAGAAGAAAACATAGCTAATAAATGAAAGGATCGTATTAGACTTTACCAGTCTAACAAAAGTGGAAACTGAAGAAACATGAAAAAGAGGTTTCTATGTCAAATTGTTGTAGCAGTTTTTTTGTTTGTTTCTTTTTGTAGCTGTTTTAAAGCCTTTTGTCCTCTACTAATGTTTTTGGAGAAGGGGACCAAGAATATGCTCACAGTGGACTCAAGGATAGAGGAGAGATATTTGTACAATAATTCTAGGAAGCAATTTGACCCCTAGATGGATAAATAGATAAATATATATCTTATATATTTATAAATATACATCTAGAGAGGAACATACACATATACACACACATATGGAGAGAGGAAAAAGTTTTAAAATATTTAAACCTTTTGAACCATCAATCTCATTGCTAAGAATCTATCCTAAGGAAATATGAAAGATACAATGAACATTTATTTATAATAATGTACATTCCAACACTATTTACAGTAGCCCAAATCTAAACATTCAAAATATCTTTCAATACATTGTTGTGTAAACGAGTAATCCGTTAATGAAGGATCACCACTATGCAGTTTTAAAAGCATGAGTTTTCAATTAATTTTATCAAGAAAATTGTTCTGTCATGGTCACAAAGGGGAAAAAAAGATATAGAAGTACATATCTATTACCAATTCTCTTTATGCATACCTGTGTATGTGTGTTTAAAAATGTGTAAAAATGATAGTAGATAGTTGTGGATATGTGAACCCCAAGATCACATCCATATTAATAAGTGATGCTGCTGAAGAATGGCAGAATAATCTATTTTGTAGAATTTACTAAACCTACCTAACATTCCCAATCACAAAGTTTTGCTTTTGTTAACTTATTGTGCAAAGCAGCAACTTTGAAAAGTAATGAGTTTATTTCCCTGGAAAAAAAAAAAAAAAAAAAAAAAAAAAGAAGTATCATCCATTGAAGTGCAATAAAAACTAGTAAAATTTAACAGGGGGCTAAATTTCTTAGGAGAAGAAGTCTGTGAAATATGTGATTTGGAGCAGAAATGTGATTGTGGAAAACCTCAGGAACTTTAATTACAAATTTGGTGTCTACTGATTATCTGTCTGAAATAAACTGGAGTAAGAGCACCCAAATGCTAACAGTGGTGATATATGGGTAAGGAGACAGAGAATCTCTTTTTACTTCTCTGATTCTGAATTTTCTTTGAGCATGCACTGCCTTGAAAACAGGAAAAACATATAGTGGTAAAGGCATAAAAATTAAAGTCACACTGACCCATTCACACCTCCAGAGCTTCTCGAAGGAGACAAGGGAAAAGCAGACCATGCAATTAGGCTCACACCATGGTTTGGTTTTACTGTCTAGGCTATGCCATTAGAAAGCTTGGAAAAGATTTCATTTTCAATCAGAGAGAACTCAGCAAGTCATTTTCCCTCCCATTAAAAACTTTCCGCTCCTGCTACCACTTCCCCAGTGTCTCTCCAATCCCATACATTTTTCAATCCAACCCATCAGCAGTGACTCCAGCCAGCCAAGAATCTACTTCTGGAAACTGCTCATCTTCTCCAACCCTCCCTAGCAGGGCTGTCTCACTGCATGGCTCTTTAATTGAACCAGCTCCCTGCACTTGGTATCTCTGTCTGCAGACCCTGATTATGCAGCACCTCATGAATAACCCGAGTCAGGATGTCCTCCCTGCAGTCTCCCAGCCAGGCCTGTGATATTACTTGATCCTTTCTCACAGCACGTCTGTAAAAGTTTGGAATTTGCAAGCAATAATCCACCAGCCAGGGTGAACTGAGGACATCCCTGACACCAGGATGGCTGTGCAGAACAGAAAAACACCCTCCCCATACAGACCAGAGAATACATCCCCTGGAAAAGAAAAATGATGATGGAAAAATCATCCATAGATGTGTAGTAATTCTACTATGTGCCAAATACTAATTGCTATGACATCACTGAATAGAAAGGATTATGGCTAATTATCACAACAACAGAGTGGAATAGATACAATTAGGCCCCTGCTTTATTGGTTAGAAAATTGAGGTGCAAAGAGTTTAAATAGCTTTGCCAAAGTCATAGAACCAGGAATTAAAGCCAGGTCTCCAGACTGCATATGCATGTTTTGTTCCAGATAATAAATTTCTATAGGCAGAAAGCAAGGCCCTGAGTTAATGGAACATAGAGCTGAACTTGATGAAAAGGAACCAAAGACTCTGAAGGAAGAACAGCCAATGGTCCCTTGTCCCAGATGCCAAAGAGATGTGGGGAAAGAGAAAAGGCCAGGAAAGTATGCTCAGATGGGTGGGCGAATGCACCACTGGGCTAGGCATCACAGGACTGCTCCTTGTTTGTTTCAAAGCATCGAAGTGAGCTTAGGTGAATCCCTTTTCCTGGGTCCCAGTATTTGTCCCACTATCCAGCTCAAACCTTACAAATGTATTCCTATTCAATTCTTACTTTTGCAAAATTTTAGCCTTTCCCATCTAGAAAATATGTAGGTTGTTGTACATGTCAAATATATCCAGATTCTGACTCCTTCTCACTTTATTATTACTGCTACCCTGATCCAAATCACCATCATTAACCTGGATTGTTATGATAGCTCCTCAATGGTATCTCACCATTTGTCCTTACTTGCCTAGAGTCCATTCTGACTAGAAACTAGAGTGGTCTTCAGAAAAATCCAATTCAGATCATTTAATTCCTTCGTAAGGGCTCTCCATTTCTATCAAAGTAAAAGACAAAGTTATTTAATGGTTTAGAAAGCCATATATCAGGGATTGACATTCTTCCTGTAAGGGCTATAAAGTATACAAATAACTGAGACGTTATGGGCCATGTGATGTCTATCCCAACTACTCACTCTCCCATTGTAGTATGGATGTACCATAGACAGTATGTAAACAAGTAGATGTGGCTGTTCTAATACAATTTTACTTATAAAAGCAGGAAGTGGGCCTGATTTGGCCCATAGGCCATAGTTTGCTAATCTCTACCCTATAAAATCTAGCCCGTTTCCTCATTCCTTTTTCTGACCTCATTTCTTAGGACTCTTTCTCTTCCTTACTGCACTCCAACCACACAAGCCATTTTGTTGTCCCTCAAACACACCATGCAATTTCCCGTTCTCCTTACCCCCACAGACTTCTGTCTTCATAGAATACTCCAGATACCGAAGTATCTCCATGACTAACTCTCTCACTTCCTCCAAATTTGGACAATTCTTACCATCTCACATCTCAGTGAGCCTAATCTAGCTTTCTTCTGTACCATTACCTAGCCCCTTACCTTGCTCTGGTTTTCTTTTTCTCCATAATGTTTAAAACTTTTAAACAAACTATAATTTGCTTATTTATCACATGTATTTTTCACTCTTTATCCACCTCTCCCAAAGGAATGGGGAGACTCTCCATATGGGCAGTGGGTTGATACGTATTATTCACTCAAATAACCCAAGCGCCTAGAAGGACATCTGGGACATAAAAGATCCTCAGTACACATCTGTGGAATCAAGATGAAGACAAATCTAAAGCTGCAGAAGTTATAGAAAGGTGTGGGATCACCTTGCTAGGATCAACTAACCTCCCCCTCAGCTTAACTGAACTGAATAGTAGGAATGCAAGTAGATTGCATTAGACCCATGAGTTGTCCTTTGAGAACAACGTGGCATTTTCCTTCCTCTCCCTGTGTTTACTGGATGAAAACTGAGTAAAGAATGTTCAAAGAAACTACTAGTAGAAATTGGGAAATGTACTTAAGTTACTGAAAAAAGGGCCTAACTTATCTCTGCTGCACCCTTTAAAAAGTGACTTAGCAGATTCCATCAAGAAGTGAAGGTCCCAGAGAAAGGTGTATAATGGGGATTTGGGGAAGCAATATTCTTCTCCAGGACAAATTAACTTCCCACAGAGTGCTTTGCATAGGTCTGAGGCAGAACCATAGTCTGTTTCATCCTATACTGGAAGTATTTTTAAATACCCAAGCATAAATTACCTAACCTACCCTCATTTTGAAGATGAGGTAATTGAGATCTATAACTTTGTAATCAGATACAGTATGAGTCACGGCTCCCATACATAGTGTCTATTAACCATGCTCATGTCAATCTTTTCCTAACATCAGTTTCCTCTTCCAAAAACTGAAAATATTGCTGCCAGGCTCATGGTTATATTGAGGATTAAACAAGATAAAGCACAGCCCACAACATTGCTAGGGTAACTGTTATTAGCAATATATTAATCAATATGCCATTAATATTATTATTTTCAAAAACTCTACAGACAGCTGATAGCACATCAAGGAAAGGGTTGAGAGAGCTAGACCCTTTATGTTAGGATGGCTACCCCTCCAATCCATGAAACACTGAGGAATATAATCTCTTTATATCTCTTTAGTTTACATACTGTCTATGGTACATCCATACTACAATGGGAGAGTGAGTAGTTGGGATAGAAATCACATGGCCCATAACGTCTCAGTTATTTATATACTTTATAGCCCTTACTGGAAGAATGTCAATCCCTGATATATGGCTTTCTAAACCATCAAGTAGCTTTGTCTTTTACTTTGATAGAAATGGAGAGCCCTTACGAAGGAATTAAATGATCTGAATTGGATTTTTCCAATGAATGAAAAATGTCACACTTTGTCCATGGCAAAGCAAGCTCAATTTGATGTCAAAGGCTAAATTCATTCTACCACATAGTTGAAACGCCCCCCCCCCAAAAAAAATCACTTGCTAAATGGATTTGTTAATATGTTCTACATTTCTGATTCTGTATGACCAGCAGACATATACAATAGAGTTTCATCTTCCTAGATCTGTGTTTAAGGAACCAGTCACTTGAATATTTGGTGTCTCATTTGAGGAGACCTGTTCTGAAGTCATGAGATTGTAGAATAGTCACCAACACCAGTCTTGCATGGATGGTATTCTATTAACATCTTGATATATATGTAATTATTATAGTAAAACATCATTATATTCTTGTTCCCCTGTCAGAGTTCTGTTTTCTGTGCTTTCTTTCTTAGGGCAGATGTCCCAATTTTTAAGAAGTCATTTAATGATATCAATTGAGGTTTCTGTCTATTTTCATAAACTAGGTAGGATCAGAAATACATTAAATCACAGCATGATCAATGTCTAAGGGTTCATTTATTTTCCTTTCATTTTATACTGATGGAACTGAGAACAAAGCAAAGGGAAAGAGGAGGGACCCTCTGTCAGAATTAGAAATCTTGTCAACGCATCTCAAATAAGGCTGTCACTTTGGTTTTAGGAAAAGGAATTATTACTTGACTGTGAAGGTTGATCTCAGTGGAGGTAAAATAGATTTTAAGTCGACAAATAAGATCTCCCAGAATAAACATGAGCCTGTTGTAGCCTGTTTACCTAACAACTTAACATCAAAAGCTCTAGTTAATGGAGAATAGTTCTACATCTCCCCAAGAAAGCCATGTGACCTTGGTCAGTTTCTTAAAGCTTCTGACTCTTAATCACTGTACCTATAATATGGAACTTACAATACCTATTTGATAAGATCATAGAGCCATTAAATAGAACCTATATAAAAGTGTCTAACAGTGTGACTGAAATGATAGGCATTTTTAGAAATGTTATTTCCTTAGCAAGAAGTGCAGAGAACCACATCCAACAGGCTTCCTGCTTTTACAAAGAGAGATTTGGGGCCTGGAAGAACAAAGCATCTTTTTACTAGTTCTCATTACAATGCAATATACTACTAAGCTTCACCAGCCAAAAAGTGAGGGTAATTACCTTTGCTCTGAGATACTCCTAGAATTAATAAGTGAAAATCAATATCGGATGTGAATTGTATTGAAGAGTTGATGCAATATGTGCTAAATGTATTTCACTCATATTATTATACATTCATTATTCTTCCAATAAGCATTTTTGAGATCCGGCGATGAGTCAGGTATCAAGATATCTGTTGGGTGAGCAAAATGGTTCTTGCACTCATGGAATCCCATGTAAAACATGAAATATTTTCATAAACAAGCATAAAATTTGGGCAAAACACTGTGTAAAGAAGAGTCGTATGCCTGGCCTCATCGAGGGGCCAGGTAGGGCTTCCTAGGAGAATGATAGCTGAAGGGAAATCTAAAGGAGAATTGGATTATTGTCAGAGGGAAAAAAAGAGAGGACAACAAACACAAATGTTCTATATCAGGGAGCAGCAAGGCAGGCAGCAGAAACAGAAAGAATGCCAGTGCTCCTGGTACTTACAGATCAAGAAGATGGCAGAAGATGAGGGTCAGAGGTAGACGTGACCTTAGAAGTCACAGGAAGGAGTGCTGGCTTTATCTTCTGAGTTATAAGATAGATATCTGAAAGTCTTTACCTGGGTAACCAGGGAATGTAAGCAGATACAAGTTTTTAAACCATCACACAGTTGCAGCTGGATTTCTAGGGATGGATGGATGGTAGTAAGCAAGTTAAGCACTGTTGGTAATAGCATCTCATTAACTTGAACTAGTGGGGTGCTTTGTGTAGTACTGAGGAGGAAATTTTGACAGTATTTGCTGATGGATTATCTATGAGACTTAGAGACAGAAGGCAGTGTCAGGAGGACTCCTAGATTTCTGGATTTCTTAACTCAATAGATGGTTACATTTTGTAATGAAATAAAGAGCAGTAAAAGAGGTCCATGTTTGTTCGGGAATAATGAAGTACTTCATTTTGTACTGTACGATTGATGCACATTTAACAAATGCAAAAAGAAATGTTGAGTAAACATTTAGATACGCAGGTCATGATTTGAGAAGGGGGCTCTGTACTTTGAAATACACATTAGTGAATTGCCCTAGTATAGCCACAGGTGGGGGATGGGCAGGATCTAAGTTTGCTAAGAGACAATATTGAGAAACAACTGGTGAAATAGAAGAAAAGAAACAAAGCAAAAAGGCAGAGAAGAAATAGAAAAGGCTATATGCAATCCCTAAGAACACCTCAGAGGGTAAGAGCTTAGATTTTATATAAAAGGCACAGTCCACAAGGTCAAATGATGTTGTAAGGTTAGGTGAGAAGAAGACTTTAAAGCAGTACCATTTTATGTCCTGAAAGCAACTAATAACAGACCATATTTAGAGAGACAAGGACTGAAGCCCGCAGAGATTTTATTAGATCAATTTCTATATTAAACTCTACTTCCATCACATACACACATGAAATGACCACCCATTAATCAAACCATGTGGACAGTTTCTGGCAATAGGGTCCAAAAATCAATAATTCAGATAAAGATCGATCACAATTCTCCCTGGGACAATATAGGTATATTCTACTTTCAAAGTCAGCATTAGGCAACTTCATTTTACGAAAGACCTACATTAGTACCTGCTTTTGCTAACCAGAAGAAATTCAAAGAAGAATTTCTCTTTTCTGAAAAAAAGGCACAAAACAAAAATAGTGTTCAGTGTTTGTTGTAGAGTGAAATGAGCCCATAGAGAGTCAGTGTGCATCGCCACGGGTTAGAGAGAACGCCCCCTCCCCAGCTCCTTCCCCTGGAACACAGTATCTCTTCATCAAGCCGCTAGAGCTCTGAGGCTGTGTCTGTGAGCCTCTGAGCTTTCTTTCCATTTGTTGTGTGCATCCATTAGCAAGATGTGTCTGTCCTAAGGCATCAGGAAAGCCTACAAAAGGTGATTTTGGGAAGTCTGGGAACACTCCAAAAATGTCTTCAAATAAGTTAGTGGTAATTGCCTCTTTGCTTGATACCATTTTAGCTTATGAAAGGTTTCAGAAGAATGCTCTGGTTTTTTGGATGGAGAGGGGAACCTGTACTATATATATTTCTTTTATACTAAAATAATCATTGGGCCAAAGAGAGTGTTGAACAACAAAATGAATCACTGAAAGAAAAGAGAAGAGGGCATATGTAGATCAGTGCCCATGGTCAGGGATGACATAACAATTCCACGCCAGAGAAGACCAGAGACTTGCTGGCCACCAACTGTCTCCTCAGTCACCAGTCAAACTCGGCTCCCAATTTTGCCAGTAGACAAAAAGGCACTGAGACATTTTTACTCATTTTTCCCCCACCAAAGTGGTCTGACAAACACTGTTACCTTTCTTCTATTTGTTTTACCTGCCTTTTCTCAACTCTTAAATCCTATTTGTTTGTTTGTTTGTTTTTTCCCTAATGCTTACTAATAATCTCTTGTTTCCTTGGCTCAACTTATAAAGCTCATTTGACCCTTATATGAGGCATTATCATTAGCAAAACTTCCTCAATATCAGCCCTCCTGGACTAAGCAGCTGATCTGCATCTGAATTCATATCTCCCAAATATCACTAATTATAATGGAAGTCTAGTCCCCAAGGTGGCTCCACATGAAATTTTTACATAATTAAAATCTGTACTCCTCTGACTTTGAGGCTCACAGGGTTATTACTGTGCACACATCTTCAGAAGCTGTGGTTAAAAGAGGTGAAGGTGGGGAGCGTTGGTGGTTTTTCAGGTACTTTCTCTGTTTTGAGTATCAGAGAAAGCTGGACCCTGAAAGAAAACAGTAAGAAGAGCAGATAATAAAACACAGTGGAAAGAGATATGGATGAGATAAAAGGTGATGGCAAAACCAAATGCAAAATTAAATCCTATCTTGGATATAATAATTAACAGAACTGGCATTGCATTAATGTCAAATTATTGTAGAGCAGTAAAGATTGAAAATGATCTCCCATAATAAAACAAAAGAACAAAGGATGAAAATCATGGCAAGGAAAATTAGAAGTTTGGAGAGGAGAGAATAGAAACCTGACCAAAGAGAGAATATTAGTGGAACATTAGAAGCTGTCTTAAGATTCAGTGAGAAATTAAAGTTCCCTTGGAGAAATAATACCTGAGAATAGAAAGCTAAGAGCTCATTACATTCTAAGGAAACACAATGAATAGACCACTTTCTGATCAGATTAAAGAATAATTTAAAAAACCAAGAAAAATTCCATAACCCTCCAGGGTAGATAAATGTAGGTTACTTCCAGAGAAATTAAATCGATGCCTCAGCCTTATCATCTCAACAGTAGAGAAGAGAAAACAGCAGAGCAACAGCTGGTGAATTTTTAGGGAAAATGGCCATGACCCAAGAATCCTTCATCTTAACAAGTAGTCTTTTATGAAGGAAGCACAAAAAATCAATCTTCTATAAGATGACTCTCTGACCCATTCTTGGAAAAAAAAAATCATTTAAGTAGTACTTTCAACAACAAGTACAGGAAACAAAATTATGAAATGGTTGTTGTATAAAATGATATTCACCTTTTTTTAAGAAAACAGATATTTGCACATATATTTTCTGCCCCAAATGAGGCTTTTATAATAGAATGAAAATGAAAAAAATCTATCATATTAGGAAAATTCATGAGTAGAATTGGAGTTATTAAATATCACATTTAAAAGATCCTAATGACATGGGAAAATACATATGGTGATATGTCAAGAAAATATGAATACATAGGACCTAAGCAAATACAAGCAGTGTGATTTCGACTATAGAAACAAGGAAAAGCAGATAAGACAGACATGTATGTCTCTGATGCAGGAGCAAGACCAGGGTAGATGGAAAATAGAAGTAAGGAAGAATTCCAGTTGCAATATTGAACACTGCTGGTAGGAATGCAAAATGCTACAGCAATTATAGAACAGAGTAGGGAGTTTCCTCAGAAATGAAAAAACAGAACTATGATATAATCCAGCAATCCCATTTCTGGATCTATATCTTTCAGAACTGGACTCGGGATATCTCAATACTTTCTTCTTTGGGTGTTCAGTCTACTCCTTTAATTAATAGAGGAATATAGGAATTCTAGAATGAGAAAACACTGAAAACAGAGGAGGGGAAATTATTTAAGGAATAACAGAACATAGTTTTCAAGGACTGAATGACATGGCATTTCACATTAAAAGAGGCCTCTAATCACTAAATGTAGTGAAGGAAAACAGCAAATGACTCTCCTTTGAAGCAGCACTGTGATATGTACAAACACGAGGATACAAACAAAGATGCTGAAAGTTACCTAAAGAGAAACATGACTGACATCAGCTTTTGTGGAGCAAGAGTGAATACTTAAATGCCACAAAAAAAGCAGTACTTCCCCAATTCTCTTGTGTTCTCTTATGAAGTCTACCATATTTCAATGTATCTAATACACCATTAACTTTAGGAAGCTGTGTTATTTTATATACCTATAAAAAGTGCAAGAAGGGAACATGATAAAATTGTAAAATGTCATTGTTTTATAAGACACATCCTGATTTTGGATATTAAAATGTGAAAAGAAGAAATTTAGAATGAGCACAATTCAATAGTTAAGTGTTGTCTCTGAAAACCCCTTAAACTGCTTTCCTAAAGCTCAGTACATAGTTTTGTATATTTATCCTGCAGGGTAGTTCTTATGTACTCTTTATGCACTCTCAAGTTTGAGAACCACAAAGCTAGAATACATAGAAGGAATAAAAATAGAAGTTTATAAGCAGATGTCTGGGCTTTAGTAATTTTTTAAGGATTTTATTTATTTGAGAGAGAGTGCGGGAATGCGCGTGAGTCCAGAGTTGTGGGGGAGTGACAGGGAAAAGGAGAAGTAGACTGTCCACTGAACAGGGAGCCTTACATGATGTGGTCCCTGGGATTAGACCTGAGCCACAGGAAGAGGCTTAACCAAATGAGCTACCCAGGTGCCCTGATGTCTAGGCTTTAAAATGATTTATCCTTTAGGAAAAGCTGAGTAGTTCCATCAATTAAGAATCTGTCTTGGCTCAAGTCATGATCCAGGGTCCTAGAATTGAGTCCCGCATTGAGCTCCTTGCTCATCAGGAAGCCTGCTTCTCCCTCTGCCTGCTGCTCCGCCTGCTTGCGTACTCTCTCTTTCTGTCAAATATATAAATAAAATCTTTTTAAAATGACTTATCCTTTAATATAATTATGGAGAATAGACGAGGACTTCTGATATTCTTCTGCTTTCCTGCAGAGCATATCCCATTCTACTTTAAATATTAAGCACATTTAACCTTACTGATATTAATATATCTGTTGTTCAGAGAGTTAAGGAGATGAACCCTGGAAGGACAATGGATGTTGGCATCTGAAGTGAACATACAATACAATGTGGATTTGATGTGGCAGCTTACTACCCAAACTAATATTTACTTAGGCAGGTAGCAATGAGTGAGATACTTTTTCAGATATAAGAAGACTCTAAAATTTGACCTCCTTTAAACCATTTTTGCTAAAATGGTTTTACTAGAAAAAAGAGAGGTCCTAAAAGAACAGATGATACAATGATTTAATCAAGCAAAAACCAGAAGGTTATGTTTAAGACCAATAGTTTAAGAAAGAAAAATAAATAAATAGACCAAAGAAAGCTGCGAAGTGTAGTAAAATAAACATTGACCAAGAAAGGAAATAAGTCATAGTTTATTGACTCTGTGATACTTATGCAGTCATAATTATGGAAATTATCTATTGTTAACATTTAGAATCAACATATGAAAGAGGAAAGGAAGGTGGTTACAGATTAGGATATAGGTATTGCATTTTGACATTGAAAAAATAAAGATAATGGAAGTTGGAAGGCGGGAGCAAGGAGAAGGTGGAAGAGAGGGGAGGGATGTTGGTAATTTATGCAAATGGTTAGTCCAGAGGCACATTTATATCTGGTGAATAAGAAAAAACTTAAGTGCATTTATAAATTGAGGGGGAAAAAAACATGGGCAAAGTGATAATTGGGAGAAGAGGGTGAGAGAAGCAGAGGGGGTTAAAGGAGCTAGACACATCAACCATGGCAGAATATACCTTCAGCAGAGAAGCCAGGAGAGAGCAATATAAAGTCAGCAACTAGCTTTGCACGGTCTGCAGGGTGGGCTTAGAAGTAAGGATGTGTAGGGTAAGAACCATTGCATTCCATTATAAGCCCTATTTTACTTTTTTGTCTTCATTTTTAAACCATGAACATATATTACCAAGGAAATTAATTTTTTTAATGAAATTCAACAAGTTGAGATCATTCAGGCTCCATGTTGAGAAGGTAGTTCTGCAGTAAGGGGCAATGTAGGAAGGTTTGAATGGCTATCTAGAGCTCCTTGTTGAAGATCAGGGAAGAGGGAGCACAGAATTGAGAACACCATCACTTTGGGGAAGGTACAGAGAGAAGCAAAAACAAGATGCAAAACAGGAAATGAGAGATTTTTGCCTTGAATCAAATGTATGAGGCTTTGAAGGTTCTTTAGTCTTGGAGCTCTGGTTTTTTTGTTTGTTTGTTTTTGTTTTTCACTGTATTGTACACCTGACACTAATGTTACACTGTATATTAAGTAACTGGAATTTATTTATTTATTTCTTAGTTAACATACAGTGTATTATTTGTTTCAAGGGTAAGGTCTGTGATTCATCAGTCTTACACAATTCACAGCACACCCCATAGCACATATCCTCCCCAATGTCCAACACTCAATCACCACATCTCTCCTACCCGCATCCTCTCTGCTGTTTTTATAAAATATCTCCATGGAGCTGTTGTTCATGAGCACAGAAAGAGAAATTGTAGGATCATCCAGGGATCTCTAGGGAAAGAAGACCTCAAGGAACTCACTGATCAGGGCTAGCTTTGTCCCGTGTGAATCTCAGAGCTCCTGGTGATCCAAGGGCCCCAGAGTCTGCTGATGGTGCAGACAGACCCTGGCCAGGTTCTGTAACCAACCAACAGCATGGGCAGTATTCAATAGGTCACAGTTGTGAATAAGTGCTTTGGTGACATGGTGACACGGTGCTTTGGTAAAGACAATTTCTCCCACAGTTTCTATTGACATACCTCCTGTGGTTCTGTCCATAGCAACTACTTCTTCAATAGCCCTTTAGTTCCTCTGATCCTTGGAGAAGAATAAGGTGACCAACTCAGGATTCTCACAGGGTTTTAGCAATGAAAGTCCTGGGTCCAGGAAAATGCCTCGGTTTCAGGAAAATGAGGAAGATTGGCACTTGTAAGAAGAATTCCAGGTAACTCAGTATGTGAAGATTAATGCCAGAGGGTGAAAATTTCTATCATAGAAAATACTTTTTGTTCCTTGTAATTTTATCTGATCCTAATAAGCCTGTGCAGCAGACATGACATGGTATATGTTCACCTCCATCTTGTATAAGGGTCGGTTGGGGCCAAGGAGATTGATCATCTGGGAATAACCACAGTTAGAATTTAGTTGACATAGCATTTTACTGAATGCTTCTTGATCCATATCCCACACACTGTCCTATATATAAAGTTGTAGTGTTGAAATCAGTTCTCTAGTAATAATGGTAATAATAGCGTTTAATTATCTCATCCTCTAATCAATAGATGCCATTATTAGCCTCATGTTTAAAAGATAAGGAAATCAAGATTCAGAAAAATTAAGAATCTCATTTGGAAACACACAATGAATGGGTCATAGTAAGCACTGGAGCCCATATACTACCAATATTATGCCCTGACTACCTGATCAAAGAAAACATGTGGTCCTCTTTATCTTCAAGAATCCTTAGTCTAACTTCCAAGAACCCCAACCTATTTTTCCACTTGTGTCCCTCACTAGATCTTCTCATGGATTCTCTGTACCTGCTGAGCTGAACTGCTTTCTGATTCTACAATATGTGTGTTCCTCCTGACCGAGGCCTTTGTCTTGATCTTTCTCATGTCTAGGGTGGAATCATCCAGACACTCAATGTAGGATATGCCAGCTACATTCAGATGTGCGCTTACCAGGCAATATTGCCACCTGTTAGCCTGGGAATCTTTAACAAGTTTCCCAAACTTTTCTGAGCCTTCCTTTCCTCATCTGTAGATTGGATACAATTGAGAATCATGCAAAAGAGTTTAGGATTAGTAAGCATGTCTCATCAATCATCTAACACTACACATGGCTCCCAATCTATGTACTCCACTCGCAGGCAGAGGGTAAAAGCAGAGAAGACTGCACTGTTCTAACTATTGTAAACACTGGGAATAGCTGACTATTTCGAAGGAAATCATGCATTCTATGCACAGACCTGTATTTGTTTATAGATGTGTGTTTGGTAACAATTAAGCATGCTGTTTGACGGGGAGTTCTGTTTCCTAGACAGCTATGCATGGAGAACTATGAATCTTTGTGTATGGTTATGAATGGCATTTTGTAGAGTCCAGCACTATATACAGTGCATTTGAGAACATCTGAGCATTGTGCAGAGTCACACATTACATAGACATCAGTGCATTTGCTAGGTATCCATGTATTTGGGGAAGACTTATCCATTTTGAACCCACCTGGTGGGATGAGCCCTTATTATCACTCTGGTTTTAAGTCCATCTTTAATGCCCTCTTGGTTCCTGGTTTTTCTTCTAAACTCAGCTGGTTTCTTTTTCAGTCTAAGGTTGAAGCCATGGTATTTAAGTTTGAGCAGAAAAATCCTCAATAATTATTTTATGAATGATTTGTAATTCTGTCTACACCATATATATAAATGCAAGCATGTATGTATGTAACTCTTTTTCCAGAAACAAAAAATTAAAGTGTGAAAAGACCTTATTTTCAAAGTCTTGAAATGAACCAGGTACTGGGGTCCATTATCTCCATTAATCCTCATAGTTTACCTGTGAGATTCATGCCAGCCACATTTTAAAAATGAGGACTCTGAGTCTACCCTAAATTGAAAAATTTACAAAGATCCCAAGTAAGCACACAGGAGCAATGAATTGACCTCAATATTAACAGACTATTAGGTTGTCAACGTAGAAAATGAAAAGACTTTCTAGACCATCTACTAAACACAATTATAGAGTTTAACAACATTGCTGGAAACAATGCCCTTATATGCCAAATTAACCAATTAGGAAAACAATGCCATTTTCAATAGCAATACAATTTACAAAGTATCTAAAATTAATCTAATATAACATGGGAAAATTTTGTATAAAATGTGAAAAATTATTGATATAAATTTTATTATTTTTATTTTTGTAAGATTTTATTTATTTTTTTATTTATTTGAGAGAGAGAGGACAAGAGCAGGGAAGGGGTTGAAGGAAAGGGAGAAGGAGACCCCTTGCTGAGCAGGGTGGCTGCTGAGGAGGCTCCATCCCAGGACCCCTGAGATCAGGACCTGAGCCAAAGACAGACACTTACCCACAGAGCCGCCCAGATGCCCCTGATATACATTTTCAAGATTAGTTTGTTCTTGAACAATCTAAACCAATACCCATACTTTTCAATACACATTGCAGTTTAAGAGAGAAAATGGGAGACAGAAACAGAGACAGAGAGAGGGAGAGACAGAGGCTGAGAGGAAAGTAGAAACATGGTCCCTGTGTGATCATACAACACTAATAATCAGGTCAGTAATTGCAAGGTTCAACACTTCTGCCCTAAGGCCAGAAGAGTGAGGATGGAGTTCAGTACACATGTATGTAATGTGCGAAGCTGGGGCTACTTAGATGGAAAAGGTCCTCTTCAGAACCCATGGGGCAAGTAGAAATCAAGTAAATTATTCTTAAAAATGAAGCTAGCTAACTTTACACCAGGACTGAGAACTGCCCCATGTCTCCTCCACAGCCAAGGCTCTTGCCACTTAATTGGCACATGGGGCAGACCGAGGTCCCCAGAGTCCCCCAGACCAATAGTCAAAGAGAAGATCTCTAGAGCCACACCCCACTTTCAAAGCAGCTGATCCTTCTGGGGAAGTGAGTTCATTTCTTGTATATACCATGGAAACCATGGTAAGAGGTAAGCTGAGACTATGGAGAGAGTATCTAAGCAGTGGAGTCCTGTGATTGTTCCCTCCTTAGCACCAAACAAGATGGTCCTCTGCACCATGTGGCTCTGTGAATGGCTCTTCCAACTCTGCTTCCCTGAGGCTACACTTCTATCTTGGTCCACATAGAAAAGCTCTTCCATTTTCTTTTTCCTTCTTTTTATTTTTAATATTTTTTTCTTTATTTGACACAGAAAGAGAGAGCACAAGTAGGCAGAGTGTCAGGCAGAGGGAGAGGGAGAAGCAGGCTCTCTGATTAGTAGGGAGCTGGAGGCAGGGCTCAATCCCAGGACCCTGGGATCATGACCTGAGCTGAAGGCAGCTGATTAACTGACTGTGTCACCCAGGTGCCCGGAAAGGGTCTTCCATTTTGCAGAGAGAACATGCACACAGGACATCTCAAGGGTGAGTGGATGATGTCTTCTGAGGTTTGTAGGATTGCCACATGACCCCTCTGTGTTCAGGAGCATATCAGTTGAAGGTATTCAAAACAGGCTGTTTGGGAAATCCAGCGGCCAGCAGGCCTTCAGGAAAGCCCTGGGCTCTGCGGAACTGGCTACAATATCCTGCTCTGGCCTCACTGACATATTCTTCTCAAGAATTCTAGTCATGAACAATTTGAATATCCTAATATCCAAAAGGAAATGCATGGGCCCTGTGAATCATGGAAGGTTCTAGACGCAGAAAGCCCTGTTTACCTCCTGGCTTTGCCCTCAATGGTAGGGTGACAAAGGGAAGCTGCCTAATTCTTATAGCCTCAGTGTCTTCAATTTTCAAAAGTAAATCATTGGATTTATTTCAAACTATTGTCAAGGAGGTAAGATATTGTGTATAAAAGGATTTAGTTATATATCTTTACTCTGAT